>NC_092818.1:2583000-3228750 GCF_023375885.2 Dermacentor andersoni
ATCAAGCGATACCGCCGTATAGCTCTCGTAGTCACCACGGCTTGAACGTGTTCGAAGATCAAATGAGAATCCCGCTTCGCTCCAGCATTGTTATTTCCGTCGGCACCGAAACACCCGCGGACGTAGAAGGCGTCATCGAAGGCGACCAGCGCCTACTGCTCGACCGTGAAATTTGCGTCGCATTTGCGTCTGGACGGAGAGAAAGCGGAAGTGATGCTGGCCAACTTCAGCCAGGAATTCAAGCCCATCAACAACATCACGACAATCGCCTACATTGAGGAAATTGTGGAAACCAGCAATGCCTTTGTCCTCTGGGATTCCCCCGCACCTACCCCGACGACCATAGTTCTCGAACCAGACTTCGACGTAAATCCAAGTCTCCCGATGACTAAGCAGCAACGCTCACAAGTCTTCTCCGACGATACAGAGACTGCTTTTCGACATCATCGAGGATTCGACAAACACCAGTCGCAAAGCATCGCGTATTAACCGAAGAGCGCGCTCGACCACTCTGCCTGAGCCCTTACCGAGTTTTGACGCGAAAACGTGAAGCTATTGGGCAACACGTATACAAAACGCGGCACGGCGCCATCATCCAGCCGTCGAAAAGCCCGTAGGCATCTGCTGTAGTCTTGGTGACCAAACAGGACGGAACCCTACGTTTCTGCGTCGATTATCGTCGACTGAACAAGGTCATGAAAAAGGACGTATACCCCGTTCCACGGTTAGACGATGCATTGGATCGGCTTTGCAACGCTAAATACTTCACGTCGATGGACCTCAAGTCCGGCTACTGTCAAATAGAAGTCAACGAGAGAGACCACGAAAAGACCGCCTTCACCAGGCCAGACGGCCTCTATGGGTTCAAGGTTATGTCATTTCGACTGTGCTCGGCACATGCAACGTTTCAGCGCGCAATGGACATGGTGTTAACAGGATTGATGTGGCAGACTTGTCTTCTTTACTTGGATAACGTCGTCGTCTTTTTCGGAAATTTTGATGATCACCTTAGGCGGCTTGCGACACTACAAGGGTCCATCAATCATCAGGGCTCAATCTGAAGCCGGAAAAGTGTTGCTTCGCGTACGATGAGCTTCTGTTCTTTGGTCACGTTATCAGCAAATCTGCAATCCGCCCTAACTAGCAGAATGCGGCCTGCCATCGCAAAGTTCCTGCAGCTCATCGACAAGAAGGCACTGCTTAGATTCATTGGCATGTGCGCCTACTACAGGCACATTGTCAAGGACTTTTCGCGCATCGCTGAGCCGCTGACACATCTAACTAAATGTGATGTCGAGTTCAAGTGGGAAACGCCACAGGCCGACGCATTTCAAGAACTCAAACGACGCGTGCAGTCGCCACCGGTACTTGCGCACTTCGACGAGGACGCCGATACCGAAATCCACACTGAAAAAGTCGTCAGCGACAATCACGCGTTGTGTTGGCTAGCGAATATGAAGGATCCTTCAGGACGGCTGGCGCGGTGAAGCCTCAGGTCGCAAGAATATGAGATCGCTGTAACCTACAAATGCGCACGAAAACACTCTGATGCCGATTGCCTATCACGCGCCCCCATTGACCCGCCGCTGCAAGATGACGAGGACGATGACGCCTGCCTTGGAATAATAAGCGCGGAACACTTCACTGATCAGCAAGGAGCAGGCCTGGATCTAAAAATCCTCGTCGAGTATTTGCAAGAGAACACCGACGTTGTCCCTAAGGCATTTAAGCCAGGATTCTCTTCATTCTAGCTTGAAAACAACCTACTCGTAAAGAACTTCTCACCAGTGCGCGCCTAAAACCTTCTTGTTGTTCCGTCAGTGCTGCGTCCAGAAGTACTGCACGCCCTACATGACCATCCGACTGCTAGACATCTCGGATCCTCCCGGATGCTATCGAGGATACAGGAAAGGTATTACTGGCCGCACCTGACCGCCGACGTCGCCCGTTACGTCAAGGCATGCCGAGAATGTCAACGACGGAAGACGCACCACCAAGGCCAGCAGGATTACTACAGCCGCCGAACGAGCCTCCTTGCCGACCATTTCAGCAGATCGGGATGGATTTGTTGTGACCCTTATTGTACTGTGTTACTTCGGACTTTGTTTCTTTGACAAGTGTCCTTTTGCGTTTGACTCTCCTGTTATGTTTGTAGCATCGGGACGATGCTCTTGGTAGGGGGGCATTGACACGTGGACTTGTTTATCTTTTCGGGTGAGCTCTCTTCTCCGTCTAACAAAGGTTATCCCTCACCGCGGGACGCGCCTGCATGTATTGGAAGTTTCTGGAATGTTATTGATGGTTGTATCCGCTGTCTGTTCTCACTGAACCTTGTGTAATCTGATGAACGACGCGAATGGTGTAGAACTTTCTGGAGGACACGCGGGCACCAGTGATTAATCTGGAATTGTGGAATCTGGATTAATCTGTATGTATAAAATCCAACGCGCTCGACCGGCAGATCAGATTTTCGACGATTGCCGCCGTTGTTCGCCGCTATCGTTGTTCTTTGAGTGTAGCCTGTTTTTGAGGGCACAAGTTCCTGAATAAGAGGCTTGTTTCGTCAATCACAGCTTTGTTGCCTTCTTCACCGTCACTACTGCGTGACAATATCCATGTGGACATGGTTGCTTAAGATGGGCTAGCTAAGATTATGTGATTTCACGTGACTCCTTTTCACGGAGTCTGAAGTGCGCGACGCGCGCATTATCGCATCGCTTGTTCGAAGCGCGATCGTATGATATCCATGTCACTATGGCTGAGAATCACGCTTGGGCTAGTGAAAGATACAGGAAGTCACGCGACAGCTATTTCCACGTGGTTTGAAGTTCGCTACGTTTGTATGATTGCATATCGCGTGATTACCGTTCGTTTGACACCCTTCTGACTGTTTGTGCATCACATGTGGGCTTCCGAAACTTACGCAAGGTCCCGTGACATCCTTTACCACGTGGTCTGGCGTGCCCTTCGTCGGTACTTATGCAGATCTCTTTCGAAGCCCGATGGTTTGATATCCGTGTCAATATGATTGAAAATCAGGAATAGACTGGCGAATCTTACATGAGATCCCGTGACACCACGTGACCTGAGATGCGCTACGTGGCTTAATAGCAGAGATTGTTCGAAGCTCGTTCATTTCATACACATGTCAATAGGGCTTATAGAAAACAAAATTATGAGATGTTAAGTTGCGCTGTTTTTATCTTGTATTTAACAGCTTTATAAATCAACGGTTTAGTAGGGATGCCTCTGTGTTTAAATGTACGCTAGCAAATCCATCAAATAGCCACTTTTCGCATAACCTGCTCATGGTAATAATTATAATGTCCTTAACAGTGCATTATTTCAATTATGTATCACGCTGCAAAAGCATTTCTGATTGTCACATGACAGCGCTCTTCGAGACGTCCCTTCAATTACGTTAGCATCGGCGCAAAATTATAATATTTCACGCTATTTTGACCTTCCTAGAACACCTCCGCAATATATCTTTGGTTTAAATTCATTTGCGAGAGGATTCAAATACGTGGCACGTAGATTAAATTACTTGGCACTGGGATGAAGTTTTGTCTTACGAAGGCAAAAGACAATAACAACAAGGAAAGCATGGTGCAAATTAGCTGTTGTTTAAAGTTAAATGCAAAAACTGTCTCCTCCGCACGTGTCGGTGTTAGAGAATATTATTTATTTAACTATGTATTTATTGTTATTTACTTATACACGGCAGACCCTTGGTTCCAAGCAGGTGTGCAGTTTCAATATTACCGGCATATTAAAAAGGCAGCATTACAAACTGTTTCCAGATTAGCGTAATAGGACATAAAACAAACATAAATAAAGAAACGGTAGCAACAGAGACTAAGCCTGAACCTTTCAATCCCTAATTGTGGGTAGAAAACAACAATACTCATAGGTGTCTGATCTAGAGAAAACACAGCTCCATTTTTCCTATCGGCAGATAAAAACGGTTGGACAGTCACATGAAATTTCGGCAATTTTGCAGAGAATACCAAACGCACACACAAAAAAGTTGAATTCGTTGCAAAAGGACTTCGTCTTGGGCAAGTTGGTGCTTAGATTTCCTAGGTTCGTTGGTTCAGAGGGAAGTCAGCCAAATGGGAACATTTCAGAAAATAGTCCGAATGCTATAACCAATAATACGCCGACATGTTACCATGCATGGCCAAGCAGAAATTTGGGTGCCTAGTTTTTGTGTGAGAAGCTTTTAAAAACGTTCGTGCCCGTATTTCTCATTGCTGGCATCGCGCATAACTTTTAAAACCTGTAGCCAAGAGAGAGTCGGAAATAGTCGATAGGAGAGTCGGAGAGTCGATAGGAGAATACATAGAAAGGCAGGGATGTTAACCAAATAGTTGTATCTGGTTCGCTGCTCTGCGAAAGGAGAGGTAGTAGGCAAACACAAGATTAAAAGACAGAGGGTACAAAAACATCAAGGAGAGCACAACACATGCGCGAAATCAAAGCACGATGAAGCGCAACAAACGCAAAGAAGGAGGAAACTTGCAAGCTCTAACAAACGACGGCTGAAGGATACGCGCTATCGCGCTATGTTACCTTATGGTAACGAACTCAAACTCGAATGCTTCACGTGCATAAGGAATGTCAACACTTTCAAACGGTGATAACGCGTCCATCTGTTATTGATCCTTTTGCACATAATTTTAATCTGGATGCAGCTGGGACAGGGGACATAAAAGGGCTTACTATGACAACTTGAAAAGAAGACGGCGAGCGAGCGTGGTGAAAACAGTCTTGCCTTGGCACTGGAAGAGAAAGCGTGAACTAGCAACATTGTAAAATGTGTACGTCACCGAACGGTGGCGCGACGTGTTAGTAGAGAAATACCAGCCTGTGGAATTCTGAGGCTGAACAGAACGCGGCATGTTACAAAACGGTAACGCCACCCTACAGAGATCTCGTGTGACAAAACCATGTTAGATGATCAGTGATAGTAGAGCCTTAACAAATGTGCTTGTGAGCATGCATAAGCAATTGATTGTTAAGTTTGTAGTCCAAACGCAGTAAGTTTTTTCTATTAGTGACCTGAAGCAGAGCAAGTTTGTCATTTAATTCCATGGATCAAGCCTGGCGCCGCTCTTGAACTGCGTTAAGGCTCATCTTTAGACAGTGTTGGGCTCTCGGGGAATTGATAGATTTGAAGAGAATCCAGTCATCTGAAAATTACTTGACTCCTACTGATAAGGTGTTCGTAATGGGAACAGCGCGAACAAGACGACGACGGAGTGAAAGGACACAGGACGAGTGCTGACTCACAACTACGTTTTTCTAGGATAGCCATCAAGACGTTCAGATATGTTGATGATTATTTTGGTTTTAATTGCCAAAGATAACTCTACTAACAAGGTGGATGAAATAATGGGTATTTTTAGTGAGCTTGGTCAGGGTTTGAGGTTCACCTCGGAGCAACCAAAAGAAGATGAACTACAATCCCTTGACCTTATACTACGCCTTCTGGACGATCATGTCTGTTAAAAAAAGTTCCCCCGTTCTGCAAAGCCCCTGTTGAACTTCACCTTAGGTCATTCTAAAGTAGTAAAAAATGCCATTTGTATCTCCGTACTTCGCGCCGTCCTGGTAAAAACATGTGGGAATGCAATGAGTGAAGCCTATGCACGTCCGGTAGTCAGACTGGAGGAAGCTGGGTACCCGCATAGCTTAATAACGGGCAGCTCTGAGAAATTAACTAAATGGGTAAAAAACCCGAGGAGGCAGGAGGCTGAAGGAACTAGCAGGAAGAAGAACGTAGTAGTGGTACCCTATGCACATCGCCTATCTCAGGGCTTGAAGATGGCTGCAGGTCGTTATGGGGTGCAGGTTGCCTTTTCGACTCCTGGAAAATTGAGCGCTATTTGCCCGGCGGCTGATAGGCGAGAAAGGGGAGCAGAACGCAATCCTAACGTACGGTGCAAAGTGAAACATGTTAAGAAGTCTGTATGCTGCACTACCAATGTGGTATACTCTTTCCCGCTCAAGTGTTGGCTAGTGTACATAGGGCTAACCGGCCGGTGCATAAATGCAAGACTTAGAGAGCATGAATTGTCCTTGGACAAGAATGATTATGCGCATGTCTCTGCCCATTGCCAGCAATGTAAGGGTAAGCCTCTGCTCAAAGGCACAAAAATTTTGTTTAAACATACTGATTCATCCACCGGATTAGTCGTCGAAGCAGCCCACATTGCGCGAAAGGGCACGTGGTGCATTAGCCAGCCTTCGATCGCGCTTTCTCAGCAGGAATTAACGTACCTAGATAGCTCGATACGGTAACAGATGCCCTCTATACACGTGGCCCGGTTGTGCGTTCCTCGATTGGCCATGTGATTGCCTGTGTCGCTTATATACCTGATGTGTGTTTCAGTAAACGTAGTTGTGAGTCAGCACTCGTCCTGTGTCCTTTCACTCTGTCGTCGTCTTGTACGCGCTGTTCCCACTATGAATGTATACCAACTCGCCCAACTTTCCACTTTAGTACATGATACACGACTAATATGTAACTGTGGTGATACTATACATGCAGATAAGGAACGCATCTGGGCAAAGAACACTGCTATGGGGAACTCCGGATGATACCAGGAGGGCTCCAAAGAGCAGTTCTACTGAAAAAAAGTGAAATCGATGATAAATGTAAGAGTGAATCCATTTGGACAGGAGTTTATTGAACAGTAAGCCCGCGCAGGTTGAGTACAAGTTCAATGTGCAAAACAGGATCAAATGCCTTATAAATAAGAAAATGAATAAATTTTTACGCCTAGCTGTATCAACTGCAACTGACAATTCATGAATTGTATCTACTTACACGGTGGTAAAAGAACCTTTTCTATAGCCCGGTTGGAACTAGACAAGAAATAAATTTTGCTGCCAATTATACAGTGAATAAAAATGTTCCATAGATCGGAGACAGGATGTTAATAAAGTTGGTCGCTACTTAACAGCTGCACCTGTACTGCACCACTGCACCGCTGCACCTGTACTTAATAGGTGCAGCGGTGGCGTAGAGGTAGAACACCCGCCTCGCGTGCAAGAGGTCCGTGGTTCGAATCCCGGTGCCGCGCAATTTTCCACCGGATTAAAGAAAAATCCGCGTGTTGATAAAATTGCATAAACAGGCCTGGAGTGTGGCCTGTTCCCGGTGACCAGAACCAGTAACGCACTCCCTCACCAGAGCAGGATTGGCCACCCTGGTGCAGTACTTGGCCAAAACCTCCTATATGAACACAACAATTAAACCCCGGCCCTCAGTCCCCAGCAGCTGCGAAGCAACTGACCACGGCGGCGGTCAGACCTGCGACGCTGCAGAGGGTGCTAAGAATCCCTGGCTCCGGACAGGCCGCCATTGGAATATCAACCTGGCAACGTTTAACGCTAGAACGTTATCTAGTGAGGCGTTATCTATTAGAGGAATTAGAGGGCAGTAAATGGGATATAATAGGGCTCAGTGAAGTTAGGAGGCCAAAAGACGCATATGCAGTGCTAAAAAGCGGGCACGTCCTGTGCTACCGGGGCTTAGCGGAGAGACGAGAACTAGGAGTCGCATTCCTGATTAATAAGAATATAGCTGGTAAGATAAAGGCATTCTATAGCATTAACGAGAGGGTGGCAGGTCTTGTTGTGAAACTTAATAAGAGGTACAAAATGAAGGTTATACACGTCTACACCCTACATCCAGTCATGATGACAAGGAAGTCGAAAGCTTCTATGAAGACGTGAAATCGGCGATGGGTAAAGTCAAAACAAAATACAGTGTACTGATGGGCGACTTCAATGCCAAGGTAGGCAAGGAGCAGGCTGGAGGCAAGGCAGTGGGGGAATATGGCATAGGCACTAGAAATAGCAGTGGAGAGTTATTAGTAGAGTTTCCGGAACAGAATGATATGCGGATAATGAATACCTTCTTCCGCAAGCGAGATAGCCGAAAGTGGACGTGGAGGAGCCCGAACGGCGAGACTAGAAATGAAATAGACCTCATACTCTGCGCTAACCCTGGCATCATACAAGATGTGGACGTGCTCAGCAAGGTGCACTGCAGTGACCATAGGATGATAAGAACTCGAATTAGCCTAGACCTGAGGAGGGAACGGAAGCAGCTGGTACATAAGAAGTCGATCAATGAGTTAGCGGCAAGAGGGAAAATAGAGGAATTCCAGATCTAGCTACAGAACAAGTATTCGGCTTTAACTCAGGAAGAGGACCTTAGTGTTGAAGCAATGAACGACAATCTTGTGGGCATCATTAAGGAGTGTGCACTAGAAGTCGGTGGTAACTCCGTTAGACAGGATGCCAGTAAGCTATCGCAGGAGACGAAAGATCTGATCAAGAAACGCCAACATATGAAAGCCTCTAACCCTACAGCTAGAATAGAACTGGCAGAACTTTCGAAGTTAATCAACAAGCGTAAGACAGCTGACATAAGGAAGTATAATATGGATAAAATTGAACATGCTCTCAGGAACGGAGGAAGCCTAAAAGCAGTGAAGAAGAAACTAGGAACTGGCAAGAATCAGATGTATTGCGTTAAGAGACAAAGCCGGTATTATCATTACTAATATGGATGAGATAGTTCAAGTGGCTGAGGAGTTCTATAGAGATTTATACAGTACCCGTGGCACCCACGACGATAATGGAAGAGAGAATAGTCTAGAGGAATTTGAAATCCCACAAGTAACGCCGGAAGAAGCACAGAAAGCCTTGGGAGCTATGCAAAGGGGGAAGGCAGCTGGGGAGGATCAGGTAACAGCAGATTTGTTGAAGGATGGTGGGCAGATTGTTCTAGAGAAACTGGCCACCCTGTATACGCAATGCCTCATGACTTCGAGCGTACCCGAATCTTGGAAAAACGTTAACATAATTGTAATCCATAAGAAAGGGGACGCCAAAGACTTGAAAAATTATAGACCGATCAGTTTACTGTCTGTTGCCTACAAAGTATTTACTAAGGTAATTGCAAATAGAATCAAGAACACCTTAGACTTCCGTCAACCAAAGGACCAGGCAGGATTCCGTAAAGGCTACTCAACAATACACCATATTCACACTATCAATCAGGTGATAGAAAAATGTGCGGAATATAACCAACCTTTATATATAGCTTTCATTGATTACGAGAAAGCGTTTGATTTAGTCGAAACCTCAGCAGTCATGGAGGCATTGCGGAATCAGAGTGTAGACGAGCCGTATGTAAAAATACTGAAAGATATCTACAGCGGCTCCACAGCCACCGTAGTCCTCCATAAAGAAAGCAACAAAATCCCAATAAAGAAAGGCGTCAGGCAGGGAGATACAATCTCTCCAATGCTATTCACAGCGTGTTTACAGGAGGTATTCAGAGACCTGGATTGGGAAGAATTGGGGATAAGAGTTAATCGAGAATACCTTAGTAACTTGCGATTCGCTGATGATATTGCCTTGCTTAGTAACTCAGGGGACCAACTGCAATGCATGCTCACTGACCTGGAGAGGCAAAGCCGAAGGGTGGGTCTCAAAATTAATCTGCAGAAAACTAAAGTAATGTTTAACAGTCTTGGAAGAGAGCAGCAGTTTACAATAGGTAGTGAGGCACTGGAAGTGGTAAGGGAATACATCTACTTAGGACAGGTAGTGACTGCGGATCCGGATCATGAGACTGAAATAATCAGAAGAATAAGAATGGGCTGGGGTGCGTTTGGCAGGCATTCTCAGATCATGAACAGCAAGTTGCCATTATCCCTCAAGAGAAAACAGCTGTGTCTTACCAGTACTCACGCACGGAGCAGAAACCTGGAGGCTTACGAAAAGGGTTCTACTTAAATTGAGGACGACGCAACGAGCTATGGAAAGAAGGATGATAGGTGTAACGTTAAGGAATAAGAAAAGAGCAGATTGGGTGAGGGAACAAACGCGAGTTAATGATATCTTAGTTGAAATCAAGAAAACGAAATGGGCATGGGCAGGACACGTAATGAGGAGGGAAGATAACCGATGGTCATTAAGAGTTACGGAATGGATTCCAATGGAAGGGAAGCGTAGCAGAGGGCGGCAGAAAGTTAGATGGGCGGACGAGATTAAGAAGTTTGCAGGGACAACATGGCCACAATTAGTACATGACCGGGTTGTTGGAGAGGTATGGGAGAGGCCTTTGCCCTGCAGTGGGCATAACCAGGCTGATGATGATGACTTAACAGCATTACGTCGATCACGGAGCCATTCAATCCGAAAGAAAGCCTTCGTAAAACATATTCCGAACACAAAGATTAGTATATGTCCTATTGGTCGGCATAGTGGTGCGGGCAAGCGTTCGTTATTTCATCTAAATCAACGGAACTACTTTTCAGTATAAGTGTCACATGTAGAACGCCTTCATAGCTTATAACATCCACAGAAAGAGTTGGAGAATGTGACAGTTCGCTTAGCCAATGAAAATACGAATTTATCAGCATTTTGCTTATGCTTTTTCGCACATGTTGCCGCTACAAAGAACGACGCTTCAAGTGCAAGCAATTTCGCACGAGTTTTCAGCTATCTCGATACAGGAAGCGCGCGTAGCACGCGCAATAGAGAGGCAACGACACCCTGGACCTGATAGTATCAGTTCCAGTTAAGGTCAGATAATTCATATTATCGTTTATCACTACTACTGTAGCAGTCACAGGGTGTCTTTCGGATGACTGAATTAGAATTTCTTGCTTTAAATTCGGAGAGGAGCACTTCGCGAACAATTACTGGCATATTTCTCTTACACCAATGTGCTGCGAACTGCTCGAACATATTGTTACGCGAAGGACGAGTCAGTAAGACGAGCAACTATTTACAGGTTATATTTACAACAGCGGTTGCAGCGCTGACCGGTTAGATTCACAGCGCGAGCCCAGTTCTTCCTATTCTTTCCTCGAGTGATGGCGCCCACGCGCCTTGTTCAAACAATCAAAGATCACACGCGTGAGACGTCCCGGAGCGTCTAAACGTCTTCACTGGGAGGGTGGTACTGCTTCAGTCGTGTAACGTGCACGATATCACTGGACTGGGAAGCAGATGGGGCGTCAGGGGCGATCTCGTAGGTGACGGGAGTCACGGCCTGAAGCACTCGGTATGGGCCTGTGCAACGACGCAGCAGTTTTTCTGATGGGCCGACCTGACGCGACGGATACCATAGAAGCACCAAAGAACCAGGCGGGAAGTGCACGACTCGGTGTCGCCAGTCGTACAAACGCCTTTGACTCTCTTGGGATTTCAGAAGGCGGTCACGGGCAATTTCCTTTGCGTGGGCACAGCGGGTGATGGCGTCAAGTGCATATTAACTGGTCGGTGCCGCGTGAACAGGGAGCGTTGTGTCGAGGGGCAGTGCTGGTTCTCGGCCGAACATAAGGGAAAATAGGGGGGAATAACCGGCGGTGTCGTGGCGCGAGAAATTATAAGCAAATGTGACAAACGGTAGAGCGAGGTCCCAGTCAGTGTGATCTGAAGAGACATATTTCGAGAGCATGTCTGTGAGAGTGCGATTGAGACGCTCCGTGAGGCCATTTGTTTGCGGATGGTATGACGTGGATAGCTTGTGCCTCGAGCTTCCTCTTCTTTCAGACGTTCGCCCCGAACAACCGAACACCCTCTGCACTACTGCGTTTGTTCGCTTACCTCCAAAAGCCCTAACCTTCGTAGAATTGGCCTCAATGGCAATCATGGCTGATGGAGACTATGTCGTCGCGCCTATTTGTTCTGGCGCGCGACATCCCTGTGCCACACTCCGTCATAACCCTCGCCGCTAATCGGATGCGCCTCCCCGTTGTTAATTTTGGCTTGACGAAGCAAGTATTAATTGAAGGCATAGCGGTAGCTACACTCCGGTCAGTGACAGACGACCACGTCACTGCTTTTGCACCCGACGCTTCTCCAGATCCTCCTGATTACCCACAGGATGCCTTGAACCTGGACGGCCCATTACGTCCCATGGTCGCTCCGGACCTCGCACCTGACCAAGCAGCCGCCCTATATCGCGTTTTGCTTTCCTACCGCGACATATTTGACGTTGACAATCGACCACTTGGTCAGACATCCCTTGTTAAGCATCGGATAAACTCTGGTGATGCAGTTCCATTCACCGCCGACCATATCGCGTGTCCACGGCAGAGCGGCAAGTTATTCAGCAGGAAGTAAACAAGATGCTCGCCAGAGGTATTGCTGTGCCCTTGTCGAGTCCTTGGGCGTCGCCGGTCGTGCTCGTCAAAAAGAAAGGTGGCTCGTGGCATTTCTGCGTTGATTACGCCGCACCTTCACCACAATGTTACGCGAAGGCTGGGCTCGCTCCTTCTTTCTCGAGTGATGGCGCCCACGCGCGTCGTTCAAACAATCAAACGTCACACACGTGTATCAATATCATTTACAGTCGCATACTGTCTCACATTCAAATGAATAAATTACTTCTTGAAAACCAACACGTCTTACAGAAAAACCAATCATGTAATACCGAGTTATTTGAGCTAGTAACCGACTTACACAACTCCATTAATTGGTCATTTTTCATCGATGTAATTTGATCCCGTCCCACACGAACGTCAATTAAAAAAACTGCGTGGGCTACGGCTAGATGAAAAAAATATCAATCTGCATTAAAGGCTTTCTAAGCAATCGATTTAAAACTCAAAATCGATCACTACCTATGTCGCCACACGCGAGTCTAGTCGGGAGTCCCACAAGGATCGGTTTTGGGACCGCTGTTATATTGTCACGTGGTGGTGACGTTGAAGAACACAGTAGTAATACTGTGAAAGACAAAGCTAACTTTTATTGGGCGAACCTGTGCTCACAAAACCAGGCTACACTTATAGCAAAACGATAGCGGCGAACACAGTCGGCGATCGTTGAAAATCTGATCAGCGGGTCAAGCGCGTCGGCTTTTATAGATCAGTCATCGAATGTTCCAGATTAACCGATGGGACCCGCGCGTCTTCCACAATGTTCTACACTATTCGCGTAGCGCATACATGCAATCAAATTACACAAGTTGCGGTGAAAGACAGTGGACAGAACCATCGATAACATTCCAGAAACTTCTTTTACATGCAGGCGTGTCCTGCGCTGCGCGATAACATTTATTAGGCGGCCAAACGTAGTCGCCCGATAAAGATAAGTACACGTGTCAATATTTAATCAATATAAATGATATATCGACTAATATGGAGTATACAGTAAGTCTTCTTGCAGATGATTGCGCAATATATATAAAAAGACAAACAAGAACGACACTATAACCCTGCAATCTGACTTCACTACATTTTCGGAATGGTGCACGAAATGGCAGAAGAAAATTGACATTGCCAATACTAAGCATATTAAATTTTGCCCCAGTACCAGGTAAGTGCCTAACAAATACACAATCAACAATTGTGGAATTGGAACAATTTCGCCGATTAAATACTGAGGAGTTCCGTTCAATTATAATCTAAAATGGAATGATCATGTAGAACTATTCACTAGCAAAATATTTAGAAAATTGGAGTTCTAAAACGCCGCCTACGACATACTAATTCAGGCCTAGTATTCAGGCATTTAACTCGTTAATTAAACAATCATTAGAGTAGGCTTCTAACACATAGCACAACATCAAGCTTACTTTGCTGGTATGCCGGAATCAATTCGAAGTAAAGCCGCTAGATTCGTCTCGTCATCGTATTCTCGTTATCACAGTGTCTCATCCATAGAAAGAATGCTTCGCATTTTTCCTCTTGCAATACGCATAAAATATTCGCGATTAAGTGTCTTTATTTTCGTGACGAACCTTTTCCCCCCAAATTTATTCATAAGCATTCTACAGCTCTGCCCATATCGACCATTAACACAAGGTATACCCAATATTCGTTCAGGCTAAAGCGTATCTACATCACCTATGGTCAGTGCAGGGCAGTATCGAATATACGTATCTTAGATACTACGTTAGCTACTTCTTCGGTACATTGTATCATGATACGTCTGGCAAGACGTCTATCGGTATCTATATTTCCGATACATAATAGAATGTATCGTGTATCCTAAGATACAACATACTGCTATCGCAACAAGACCTTGCGAAACTATAAACGTTGGCTGAGCGGCGCTTCTCAAGCTGATACTGCCGCCACTAAGCCTCCTGAATTAAACTAAAGGCAACAGCATCCTATTGACACGTGCACTTGCCTATCTTTATCGGGCGACCACGTTTCGCCGCCTAACAAATGTTATCGCACAGCGCCGGGACGCGGCTGCATGTATCGGAAGTTTCTAGAACGTTATCGATGTTTTATTCCGCTGTCTGTTGTCGCCGAACCTTCTGTTATCTTACTTCATCGCGTGACGCGAATGGTGTAGAACTTTGTGGAAGACACGCGGGTCCCAGCGATTAGTCTGGAACATTCGACGACTGCTGCATAAAAGTCGACGCGCTTGACCCACTGATCAGATTTTCCACGATCGCCGAGTGTGTTCGCCGCTATCGTTGTTCTTTTCAGTGTAGCCTGCTTTTGAGGGCACAAGTGCGCCTAATAAAATGCTAGTTTGTATAATCAGTTTTGCGGCCTTCTTCACCGTCACTACCACGTGACATCATTATCTTTCCGCCAGAGACCTCCAGCGGGGGCAGGCGATCAGAGTCACGTGGCGGTGCTCGCGCCGTCTCGACAAAGACAAGCGCGCGGACGTCTACACGCAGCCGCATAAAGAGCTTTCATGTTAAGTAGTTAAACCAACCCAAATACTTTGTTTGCGAATGAAAGTATTACACTTTCAGACAAACATTTTAAGATGCTAACAGACATTTCACTGAAATGAAACAAGGTTGGTCGAAGTTAAGAAATTTTCAAGCAAACATTTTTGTTCTTACGCATTTGCGCCTACGTTATATACATCTATAATAAAAAGTATTCCAACGTATGAAAGTGCCTTAAGGTACAGATGGAAGTAACGTATCGGATACAATAATTACGGCAGTATTTTGTATCTGTATCTCAAATGCTTGTTGCACGAGTATCTTTGATCGTACCATGATACTGCCACGTGCACTCGTTTATCTTTTGCGGGTGAGCGCTTTTACCGTCCACGAAATGTTATCGCTCAGCGCAGGACGCGTCTAAATGTGTCGGAAGCTTCCAGAATGTTATCGATGCTTATATCCGCTGTCTGTTGTCGCCGAATCTTGTGTAATCTGATTGCATGTATGCGTGATACGAATGGCGTAGAACTTTGTGGAAGGCATGCGGGTGCCAACGATTACTCTGGAACATTTGACGACTGATCTATAAAAACCGACGCTCTTGGCCTGCTGATCAGATTTTCGACGATCGCCGACTGTGTTCGCCGCTCTCGTTGTGCTTTAAGTGTAGCCTGTTTTGTGGGCACAGGTTCGCCCAACCCGCCGTGGTTGCTGAGTGGCTATGGTGTTAGGCTGCTGGGCACGAGGTCGCGGGATCGAATCCCGGCCACGGCGGCCTCATTTCGATGGGGGCGAAATGCGAAAACACCCGTGTATTTAGGTGCAAGTTAAAGAACCCCAGGTGGTCCAAATTTCCAGTCCAATGACGTGGAATCGGAGTTGGGTAAAGTAAAAACAAAATACAGTATACTGATGGGCGACTTCAATGCCAAGGTAGGCAAGAAGCAGGCTGGAGACAAGGTAGTGGGGGAATTGGGCCTATGGAATATGGCCGTGACGTCGCTCGCGAGAGGGCGCCACTCCAAATTCTCGCCGCTAATACCCCAGCTATCAGCGCGGAGCATGTGCAACAAAAGTGGTCAGTAAAACAGAAACTGAATAAAAACAGACTAAGAAGGTTCATCCAGTATTTAAATAAAGCAAATTCATTTTCAGTGATTGCAACCGGTGGTTGGCTTATGCATTTTTCAGCGCACTTCTTGATATGAAATGCTTCTGTGATTTCACGTGTTAGTTTGTTTTTATCAGAAAACAAAATGTCAGTGTTAAAAAATACCGGATCACAATGACCTAGATTTCAGTGGTTCGACAAGTGCGAATGGTTTTCTTTACCGAGAGAACGTTCACGTTCTTTTAGACGGGTGTTAACGCACTGACCGGTTTGTCCTATGTACATGTTGCCACAGGTCAACGGAAGCCGGTACACAACACCTACTCTGCATTTTGTGAACTTTTGATCGTCTTTTAGGCCGCAGCTGCATTTTTTTACCCTATTGTCTAACTTATTGGAAATAGCTTGGCACAGTTTTTGCACCTTGTTAGGAGCGCTGAAAACCACTTCAACGCCATACCGGCTGGCAACATTCTTTAGCCCATGGGAAAAATATTGGGCGTAAGGTACAACTGCAAGGCGCTTTTTGTTCGTGCTAAGCCTGTTCCTTGAATCTGTGGGTTGTACACCCTTTACTGTATTTATTACCTTTTCGGCCGCTCTGACTATAATGTGTTCCGGGAATCCCACTGAAGCTAGTCTTGTTACCTGATTGGCAAAGCTTTCTTTTATTCGGTGGCAACAAGATTTTACTAAAGCAGCCCGAAGGCAAGACACCGCAATTCTGCTTTTTACAATCTTCGAATGTCCTTATTTGTACTGTAATATGGGCTTTTTTGATCTAGGGCTGTACATCCAGCATGTGCGATCGGGTAGCAATCGCAGAGAAAGATCTAGAAACTGTAGTTCGTTTTCTTTAGCAATCTCATGGGTAAACTTGAGGCCTAGGCCACATTCATGGAACACTTTGAGTACATTAACCACATTACAGCCATGTTCATTCCCATCAAAAATAACCAAAAAATCATCAACAAATCGGAAAATTTTTGCCAAGCTTCCTAAAGCACTGTGAATATTTTTGTCTAGACGGGCTAGAAAAATGACGCCTAGTATTGGCGCTACCTTGGAACCTGTACATATACCTGATTTTTGCACATACATTGCTTCATTCTAACCCACAAAAGTAGAACTAAGATAAAAGAATAGTATTTCCATAAAGCTTTCCACGGGTGCTCCGCTGTCATTTCTCAATTTTACTTCATCATTATCTTCGCAAATACACATTTTAACATTGTTTTAACAGCTCCGTGTGGGGAATGTCCACACAATCGAGTAAAATAGATGTTGTACGTCAACACTGAAGGCGCTGCATCCCTTTGTTTTGTTTTCCCTCAAATATTGTACAACAGCCTCAGAATTAAAGATTGCTAACGGATCGGGGATTCTTAACGAGGAAAGCTGTTTCTGGATAAACGATGCTACCTGCTGCTGCCAAGTGCTTTTTTCAGTAACAATGGCTCTGAACGGCTCTCCAGGTTTGTGCGTTTTACATGAGAAAAGCGCTTCAAGATGCAGGCGCTTTGCTTTTTTGACTGAGGTACATAGGCTTTCTAAGTTGAGGGACGCAGTAATTCAATAGCACGCTGTTTTTGTTTGACAGGCTTAACATCATTTCTCTTGAAATTTTTATGCATAGCTTCGCAAGCTTTTTGACAAAACATGCCATCAGGTAGGACAACAAAACTTCCTTCTTTACCGGCTGTAAAAACACGTAACCCTCTAGAAGCCAAGTCTCCTGCCACTAGGTTGAGCCGGTTGGGACTCACACATGCAGTTTTTGCCTTTGCAGTAGCGTCAACACATTCACAAACACACCTTGCACGTTCTTCTTCAGGAACCAGTCGGGAGACGGCTCTCGATGCTGCCAGTTTCGCAGGTGGACATAAGGCCGGTTCTAGTGCGAACTTTGGCCCAAACTGCAGAAGCTTGTTGTCCTTTTCTGGAATAAAATATTCCCGGAGCCGTACCACTCTTCCTTCTGTAGAAGGTGCCTTCTTGACAGTGGGCAAGAGCGGTCTCACCGTGTTCCAGAGGAACTCCGTTGTCCGATCCGCTGTTTTGCACGAGTCCAGGAAGAGTCCTCTGCTGGTATCACCGCACTTTGTCTTGCACGCTACTCGCAAGCAGTCTTTATGGTGTCGTACTTGCCTCCACAATTCAGACGCAACTATTCGACATATTCTTCTGGTGTGTCCTATCGACGGTTTCATGAAGCCACATAATCTTTGGACGTCAGGCGGGTATGTAGGATGCCGTACAATGCAAGAGGCCACTCTTGCTCGGCACACGCATAGTGCGATTAGGGAAGCAAAGACAGCTAGGTTAGCGGGAGGAAGAATATGACACGGGAAAGAGCCCTCAGTACTTGAAATGAACTGCAGCAGAACTGATAGTTGTTCGAGTTGGTACGAATTCATAGTAAAATATTTAGCGCGCACAATTGACGTATGTGCCATTGAAATGTATGTGCAAACGTCAGGTATTTGTATAGGTGCCAAGGTAGTGCCAATACTAAGCGACATTTTTCTAGCTCGTGTAGACAAAAATTTTCACAGTGCTTTAAGAAGCTTGGCAAAAAATTTTCCGATTTGTTGATGATTTTTTGGTTATTTCTGATGGGAATGAACATGGCTGTAATGTGGTTAATGTACTGAAAGTGTTCCATGAATGTTGCCTAGGCCTCAAGTTTACCCATGAGATTGCTAAAGAAAACGAACTACAGTTTCTAGATCTTTCTCTGCGATTGCTACCCGATCGCACATGCTGGATGTACAGCCCTAGATCAAAAAAGCCCATGTTACAGTACAAATCAGGACATTCGAAGATTGTAAAAAGCAGAATTGCGGTGTCTTGCCTTCGGGCTGCTTTAGTAAAATCTTGTTGCCACCGAATAAAAGAAAGCTTTGCCAATCAGGTAACAAGACTAGCTTCGGTGGGATTCCCGGAACACCTTATAGTCAGAGCGGCCGAAAACGTAATAAATACAGTAAAGGGTGTACAACCCACAGATTCAAGGAACAGGCTTAGCACGAACAAAAAGCGCCTTGCAGTTGTACCTTACGCCCAATATTTTTCCCATGGGCTAAAGAATGTTGCCAGCCGGTATGGCATTGAAGTGGTTTTCAGCGCTCCTAACAAGGTGCAAAAACTGTGCCAAGCTATTTCCAATAAGTTAGACAATAGGGTAAAAAAATGCAGCTGCGGCCTAAAAGACGATCAGAAGTTCACAAAATGCAGAGTAGGTGTTGTGTACCGGCTTCCGTTGACCTGTGGCAACATGTACATAGGACAAACCGGTCGGTGCATAAACACCCGTCTAAAAGAACATGAACGTTCTCTCGGAAAAGAAAACCGTTTGCACTTGTCGAACCACTGTAATCTAGGTCATTGTGATCCAGTATTTTTTAACACTGACATCTTGTTTTCAGATAAAAACAAACTAACACGTGAAATCACAGAAGCATTTCATATCAAAAAGTGCGCTGAAAAATGCATAAGCCAACCATCGGTTGCAATCACTGAAAATGAATTTGCTTTTTTAAATACTGGATGATCCTTCTTAGTCTGTTTTTATTCTGTTTCTGTTTTACTGACCCTTCTTGTTGCACATGCTCAGCGCTGATAGCTGAGGTATATATGTTCTGTATCTTTCCGAAAATAAGATAGTTGTAAGCGCCCGTGTGTCCCCCTTCACTGTGTCCTTGTCAATTGTGCGCGCAAAATATTTTACTATGAATTCGTACCAACTCGCCCAACTATCAGTTCTGCTGTAGCAAAATTTCGAGAAGCGGGCTTATAGATGCATTATACTCGCAACTGGCGTTAGCGGGAAGGCTAAATTGTATAGCAAGAATAATGCGCTGATCCTTATATGAGCGCCAAGTGATCATGCAATTATTGCAAATAATCCGGTGGAGACAGTAGTGGTTCAAGAAACAGCTGTACGTTTAACGATCAATCTCAGTAATTCACTTTACCAACCACACTTCCGTGATCTAGCATTTCATGTAAAACAAAGCCGTTTAGCGGCTATGATGGCACCATACCACGGCTACACCACCGCCACGAGTGCGTCTCTCTTGCCAGAACATTTGGTGTAAGGATGGCATTAAAACCGAATGAAAAATATTGTTAGGCAGCCACGTTTCATTGCAACTTGGTAATTTCCTTTATTATACTTTGAACCTTCAGGTTCAATATCCCCATTCATTATGTACAACACTCACGTCAGTCATTGTTAAAGATTATCAAGAGCACAGTAAAATTCCAGGCTACCAACATGGTCCTCGCAAGGGTCTCTCCATCACTACACAACTTACAACAAACCTTCATGAAACTGTGCTTGCGCGCTCTTATCGCGCGTGTGTTCCATTACGCTGTTCCATCTTCTGTATCTGTGCCCACAGAAGGCACGGCGCGAAGACGTCATGGCGCTTGTATGTACGGGTGGCAATAAACGTCGGGGGCTGTTCTGCGTGCCTTCGAAAACTGGGCGTGACGTGCGTATTCTTTAATCACCGATCTCTTGACCGCTTGGTTACTTCAGCACGCGGCAACGCGACATGGTATCAGGAAGCTAACCTATCTACCCACCCGTCCGTGTACGGAAACGAGATGTCACCAAACAGGAAGCGCCATGGCTTCTACAGTGCACTGCTTCCAACAACCCCCACAGCTGGACTTCGACAACACGTCAGAGTGGCCGGGTCCAGACGCTCGACGACTATCGCTACGCATCGGGCCTGAACGAGCTCTCGGAGGAGGCACAAGTACGAGCCTTGCTCAACACAATGGGACGAAAATCTCGAGACATCTTTTCTACGTTCAACCTGTCGGACGACGAAATCAAGAAGATCAACGATGCCAAAACGGCATTCGACCATAAAGGAGCCATAAAGGAACGCAACTGGGTGTACGAAAGCGCTCGCTTCTACAAGAGGCAGCAGATTCCCAGAGAATCCGTGGACCACTTCATAACAACGCTACACGTTCCGGCAGACCGGTGCGACTGCGGCGACTCCAAGGAACACCTCGTCAGGGACCGTTTCGTCGTCGGTCTGCGAGACGAGAAGCTTGCTGAATCTCTTCAAATTGACGGCAAACTGACTGTTTCGATGACCCTGGCGAAAGCACGGCTGAAGGAAACGGTCCAGATGCAACAAGAAGACCTTCACGGATCTGAAGGCGTCAGCGATGGGTCCTTGTGCATGAAGTGGGGCGAGGTTGGCGTTAGCGCAATGGGTCACCAAAAGAAACAGTGGAGGAAAGTCTTGGGAAACGAAGGTTCAGCACGTCGGGATGAACGCTGAAACCTCTGTGGCATCAACGTGCACGCCAGGACTGCCTGCCCAGCTAAGGCACAGAAGTGCCACAGCTGCCGTATCAAGGGACACTTCAGCAGGGTGTGCCTCTAGAAAACTTCAGAAAAGCGACAGGTACGGGTCTCGTTGGTGCACACGCACTCGGACGATATCTATTGGGGAGTTGTCAGTGCATCGAGCACGCATTAGCGATTTGTTCAAGTAAGAATTAATGACGTAGTAGTATTTGCTAAGTTTGGTACGGGCGCCGAAATTTATGTATTGCCGCCATCTTTTCCAGGTTTACCCACTAGTGTAAGGAGGGTACGCGAGGTGCTGACTGGTGTATCCGGGGCTCATATGAATGTTGTGAGCAAATTGGAGGCAGAAGTTCAATGGAAGGGAAAATCTTCTCGCCAAGTCTACTATGTCGTGAGCCCTTTGCGCCATATTCTTCTCTGTTTGCCAGCTCTCGAAGCATCAGTGATAATTAAGTTTCTGAAGCCCTTAAGCGAGCACACTAATTACGAGGCCTTCCTCTCACTCGCTAGGCACAAAGCCAGGCGAGTATGACATCAGATTGAACCCGGAAGCCGTCCCGCACTTTTGCTATATGCGCACCGAGCTCGATATCGACTCCACTGAGAGACCGGGTGAAGAAAGCAATTGAGAAAATGGAGGGACGGGCGTCATTCACAAGGTTGACGGGCTAACCCTGTGGTGGGCCGGTATTGTGCCAGTCGTAAAACCTTCAGGAGAGGTCAGGGTATGTGTTGACGCAGCTAAACAAATCAGTTTTGAGAGAAAGGTTCGCATTACATACGGCCGATGAAGCGCTAAGTTTGTCAGCTGGACCAAAGTGGTTCTCGAAAGTAGACAGGAATTCAGGCTTTCATCAGGTTCTACTTGCCACGGACGCGGATTAGTTAACCACATTTCTAACGCTATTTTGGCGCTGTTGCTTACGAAGTTCCCTTTCGGCATTACATCAGCACTTGAATATTTCCAAAAGCGCATAACCGAAATATTGGAGGGCCTCCCTGGTGTAGCTAACCTGATTGACGACGTTCTTGTGTTCGGTGACACTAAAGAGCTGCACAACTCGAGGCTGACAGATGTTCTAGCTAGAATGGTTTATGACAATGTCCCCTTAAACAAAGCAAAGTGTGTTTTTGGTCTAAACGAAATCTCCTTTTTAGGCCATTTCCTGAGTAATGACAGCGTACAATCTGACCTGGCAAAGATGGAAGCCGTAAGGAAACTGGAGCCTCCAGTAAAAGTTACAGAGTTACGCAGTGTTCTGGGCATTGCGAATCATCTTGGACGATTTTTGCCACACATGGCACATGTAACACGTAGTGTCATCGTTTGCCGTATAGTGCATTCAAGGTCTGAATATGGGAAGCAACTTGTTCGAGAGCGTAAAAGAGGCCCAAGGAAAAGATCTTGTGTGTACATCATCGCGTCAGTTATGTCGTATTGGCTGACCAGAGAAACCAAAGCTGCCTTCCTCTCTAGTGCCATACTGGCAATGTAGAGCAATGATAGCCGAGTGTGTAGGCTTGCTCCTACACGTTACCAGGCTTATCATTCCTCGATGCCTACAAAAGGAAGTCCTAACAAAGCTGCATGATGCGCATCTAGGCATTGCAAGAAGCCGAGCACTAGCGAGGGAGTTGGTTTGGTGGCCAGGCCTTAGCGAACAGCTGGCATGCCAGCTGAAAGAATGTGTGATATGCGCGCGAATTGCGCCGCAGAATTCTGAGCCTTTAGTCTCAACCCCTTCTCAACGCTTCGCGTGGGAAAGAATATGGGCTAATCTTTGTTTTATTAACAATTGCCACTATCTCGTGTGGTAGATCACCTGTCGCGTTATCCATGGTCGCGTTGCTTCCTTCAACCAGGACTGGTGTCGTAATCGAAAGACTGAGAAGTATCTTTGCACGCCGCGGCATTTCGGAAACATTAGCGATGGGTAAAGGCCCACATCTTGCCTGTTCGCAGTTTGAGAAATTTGCAAATGACTACGGTTTGATCACGTTACCGTCATCCCACGGTATCCGCAAGCTAACGTAAGGATAGAAAGAATGGTGCACAGTTAAGAGAGTCGTACTGAAATCAAAGGACCCATACTTGGCTCTCCTTGCCTACAGGGTGACACCCGGTGTTGTTGCCCTCAGCCATGCGGAAATTCTGATGGGCCGGCGTCTTTGAACATGTGTTCCAATGGCACCGCAGCTGCGCGGCCCCGTCGAATCGCGTCTTTCCCATGTGATGGCTAAGGACTGCGCTCAAAGGAAGCGGCAAACGCGGTATTTCAAGAAACGCCATCATGCCAGACAGCTAAGAAAACTAGGTCCTGGCGATGCAGTTTGAGTCACGGACATAGAAACTAGAGCTAAAGGCATTGGAGGAGCTGCTGCACTCCGGTCCTCCATGGTGAAAATCGATGAGGGCATTACGCTGAGGAGCCACAGAAGGATGCTGAACCGCCTGCCAAAACGGGAGAAGCCCGGAGGAAGCTACGATTTCCCGGACAATGATGATACGGCTGAATCGATAGGTGACGATTCGAGCGCTTCATTAGCGGCCAGTCAGGTGCCCTCGGTAACGGGGTATGTGGCCAGTGCAGGCAGGGTAGTCAAATGTCCAGTCTGGTGGGGTATGGCAGCGGAGGCAGCATCGGAGACACGCGGCTTACGCTTTTGTATCGTATTCGGTCCTTACAGATGCCCACACTCGAGCTGACAACGATTCTGCGGTGACCAAGCCGCGCAACTTCGCACATCGTGTTCTACGATGGACAGCTGCCGTGACGCCCACTACGAGCAGCTCCGGATAAAAGGGGATGCTGGCACCTTGAGGCTTCACTGGCAGAGGCGTCAGCATTGGAGACACACGGCCAGTGGCGTAGCAACTGGGGGGGGGGGGCAGTGAGCGGGGGTGTCATATACGTCTGAAATTGTTGATATCCTCTCCTTCCTCGACTACACCCGGGGGGGGATGACAGAAGACCTATGGGCCCCGGGTGCCAGACGACCTAGCTACGCCACTGCACACGGCTTACGCTTGGGTATCGTATTCAGCCCTTACAGGTTAGAAATCGCATCAGTATCTACTTTTTAAGACTTACGTAAATATTTCTGTGGCCGCTGCCATATCTTAACTTGTTGATACCAGTTGTGTAATGTGTCATTCACCTCGTTCCTCCCATTATCATCCCCCATTGTGACCCTTTTTCTTCCCCTCTTCCCCTTCCCTTACGTAGAGTAGCAGGCCAGATGCTCCATTATCCGGCCGACCTCTCTACATTTCCAATCATTAAAATACTTCTTCTGTCTTAACTTGTTGATCGTGTTTCTGTCGCCCTATTCTCTTATCCCAAGCATGACACCTGATCCTAAAATGTTAGAAATGTTGAACGAAATGAAGCAGGAAATTCGAGACATGCCCACTTCTCTGGAACGAGAATGTAGAAAACAGAGAAGTGAAAACTGGCATATAACTGATTAACCAATGTTTCGAAGAAATGAAAGTTAGCATGATAGCCAATCAAAAGGAAAACGCAGATACTAAGGTTCAGAATGCTTGCCTTCAGTTTGAGTGCGCACTTTTCAAAGAGCAGGTGCAAGCGAATTAACTAAGAATGGTACAACTGGAACAGTACTCAAGAAACAAAAACCTAGAAATCAAAGGTATTCCAGTTCTGCAGCATGAAAGTCTCCCGAATGTTTTGCAAAACATTGGCGATGCTGTCGGTAAATCAATTGTACAGGGCGATGTTGAAGTATGCCACATGATTCCAACAAAACGCTCATCGCAGTCAAACATTCTTGCACAGTTTTACGGCAGATCGAAACGCGACGCAGTTTTAGAAAAGGCTAGAAAGAAAGTATTTTCAACGGCTGATATTGGCTTTGCACTGTCTGCCCCAGTATGTATGAACGAGCATCTGTGCTTCGAATTAAAGAAGCTGCTGGGCATGGCAATCGCGAAAAAGAAAGAAAAAATTGGCTGTTTATATGGACAAGGGACGGCAAAGTTTTCGCAAGGAAAACTGATCAGTCTTCCCGAGCACTGCGTATAGCTTGTATTTCTGATCTTCATAAGATCGACTAGGAAAAGGATGTTTTCTTTCGACGACGTCATGCCTACAAACACTTCTTGTTCTACTTATCTCTCGCCTTGCGAAGTAGGCAACTTATATGCAAAAAACAAGAACTCATTATCTTTTATCCACATTAACGCACAATCAGCCAGAAATAAGGAAGCCCAAATTGTTGCGCTTACTGCCTCGTTTGGCTTCACCCCAGATGGGCTGATGATAAGTGAAACCTGGTATAAAAATGAAATATACGTGCTTACGTTGTCCGGTTATAAATCATTGTTCGTAAATCGACCCTCTAGAAGAAGAGGAGGAGGCGTTATGTTGATGGTAAAGAACACGCTGCATTGCCAACTGATTCAGTCGTTTTCCTTTGTTACGCTTGATTATGAACTGTTTTCAATTAAATGCAGTGATAATGTATATTGTGTTGTATATAGACCCCCAGGCACAAACATACCAAGCTTTCTGTCCTTTATAGATGAGTACCTAAGCTGGATTAACAATAATAGTTTCAAGCTCATTATGCCAGGTGATATAAACATTGACTTGTTAAATACTTCTAAACCACATGAGGAATTATATAGGGCACTTGAATCTAATGGTTTTGCAAATGTAGTAAACTCTCCCACTCATAATTCAGCTGGCTCAACTACGCTAATAGACGTCTTCATAACAAACATTGAAGATACAAATCACTCATCCGGTTCAAACTAAAGACCCACTCAAACTAAAGAACTCGGAGGATGTCGTTAGGTTGTTACAAGAAGGGGCGTATCCAGCAAGCACAGCGTTCAGCACCGAGGTCACAGATTTACATTATTTCCTTCCTCGAAATCAGCTGATCAAGACAATCAAAGATTGCATTATGGAAAACGGCGAGTTAAAGTTTAAGAATGAGAGTGACGTCCCGGTTTAGTCTTTTCCTGAACTCTTGGTTCTTCATTTAAATTCCACGTTCCGTTTCTGGGATAATCAAATTATGATGAAGAAACAGGGTGTCTGCATTGGCTCTCAAGTCGCACCAATTCTTAGCGAGATCTTTCTCGACACTGTTGACCGGGCACTCGAGAGCATCTTGGCAGGAACATTGATCAAGTGTATCCGGTTTGTTGACGACTACTTTGTAGTTATCCGCTCTCAAAGAAGTTCCAAAGATATTGTAGTTATTCTCGCAGCCTTTGATAAAGAAGGAATGGGCCTCAGATTTACTCATGAACTGCCGATTAATAATGAAATTCAATTTTGGGATTTGCAGTTAAGAATAACAGCGCAATATATTTGTTGGCAATATAACCCCAGGACAAGCAAACCAATTCTAAAGTACACGTCGGCACACTCAAAACTAGTGAGAAGAGGAATTGCTATGACGTGTTTAGGTTCCGCACGTGGAAAGTCATGCCACCACCTCGCCAACCTGAGCTTTTCGCAACCTAATCGTCTAGAGAAGGCCGGTTTTCCAAAATCTATTATCGTGTCAATATGTGAAGGGCTAGTGAAGAAAATAAAAAAAGGGGAAGCAGCACAAACACAGATAGAAAAAGTAAAGCAGTATGCAGTCATCACTTATGTGCATCAGATGGGGCATGGGTTAAAAAAGACAGTCATGAATTTCTTTTTCTTTATTGATACTGGTGTTCAAGTCGCCACCATAAATATGGCGTTCAAGTCATCTTTTCAGCAAAGAGCTTGTTAAACAAGATTTGCAATCTTGTCAATAGGCCTAAACAGGCGTCCAAGGCTATGTGCCGCTCAAACACTCAGGGCAGCTTGTGGCATGCTCGGTGGCAGTGGTCTACGTCATTTCACTTTCGTGCGGCAAAAATTACTTTGGGCAGACGGGACGCTGCCTTAACACCAAGGTACACCAAGGGACGCTGCCTTAGGGAGCACCAAGGTGCGATCAGGAATGCAACAGGTTATAATCTGGCCGCGCATTGTAGAGCTTGCTTATGCAAACCTATGTTTGAACAAACAGAAATATTGTATAAAAATATGAATCAAATCAACCGCGAGATCGTGGAGGCCTACTTCATGCATGTAAACTCAGGCGTAGGCCTCAGCCAGACTTCTATTACTCTGCAGGATAAAAAAACTGAGTTTTTGAATGACAAGACAGGCTAACACCCTTTCACCCATGTAAACGTCACTTGACACGTGTTTACATTTTCTGTATAGCTTAGTCCCTTGTTTGAAAAAATAAACCAGTTGTTAGCCTGCGCTCGTATTGTGTACTTCCTCTTGTCTTTTGTCCAGGTCGCGCTGCCCACCTATAGGAACACGTTCTTTCACTGTAATACGACTCAACTTTATTTGCTGTCTTACTCTCCCTCAAGCACACCAGATGTGCATGCATAGATCAAACTCTTTTCGCCGCGTTAATTCTGACGTGGGTAAGATCTCAATTTATGGCTTTATTTTGCAAACAACAAAAGGTTGTTCTCGTATTCGCCACGCTTTCACTAAACAGAATTGGTCACCTGTTGACGTCTTGTCAATGCGCTCTAGAAATGCATTCAAGCGGTTACCTCACTCGCTGAGGTTTGTTTTGCATACTTATACCTTTAGGCTGTCTTACCAGCTACATTGTACTTTGATTGCTTAATACATTTGTCAGTTCATGTCGCCGTTCAGTTGTCACTTTCTGTGGTAGTTATTATTCAATTTCTACATAATTCCTTGGTAAGTTATAACCGATATTGCGATACTATTGAAGAAAATTGTTGCGATGATGCTCCTACGCTTATTCAGATCGCGGAACGGCAGCCACAAATGCAGCAGCAGGGGTGCTATGCAGGATGCGCCGAGTTTGGCGAAACTCGGGATCTTCACGAGCTCTGGCGACACCCCAAGATGAAAGCACAAATGGTACCGAAACACAGTTTATCTTTCGAGAAGCCTCCAGTTTCATTGGCTTATCTAGATTCACTCTGGGTGGCTATCATTCCTTGGGCGTTGCCTTCTGGGCGGTCGACAAACTGGGGCTCACGTGATCATACCGTCGGTGCATGGTCGCGCCTTCTTTCACTTGTTTGTCGTTCCACCGAGTGCATTACACGCACAAGCGAGTTATAAAACAAATGCATTTAATACAATATTATTAGTTAGTTTAACGTGGTTTAAAAGCATTTTAAAGCTTACAAGATGTACAGTGAATGTGTATTCGACTAATTTGTAATTTAGTACGCTTCGCATTATACCACGAGGGAACGCTGTGGTGGCGTCATCACATACATTCATCGGGCGAGCATGGCGTCTAAACATCGAAGAGGCCCAGTGTAAACAAGCCCGTACAACGAGCTTGCAGTGCGCGACGTAGTGATCAGGCTCGACGATGACCACTATTTCTTGGATAGTTCTGTTCCTCCGTGAGCAATCTTTCCGTGCACCCCGAAAGACTGCGAATAGCTAAGGCGATTTTACAGATCGCAACGCGTACTTACTGTTCACGGCACAATCCTGAACAAACAACTTATCCGGTGCTGCTTCTGTGAGTGCGATGAGTTCCTCCACTCTGCGTGACTGCGAGCGTCACGAATATTGCATAGTGTGTGCAAAAGGAAGACTGCCGATATAGGTACGATGCGACAAGGAGGTCGTGCCGACGATGGATCTCGCAACCAACACAGTGACGGAGGCATCGACAAACTGCAGGTAAGTATATTTCTACTGTTTCATATTTACCATAATAATAGTGCACGGATTAAGTCACTTTCGTAGTAACGAACTGAATGTCCTGCAGTTTAAGAAAGGCATTGATAGCCAATGAGTGTTCGTGCTTTTACATGTACGTGGGCCCGCGAAAATATGGAAAAGATAAAGGTAACCTTGACTAACTTAGTGATATAACAGAAGTTAATCAGTGACATTCAGCCCGCAGAATCTATGGAAGAGTACCTTTATCCAGGTGAAATATCAATAGCAGGTACTGATATAAAGCAGGAAACTTATACAAAAATTTCATGGGTTGAACAGCACATGGGAGGCATTGCCGAATCGTGATCGCCACGTTACCGATATCCTTGAAAAATGTTTAGAATCGTTGCATTCTACCGGTTATGCAATATGGGACATAAACCTGGAGGTTAACAAAGAAACTTGAGAAGTCGAGGACTGTGCAGAAAGCGAAGTAACAAAAATTGTTGGAGATAGCATTAAGGCAGGAAGACAGTGGCGTAGTAAACCGTGGCAACTGATATGCTAGTTGAGATTAAGAAAAAAAATGGAATCGGTGGGCAAGCCATGCACATCTTCAATCACTTGTTGTCAATTTATAACAGGTGATTACATAAGTGTGACAGAATGGATGTCAAGGAGAGAGAACTGCAGCCGAGGATGGTAGAAAATTGCGTAATGGGACAAAAATATGATGTTTGTAGGCATAGGATGCAATCAGCTCGCATAAGACGGGATTGTAGGGAGCGCCATTGATATTGCAATGAACAAAAATAGGTTTGTGGTGCTGACAGTAGAGACTCGTGAAGGTTCGAGGACACGTCAGCTGTTGGCACACTAATAAACATTACAATTGGCTCTGAAAAATACAACCCGTTATGAAAAATAAAGCAATCTTGTCCCGACAAATTGTTTTATTATGCATACACTAAAGGCTTCCACAGTCAAGGGCAGTTAGTACCAATAGTGCAATGAGCATTTTTATTTGTAAATAATGGTTTATATGCGGTTGATTCATTCCAACAATCCACTTTTTTTGCAGCAAAACATTCTGCTGCTGGAGGCACTCAACCGCCTGGTGGCAGTAGGCGAGCGCCAGGCACATGCTCTTGAGAGTGTGGCAAGGTCCAGAGGGCTGCTCTGCAACAGTAGGATCAGTGCACTCACTGCTTTCCAGTCGAGCCCCCAGAACACACCTTATAAAGGAGCTTTCAGTTTATTGCTTTGTTTGTTATTCAAGAGCATGAATAAAATTATTGCAGTAAACATTGTGCTGTGCATATTGGGACACTTGTAACATGCACTTGATGTCTCTTCAAAATGGGCAAACACATACGACAACCTGGACCGTGTAAATGAAAAAGACACTAATGCAGCATATACGTCATTGTGCTGTTTGTTCTTTCTATGTGCAAGAATACAGTGGTTGTTGATTAGCCACAAGATGAACGGTGTGTGTATTTCACAATGAAAAGACAGGAAACGGCATGACCTTAATAATTCTATCACCTATAGACTGTGCACATGAATGCAACACTCCCCGATTTAAACGTTCCATTACATGCATGTTCGATACCACATATTCTTTAACAGTGTCATATATTTGCATGTACTAATTTTCACACAGCTTAAGCGCATGCATAGCTCACTTGTGATGTATCCATTTCATAGGCCAAATAATTGTACACTTTGTCCTTTTGTGTTGTATGAAAAGCGGCATCCTCTAGTCGGATACAACTTCACAATACAGGAGAGGCCCCGCCCAGATGACCAAAGCGCAGCAGCCGATTGCCCCCACGTCTAAAGAAATAGTCCCTCTCCAATGAGCGGGTATTACTGCGTCCAGCGGCACGACGTCAGTGTAGAGTGTGTGCCCACTGGTGCAGGCTTGTGTTCACCTGCCGTTGAAGTGCAGACTCTGCGGCCTCCTAAAGTTGTATCCGACTATAGAATCACGTAATGCCTTGCACTGGTTGCATAGACTTTAGCAACTTGATAGCACACAATGATCAGGAACAGAAATCTATAAAGGCACCCAAGCAAAGCTGGCTGGCCACACTTCCATTATGAGGGGCTGTAAACAGTTCTCACCAAATATTCCCATGACATCCTTAAAAAAGAGGTGGTGTTTGTCACTTTAGGATCAAAAACAAATTACAGTGAATGTTGTGTACCACGTTAAAACAAACTGAGCTTGGTTATCTGCACAGCATGTAATAAAAGCTTGTGCTTCACATAGGAAACAAAGTGCTCTGTCCAGTACAAGTGTCGAGTTTTCTATGGCACCTATTATGTCATTAGTGTCAACATACAAATTTTCAAAGGCCATTCATTTCACCATTATTTTTGTATGATGGTTCTTTCAATCAGTGCTTGTATTACATGAGCAGGTGGATTTGAAAGCAAAGCTTTGTTTGCAAACCTTCAGACTTCCGTAATTGTGTGGCAAGGCACTGGCATGGTGTCGAATAGCTCACACTTCCTCGGTCCTGCACCAAAGAGGCCCAATGCTCTACTTGAAGTTGGACCGCGCAACAATTCGACGGCACACAAAGAAGAGTAACATACACAGCAGAGCGTTCTGCTGTGTGTATTTCTCTTCTTTGTGTCCCGTCGAATTGTGGTGCAATTGAGCTTCAAGCTTCTATACCGATACAACGAGTCTTCAACCTCACCAATGATCTAGTTATTAAGCCACAATGGCGCACATCTTTGAAATGTCCCAACACGAATTAGCTCTCCAAATCACCGCAAGCATAAAATTTTGCTGCACAGGTGTATGCACGTGCCATATTCTGTACCACTAAACTCGCAGGAATCAAAGGGGCAAGCATTAACCAGCCTTACTGCTGCCGTTACCATCATCATCATGACACCAATAGAAAGACAGTGCTGCGTTTCAGTAAAGGGAGTGCCGGAGGGAAAGGCGTGACAGCGAGGCTTGAGGCTTACAATAAAAATAGCCTTTACAAGACATGTTCAATGCCAAAATATGCTGCATATCGCTCATCCTACTTTGGCATTGCGGCAAGCTTTTACACGTTTGAGCATGTCACAGTTTGTGTAATCATTGCTCTAAAGCTGTACAAAAGGTCTATTTGCTCTGCAATCTTTATTTTTATCATGGCGGGTTAAAGACCTACTTTTCATTGGCATCTGCACCCCATTTCTCCCGATATGTAATTTTGCCTTGGTGGTTCACGACATCTTCACGCACACCAAGTTCTGCAGAGCATTGGATCTGCATTGTTCTACTGCTGAAGAATTAGAGCCCTATTATGAGACGAAAATATACGATTTGTCCATACAGAATAACGCTGCCCCCCCTCCGAAAGAAATACATTGAACCACTGGCACATGCACCAACAGTGAACACGGCAAACACTCTGAAGTATTTTCTTCATGCAAGCTAGCACACTAAGATTCTCAATGCATTTTCATTTTGCCATAAATGCATAGGCACAACCGGCTTGGCGCGACATCCGCATCTCGCACTGCAACAAATTGTGCAATGCCTTGCTGTTTCATAGTTTGGCCGATAGATAACGCATGACCAAAATTCAGCATTATGCATACTAAGTAACTTGTACTAAGTACTAAGTAATCTCATAAAAAAACCCAAGTTCTTTACGAGATTAGCGTTCACAGGGTACTTCACACAATTTGTGATATCCATTTATCTATTTATACTTCATTAACCTCTTTCCCCAAAAAAGTGAGCCATTTGGAAGGCACCCTGTTAGACAAGTAGAACAATCGGTAAAAAGTCAGCAACCAGCGAAAAAGTCAGTATCATAGGCTGCCGCATGTGTGACGTTGGAAACACAAAATTTAAATCGGCTACAGAGAAGTGACAAATTTGGCAATATGGTGCGTCTAGACATTGCTTCAATGCTAATCACAGTAACGCTGACATTGAAGGCACCTTAATTCCTACGTACGTTGCGTCGACACACCCGACTACGTTCGTAATGTTTCCGCGAAGTAAGAAGCGTTTTTTTTATAAATGCCCGCTCAGCCGCCGTCTTCGGGAAAGCCAGCCACCGCTTCCGCACTACCGCATCAATAAGCGCATCAGACATTTCTGACACAGAGGCTCACAATAGTTTGATGACGTCCAGTGTAACGCTCGGCGCCGACGCTTCCCTGAAAACTCCCAGTCCCGTAGAAACGGAGGGCGCAGAGGACTTGCTCTTCGACGGTGAGCGAATGAAGCCCCCCACGCTGTCTCCACAGACGAGAGTCTTCGCCTAGCTCGTCACACAGCCAGCGCACTGATGTCTTCGACAGGCGAAAATGACGCTGAAAACTCCACGTCGGTCATGTAGGTGAACGGGCCCAGATGGTCCTACTGACGCTTGCTGCCACTGGATCCAATGACACAGGCTGCTGCTGCCGCCGCCATGTTCCCGAGTTGAGCTCGGAGGGGGTTTCGCGATGTACGAGTTTAGCACGAGTTCGCCTGTCAATCAAAGCCAGAGGTCACGCCCCGCACGAGGCATGTAACGCGCACCCACCACGGTTGGGCCACGCCCAACTTATCTTTCGGCAACAGCGACGCGGTTAGCCACCCTAACGCGGTGCCGAGCTGAGAGGCATCAACAATATTCACCACCGACATAAAACACGCACAACACACTGTCATCGGTGATGTACTGCGCACTACTATCAAAAACAAAGCGTTGACTGTCGCTGGCTTCTCGGGCTGAGATGGCCCCACAGCACGGTTTCATTTCCTGCATTGTGGCGACGTAGCGCACGGTAAATAATTATCGGCACGTCACTGTAGCTGCTTGCAAGGCGTCGATGCGCCGAGGGTGACGACGATGCTGAGGAGTGCGTATCGCAGCAGTCATTTGAGATGGCTGCTCTGTCATCGGTGATGTATCGGAGCCACAACGTCGTAAACACGATCAGCGTCCGAGAATCGCTCGCTCTTCTAGACCCAGTGCAATGGCATTTCTTCATCACAAGCACTGCGCACTCAACAGTTCCACAACCTTGCTCAGTTCCAAGTCTCATTTCATAACCGCACACAAGAGCCCTCGCCTGCCAAAATGCGATTGCTGCGGTGTCGTTACGATATCCTTCTGCGATCGCTGCTGGCTCCAGCATAAGTAATCCGCAAGCACCTTGGTGCGCACAAAACACTCAAATACTGCGTACATGCGCTCAGAGGCACTTTCACTGGGCAAGCGATGACAAGCGATGAATTGTGTCGATGGGAAGCACGCACTTCTTCGCAATGCATCGCCGAGGCTTCGCGCACAAAGATAAACTGGTACATTTTCACTAAACTGTGTCACTACGGGCACTACGGACCACCATTTTTGGTGGTCCCGTATTTATGACTAGTGTGTCGTTTTTAGTTGGTAAAGCGGGGGCCTTAAGGCGCCTGCGATGAACAGCCGTACCACGGCGCTGCGTTTCTATTCCCCTAATAGAGAAAGAGTGGTGATCACTGACATTATTGAGAATAGCACTGCAGCGCCCCTAGGCGACTTCTCACCGTATGAACTGCCTCGTGCGTGCGACCCGCTTCAATGTATCCGCTTCTAAGCTTTCGCCTCGCTGTCGCCACTCGCGGCAGGAAGTGCAAAATTTAATCATTTGCTCGATCTCCGTTTGTCATCAGAAATTTCTAGCATTCAAAACGAAAAACAGACACTTAAAGAAATAAAAATGTTCGTTATTTTATTTGTTGTATTTTAACGTATTCGTTTGAGCGAAAGCGTAGGTGCAAGAATGCGCCGCATGTACCCTGTTCGCATTCGACGAGGATATAAAGATAGTTGCCGAAAGAGGAGGCACGCCCTTGACGCGCCCGGGAAAGGCGTGGCAAGCGGCTCACGGCAAGCCTGCAGACCGACAGCGGGACAGTCACGGTATTGCTAAGTTGCGATAATCCGTTGATAACAATACGCGGAGCTGGCGAGTTTCGTTGCGCAGCCGTCTGCGCTTGAAACGTGGAGGCAGCGTGCCGCGCAGGGTGCGCTCATGTTGTCATACGCGGCCTTTTGTCTGCATATTTTTTTGCCTGCAGCCTTTGCGCGTTTCACGCTATCTCCGTTCACTGACTGCCGTCGAGCAAACTCGGGTAAAACTCGGGTGAATGACAAACTCGGCGCATCCTGCATAGCACCCCAGCACCGTGAGCCCAGCTAGATGGATAAACAGCGCCGGGGCACGCGATAGCTGCGGTACTTGCTTGCTAGCATGCCGATTTCCGTCACAAAATAAATAAATAAATAAATAAATTGTAGTCAAGACGACAGACGCTGGCCAATCATCATCGCCAGCGCTAGGCACGGGGTTCGCCGCTCGTGCTAGAAATGTTGCTGCTGCTTTACGGCACCGTGAGCCGCTGTCAGCCTACAGTGAATAAACCCCTTTACGAAGGATGGAAAGTGCAGGCACTTTAGACTATCCACCCTGGAACTTCGATCCGGCACGTTAACGCCAACCATGCCCGACGACGCAACCGCGCAGGCGCGTCGTATTCGTATTCCAGCAGGCTCCGCTATGCTACGCCAAAGGGACCCTGCTGTTTTTAGCGGCGCGAATGACAAGGGCGTGGAGGATCGACTCTCGCCAGACGAGAGGGTAAGCATGCATAACAAATGGGGCGATGCCGAAAAAGTGAACAACGGGATTTTCTACCTCGCAGGTGTGGCCAGCCTCTGGTGTAAGAACCTTGAGAGGGACTTCCAGACGTGGTCAGCTCTTAATTAAGAGGAAGCTTTAGCTCGGGCCCAACTCCGACGCTGCCTATTCAAATACGTGTAAAACGCAAAAACGTATTTCCGAGATAACCCCTGGACAGATTTTAATGAAATTTGTTGCATTTGAGAGAAAAAGCTAAATTCTAGAGACTGTTGCAAGCGGAATTTCAATTTAGGGTTTGAATATTGTTGCAAGAATTTTCAAAAATTCAGAAGTTTGAAAAAAATAGAAGCACAAAGTTTAAATATTCATAGCTCTGCATCAAGAACAGATATCCGGTTCTGTGAACGACATCCATTAGATCATTGAAAGCGGACAAATTAGATGTGCCATTTTATATCTTACGTGAATTGGTTACGTTGTTTGCAAGGGTTCTGCAAAAGCTGTATTTCCATGTTAAATTTTCTGAGACTCTTGTGTAAGATATCAATTTGGTCCGCATTGGATGTACTAGTAGATGCATTTCACAGAATTGTATAATCATTTTAGTTATTAAGTTAAGGAGTTTTAAACTTGATAGCTTTGTTTATAGAAAATTTTAAATTTTCGCTAATTTTTAATAAACAATTGACACCATAAATCAAAAATTCGAAACCAATAGTCACTAGATTTTAAGTTTTTCTTTTATATTCAACAAGCCTCGTCAAATTTGTTGCGGTGGTTGCCGAGAAAAACTAATTCTCCTTTTACATGTATTTAGATAGGAGCACACGAGCTAAAGCTTCCTCTTAAAGGGAAGCTGAAGATTTTTCCAGAAAAAAATGAGTAATGAGCTGTACGTAATGGTTTTCAACCCTCCGAATTCGCATATCACATCGAAATTGAGCGAAAGAAAGCGCAAACAAATTTTATTTCGACGAAAAGTGCAGCAGCAGACTCGGGCAGCTCGCGCGCCTCGTTTCCGCCTGTGATTGGTGGGGCGCCTCGTGACGTCAACATTGGTGTTCCTCCGGACCGGCCGCCACGCATGAAGCATGGTGCAAGGTGGTTTGGCGCTGTGGTTTGGTGAGACGGTAATGGCCAATTTCGCAAGCTTGTGTTTCTCTGAGGAGTTTGGCGTTGCTCCCTACATGTATACGTAGCCGGCCTCTCCAAGAAGAAAAAGATACTGGTAGCAAGCAGTACTTTCGACGTATGGTCGACTTCCGAGAAAAATGTTATCGACTTGTGTTCGGAAATTCTGGGTATTACCATTGCGTCATCCCAGATTGAACGTGCCCACCGCCTTGGACGACATCAGCCTGATAAAATTAGGCCTATCATTGTAAAGTTCATGCACTTTAAAGACGAAGATAACGTTATAGGATTAGGTAAAAAATTTAAGGGCACTGATTATGCTGTTCGGGAGGACTTTTCGCTCCAGACGCGTATCGCCAGGAAAAAGTTGCGTGAGTACGACAAGGCTTTAAATGTTCCTTTCAAGCTTAATGTTGATAGACTGCGCGTGGGCGGCAAATATTATGTGTATGACCCTGCGTCAGACACGGTCATGAAATCACCAAGATAGCTAAACCGTAGGTCGACTTCACGCACTACTCACAACTCCTGTCAAACTTACAACAAGCAGTCTCACTTACCTCTTTCTTTATCTGTTTCATTTACAAACATTAGAAGCTTGCTTCCGAAACGTGACCAACTTTGTTCTTTCCTTGACGATAGTAACTCTGATATCGTTGTCCTAACAGAAACTTGGCTTACCCCTGAAATTAATGATACGGAAACATTTCCTGGCAACAACTCTTACAATGTTTACCGCCATGATCGTGGAACTAAAAGGGGAGGAGGCGTCCTGCTAGGTATAAAGAAAAAGTTTTCTTCCTTTCTAATTGATTCAAAATCTGATCTTGAAATTGTTTGGTGCGCATGCTCATCATCATCGACTAAGGTACTTATTGGTGTGTGTTATCGACCACCTGACTTTCGCCATTCCTTTGTGGATGAATTTCGCAATAGTATAGCCACAGCTGTGGAGCTATTTCCTTCTGATTACATGTACATTTTCGGAGATTTTAATTATCCCCTAATTGATTGGTCTTCCTTGTTTTCTCCCTGCCGTAAATCTATGGACTTCATTAACTTAGCTTTAGATTTTAATTTATTTCAGGTCATTCACGAACCCACTCGTGGTCAAAATTTTTTAGACTTAATGCTTACCTCTGCTCCTGATACAGTCGGACAAATACTCACCCTCGATGGATTCAGTGATCATAAATTACTACAAATACCTCTTTACATACCACTTGAAAATGTCAGCTTTACATCCAAGAAAATAAGAAACTACAATAAAGGTAACTATACAGATATGAATTCCGATCTTGAAATGTTCTTCCGCCAAGAATTTATGCCCTCTTTCTCTGTACGTCCCGTTGATAAAAACTGGACTCTTTTCAAAGATAAAATATCTTCGCTAGTTGACAAGTATGTCCCATTGATTACCATATCTAATAGCAGGACTAACCAATGGTTCAACAAGTACCTTCGTAGGCTAAAAAATAAGAAAAAACGCTTATACCAGAAAGCCAAGATAAACCCGACAGCTTGGGTTGAGTACAAAAATTTTTTAAAAACTTACTGCTCTGCTATATCAGCTGCCAAAGATAAATATTTCAACCGTGATCTACCCTCACTCCTCAAATCAGACCCAAAAAGGTTTTGGAAAACAATTTCACCGGAAAATGGCTCAACTCGCATTTCCCTGCACGGAGCCAACAACATACCTCTAGCTGACCACGAGTGCCCTGTCGCTTTTAACAATTTTTTTTTCATCAGTATTTACGACGGAGGATCAGTCCACTGTACCCCTTATCCCTGAACCCGACTACCCTTACATGGAACCTATTAACATCACCATCGAAGGTATATCGCGTCTAATTACAAACCTCAAATTATCTACATCTGCCGGAATTGATAACATTAGCTCCAAAATACTAAAGAACACTGTCTCCGTTTCCAGCCAAATATTACTTCACATATTCCGACAATCATTATCATCCGGTCGCCTCCCTTCTGACTGGAAAATTGCTAAGGTAGTGCCTGTATTTAAGGCGGGAGATAGAAACTCGCCTGGTAACTACCGTCCTATCTCCTTAACTTGCATTTCTTGTAAATTACTTGAGCATATCATCGCTTCTCATGTCTACAGCCACCTTGAGTCAAATAATTTCTTTTTACTAACCAACATGGCTTCAGGAAAGGGTTTTCATGCGACTCACAGCTATTTGAACTTACAACCGACCTACATTTTAGCATGAATAACAACAAACAAACCGATTGCATTTTCCTTGATTACTCAAAAGCCTTTGACCGTGTCGCTCATTGTCGTCTAATCTCGAGATTATCTTCACTCCGGCTAGATTCGGTAACTCTTTCTTGGCTACGAAATTTTTTGTCACTTCGCCAGCAGTTCACAGTTGTTAACAGTTCGTATTCACCCCCTTGCTATGTGACTTCCGGTGTTCCACAAGGCAGTGTTTTAGGACCCTTACTATTTCTAATATACATCAACGACTTGCCTACTAACATATCTTCTTCCATCCGTCTTTTTGCTGACGATTGCATAATTTACCGAACCATTAATTCTATCGACGAACACATCGCACTTCAAAATGACCTCAAGAATGTTTCTGATTGGTGTAGCACCTGGCAAATGCCTCTTAACGAATCTAAATGTAACATTATCACTTTTAGCCGTAAGCATGTCAATTCTCAGTTCACCTACTTTCTTAACTACTCTCAGGTCTCGAAAGCATCTTCATATAAATATCTCGGAGTTCACCTCGCTCCTAACCTGTCCTGGGCATCCCACGTCACCGCCATTTGCGCCAAAGCCTCACGAACTTTGGGGTATTTACGAAGAAACTTAAAAAACGCCCCAACCAGCATCCGGAAGCTTGCATATGCAACATTTGTCCGGCCTCAACTAGAATTTGCAAGTCCTGTGTGGTCGCCTCATCAAAAATATCTAATCAATATGCTAGAAGCCGTACAGAACAGAGCAGCACGTTTTATTTCTTGCGATTATAACTATTCTCATAGCGTAACTGAAATTAAACAGAATCATGACATCATTTCACTTGAAACTCGCCGTTGCATCGCACTTCTCTGTTTGTTCCACAAGTACGTTAATAGTAATAGGCTGTCTCCGCTACCTCTCGAAAGGCCTTTGCGCATGTCAAAACGCCTCCATAACAATTTCAGTTACTCACGCATCTTCGGTCACACATTAACCTTCAACAGCTCTGCGCTTCCACGTGCCATTTCTCTGTGGAACGATTTGCCCGACACTATCGCTTCCTTAACAAACCATGATTCCTTCCGCAACCAAGTCAGCAGTCATCTTTCAATAACATCCTTTTAATCTGTTCACCAACTTATTGCTTTTCATTGCTATTTCTCACCTGCATCGTGGTTTGTACTGCGCATCAGTTACTTTTCTTTTTTTTAAAGTGCTGTATCTCTTGTGTTTGAATGCTTTTTAGTAGAAATGTATAAGTGCCACTTGCTACATAATATGTTCACTAGCTCATATAGTACTGTTTCTGTTTATACCCCCCCTTACGTCATGCTCCTACGGGAGCCTGTAAGGTCATTGTAAATACATAAATAAATAAATAAAGTATTAGCATCTCCTCGTGTTAGAACTTCTTTGGTGAGCATGTTTTTTGCAAAGCTGTATTCAGCGATCCAGTGAGTTCGTTTCCGGGCAAACAACTGTACTGCTATGTTCCTGCTGCCTCCTTGTGGAACGTAAGGAGGGATGCGATCGTCGGCATTTGTGCGCTGCCCCAAAGCTGTCGGCAATCTACACAGACGGTTTACATGCGACAAAAGTTTTCCGGCTCTTGTAGCACGTATAGTGGCCTTCATCAGCGCGCCGTCCGCACGCTACTCGTAACCGGAGCCGTAAAGGCGGCGAATTCCGTCGGCTACGTGAGACAGCCGGTTTCTCTCTGCTCGTGATGGGGAGCGCAGCGTCCTGGCGTATGCCGGCTTTCAAACACATGAAAACTTTACACTTGCACTGCATTATGGTAGCTGCATGTTGGCTGTTTCACAACACACGTGCGAATAGAAAATTAACGGCGGTTTGCGACGAAACCTGCGTCAAGGGTGGGAGATGAACATGTGCCTTCCGTTCAGCGTGCTAACATGAAGGAGCTAGCAATCAATCAAAATCCAGGTTTGGACGAGTTCGTGTATTCAGAAGGTCTTCCAAGACCAGTTACCATCAGTCCGCCCGCAACCGTCCCGCCTTTGTGGGTTCGTTGCCCCAACCTTCTCGCGCTGCGTTTAGAAAGCCTGCTAGCAGGAAGCCGTACTCTCTCATCCACGCATTGTTGATAAACTCTGGTAGTAATCGTCGTCACGGAAGTGGTTAGAGCACAGCACTGTTCTTCTTGAGCGCTTGAAATTCTTTCGATTCACTGCAGCCTCCCACTTAGCTGCAAGCTTCTTGTCTTGCGGGGAGTAACGGAACATCGTCACGGCCACTGGTGTTCGTGCAGCTGTAGGCTGCACAGAACGCCGGCGTGATCGGCCCACCACTTCAATTGATGCTGCGCACGTCAACTACCACTCTACATACACAGAAACAAAGGAATGCAGGCTCGAGCGAGGCAGATTATAGACAAGAACGGCACCGAGAGCGGCGCTGCTGCGCCGGCGTTGAGAGCGCCGCATGCGAAGCAAAATTCTATTAGCGGGTGGTACCCCTCTCCCATCTCTCGTTCGTGCCGCCTTGATTGCCTCCTGCGCTGCGCGTGTTTTGGCACGTTTCGCGCCGCGCGCGGTGTGTGCCTACGTGTGTGCGCGTGGAGATTTCGTTCGAAGGGCGGTGTACAGTCTGTTTCACATTTAGGGGAAAACTCGCAGCGCATTGCATCGCGATGCGGCGAGCGCTTGAGTAAAGGCCAGAATACATGGAGCGAACTTTCACGACGAAGTTCGGGCGGCAGAAAATCTGCAGCGGCGCGACGCTGTATGTTCGTCGGGCTGCGCTACATGGAGCGAAGACAGGCCGGCCGCCGCCGGCGAGTCGCTGCGTTGTTATCAGTGTGGCTAGACGAGGCAAATGCGCTGTCGTGAAACACATGACAAAAAAAAAACTTTAACGACAATTATTATCGCTTTTGAATTACGGAACACTCCAAAAACGCGTAAAGTTTTGTTTAGAAATGATTTCTGGTCTTTTTTATGTGTTTGAGACATTCATGCGCCGATGTAGTTTAAAGAAAGCGGCGATGCTATGCGTTGTGGCAACACTGGGCGGGTAAACAACTTTCGGCTCCTCCAACACCTGAACATCGCCCCCGAGTGCTCCGTGATCGCTGCGCATGCGTGAGCTGAGAGAAGGTGAGAAAGGAGAACAACTCTTTTTCGCAGGATGTGACGTCACATTGTTGCTTGTTTTTACTTTTTTGAAAGAGCTACTCTCGAACCTAGACTAGCCATTGCCGTCGTGTCGGCTGCAAGACTTTCTGCGCGCGCTTTTGTGCATGTCGAAAGCGTATAACGTGCGCGATATTCGTGCGAGCGCAGTTTGACTTGAGAAATCGTGGGTTTGGACTCCGTGACTTTTGCTTTCGTCATATGCGAGTTAGGGGCTTGCCGACAGGTAAACCGCCGCTGTACTTAGGTGAATACCTTGTTTTTCGTGGTACTGAAATAAATAGCGCTTCGCTGCGATGGTGACTTCAATCGAGTGCGGTAATTGCTGAGCATTACGGGCGATTTAATTGCACAGTACGTGCTGCATTATCGGTGCAGATAGAGAAAACTTATCCTGTAAGCCTTACTTCCGTCAGTCAGTCGGTTAGATGTTTCGCTCTTATCCAGTGCACATTTCTTGATATCCACTAACGATCTGCTTCAAATATCGACGAAGTGTCTATTGATCGTGCAGATGTTTTTTTTTTTTTTTTTTTCACACAACTGGCGATGGGCAGCAGCGTTACGGCCGTGAGTTTTCCTTTCGAGCAAACCTTTTCAAATTGAAGTTTTCGCTCATGTTCGCGAGATAGCACATTTAAGTGTTACACCCGCTGCTGTATTTTTCGATTCCATGTGACCTAGATTTAAGCTGCCTCAGATTGTATTAACGCGCGCAGAGGCTTTTCGAAAAATAGTTGTCACCTGAGAAATCAATGCAGTGTGCCAGTTCTTTTGGAATGGTGCTATTTGTGAAATTGATCATATTTCTCCTAGTCATGCTCAACTACTTACTGGTCAGATGTTTGAACTTCCGAAGAAGTATTTGTAAAGTTTCCCTTCCAACTCAGCATTGTAACTGACGCTTCTCGGAAGTATGAGTGGTATTTGCCCCTGCAACACTGCCATGAGTTCAAGTTCAAATTGTGCCCACCGACTGTCTGTCCGTGTGCCACTAAAGAGCAAAGAACTCATTTCTCAATTGTTGCAACATTTCTTTTTCATTCCATCTTCAAGAAATTTGTTTACTTCTTTTCCTGGTCATTGTGGACTTGCACACATTGAAGTTTGGGATAGTTTGGCAAAAGCATTGCATAGTGGGCCTGTAGGGTTTTTTTTTTGTATTTAGCGCATTGCTCTTCTGACTGGACAAATTAAGTAACTGCATTACAAATATTTCACTTCCTTGGAATGTCTGTTCCATGTGCCTCATAACAGTACACGGTTGAATTTGGCACATGCACCTTCATATGACCAAGTGTAGGTTTGTATTGCAATGGAAATAAGAACATCAGTGCTTCAATTGTCTTTATCACATTGCTGATACCTTCAATGTGTGAAAATGGCTTGTAACAATATTGCTGTGTTTCATGTGAGGATATGGAATAGAATAACTTTCTTCTTTTATGCTGAAGGTATTCACCCCTTTTGCCTGTTGGGCTTCAAATCTTGTAGAAAATGGTATGAGCAGCCTGGTGTGTGCCTGAAGAGCAATGCTAGTTTGTGCATGATCATATTGTTGCTGCTGGGAAGATGACATCTTAGGCACATTTTTTTCATACAATTAACACAAATGTTTCTATCTTCCCCTTGTGGCTCAATCGTAGTAGACCTGTTCGTTTTTCAGTTACTTTGTTGTTTATTTTTGTTACATATCAGTATTATGTACTATCAAGTTAGTGGGAATATAAAGCTATTTGATGTTGTATTCATGGGGAATCCTAGCCGATCCCTCGTCATGGGTATGTGCCATATGTCACAGGCAACAGTCATTCTAGTCTCTCTTCTTGTGGTAAAAGTATCCCAAAGCCTATTTTGTATGCTTGCAGATGAGTTGAGATTTACACATCAATGCCAGCTCACAAAGCATCTAATACGGCAATCAGCCAGCCACCTCCGCAGATGGAGAATTCTGCAGTTTCCAATCATACTGTTTCTGTTGTCTTTGGCAGAGATTTTGATTGTACACGGCGGGAATAAACTGTAGGACCATAAAAAAACTTGTGATGACAAGGGCCATATATGGTAGAAATTATAGTAGATTATGACCAGCATTAGCTCAAGCCCTGCTAAAGGTCTGTGGTATCTAAAAAAATAATAAAGTGCTGGTTTTCATATCTATAGCTGCTGTGTGCATTAAGCTCAAAACTCCCTTCTTGGCAACATAACCCAGGAATGCCCACTCCAAACACTCTTGCACATGCACTTTCACAGCATCTGCTTTGATCTACCTAATTGCATATCAGTAAAGGTGGGTCTAGTTCACTAAAGACTGACAATGCTGCATTCGAATGGAACCAAACCGTTCTCGAAAAGTCCTTGAAACCAGTCAAGCAGGTTTTTGAGAACTTTTAATCTGGCAAAATGACAAAATGAAAGTTATTTGAAATAAGTGATGCAATGCTGATGAGGTTTGGGCATGCATTTCAAGGTGCTTGGCCTTCATTATCTCTAATCATAGTGAACCTGCCAAATTGGCAAGGATCTTGAATGAATTCTTCACTAGGCCCAACTATTTTGTTGCTGCCCTATATTGTGCACTCTTCCTATATAGGAAGAGCGCACAACAAAAATCTTGTGGCTTCCTGTTATCATAACACCCTATAACTTCCTTAGATGTGGGCCATTTGATATTCACCAATAAATACTTCCACAGGATTTAGATGATGCCTTTAAATATGTGTCCCTCATGCTTACATGTAAAGGAGCACTGACATTAAACTTTTGGACTGAATTTTTTTATATTAATCTGGTTCCAAATGGCAGCTTTTATGGCCACACCATGCCACTGAAAGCTGCATGTGCTTTGAGCGATTCTTAATGTGTGCTAAGACTTGCTTCACTAAATAAATTTTCTTATGACTCTTCTCAAACATCTAAATTAAAATTAATTTACTTCTAGTGTTCTATAAGTCACAACCACGATACGATTACGAGGCATGCCATAGTTGCGGACTCCGGCTTAACTTTAATCGCCTGAGGTTTCTAACGTGCACCCACTCCACAGTGTGCACCAAGACAGAAAGACCAATGTTGTGCTGCATAGTGGTCCTAACATGCTCAGTTTTCAATGACCTAATAATGGCATGGCTTACTCATGAACTGCAGCGTGCATCATTTGTTTGTGACCTACCATGCAATGTTGTCACCAGATTATGGGGCCACACTGCCTTTGGCACATGTTTAAATGTTGGCGTTAAGGATATATTTGTGGCGCATAGAAGGAATTTGAAGTTTTGTAGTGTAGTTAACTGAATGACAGCTACACACGCATAAGAAAAAAATTGTGCCAGGACTACTTAAACTCTGCAGTGTTTGAGTTTGACCAATTCTTGCGATTTTGCACATTTCGGATGACTGCAGGTCATTCATTACAGTTATACCAGCTTTTGTACTCTTTAGACATGCTGTTTGCCCCGGTTTTATACAGTGATCATAGATAGCCACACCACACCATGTTGGTAGAAGAATTCAGAATTTTAGTAAAATGGGGTTGCTCCATGTTGAGGTGCACCAGCATGTCATAGTAAGTGGAAGCCAGAAGCAGCAGCATTTTAAGGTATTGTGCCGCACCATGTAAAGTCAAATTATTGTGCCCCCCTCCACTCTCGCTGGCAAAACCTGCTGGTGAAGCATTGTGAGCAAGCTTTCGAGGTACGCTGCGCTCTTTCCAAAACAGCGTCCGAGGCAGCCATCTATTTTGCCTACAGGACGAGAAGTCCCTGGCCAGGAGTGCATCGAACATACGGAAATATCTGTCAATTGTGCTGCTGAACATCTAGAGATTTATAGTTTTGACCTCAGGTTGCAGAACACAGCAATGCTATAGCAAACAGTGTAGTGAAAGCTGTTTCACGGCTCTACCACGGCATAGCCAGCACTGCATGCATATACTATACACAAGCATGAGGTTTTAGCAGCAATACTTAACAGTAAATTGTATTTGTACAAATTCACTCTGTCTTTAACACTGCCAGGCTTTAAAATACATAAGAAGAGGTCACTGTCTTTCATTTGATGTGTTTATACAAAAAAAGTGTGTGCATGGAAGGGGTTAATTAAGGCTCCTTTGTCAAGCCAAAATGCTTCCTGGCATGATAAAGTGAAGCCTTGTGCATTTCAGTCTGCAAGTTGCTCACTGCACTTTCAAAAGCGCAATCAGCACAGAGAGCACAGGAAAACACACAAGCAATGGTTCAGCAGTTTATTTGAAACAAATGCAACTTTGTTTTACAGAAAGACCACATTCCAAAAAAGCAACCACATGCTTTGCAGACAATACAGCCAACTTATGTTAATTGCACAGATGTTAACATGCCCTGCCTTTATATGTGGAAATGTTTCAAGTCTCAAAGTGTGCTCCTACTTTGTAGCTTGTCCTTGGAACAATGGATGATTCAAACAAATGCTAAATTTAGCACCATTGCCACACTGATAGAAGAAAACTACATATTAAAATGGCAACTTCTTGGAGAACAGAAAAGGGTGTATAGTAAACTTCCAATAATCTGACTCCGGTTAATTTAATTTTTTCAGTTAATTCGATCCTGGCCGACGCCCATGCATTTCTATGGGATTAAACATTCATTATTTCGATCCTAAAACTGGCATTCGCCGGATAATGCGAACTTGACCACACCCCAATAATGACCCCTTTTAGTGGCAGCCCATGTCTCAGTAGAGCTTAGGGGACAGTGAATGCGTTAAACAAATGCCATCTCTCTGAAATGCCTATTTTTGACCCACCCGTGAATGATTTTCAAGCAGTAACGGTAGCTGACGATGTCCGATTGTGGTACTTATCTGATTCTAACGAACACTTTTTGTTTTCAAAGGACATTGAGACGAAAATTGCCTAGCTGTGCAATCGATTGCGAAACTAAAACCGTGGTTGCACCCTTCATATGCTTTACCACATATCATGGCTGTAATACGGCGAAGCTGGCTTTGGAAAATCAGCTGGCATTCTAAAAAATGAGGTACGCGTAGGTTTCTACTTTGGTTTGGAGTTAAGTCATTTCTACTTTAGTTTTATACTGTGGACAAATAGAAATTTGATGCACGTTCGTTTCAGAGGCGTGTTACTCAAGCACATATTGCCAAATGTATCAACGGTGCATCAGCAGGTTTTTGCATCTTAATTCGACCCGTCAGTCTCGTGAGGGTAGAATTAATGGAAGTTGATTGTATAAATTGCGTGATGAAGCACCAAGAAAGTTACCTTGCTCAGGTAGTGAAAAAGCATGGAGAAAGTGCTTCACACAACATCCACCAATGTTCTGTTGCAGATGCAAAAGCTGCCTCCCTTATCTGGAACAGAATAAATTCCTTTCGAAGGCAAAATAAAAAACAGAAAGAGAAGTCATCAAGGCATTCCACATCCATCTTATTCAGTCTTTACAGTGTTGCTACATCACCATTTGCTTAGCCTCCTATGCCAAAAAAAATTGTCGAAAATAAAATGACCTGATTCCCATGTTTTTCACCACCCAAGCAATGTTTACTGTCAATTATTACTGCTTTCTGTAACCTCACCTGTAAATACTGTATGTTAACCTGTATGTTAACACTGAGCTATACGATAAGCTTAGTGAAAGTTAAAAAAGAATACTGGATGTTCATTTCTGTTTTTTTTTTAGAGATAAGAAGGGGTGCGTAGAAGCGAGCCACATTTGCAAAATGCTTGAATAAACAGCAACTGCCCCGGTCATGCGCTAATTGTGGCCATGCTGTCCCTGCAAACTTCTCATCCGCCCACCTAACTTTCTGCTGCCGCCTGCTACGCTTCCCCTCTCTTGGAATCCAGTCCATAACCCTTAATGACCATCGGTTATCTTCCCACCTCATTACGTGCCCTGCCCATGCCCATTTTTCTTGATTTCAAGTAAGATATCATTAACTCGCGTTTGTTCCCTCACCCAATCTGCTCTCATCTTATCCCCTTAACGTTACACCCATCATTCTTCTTTCCATAGCTCGATGTGTCGTCCTCAGTTTAAGTAGAACCCTTTTTGTAAGCCTCCAGGTTTCTGCCCCGTAGGTGAGTACTGGTAAGACACACCAGTTATACACTTTTCTCTTCAGGGATAATGGCAACCTGCTGTTCATGATCTGAGCATGGCTGCCAAACGCACCCCAGCCCATTCTTATTCTTCTGATTATTTCAGTCTCATGATCCAGATCTGCGTTCACTACCTGCCCTAAGTAGATGTATTTCCTTACCACTTCCAGTGCCTCGCTACCTATCGTAAACTGCTGTTCTCTTCCGAGACTGTTAAACATTACTTTAGTTTTCTAGAGATTAATTTTTAGACCCACCCTTCTGCTTTGCCTCTCCAGGTCAGTGAGCATGCATTGCAATTGGTCCCCTGAGTTACTAAGCAAGGCACCATCATCGGCGAATCGCAACTTACCAGGGTAATCTCCCATTAACTCTTATCCCCAATTCTTCCCAATCCAGGTCTCTGAATACGTCCTGAAAACACGCTGTGAATATCATTGGAGAGATCATATCTCCCTGCCTGACGCCTTTTTTGATTGGGATTTTGTTGCTTTCTTTATGTAGGACTACGGTGGCTTTGGAGCTGCTGTAGATATCTTTCACTATTTTTACACATGGCTCGTCTACACCCCAATTGCATAATGCCTGCATGACTGCTGAGGTTTTGACTGAATCAAACACTTGTAATCAATGAAAGCTATGTATAAGGGGTGGTATTAAAATTAGATCTTTCGTCTCCTGCGATAGCTTACTGGTATCCTGTCTAACGAAGTTACAACTGACTTCTATTGCATACTCCTTAATGATGCCCATAAGATTTTCGTTCATTGCTTCAACACTAAGGTTCTCTTCCCTAGTTAAAGCCCTATACCTCTTCTGTAGCTTGATCCGAAATTCCTCTATTTCCCCTCTTACCGCTTACTCATTGATCGGCTTCTTATGTACCAGTTTTTTCCATTCCCTCCTCAAGTCTAGGCTAATTCGAGATCTTACCATCCTATGGTCACTGCAGCGCACCTTGCCAAGCACATACACATCTTGTATGATGCCAGGGTTAGCACAGGGTATGAGGTCTATATCATTTTTAGTCTCGCCATTAGGGCTCCTCCACGTCCACTTTCGGTTATCCCGCTTGCGGAAGAAGGTATTCATTGTCCGCAAATTATTCCATTCTAATACTAATAACTACTAATAACTCTTCCCTACTATTCCTAGAACCTTTCCCATATTCCCCCAATGACTTTTCTCCAGCCTGCTTCTTGCCTACCCTGGCATTGAAATCGCCCATCAGTATACTGTATTTTGTTTTGACTTTACCTAGCTCGATTCCACGTCTTCATAGAAGCTTTCGACTTCCTGGTTATCATGACTAGATGTAGGGGCGTAGACCTGTATGACCTTCAATTTGTACCTCTTATTAAGTTTCACAGCAAGACCTGCCACCCTCTCGTTAATGCTATACAATTCCTGTATGTTACCAGCTATATCCTTATTAAACAGGAATCCGACTCCTAGTTCTCGTCTCTCCGCTAAGCCCTGGTGGCACAGCATGTGCCCGCTTTTTAGCACTGTATATGCTTCATTTGTCCTCTCAACCTCACTGAGCTCTATTATATCCCATTTAATGCCCGCTAATTCCTCCAATAGCACTGTTAGACTCTCCTCACTAGAAAACGTTCTAGCGTTAAACATTGCCAGGTTCAGATTCCAATGGCGACCTGTCCAGATCCAGAGATTCTTAGCACGCTCTGCTGCATCACAGGTCTGACCGCCGCAATGGTCAGTTGCTTAGTAGCTGCTGGGGACTGAGGGCCGAGGTTTGATTGTTCTATTCATACAGAAGGTCAAGGACTGGCCAAGTACTGCACCAAGGTGGCCAATCCTGTTCTGGTGAGGGAGTGCATTACCGGTTCTGGTCACCGGGGTCAGGCCACCAGGCCTGTTTATACAGCTGTATCAACATGTGGATTTTTTTTTGTCCAGTGGAAAATTGCGTGGCACCGGGATTTGAATCACAGTCCTTTTGCATGTGAGGCAGATGCTCTACCTCTACGCTATCGCATCGGGGCGCAAGTAGTAAGTAACTATACAGAAAGCGTTTTATTTACTGTAATTGGAGGATTGGAGCAGATTAGTTCGACCACTCAAGGAGTGGGAATGGTTCAACTGTCAGAACCCCAACAAAAGGACTGGAATCACATAAACCACAACTCTGAAGGAATGAAGTGGGAATAGAATGGAGCGCCCCACTCTGCAATTCTGCACCATGCCGATATATCCTGTTCTTGGGCAATGCCAGCGCAGCTCTAGAACCACAAAGACGACCGCACTACCAGGGCGAAACACATCGAAGGCCCGTCAGCTGCTGCATGAGCACGTGCTGCCAACGAGCAATCCTGCACAACATATTATATATATATATATATATATATATATATATATATATATATATATATATATATATACACACACACGCGCAGTGCACAGACTGGTGCCCTAGGTAGGGGCTAGGACTCACAAAAACTATAGTGTTCTCCACAAATGTGACGAGTACCAGGCCACCAAACTCCTTGCCCTGTGCACGTTGCTGTCTATCTTCATGAGCCTAGATCCTGATGCAACCACTGGTGCCACACTGCTATTTTCAAAGGCCACCACTAGGTGAAGCGCCAGGGACCGCCCAGGCCAGGGGACATCGGCTTGGTCCGATACACAAACGACAGTAAACTTCGAATTGACAGGACTACGAATTGGATTAGTAAATTCTTAACTAACCGGTACCAATTTGTAACTACTAATTAACTTTCTTCTCCGCGATCGCTAGTAAGATCTGGTGTGGCACAAAGCTCTGTATTGGGACCAATTTTATTCCACCACAAACATGGCTCCACACAATAATTTTGTTTGAAAACATATGTGAGTGCATATGCTTGTATTGGACAGCGAGAATAATTAAGAGTCAGTAAGCAATGCCAAACACATGCAATCCGGCTTACAAAGCAAAAGGAACTGGTCACTATTTAGTAATAGTTTTCCTTTGTGTGAAACAACTTCACCCTTGAAAAGTTCCTCATTTTCTCTTCAACATGGCGATGTGTCGCCTCGCGCGCGATCTGGATCGGATACCCGACCTAGGTTACACGCTCTACGCAGACGACATCACGCTGTGGACGAGCAGAGGTTCACTGGGGGATAAGGAATATACGCTCCAAAGTGCAGTATTAGCGGTGGAGAAATTTTCTAGATGGAGTGGCCTGAAGTGCGCACCCGAAAAATCTGAGGTTATCCAGATACACGCGAAAGGCTACAAATCCAGAGGATCGATTAACATCGTGGTTGAGGGCCAATCAGTCCGAGAGGTACCCATGATGCGAGTCCTGGGATTGTGGCTTCAGAGCGACGGGAGAGCAGTACAGACACTCAAGACCCTCAAATCCACAGCCAACAACATAGCCCAAATGATACGTCGCGTGACGTATCGAAAAGCGGGAATGCGAGAAGACGATACCCTAAGGCTCGTACAGGCTTTAGTGGTTAGTCGAATAACGTATGGCTTACCGTACCAAATCCTGAACAGGGAGGAGGAAAAGCAGGCTAACACAATAATCCGAACCGCTTTCAAAGCTGCTCTGGGCCTACCTAAATGTACTTCAACGGAGCGCATGTTAGCTTTGGGAGTGCACAATACTTTCGACGAACTGAGGCAAGCCACCCTGATGCGACAGAGGGAGCGCCTCAGCTTCACAAAAACTGGTAGGGCAATATTGGCTAGACTCAATATCCCAGCATACCCCATTTATCTCACAGAGCAGGCCGTACCTCTCCCTCCTTCGATGAGATCCAAAATTACAGTAGCCCCAATTCCAAAGAATATGCATCCCGAGTACAACAAAGAAAGGCGCAAAGCACACGCACAACACATTCAATCAGCCTACTCTAATAACCATAGGTACAACACGTACTACACAGATGCAGCTCTGTATGCAGAGGCGACTGGGCAGCGCTACCAAAGGAGGTACGCCCTGGCAGTCGTGAACGCTATCAGCCAACAGCATATTACCGCGTCGGCCACGGCGGGATCCCCCACCTCGGCTGAAATATTAGCAGTGGCGATCGCTCACGCGGAGCGTTCGCAAAGGGACTCGGTCGTGGTCACGGACTCCCAGGAGACATGTCGCATGTTTCTCAAGGGGCACGTGACTGCGGCTAGCCTCGCGATAATCCCCAAATCTTTCAACCACCATCATCGCCTACTCTGGTGCCCGGGCCACGCGGGGGTACAGGGGAACGAAAAGGCTAACGCGTTAGCTCGAGGGTTCACTAACCGAGCGACGGTGTCCTCTTCTAACCCCAACCACCCGCACTACCCCTCACAAAATTCCACCAATTTAAATGCCAAAGACATCCTTGCTGATCAGCGTGGAGTCCGAAGAAAATACCCGCCGCCTCACCCACAACTTAACGGGGAAGAGGCCGCCGATTGGCGTAAAATACAGACCGGAGTGTTCCCCCATTTAAAGTTGCTAAACGTCATGTATCCCACTCGTTATAGGGCCAACTGTCCTTGGTGCGGTGGCATACCTACCCTAATACACATAACCTGGGAGTGCACTAAGCACCCTCATAGGCCAAATACCAGTAGGACAATGGAGCAGTGGGAGGCACAGCTCGCCAGCTCCGACCTGGCAGGACAAAAGTCCTTAATCAGCCAGGTCAGGCAGGTGGCAGAGGCCAGTGGGGCCCTGGAATGAGAGGCTCCGACCACCCCTCCTTCAAATTTTTACAATTTCAATAAAGTTTCTCTCTCTCTCTCTCCTCATTCTACAAAGGTTTATATAGTGAAATATAGAAATATTTGGATGTATTTGAGTTATCACCTGGCCCAAGGAACTTCTAGTGGCAGCCTGTCTCGATCTCGCAATTCCTGGCACTGCCCAATATACAGCATGCTTGACTGCTGCAGTGGTCAAGTGCTCTGCAGCTGTAGGAAATCGAGGGATAAGGGTTGATTGCACAATTTATGGCATTTCCAAATTTTTAACTTAGTACCATCTCTATACTATGTCGACACTATGCCACTAGACCATTGCTGTGCTGCAGTCATCATAATATTAATTACTCATCGTATACACAAGCTAGACAACTGCTTAGGCAAAATATTAAACTGCGCGAGGAAGACAGGACGTGAACTGAAACATAGACACACACAAAGCACAGGCTTCCAACTGGTTTTATTTTGTGAAAGCAAAGAATATATAAGGTACTTCAATATAGCAAAACAAGGAGCAATTGCAAATAATTTGTGCACGAGGTATTGACGAAAAATATCAAGGCCATGTATGCATTAAGAGTGCAGGAGAGTCTTAATGTGCCCATCTAAGACTTCAATTCTTTCCTTGAGAATCTCCTCTTGCAGTGCAGGAGCTGCGACAGCAAAAGCTGCCTGCCTTATGAGGAACAGAATAAATTCCTTTCGAAGGCAAACTCAAGAACAGAAAGAGAAGTCATCAAGGCATTCCACATCGCTAAAAGGTGTGACAACTAAGTTAGCTCACCTTCTTGATCCCTATCAAGGAAAGAAATAGAATTCTTAGATGGGCACATTGGGACTCTACTGCGCTCTTAATGCACAGGTGGCCTTGCTATTTTTTGTCACTTCCTCGTGCACAATTTCATTGCGAATGTTCTTTGTTTTGCCATATTGAAGAACCTTATAAACTCTCTGCCTTCACCAAACAAAGCCAGTCGGAAGTCTACACTTTGTGCATGCATCTATGTTTTTGTTCATGTCCTGTCTTCCTCGCAGAGTTTAAAATTTTGCTGAAGCTACGAGCTGACTAGCCCAAAACATGCCTTACTTCAGTGTACAGCTGGGCTTGTTGGTAAAGCTACACAACGCAGCTCAAGTGTGTGTCTGCTCTTCCGTGTTCTCATGATGTGGCTCAGCCTTGAGTGCATGTGTAGTTTCAATACTGGCTACTACATTTTAACGACTAATACAATTTCTATCTTCAACTTCCAGCCAGACAGAGTACTTCATACTACATTCTGAACATTGCTGCAGTGTAGCAGGATTTCTGTCTAATGCATTGGCCTCTACCACCAAATGCCTGAGAAATTAAAAAAAGTTATGTAGATTCCAAGCACAGTGGGGATTCATGTTACAGGAGGCATACTGCAGGTAAATGGCTACATAGTGTTGGTTCGGGTTCTTCCAAACATTGCAGTGTTGACCAATGTGTTTGTGTATGGTGAGTGATTGCGTATATGACACAAGCTTTGTGAGGAGAGTACGAATGCAAAGGCATGGTTTCTTTGCCTCTTTCCTAACACTTTGTGGCGGCTGCTGTTTTGACGAGTGGAAAACTTGGCTTATGCAGTATGCGCAAATGGGTTTGAGACTTTTAAGACCAATTTCCTTGAGGCAAAGTTTAGCATGGAGTCAGTTTTGTCACAAGGAAGTTATTCCTATTCACAAATGCCTGTTTTGTTTTTTGTTTTTTCATTTAGTTTCAGGTCCACCTAAATTATTGCCGTCATGACAGCCGTCACATATATGGTAGCATCAATCTTTGTATTAATCATTCGAGTATTGAAATCTAAAAGTTTGCAGCAGTGTAAAAGGACAGGAGGACAAGAGGAGAGAGGAGAAGAGAGGTTGCAGTGTAACAGAAACAGGCAAGCACTAATTGAGCGACAAGACCACTGGACACAGGAAAAGCAGATTTAGCTGAAACACAGCAGCCTGTAAGGAAGAGACGGAACATAATTCTTTGTGAAGCTTAGTCTGCATCAGTTTTATATACCATCGGAGATCATGAACATGCCAGAGGCAAAGCATACTGTTACGGGGATGTTGGGAGTATAGAAAGACTGTATTTACAATATATATTGTCACGTGGTAGTGACGGTTGAGAAGGCAGCAAAACTATGATTGACGAAACAAGCGTTTTATTGGGCGAACTTGTGCCCTCAAAAGAGGCTACACTCAAAGAAGGATGGTAGCGGCGAACACAATCGGCGGTCGTCGAAAATCTGATGAGCGGGTCAAGCGCATCGGCTTTTATACATCTGTCGTCGAATGTTCCAGAGCAGTCACTGGGACCTGCGTGCCTTCCACAATGTTCCACATTATTCGCGTCGCGCACACATGCAATCAGATAACACAAGTTGCAGTGAGAGACAGTGGATGGAACCATCGATAACATTCCAGAAACTTCTTTTACATGCAGGCGCGTCCTGTGCTGTGCGATAACATTTGTTAGGTGGCGAGAAGTGGTCACCCAATAAAGATAAAGAAGTACACGTGTCAATATACAAGATGAGGCAGAGTAGTTAAGATGGCTGACCACCAACAGCACGCAGCAGCCAGCGTGCTGCGGTCTTCTTCCTCTCTTTTTTCATCCTTCCGTAACAGGACCCCCGGGTGGTGAAGCGCCGTCTTGGCTCATGGTATGCAAAGAGTCGCGAGCGAAGTATGGCTTCAGCCGCGAAACATGCACGACATCAACAGGCGTCAGACTTGAGGATGCATCAAACTGAAGTGGTGAAATCTCGTAATTTACGTTGTTAACTTGACTTAGGACTTCATAAGGCCCTGTGTAGTGAGAGAGAAGCTTCTGGGAGAGGCCAACCCGACGACATGGTGACCAAAGGAGCATCCAAGCACCTGGTGCGAACTTAAAATCGCGATGGCATCAGTCATAACTCTTTTGGTATATGCTGCGGGGCTAATAAACGAGATCGGGCGACTTGACATGCCCTGTGAGCGCGATCGATGATCGAGTTGCAACACGTGGCACAGAAGGGATTATGATGTCAAAGGGCAAAGTGGGGTTGCAACCATACAAAAGATAAAAGGGTGAATATCCTGCAGTGTCACGTCGGGACAAGTTATACACAAACGGCAGTAAGGCCAGCGTGGTGTCCCAGTCGCGGTGATCGTTGGAGACCTACATCGACAGCATCTCTGTGATTGTTCGGTTGAGACATTCCATAAGACCGTTTGTTTGTGGGTGGTAGGCGGACAGCTTATGCTCAGTGGCACAAGAGCGGACGAGGCCGTCGACAACTAGAGACAAGAATGAGCAGCTGCGGTCTGTAATAACTGTCGAGGTGCACCATGGTGGAGAATGACGTCGTGGAGGAGAATATCGACGACGTCTGTTGCACAGCTAGTCGGCAACGCCTTTGTTATCGCATAGCGTGTCATGTAATCAGTAGCGATGGCAGTCGACTTGTTAGCTCTAGTCGTCGTCGGAAAAGTGCCAGGTAAGTCAAGGCCTAAGCGAGAGAACGGTTCACAGGGAACTTCAACTGGATGGAGTCATACGACAGGTGGTAGGGGAGGTTTCTTCCGGCACTGACACATTTCGCAAGTTGCGACATAACAGTGCACAAAGCAGTAGAGACCTGGCCAGAAGAACCGGCGTTGTACATGATCGTATGTATGCAAAACTTCAAGGTGTCCCACCGTCGGTGCATTGTGAAGTTGTTCAAGAGCAACAGATTGCAGATGATGAGGACGGCCAAGGAGCAACTCAGGGCCATCAGCGTTCATATTGCGGTGGTAGAAGATGCCGTTGCGTGGCAAGAACATGCAGCATGTGCCGTCAGTGCTGTCGGAGTGATTGCACTCCGGCAATGATGGACTGTAAGGACTCGTTGCGTTGTTGTTCGGTGCGCATGTCAGTCATGTCAGTGAAAGCCATCACGCAGGTCACTGGATCTTGCACAGAAGGATCAAGTGGATCCACGGGGTGACGAGAGGCAGTTAGTGTCCTTGTGGAGGCATCCAGCCTTGTAATTGACAATAAATGCAAATTCCTGGAGCCACAAAGCCCAGCCACCAAGCCGTCCTGTTGGGTCCCAAAGGGAAGACAGCCGGCAGAGTGCGTGGTGGTCTGTAACGACCGAAAATGTACGGCCGTACAAATATGGCCGGAACTTGACGACAGCCCAAACTAAAGCGAAGCACTCCCACTCGGTGATGGGGTAATTTCTCTCGGCAGGTGACAGCAGGCGGCTGGCGTAAGCTATCACGCACTCCGTACCATTCTGCTGTTGATCGAGAACAACGCCGATGCCATGGCTGCTTGCGCCAGTGTAGACTTCGGTCGGTGCAGATGGATCAAAGTGGGCAAGTATGGGAAGGGTGGTCAGAAACCTGATGAGAGCGGCAAACGCATGAGCCTGCTCCGGGCCCCATGAGAATGGTGTGTTCTTCTTTTTGATCTGTCAAAGGCCGAGCAATGTTGGCAAGGTTTTTGATGAAATGATTAAAGTAAGAACACAGGCCGAAGAAGCAGCGCACGTCAGAAGCAGAATGTGGCACAGGGAAACTCGTATGGCACGAACTTTTTCCGAATCTGGTTGGAGACCGGATGCGTCAATGAGGTGCCCCAACACGGTAATCTGACGGTGCCCAAATTGACACTTCGTGGAGTTGGAGGCCAGCTTTTCAGAAGACCGCAATAACGGCAGTGAGTCGGGTAAGGCAGCTGCCCAACATGGGAGAAAAAACAGCTTCGTCAAGGTAACAAAGACAGGTGGTCCATTTGTAGCATCGCAAAAGAGAGTCCATCACAAGTTCAAATGTCGCAGGAGCATTGCATAGGCAAAAGGGCAAGACTTTGAATTGATATAAGCCATCCGGTGTGATGAAGGCTGTCTTCTCCAACCATTTCATCAACCGAAATCTGCCAGTAGCTGGATCGAAGATCGATGGACGATAAGTATTTAGCTCTGTGCAAGCAGTCCAAGGCGTCATCGATGCATGGTAGTGGGTAGACGTCTTTTCGCGTGATCTCATTTAAGTGGCAATAATCGACGAAAATATGCCAGGCACCATCTTTCTTTTTTCACACGGACGACAGGCGTAGGGCTGGCTGATGGCTCGATGACCCCTTTGCGGAGCGTTTTGCCCACCTCTGATTGGATGACTCGAGGTTCAGCACGCGATGCACGAGAGGGACGCTGACAAATAGGATTTGTGTCTCCAGTGTTTATATGGTAGTGAACAACAGATGTTCAGCCTAAAGGCCTGTTGCCGAAATCAAAGATTCCACTGTACGATTCAAGCAGGAGACGTATGTCCGTGGCCTGTGCAGAGGTGAGGTTAAGTGCAGTCATTTTCGCAAAGTCGTCCGTTAAGGAACCAGAGCTGGGCACTGCGATTGGCACTAATAAACCACTCTCAGAATTCAGACTCACAATATCAAATTCAGAACCACTAGAAACGGTGTCCAAGAACATGCTGGCCGGAATCACTTGAGGGCACAGGCTCAAATTCAGAAGAGGTAAAACAATGTCATTATTAGTAACCGTGACCGGTTCAAAGCACATCGATGATGGGGCCAAGCACATATTCACCATCAGGAAACTGTGGCTGGGCGGTCAAAGTGACGTAAGTAACTGCTTCGAGTGACAGACGCACATCACGAAGCGAGCACAAGTGCGGTGGGGCGGTGCTCGGAGCATCGGCGAGTTGAGGCAGTTCTAACTGAAGAACGTCGGCCGTGCAATCGAGGAGAGCAGAACGAGTGGACAAAAAGTCAAATCCTAGAATAACGTTGTGAGGGAAGATGTTGCTCACAGTAAAGAGAACAAAAGTAGGGCGGCCAGCTATACTTGCAGTACACATTCCAAGAACCAGCATTCCACCGTCAGCCATATGAAGCACTCGGGCAGCTGCTGGGGTGAGGACCTTCTTTAAACGACTACGCAGGCTAGCACACATCACAGGTATGTGGGCTCCACTGTCGATGAGTGCTTGGACAGCTATGCTGTCTATTTTAACACCAATTACACTTCTCCTTGTGTGCATAGACAGAGGATTTGCTGCAGCATTAGGCAATGCAGCACCACCTCCGAGGGCTGCATTTCTTAGTTTTACGAACGGGTGCGGCCAAATGCCACAGGGGACGAAAGGCGACGTGGCTGTGGCGAAAGCGAAGATGGGCGACGTGTTTGCGGTGAACGAGACTGGTGTCCGTGCGGCGATGGTGAGCGACTGTACCACATGTTCCTAGCAGAGTTGGCGCTGTTAGATTCGGCGGTGGGCGAAACATTGCGGGCATTTTCATCACAACGGCTCAGGTTGGTCGGCATGCGAAGTGTTAAGGGCCACGAGTTGTGACAGTATCAGGCGACATGACCAATGCGGCAGCAGGTGAAACATATCGGCTGGTCGTCCGCAGTGCTCTACTCAGTCGGGTTGCGATAACGCGGAGAGAAGCGTCGGGGTGGAGCAAAAATAGTAGAAGGGCGTTTGTTAGCTCTGGGATTGGCAACAGCACAGACAGAACGTAAGCCAATGTTTTCAAGTTCCTGGTGAATGATGGCTTGTAAGAAGGGGACTGAAAATGTTGTAGCATCAGGGATAGGCAAACAGAAATGCAGGCGCCATCGCATCCAGTTCACGTCAACGATTCGCACCACATCCTCCGATGGCGACGCATGCTGCTGTGTGGGTTGATCTTCACACGTTGGCGTTGCAGCAGTAGTGGGAAGTCTGGCGAATGGTTGCAAGACGCATCGGCTTTTGGCGTGCTGGAATTGTTGGCACTCTTTAAAGATAACATCAACTGTAGAGCAGCTTTTGTTTGCACATGAGCAGATTAAAGGCGTCGTCAGCAACCCTTCAGCACATGCCCGATCTTCTCAGCTTCTGTCATGTCGTGATCGTGTTTGCTTTACGACAAAGTGCCAGCATGTCTTGGATGTACAAGAGATAGGACTCCGTGGGAGATTGGGTACAGGAGGCCTATTCCTGTTTTGCGTCAATTTTACGGCCGGCTGGTTTGCCAAACAACTCTGTCAACTTCTCTTTGCATTGGTCCCAGCTGGTTAGCTCCTTTTCGTGGTTTTCATACCACACCTTTGCCGTGCCTCTTAGGTAGAACAACAGGTTAACTAGCACACGCGTGGGGTCCCATCTGTTGATTCCACTCACACGTTCGTACATAGCCACCCACTTTTCAACATCGGTGCCATTGGTCCCACAGAAAGTTCCAGGATCCTTGGGTTGTGCAGCCACAACCTTGGCTATGCCCGATGACAAGGTACAGCAAGATGCTACTTTACCCCCAGATGTCACCTCTTATGACATTTCAAGGCAGCGAGACTGAGACTGCACTGTATTCAGCGGCACTGACAACCATGATGTAGAGGATTGACTTTCCCCCTATGTACAACACATCAGCAGAATAAGAACGAGGAAATGCCCTACACAGGTGCATGGCACTAAACTGGACGCACTACCTGCTGTATGCAAGAGAGAATGAGGAAGAATGAGCTTCCCGTTACTCCTGAGCACCTACCTACAACTGCTTTTATGGGCACAGCATTGAAGCAGCAATTGAGGTAATGCCTAACACCACATGAAATACAAAGCACACTACGTCAACACAGAGAAACCAAAACAACTGCACACACTTCTCACCGAAATAGACACAACACCTGCTTTGTTGCATCTGAGCTGAAACGGGTGAATCCCAAACTCTGTGTCACATAACATCTGAAAAAATTAGATGCTACGAGAGAACCAACGAGATTAATCTGGCGCACTATGCATGCATATTTAGCCTAATGGGTAAAGAATTGGGCTGCTGCACTAAGGACCCAGATTAACGACCCACCATCAGGCACGTTACTAACTGTTATTGAGCCTATCTGACCGGATGTACCAAGAAGCCAGGAGACAGCTCATGATAATACTTTGCATAAGAGACAACGAAGCTGAACCCACGTTTTCGGCCTTGTGCTTGCAATGCTCTACCAAGTGAGCTTCAACGGTAGTTGTCCCGATGTCAATTTTCTTGGATAGCTGCGCATATGTACTAAGCAAAGCCATGGGAGTGCTAGGCAGCAGCACTCACAGTTATGATGGCAGACGTGTAGTATCCTTTAAAACACCCACATTACAAAGCACACGATCTTAGAAGCTGACAACTGGCTAATAAACACTCGTTTTCTACCATGAGGCCCCAAGGCAGCCGAAATCAAAACATTTGTATCTTATGATCGAGAAAAATCAGGGGAATCATGCAGCTCAATTTTTTGTTTATAACAAGCATGTGATGGCAACAGACAATGAAGCAACAGTGACTATATAGAAAAATGGGTTAGAGCTGACGACAATCATTGGCAGCTCACACTATAATGCTTTCTCAAGTTTATTGTCGCAAGACATCTGGCAGCAAATCCTCTGGATTCTTCTTCTACTATGTCTTTTGCAACTGAAATTTTAAATGTGTGTAATACTTCATGGCAACTTAGAACACTTAAATGGTTAAGCATCTCCATACCTTAAATTTGTGGACCAGCTTTGTCACCTTTCTAGAACAATAACTCTCTGGTGTCATACATCACTCAAAGCAACTAATTCCCACTCAAACCACTACTTATTAAATCTACCTTTAGATGAGCAGTACCTGCATTAGACGCAGCTGCATACCCTTTTAGCAAATGGATATACATACCACGCTCAGACTGAGCAAACATCAAACCAACAGCAACCAGTACTTGTGTCCATTTGTCTTCAACGAGGCAGAGACAGGCACAGGTCTTGACAAACACAACAAATATAAGGTGCAGGCAGAGGAAATAAGCAGAAGCTGTAAAGACAGCAGCAAAGTGAAACAAATTAGACAAGTTCGCAGACAGTCAGCGATCTGGGCCGAGGACAATTCACAACGTTACTGCCACAATTAGAAGCAAATGCTCCTCATGCAACAAGAAAAAACACGTTTTAGCTGTAAACAGCACGACTGCACGGGGTTGGTTGATATTCTAAACACAGCACATACAACAATTAAAGCAGACACATTACTTGTGCCATCTGTCTTCTTGCTCTTTTTACAATATCGGTCACGGTCGCAAAGCTACGCACATGATCTATGAACGAAAGCAACGGACGTGCATATAAAGTTTGGTGAGCCGATTCATACTCATATAGGTTTAATTTTGAAAGTTCCCGTAAAAGTGATAGTAGCAGCAGCAGTAAAGTGGTTTCGTTTACCAGCTCGCTCACAACGTACGCATTGTATGATTTAACTCCACGGCTCGCAAAGGAGCTACTAAGAAGCTTTAAGTGAAGGAAATACGCTTTCGTTATCTCACTGCAACGAATGAAAGCCTCTGACGCCCATACCGCGGTCAGCAGTGAGAAAGGTAATTAAATGCAGCAATGCGCTGCATGGGTAAATAAGAAGGCCATAGCATAGTCATCCTATAGAGATGGAGAAAAATAGACTTAAGAACGCGATAAACATCATAGGACGACATCCACGCTAGTTGAGTGCATGCATTTCTGGCGCGTGGAAGATGTCGCTGTTTTTTGTTCATTTTTTTACATCGGTGCAACGCGTAGGAACTGCAGCGTTGAAGGCACGAACGAATAAATTATACTGCGATCACTGCGGGACCTGCGACAACCGTTTCGTGTTCCTTCGAATTTCGAGATCACATCGACCACAGCTCGAATGCGCAACCGGTTTTTTACGTGTCAGCAAGAGAACGGGTAATCGCACAACGCTTACCGTTGTTCCAAGTACTTCGCGGTAGCACCAGCAGCTGGGCAACAAATGTCATCAAGCCCTGGCCCACCGCAGTGTCCGCAACTTGAAGCTTCTAAGCATTCGCCAAAAACTAAAAGCGGACCACATTTATACGTACGCGCGCGAACGAGACGCGAGCCATGCCGTCTGAGTTCGAGAGTAGTTATTTCATAAAAGCAAAAACAAACAACAATGTGACGTCAGATCCGGTAAAGCCAACTTGTCCTCTTTTCTCATAGCGTCCTCGATCACCCGCACCGGTGCGCACCGGGGCGCCTTGGTGCGCACTTTCATCCTCGATCAATCGCACCGGTGCGCACTGAGCATCCTCGATCACCGGAAGCGCACCCTGTTGGAGCGGTTTTCCGTTGCCCCGTCTCGCACCGAGAAAATCGGCGGTGCGCGGAGTGCAATCCCAGCAAGCACTGCGGGACGCGCGACGTGCGCGCGTACTGCCGACTGCAGAACCGCGGACGTTCTGGCCCGATAGCTGCGGTACGTTGCAACGGAGTTGACGGAGTTAGCTAGTGGATTTGTCGTCGATGAGAAAGGAAGCGCTGCTAGTTGCCGCAATCGATGAGCATTCTTCAAGTTCGTCTGACAGCGAAGACGACATTCTGCTCGACCTCGTCCAAAAACAGTGTGGTGAAGAGCGGCCGAAAGTGGACAGGTTCATTGAACGGGTCGTCAGGATTAATTATAAAATTCATTGGTGTTTGCTTGCAACCAGGTATGTCGGAGCACGCAGTTTGACAAGGTTCGAGCGCTTGCCGCAGATGCTCAGCATCTGCAAACAATAAAATATGCGCGTGCGCGTGTTCGCGCACGTTTTGCGCGCCAGGGGCGAAGTAGCGCTGCATGCAAGCACTCTGCGCAGGGTGCAGTTTTGTCCTCGATGTTGACCCTCCGCAGTGCGGCACCACGGCGGGGCAAAGCGCACCATTCTGGTTTCGGGGCAACCCCGGGGCAAGGTGATCGAGGACGCTATCACCTTCTCTCAGCTAACGCATGCGCAGCGACCACGGAGCCCTCGGGGGCGATGTTCAGGTCTTCCAACTCCGCGGCTGTGTTCTGTGGCTCAACGCGCGCGCGGCCGAAGCAAGCAGACCCGAAAGTAGCGCACGTGAGCTTGTCTAACCATGGCTGTTATTAACTTGTTAAATTCCAGCCGCGCCGCTTTGGATGCCATGAATACGAAAAGCGGGAGACCGGCGTGAAAGATAGAGCGGGATCGGGATACACGGACAAGCGGGGAAGCCTAGCCGGAAGCCGGGGCGGATAGTGAGACCTGATTGGCTCGCTTTGGGGCGCCGCTCGTTTGCCGCTTCCGGTGTCGTCGCCGCCCGACGAACTTTTCTGCGCCAGCTGGATCGGCGGCGAACGACGTTTTCTCCGCCGCCGCGCGTCGCGCGTACGCCGCCGGGCGTCGAACGCCGACTATTCGTCGCATATTCGGTCCATGTATTCTGGCCTTAAGGTGGCGCCAGCAGCTCGCGCAGGTGCTCGAGGGGCGGGATCTTGAACGGCGTCGTCTGCTACGGCGGCGCGCGCTGGCCGCATTGTCGGGAAACGTTCTACTATCAGTTGCAGGGCGCCGATCTCATCGCTACGGCGTGAAATGAGCCGGTATTCTTTACTATGCGTTGTGCGACGCCAACTGATACGCCTCGAAGGTAAGTTCATCACTGCAGGGCAGTCATAGACGACGTACTGATTCCATACATTCTTGACGGCCCGTTTATGGAAGGAGACTATATATTCTAACGCGATAGGTCGCCAATCTACACTGCTTGTGTGGTGCAACAACTGCTAGAAGAGCGCGCAGTCACTCTCTTGGAGTGGCCGCCTCAATCCCCGGGCGCCAACATCATTTAAAATGTCTGGGGCTCGTTGAAAGTATCGCTGGCGCACCGTCCCCTCTATCAGTCGCCCGAGGATAGGCTTCGATCCACCATCGTCAGTGACTGAGACGTGCTGCGAATGAACACATCCCTGATCAAGTCATTCTGCACTTCACTGCCTTCCAGGATGAGCGCTGTCATCGCTGCCGCTGGGGACATGACGAGATACTAACTGAAGTTCCGAGCGTGACGTGTCCATTTCCCCGCCGGCGGGCAGAGTCTGTGTGGTGTAGCGAATGATTGTCGAGAAAAACCATTTCCAGCTCATTGTCTGAACCTAAAACATTCATTTAATCGTATCCGTTTGTTTCATCGTGTTCGACTCCCATAGTTATGATTATTGAGTGCTTTGTTTTCCTTTCGAGTCAAACAAAGACTGAACACGTTGCGCGCACATCTTGGTGCGTCTTGTCGCTGCTTATTACGGTAGCACACACAGTGAAGAAATATACGTACACTGCCCCTGACAGTAGCACGCTTCCCGACAATGCGGCCAGCGCGCGCCGCCGTAGCAGACGACGCAGATCACGACTCCGCCCCTCGAGCGTCTGCGCCTGCTCGAGCTGCTGCCACCGCACGACTGCATTGCTTGCCGCATCGCGATGCAATACGTTCCCAGTTTTCGCCTAAGTGTGAAACAGACTGTACACGCTTCTATTTGCCTTTAAGAAGATCGGTAGGCTTGACGATTATTTTTATGGCTGCAATGCGGCGAAAGGGCAGCGTCTGCTTAACCATGTAAGTGACGCTGAGCAGGTGATTGGAAACGACATCGTATGTACCGCCGGAAAAATCGTCAGCACATACGATGCGGCACATACGAGCTAAACTCATTTTTGCAGTTTCTCACAATATGTTTACTACAAATCCGTGTTGTCTCTGATGGCGACAACGGTCTTCCATCGACACTGTGCGGAAATAAACAAAATATATCGCTGCATAGCACAAGTACGACATGCGCACACAACATTAACTAGTGCGTCCCCTACAATATGGAATAGAAGCAGCAATGTAGACAGCTTGGCCATTTTTTAACAGTGCTCAAGAGACGGAAGTTGAAAGTATTAGTAATCATTCCTGCTTCAGCAATGCCGGCGCGACCAAGACGCGGGCCGCGTATCGTCCAGTAACTCGATCGATCGGTGCAGTGGTGAAGCGGGAATGAACTCCGGTCATGTTCAATGCATCGTGCACATATTCACTTTCTCGGCACGCGTGAACTTCGGCCACTGCTAGCGCATACAACAGAAGTGGTTTCCATTCTTGGGCAGCGCACACATAAACGAAACACGAGAAAGAAGACAGGACAAGCGCTCGTCGAACAAAAGTTTTTATATGAATAAAAGGATTATGTACCGAGTAATTATTAAATTCATGTGGGTTACATATAAAAACCGTCATACACTCAGGAGTGATCAATGAACGAGCTCGCTTCGTTTGCCAGTTGTTTACTTCGCTCGGCGCATCGCAGTAATCCATGTGTGTCGTCTGCTTTTTTCGTACCATTTTCTTGTGAATCGGCAGAATTTCACTGGTGGCATCAACCATTTCGTGTTTACATTGCTGTCGTGACAGTTAACAACACAATAATAATTTCCGGTCATCCGAAGAGGTGCCCTCGCAAACAAGAGACGTCTCGCGCGCAGCGCGAACTGAACGCGGGCGCGACCGGGAAGCGGCGGCGGAAACCTACACCCGTTGGAGATGAAATCGTTCCGCCAGGGGAGAAACGAGCGCTGGCGTCTAGGATGAAACTTGGCGTGCGGTCGTCCATGATGGCACGCACGCCGAAGCAAGCGCGGTCAGGCACGTTCGCGGAGACTGCGAAGGAGCGGAACACCAGTGCTGACGTCACTACGCTGCGGTTTCCGGTCTCCGCTCGCATCGTCAGCATCAGCAGCAGCGCGCGGCGCTCGACGGGGTGCGAAGCGACAGCGCAATTTTAACCGCTGATTACGTCGTTCCTAAGTGAAAAATCCCGCCTAAAATTTTACGTGCATTATTTATAAGGTTCCCGCATCCGTATATGAGCGTCTTATTGAATTCAACAGACTCTTCAGCTTCCCTTTAAGGACTCTTTCGTAGACGTGTTTGGCCACCTTGCTGTTCGCAAGCTGCGCGCAGAGCAGCGTTTGCAGTAACAAGCTCAGCAGCCAGGTGAATATTTCACGAGGTACATAGAATACATTATAGACTGGTGCAAGGTAGTGAAGGTGTCAGAGTCAGAGAGAATCAGGAATATTATGAAGGAAATAGAGGACGACGTTTTCAACATGCTGCTTGCCAAGAATCCACGCACTGTGGCACAAGTAATTGCCCTGTGCCAAAGCTACCAGGAGCTGTGAACGCAGCGGTCGTTGACCCGCCGACCTTCTCCGCATGACCAACACCTGACTGGATTGGTTGCCATTACTGGCCGGTCAACGCTGCTCGCTGAGATAAAAGCGTTTGTGCGTGAGGAAGTTGCCCGCCAGCTCTCCTTAGCGCCCTTCTCAGCCGCAGCATATATTCAGCAGCCTGCTCTCTTTTTTAGGATCTCACTCTGCCACGCCATAGATCAAGAAATTGCCGAGGTCTCACCTCTCCACCGCCAATAGATTCCTGCAGTGGCGCCTCTCGGTTATGCTGAAGTCGTCACCAGGCCCGACCATCCCTTGCAGCTGCAGCTCTGTCCCTCAGTTACGCCAACGTGGTGCCTAGGCCCCGACCACAAGTTCCCGTCCCGTTCTTTCACCAGACGCCACGTCCACCACGTCTTGTTACCTGGACTGAACTTGCCGTCGCAAACTCGTGGCGTAGGTCCGACGTTCGGCCAATATGCTTTGCCTGTGCCTACGCTGGTTACATCACCCGCTGTTGTCGACGCGCTCAATCGACTGGTGCCGCATCACCCATGACACCCCGTGACACAGTCGTGCCAAGCACATTATGTAGATCTTACGACTCATCTTCGGCCTCGACAGCTCTTCAACCGATGCCCGTTACCCGCCGTTCATGTTCTCCGCGCCAGCGCTCACTATCGCCGATGCGACCTGATTCTGTGGCTCGAGAAGCGGGAAACTGATTGTCGCAGTCCGCGAGGAAAGAAATGCGGCGCCGTTGAACTACAAAAGCCTACCGTCGCCCGCAAAACGTTGTAGGTGTTTGTGTTGAGGATGTACGCGCATTTCCTCTCATTGGCACTGGCATCGCCACCTCTGTCATCATCATCAGCTTGGTTACGCAGGGCAAAAGCCTCCAGGCTGATGATGATGACATCTGTTATGGACGCAAAACTGTCGCTCACTTCAGGAAGCTAGGACGGCACTTTCGGGCTTCGCACACCAAGCGCTTAGCATGTTCACCCTCTCGCGGCGCGCACGGTGGTCATTGAAGATGTGCTATATATCACTGAGTTTAATAATGCGTAAGCATTTTATGGCGAGCTCCCCAGCCCTGTCACACGAAAAGTGTAATGCCTTTTATCTGCACAAAAATGCGTAATTTGCAAAGTTAAAATATTTTATTGTCATGATAGTGCAAATATAGTTTACCGGTAGCTTTTAAGCTATAAGGAACAAATAAAGCAGAAATAATATTCAGGAAGAGTACCCATAGAGATACATAGGCCTCCATAGAACATGCATGGGGACTTTACAGTAGGGGTTCGCCAACTGAACTTTGGCGCTAGGTGAACTTCAAATTTTCAGGTGGGCCAACTGAAATTTCGGTGTGGGCTAATTGAAATTTAGGGTGGGCCTACTTAAATTTGTGGATGGGCCAACTTGAAATTTGCAAGTGGGCCAAGTTGAAATTTGTGGGTAGCTTAACTTGAAATTAGGAGGTGGGCCAAATGAAATTCGGGGATTGGGCCAAGTTCAAGTCTGGGGTGAGCCAAATTGAAATATGGAGGTGGGGCAATTGAAATTTGGGGGTCGGTCAATTTGAAGTGTGGGTCCGGGCCAGCTTGAAATTTGGCTGTAGGCCAGCTTGGGATTCTGGGGTGGCACAATGTCCAATTTAACGCTGCTGAACGTCCTTCGAGTTATGAACAGCTCGCGGGCAAGCGAGCGCGTTCAGATGCTTGTCGCGTTTTTATTGGGACTTACCGAGGCGCAGCTGAGAGCATGAGTGGACAAGGAACGCGCACCTAACACAGGCTTGCGAAAGCGAGGGTGACATGGCTTCGCAGCAATGCACTTTCCTCTGGCGTAACGCCTCGCACTCTGCTGCAGAAGCTGGTGTTCCTTTTCGACCGCTCTGCTCCGTCGTAGCGCGCTCCGGCCGGCCGTTCCGGCTCGATGGGTCCGATTGCATTGAAGAGGCCCCATGCGGCGAGAAAATCTGACAATTGTCTTCTGAAGCCTGAGCATTCTTTGCCACCGAAAAGGCCATAGGGAAACGCGCATAAGCTAGCAAAAGTAAGTAAGCAAAACTAAACAAAAACCAAGTCAAAGACGAGCCAAAGAATGCTTAAGCATTAGTAGACAATTCTCAGGATTTCTGTAGCTTTAAGCATGAAATGCTTTTAGCTCCCGTTATCGGTGACCTTCAAGAGACCTTGAGCTGAAATCGAGAGCCGTTATCCAGGCACTCCAGAGAAGAATACGATGAGAACGAAAACAGAACATCCGGGTATCGTTGCGAGAGAAAAACGAAGTCATCCGTGCAACCAGTCAAAACTTAAGAAAATGCAGTCTTTGACTCCCAACCCCTTTTACTGCAGCGCATTGCATACGCTAGTTACTGACCAAACAATTTAGAAAAAATTATTGCTTCCGATTTTTTCCTAATGCTTGTTCACAATACCGGTCACGCTATGATTTTTGTACTTTCAAGATTTCATTTCATTTCATTTATTATACCTTCAAGGCCTGTGAAGGCTTCACAGAGGGGAGTGGGTTACAAGTAAATTCAAACAGTAAGTCTTAGAAAAGGAAAATATACAACATAAAAGTACAATCTGAGAAATAGTTCAGTCGGGATACAATGAGCAATTACAAAAGCTATTACAAAAAAGGACAAGATATACAAGCACATTAAACAACATTCTAGCAAGTAACGTTGGTTAAGGCATCACGAAACAAGAGAATATCATTGATGTACACAGTGTTTGCGTTGAAGATTAATTTGTCGTTTCCAGTAGCGACGTTCAAAAGGCAGATACAATGCTGTACACTTGACTCGCGATCTTTACTGGTATCATCTGGCGATAAGATCATCAAAAAGGCATCAACAATCCTGGAAATGTATTAGCTTCCCTTGCAGATCTGACAAATCGAATGCCGGTATATTTCACTCGAAGCACGGAACCTTGGCAAATACCATTTTCGAGAACATCCTATGGGGAGCAAATGCTTCGATGTTCTCTCCCTATGCTAATAAATTACCTGCACAAACAGACACTAACGATAAAAAATAGTAGTAGAGCAAGACTCCGCACATTTTTTGTACTTGTCGAATAATATTTTCAAAAGAAAAGTTAAATTTGCTGTATGTATGTTGATAAGTTCATGTTTTCTTCTCATTTGTACGTTGGGTTATTGTGGGCTAGTTATTATTAGAACTTGTTCTCTATACTTGATTCTATTGTTTGCTTGTCTATTTGTCACCTTCGCTGTGCCTTGTAAAAGGGGGCCTGAACCCTCGTCAAGTGGACGAGCTTCCACTTTTTGTTCGGGCCTCCATCCAAATGTTCTTTGGAAAAATAAGCGTGATGTGATTTGATCTGATTGTCATCTTTCGGCGCTGAGCCAGTGTTGCTCTTTTTAACGCCAGCGGTCCGTGAGTTCCACGGCGCGAGTTTCGCGCCGCCTCCTTCGAGAGATGGCGCGTGACCAGGCGGGCAGCGTCCGGCACTCCGTGGATGGTTCCGATATGGTCGTGAGTGATCTTCGTGATTACTCCAACCAATGTGCTTTGCGGGTAGCCATTTGTTGCTTATATCTACTCTCGATAACGGCAAAGCCAGCATTTTCTTTTGCTATTTCTTCGTCCTCTCATGACGGCCATAACGCCGTCATTCATTGCGCCCGTTGTTGCGACTGTGGCTTCGAAAACCTGGGATCCTCTTTCCTCCTGGAGGAGTTAGTGAACGTGAGGTTGGGACCGACATTCAAGACGTTAGACAAACACGTATATATTGTTACGCATGAAGAAAACGAAGACCGGTGAACGGGCTTGCGGTCCCGAGTAGAGGAAGGAAGAAGAGAACGACGCTGAGTTGATTAACCAGGTGGCCGTTCTTGCGCTCACCTTCGCGACCTAAAGTAAACGGCCCCCTTCATCCGTAAGGGTTAAAAACGGTCTCCTTCGCTCGTAACGAAATGGTGGAGGTGCGGGGTAACGCTCACAACAACGGAACCGTCACTGCCGCAGCTTCGTCGAAGCCGTCGACTTGCCGGCCTCCCGCCATCAGCCGTGACCGTCTTCGAGATGCCAGAAGAAGGAGCCGCTCCGAGGGCAGCGCCTAGCAGTCCACTGCCATACTACCGAGTTCCACCCACCTTCGGAGGCAAAGCGGCAGAAGATGCCGACGAGTGGCTCGTCCACTACAAACGAGTGAGCAAGTCCAACGGGTGGGATGCAACCGCTCAGCTCACCAATGTGGTGTTCTCCCTGACCGATACCGCCCTCGTGTGGTACGAGAACCAGGAGGACGCGCTTACGACGTGGGAACATTTTGTTGACGAGCTAAAAGCGTGTTTTGGGGACTCAGTCGCCAAAAAGAAGCGTGCGGAGCAGACACTGTCGCAACGGGCGCAGCTACCAGGTGAGACATGCACAACATATATCGAAGAAGTGTTAAAGCTGTGCAAGGTGGTCAGTGCTCGCATGTCGGAAGAAGATAAAGTTGGACATTTGCTGAAAGGAGTGGCTGAGGATGTGTACAATTTTCTAACTGGAAAGGAGAGCCTCAGTTCTGTGTCTGACGTCATTCGGCACTGCAGAACTTTTGAAACGCTCAAGATGCGTCGGATTGCGCCAAGGTTTGGTCGGTTGGCAAACGTTACGACGGTTGCCAGTGTGGACACGAGTCCTTGCCTCGACCTTCCTTCCACCATCCGACAGATTGTCCGCGAGGAACTTTCCCGCCGCGAGGAGTTGTTGCATTCAACTGACCACCATGGCGTGTACACGTCACGTAAGGCTATGACGACGCCACATTCGGCCCCTTGGCAACCGATGGTTACCGCAGCGGCCGTAGAGTACAGCGCAGCGCCACAGTCGAGGATGACAACACGCCCTCCGACTCCGCGCTATGATCAACGCGCTCAACGCGCGCCTCCTCGACGCCCGATGTATCGTCGTGACACACGCCACGAACCAACCCACTACACGCGGGAAAATGATAATATCCGCTTCATCGACGAACAACCAAGGTTTCGACCTCTCCCAGTGTGTTATTCCTGCGGTGTCCCGGGTCATATACCGCGGTTTTGCAACCAGCGTATGACCACGTGGTATGGCCAGCCCTCAGAGTTTTCTCGGCCCTCCGAACGGCCACACGGTGCCCCGTAGCCTGCACACGTATCATCTGGCGACGAGTATTGGCTGAGCAGCTCCCGGAATCGCTCCCCGGCACCTCCACCACTTTGTCACGCGCGAAGCAGACCATTTTTTAACCCTTACGGATGAAGGGGACCGTTTACTTTAGGTCGCGAAGGTGAGCGCAAGAGCGGCCAGCTGGTTAATCAACTCAGCGTCGTTCTCTTCTTCCTTCCTCTACTCGGGACCGCAAGCACGTTCACCGGTCTTCGTTTTCTTCATGCGTAACACTAATTACATAAGTACAGGAAAATGCAAAGAAATACACAAAAGTTCATGATGAAGTGGTAGCCGTCCATCACTCCCACCGTGCGTAGCTCCTTTTATGCCTTGCGTGACATTGTATAGTCACTTCCCCAATGCGGTGCCAGGGAGCCAATAACATCAGGTCCGGAGGTAGGTTGCCCTTTTCACCGACGCCGATCGTACTCTGAGAGGTGATGGCCGGATCATCGCACTGAGCGCGTCTCTGGCTTTGACACGCCAGTTTGTGCTGCTGACAGGCGACAGCCGTATCATTGCTAATTCCTGAAACCTCTCATGAACGGAGTATTCCCGCGCAGGTCATAATTCAGCCGTGTCGAGAACCATTTCGACGAGGCCGTCGGCCAGTTCCCCATAATCGTGCGAGCCGTGACCGAGGGGTGTCGCGGGGTGAACGGCCGATCACAACGCCGTGCAGAAGTTGAACTATCACCAATGGGAAATATCACCTTGCCGCCCATTTGCTATACACTACACGTGCAGGAAGATACGAACATTCCCCTCGAGCGCCTCAGCGCTTCTGCCCGTGCGCTGCAGCAGCCCTTACGACGCAGTCGTACGTTCTCTCCATCTGGATTATGTCTTGCACGAAATGCTATTGTGCTACCTTTTGCTGCTGTTGGCATTATGTGACACTGGAGCAATCTCGTTGCTTCGAACACGCTTCCTATCCAGTGGCACTACTTCGAGAAGAATGCCTCAATTAGGAAAAAAATTCGCAGGTACAAGGTGCGCTTTATACGCTCCCAATAACGAAGCTGGTTCACAGAAATGCTCCGTTATTCTAGCCTGGACCTGTTAGAAACGCGCAGACAAAAAAGGAATTGATTGAAACTATCATTCCGGATACTCAATGGTGAAGTATATATTTGAAAATAAACATACATACTGGCACCTGGTAAACGGACCTCTAGAGATAGCCATAATCGGCCAATCCAAGCTTAAAATGCTCACACTGATATGTTCAGGTACTCCTTCTTCCCCAATATAATTGAAATGCGGAATAAGTTACCGTTGTGTGTCGTGGAACATACTGATCTGTCTAAATTCAAACTCTCGATCATGCTCCTATGGGTGAACAGCGCAACCCGGACGAAAGACTAGAGGAAGTACACAATAAGCCCACCCATAGGAGCATGTTCAACCACCAACTCGCCCAGCTTGCCGTGTTAGAACAATCCAGGTGACCTCTAGACGGTACATTGTTAAAGTGGTTTAAGCGTCGAGTATGACGGTATAAGAGTGACAGGTGCTTGAGTTTGTGAAGATGCGTGAACCATCTTGTGCACTGTGATAGGCCGCTCACATGTGCGCCTCTGCTGCAATTATATTCTTATTGTTTGCAGCGGTGGCGTAGAGCTAGAACACCCGCCTCGCATGCAAGACGTCCGTGGTTCGAATCCCGGTGCCGCACAATTTTCCACCGGATTAAAAAAAAATCCGCGTGTTGATAAAATTGCATAAACAGGCCTGGAGTGTGGCCTGATCCCGGTGACCAGAACCGGTAACGCACTCCCTCACCACTGCAGGATTGGCCACCCTGGTGCAGTACTCGGCCACAACCTCCTATATGAACACAACAATCAAACCTCGGCCCTCAGTCCCCAGCAGCTGCGAAGCAACTGACCACGGTGGCGGTCAGACCTGCGACGCTGCAGAGAGTGCTAAGAATCCCTGGCTCCGGACAGGCCGCCATTGGAATATGAACCTGGCAAAGTTTAACACTAGAACGTTATCTAGTGAGGCGAGTCTAGCAGTGCTATTGGAGGAATTAGAGGGCAGTAAATGGGATATAATAGGGCTCAGTGAAGTTAGGAGGCCAAAAGAACCATATACAGTGCTAAAAAGCGGGCACGTCCTGTGCTACCGGGGCTTAGCGGAGAGACGAGAACTAGGAGCCGCATTCCTGATTAATAAGAATATAGCTGGTAACATACAGGAATTGTATAGCATTAACGAGAGGGCGGCCGGTCTTGTTGTGAAACTTAATAAGAGGTACAAAATGAAGGTTGTACGTCTACGCCCGTACATCCAGTCATGATGACCAGGAAGTCGAAAGTTTCTATGAAGACGTGGAATCGGCGATGGGTAGAGTGAAAACAAAATACACTGTACTGATGGTTGGAGAATTATTAGTACAGTTTGCGGAACAGAATAATATGTGGGTAATGAATGCCTTCTTCCGCAAGCGGGATAGCCGAAAGTGGACGTGGAGAAGCCCGGACGGTAAAACTAGAAATGAAATAGACCTCATACTCTCCGCTATCCCTGGCATCATACAAGATTTGGACGTGCTCAGCAAAGTACGCTGCAGTGACAACAGGGTGTTAAGAACTCCAATGGGCCTAGACCTGAGGAGGGAACGGAAGAAACTGGTACATAAGAAGCCGATCAATGAGTTAGCGGTAAGAGGGAAAATAGAGGAATTCCAGATCAAGCTACCGAACAGGTATTCGGCTTTAACTCAGGAAGAGGACCTTAGTGTTGAAGCAATGAACGACAATCTTGTGGGCATCATTAAGGAGTGTGCAATAGAAGTCGATGGTAACTCCGTTAGACAGGATACCAGTAAACTATCGCAGGAGACGAAAGATGTGATCAAGATACGCCAATGTATGAAAGCCTCTAACCCTACAGCTAGAATAGAACTAGCAGAACTTTCAAAGTTAATTAACAAGCGTAAGACAGCTGACTTAAGGAACTATAATATGGATAGAATTGAACATGCTCTCAGGAACGGAGGAAGCCTAAAAGCAGTGAAGAAGAAACTAGGAATTGGCAAGAACCAGATGTATGCGTTAAGAGACAAAGCCGGCATTATTATTACTAATATGGATGAGATAGTTCAAGTGGCTGAGGAGTTCTATAGAGATTTATACAGTACCAGTGGCACCCACGACGATAATGGAAGAGAGAATAGTCTAGAGGAATTCGAAATGCCACAGGTAACACCGGAAGAAGTAAAGAAAGCCTTGGGAGCTATGAAAAGGGGGAAGGCAGCTGGGGAGGGTCAGGTAACAGCAGATTTGTTGAAGGATGGTGGGCAGATTGTTCTAGAGAAACTGGCCACCCTGTATACGCAATGCCTCATGACTTCGAGCGTACGGGAATCTTGGAAAAACGCTAACATAATCCTAATCCATAAGAAAGGGGACGCCAAAAACTTGAAAAATTATAGACCGATCAGTTTACTGTCCGTTGCCTACAAAGTATTTACTAAGGTAATTGCAAATAGAATCAGGAACACCTTAGACTTCCGTAAACCAAAGGACCAGGCAGGATTCCGTAAAGGCTACTCAACAATAGACCGTATTCACACTATCAATCAGGTGGTAGAAAATTCATTAAAACTTCTTTCTGGGCCAGTTGGTGCATACTTGACATAAAAATTGTTACAGTTCAATCACATGCAACCACAAGTATGATGTACGGGACGTGTCCTGTCCTTCATACTTGTGGTTGCATGTGATTGCGCTGTAACAATTTTTATGTCAGGTGATAGAAAAATGTGCGGAATATAACTAACCTTTATATATAGCTTTCGTTGATTACGAGAAAGCGTTTGATTCAGTCGAAACCTCAGCAGTCATGGAGGCATTGCGGAATCAGGGTGTAGACGAGCCGTATGTAAAAATACTGAAAGATATCTATAGCGGCTCCACAGCCAACGTAGTCCTCCATAAAGAAAGCAACAAAATCCCAATAAAGAAAGGCGTCAGGCAGGGAGATACGATCTCTCCGATGTTATTCACAGCGTGTTTACAGGAGGTATTCAGAGACCTTGATTGGGAAGAATTGGGGATAAGAGTTAATGGAGAATACCTTAGTAACTTGCGATTCGCTGATGATATTGCCTTGCTTAGTAACTCAGGGGACCAACTGCAATTCATGCTCACTGACCTGGAGAGGCAAAGCCGAAGGGTGGGTCTAAAAATTAATCTGCAGAAAACTAAAGTAATTTTTAACAGTCTCAGAAGAGAACAGCAGTTTACAATAGGTAGTGAGGCACTGGAAGTGGTAAGGGAATACATCTACTTAGGACAGGTAGTGACTGCGGATCCGGATAATGAGACTGAAATACTCAGAAGAATAAGAATGGGCTGGGGTGCGTTTGGCAGGCATCTCAGATCATGAACAGCAGGTTGCCATTATCCCTCAAGAGAAAAGTTTATAGCAGCTGTGTCTTACCAGTACTCACGTGCGGGGCAGAAACCTGGAGGCTTACGAAAAGGGTTCTACTTAAATTGAGGACGACGCAACGAGCTATGGAAAGAAAAATGATAGGTGTAACGTTAAGGGATAAGAAAAGAGCAGATTGGGTGGGGGAACAAACGCGGGTTAATGATATCTTAGCTGAAATCAAGAAAAAGAAATGGGCGTGAGCAGGACACGTAATGAGGAGGGTAGATAACCGATGGTCATTAAGAGTTACGGAATGGATTCCAAGGGAAGGAAAACGTAGCAGAGGGCGGCAGAAAGTTAGGTGGGCAGATGAGATTAAGAAGTTTGCAGGGACAACATGGCCACAATTAGTGCATGACCGGGGTAGTTGGAGAAGTATGGGAGAGGCCTTTGCCCTGCAGTGGGCATAACCAGGCTGATGATGATGATGATGATTATTATGATGATGATGATGATGATGTTTGCAGTAAGAAAATTCCTGAGCGGGTACTTGGTCTTTCTCGCCAGTCGAGGTACCGCCTAACATATAAAGTGAGGAGCTTCTGTGAAGGTAGACGACCAGGGAAGCTGTAGGACATCACACAGAGTTAGACAAGGGTACATGTATTTATGTTTTTTTTTTCAGTTCAGTTTTCAGTTTTATTCGTCATTCCAAAAACAATAAGTAAACAACAAATAGTATGCAGACGAGGGTCCCAAAGTCAATGACTGCAACGGGACCCTCGGTTCTAAAAAGAAAAAAAGAAAGATGTATACAAAACGTAGGTTAAAGCAGCAAATATAAAAGAGTACAAGGAAAACAAATGAATGCGCGTAATGCAATACATTAGTAAGAGACAACAAACGAAAAAGTACATATATCAAAAAGCATAATTATACAGAGAACATATTATAGGACATGAAACTATTTACAATAAGAAATAAAGCATCTTAACTCATGTTTGAATATATTCAAAGATGAGAATATATTCAAAAATGTTCACACTTTTGTATTGACACTGACGATAGCTTTGTGACGACGCCGCTACGACAATGGGACGCTCACCGCTTCTGTTGTTACAGTTCCTCCTGCTCGGGCTGACGTGCCAGCCTCCCGTCACTCTTGAACATGGCTCCGTTGGTGTGACACCTATCTTGGACGCGCATGCGTGGTCTTCTTGGCCGAGCCCTGTCAACAACGGTATCGTGGATCTACCGCAGACCAAGGGAGCGCCTACGGAGTATGCGGCACCAACTTTAGCGGATGACGGAATACCCATCTGGCAACGCGGGCAATTCACCAGCACGAACATCGGATCCGGGGCGGAATATAAAAGCCCGCCACAACCGCTCTCTGTTGGTCACGACGCCGCTACGACAATGGGACGCTCACCGCTTCTGTTGTTACACGTTAGTTACCTGGACAATACCAGCGGCTTTAAGTGCAATAATTTCTGTCTAATAGCGGTGTCGTGCCCAATTGAGCTCTATGACAGTGTCAAGTGCGCACTGTGCTGCTTTGTGCGACTTCATGCTTATTTCTGTGTCTCGTTGCGATTGATGCTGTCGGAGGATGTCGAACTTAATCCTGGACCTGAAGATTCTGTGTTAAACATTGTACGCAGGATAGAAGCGGGCCAAACTGCAATTTTGGTGGAACTTAAGGGGATAAAAGAGAAGCAAGACACCACAGACGTTGAGGTGAAATGCCTTAAGGTCACAGTTGCCACTCTCGAGTCCACCCTCAGCCTACGTGAAACCTCTGGGATAGATACACCTGTCAGAATCCAGTCATTTTCACGCCAGTTAAAAACCATAACTTCAAGGTGCGAGGACGCCGAAAACAGACTACGTAGATCAAATTCACTTTTTTTTGGCATCAGTGATGAGTCTGGTGAAGATTGGACATCAGAGCAAAAAGTCATTAAACTCTGCGCTGAAAGGTTGAAACTTACTTTATCAAGCGACCAGTTTCAACGAGTGCACAGAATTGGTCGATTCGCTCATGACAAATGCAGGCCAATAATCGCTAAGCTTGTCACATTTAACTACAAACAGAACATCTTGGCTTCTGCGAGGAAGCTAAAAGGCTCCTGCGTTCGCGAGGACTTCGCGCCAAGCACTCGCTTAGCAAGAAAAAAACTGTTAGAATATGCAAGAGCACAGGGCAAACCGTGCAATCTTTCGCTTGACAAAATGCGCATTAACAACAATACATGTACGATGTTGGTGGAGACACCGTCGTATTATGTAGCAGATAGCTAAAAAAAATCTACGGGTGCACAGGTCCCTAAACTTCCCCTTACACTGACTCATCTCGCTGGCTCACAATATCGTACACTAACATACGTAGCATACTAAATAAGCGCAATATATTTTGTTCCTTTATAGAATATAGCAATGCCGACATTCTAGCCCTAACAGAAACATGGCTGCACCACGATGTTTCAGATGGTGAAATTTTTACAGAAAGTGACATATTCAGCATTTATCGGCGTGACCGCAATGGCAAGGGTACATGTATTTATTTTCATACTTTTGTAATGACACTGGCGATAGCTTTGTGACGACGCCGCTACGACAATGGGACGCTCACCGCTTCGGTTGTTACAGTTTCTCCTGCTCGGGCTGACGTGCCAGCCTCCCGTCAATCTTGAACATGGCGGTGGTGTCTTGCTTGCAATAAATAAAAGGATTTCTTCTTATGAAGTTGACACCTCATCATCGCTTGAGATTATCTGGGCTGCCTGTCAAACCATTTGTGGAAACATATTAGTTGGTGTCCGTTACCGCCCTCCTGAACTGTCCCTTCCATTTGTTGATTAACTACGCGAAAGCATTGTTGCTGCCATGCAGAAATATTCAACTAGTTATGTTTATCTGCTTGGCGATTTCAATTTCCCCCGAATCAATTGGCCATGATTGTCATCATCGTCCAAGCACGCAACCGATTTCATTGAATTAACCTTGGACTTAAATCTTTCTCAGGTAATCAATCAACCCACCCGTGACAATAACCTTTTAGATTTGGCACTAACTACTGCACCTGAAACCGTGTGCCATGTGTTAATTTCTGACGGTTTTAGTGACCATAAACTGCTTCACCTGCGTGACAGAAGTCTAAGGTGTTCCTGATTCTATTTGCGATTACCTTAGTAAATAGTTTGTAGGCAACTGACAGTAACCTGATCGCCCTATAATTTTTCAAGTCTTCGGCGTCCCCTTTCTTATGGATTAGGATTATGCTAGCGTTCTTCCAAGATTCCGGTACGCTCGAGGTCATGAGGCATAGGGTATACAGGGTGGCCAGCTTCTCTAAAACAATCTGCCCACCATCCTTCAACAAATATGCTGTTACCTAATCCTCTCCAGCTGCCTTCCCCTTTTGCATAGCTCCCAAGGCTTTCTTTACTTGTTCCAGCGTTACTTGTGGGATTTCAAATTCCTCTAGACTATTCCCTCTTCCATTATCGTCGTGGGTGCCACTGGTACTGTATAAATCTCTATAGAACTCCTCAGCCACTTGAACTATCTCATCCATATTAGTAATGATATTGTTACGGTGAAGGGAAGGAAGAAGTGGGATTGGACGAGAGGAAGACGAAGTCTGGCAGTTGCCTGAACGCCATTAACCTCAGTTGTAAATATACATTATTTTACACTCGTGGGCATGCTTTCTTCCTGCAACAATTTGGTGGAAGGTGCGGAGTACAATCACGGAACTTCGCAGCGGACGTCATCTACCTGCCGCCACAATGGCAAATCAACCGACACAAGCGACATTGCCTCAGCAGCCCGTGCCAACGGTCATCCTCACTCACCCGCGGGACCCAGGGACATTTTGTGGCACGGAAAACGCCGATGTCGAGGACTGGCTTGCGATGTACGATCGAGTGTGCGACAACAACAGGTGGGATCCGACAATGACGCTTGAAAACGTGATATTTTATGTAAGAGTAACTGCGAAGCAATGGTACGACACACACGAAGCTGACCTAACGAGCTGGGATGTCTGCAAAGAAAAAAATGCGAGACCTGTTTGGCAGACCTGTCGGTCGTCAGCTGGCAGCGAAAAAAGAACTTGCGTGCCGTGCTCAGACGTCCACAGCATCCTATGTCGTGTACATACAGGATGTGCTGGCCCTCTGTCGCAAGGCTGATGACAACGTGACCGAGGCAGACAAGATTGGTCACATACTGAAAGGTATTGCAGACGATGCCTTCAATCTCCTAACGTGTAAGGATTGTGCCACTGTGGATGCAATTGTAAAGGAGTGCCGGCGCTTCGAACAAGCGAAGGGCCGCCGCGTCGCTCAAACTTTCGACCGGCTGCCCAATACCGCGGCGACATCTTCTTGCGAAGACCCGCCGCGGTTCATTCAGCCCGCAGGACCGGAAGATATCACGCGCATCGTTCGCCGTGAGCTTGAGGCCATGGCTCCGGCTCCAGTTCGTCCCGACTGTCGGGAAAGCGTGCCCGCTATCTCCCTTATACAAGCGGTCGTTCGGGAGGAAATAGCAAGTTTGGATATTCCATCTCTCTGCTCGGTGCGCCATACAAACACCTACCAGATTTCTCCGGCCGCTCGCTCCCAGACGCAAAGCTTTCCGCCACGCCGTCGCAACCCAGCTGACTGGCGCACAGCGGATGATAAACCCATCTGCTTTAATTGTTCCGCTATTGGACACATCGCCCGTCATTGCCTTACCCATTGGTCGTCGCCCCCTCGGTGGTCGTCTCCGAGTCACTACCGCCAAGTACCAGAGAATCGTACTTTCTCGCCCTATACGCCGTCGAGGAACATCAACGCTGACAGTGCTCCACCAAGATCTAGCCGCTCCCCGTCTCCGCAAGGTCGTAGGTCCCGTTCGCCTCTCGTTCACCGCTCTTCGTCCCCTTCTGCAACCGGTCGCTTCGCTTCGGGAAACTAGGCGGTGCAGCTCCCGGAGGTGAAGCTGCAACTACGACCCGGCCCACAAATCCTCTGTTGACCCTGCCTAAATGTGGAAACCTACTGGACATTGAAGTTGATGGCGTTCCTGTTAGATCTCTCGTTGATACAGGAGTACTCTGCATGCCTCTGTTACCTCGACGATGTGATTGTGTTTTCGCCAAACTTTGAGAGCCATCTGCGGCATCTCACAACCATACTCTCCGTGCTTCGCAGGGCTGGCCTTCAGCTAAACTCCTCCAAGTGCCATTTCGGTCGCCGTGAAATTAACATGCTCGACAATCTCGTAAACGCCGCCGGAATCCAACCTGATCCACAGAAAGTTCACGCCGTGCGAAATTTTCCTGTACCTTGTTCAACAAACGATGTCCGTAGTTTTCTGGGCTTATGCTCTTATTTCCGGCGTTTTGTGAAAAATTTTGCCGACATAGCTCACCCTCTCACTGACCTTCTTAAGAAAGACGTCTCTTTCTCTTGGGGACCACTGCAGGAGAAAGCGTTCTCCACCCTGATTGAGCGGCTTACAACTTCCCCAATTCTGTCACACTTTGACCCTTCTGCGCCCACTGGAGTACGAACTGACGCGAGTGGTCATGGCATCGGCGCTGTCCTCGCTCAGCGTCAACAGGGCCAAGACCGTGTCATCGCTTACGCTAGCCGCCTTCTTTCCACGCCCGAGCGAAATTACTCCATCACTGAGAGAGAATGTCTCGCGCTCGTATGGGCGGTCGCGAAATTACGGCCGTACCTTTTCGGTCGGAGCTTCTGCGTCGTAACCGATCACCATGCCCTCTGCTGGCTCTCCACTTTGAAGGACCCTACTGGACGACTTGCACGTTGGGCCTTGCGTCTACAAGAATATACATTTTCTATTATGTATAAGTCAGGGCGCCTGCATAAAGACGCTGACTGCCTGTCCCGCAATCCAGTCGATCAACCGGACGATACCGATGCAGACTCGGACATCAGTGTTCTATCCCTCTCCGGCTTCCTCCATACTGGCGACGAGCAGCGCAAAGATCCTGTTCTTCGAACGCTCATGGAACGCCTAAGCTCCTCGCCCAATGACCCGTCCCTCCGGATGTTCACCTTGCGCGATGGAACTTTATACCGTCGTAGCGTTCGTCCTGACCACCCGGAGCTCCTCCTAGACGTTCCCAAGCACCTTCGACTAGCCGTGCTCCAGCAACTTCACGACGCTCCTACTGCTGGACATCTGGGCATCACTCGAACATACGACCGCCTGCGGCGACGCTTCTTCTGGCTCGGCATTTATCGCTCTGTGCGCCATTATGTTGCTTCTTGCGACCTGTGTCAGCGCCGGAAGACGCCTGCTATGCCTCCGCTGGTTTGCTGCAACCAATTGACATCCCTACACAGCCCTTATTCGGTGTGGGCCTAGACCTCCTTGGCCCCTTTCCAATTTCCATCAAAGGAAACAAATGGATAGCTGAAGCAACCGATTCTGCCACGAGATATGCCATTGCACGAGCGCTACCAACCAGCTGCGCTACAGATGTCGCAGACTTCTTACTATACGATGTCATCCTGCACCACGGCGTCCCCCGCCAGTTGCTGACGGATCGCGGCCGCGACTTTCTATCGACGGTCGTCGATGATCTCCTCCGCTCCTGTTCTACAGAACACCAGATTGCTACCGCGTACCACCCTCAAACGAACGGCCTCACCGAGCGACTCAACCGCACGCTAACTGAAATGCTGGCCATGTAGGTTTCCGACTATCACCGCGGCTGGGACGTCGCTTTACCATACATCACTTTCGCATACAACTCGTCCCGTCACGATACTGCCGGATTTTCACCATTTTATCTGTTGTATGGCCGCGACCCCACCTTGCCCTTTGACACGTTGCTACCTTCCGCAGTACAATCATCCAGCACTGATTACGTTCGCGATGCTATTGACTTAGCCGCCCAGGCCCGAGAAGTCGCCCGTCATCGCCTCACAGTCTCGCAAGCTTCTCAAAAGCGACGCTACGACCTTCGGCACCGAGACTCCCATTTTTCACCTGGTTCCCTTGTCCTTCTCTGGACGCCTTCACGTCGCGTCGGCTTGTCGGAAAAACTACTTTCCCGTTATTCTGGAGCGTACCAGATCTTACGCCAACTGTCCGACGTGACATACGAGATCGCCCCAGTCGGTCAGCCTTCAGTGCCTTCCAACGTCACCAGCGATGTTGTTCACGTCGCCAGGCTGAAGTCCTATGTCCCCCCATTAAGTGAGGCTCTATAACTTGCACCGGGACGGAGCTACTCCGCCGGGAGGGTGATGTTACGGTGAAGGGAAGAAGTGGGATTGGACGAGAGAAAGACGAAGTCTGGCAGTTGCCTGAACGCCATTAACCTCAGTTGTAAATATACATTATTTTACACTCGTGGGCCTGCTTTCTTCCTGCAACAATATTGCCGGCTTCGTCTCTTAACGCATACATCTGATTCTTGCCAATTCCTAGTTTCTTCACTGCTTTTACGCTTCCTCCGTTCTTGAGCGCATGTTCAATTCTATCCATATTATACTTCCCTATGTCAGCTGTCTTACGCTTGTTGATTAACTTGGAAAGAAGTTCTGCCAGTTCTATTCTAGCTGTAGGGTTAGAGGTTTCATACATTGGCGTTTCTTGATCAGATCTTTCGTCTCCTGCGATAGCTTACTGGTATCCTGTCTAACGGAGTTACCACCGACTTCTATTGCACACTCCTTAATGATGCCCACAAGATTGTCGTTCATTGCTTCAACACTATGGTCCTCTTCCTGAGTTAAAGCCGAATACCTGTTCTGTAGCTTAATCTGGAATTCCTCTATTTTCCCTCTTACCGCTATCTCATTGATCGGCTTCTTATGTACCAGTTTCTTCCGTTCCCTCCTCAGGTCTAGGTCAATTCGAGTTCTTACCACCCTATTGTCACTGCAGGGTACTTTGCTGAGCACGTCCAAATCTTGTATGATGCCAGGGATAGCGCAGAGTATGAGGTCTATTTCATTTCTAGTTTTGCCGTGCGGGCTTCTCCACGTCCACTTTCGGCTATCCCGCTTGCGGAAGAAGGCATTCATTACCCACATATTATTCTGTTCCGCAAACTGTACTAATAATTCTCCAATGCTATTCCTAGTGGCTATGACATATTCCCCCACTGCCTTGTCTCCAGCCTGCTTCTTGCCTACCTTGGCATTGAAGTCACCCATCAGTACAGTGTATTTTGTTTTCACTCTACCCATCGCCGATTCCACGTCTTCATAGAAACTTTCGACTTCCTGGTCATCATGACTGGATGTAGGGGCGTAGACGTGTACAACCTTCATTTTGTACCTATTATTAAGTTTCACAACAAGACCTGCCACCCTCTCGTTAATGCTATAAAATTCCTGTATGTTACCAGCTATATTCTTATTAATCAGGAATGCGACTCCTAGTTCTCGTCTCTCAGCTAAGCCCTGGTAGCACAGGACGTGCCCGCTTTTTAGCACTGCATATGCGTCTTTTGGCCTCCTAACTTCACTGAGCCCTATTATATCCCATTTACTGCCCTCTAATTCCTCTAATAGATAACGCCTCACTAGATAACGTTCTAGCGCTAAACGTTGCCAGGTTGATATTCCAATGGCGGCCTGGCCGGAGCCAGGGATTCTTAGTGCCCTCTGCTGCATCGCAGGTCGGACCGCCGCCGTGGTCAGTTGCTTCGCAGCTGCTGGGGACTGAGGGCCGGGATTTGATTGTTGTGTTCATATAGGAGGTTGTGGCCAAGTACTGCACCACGGTGGCCAATCCTGCTCTGGTGAGGGAGTGCGTTACCGGTTCTGGTCACCGTGATCAGGCCGCACTCCAGGCCTGTTTATGCAATTTAACAACACGTGGATTTTTTTTTAATCCGGTGGAAAATTTCGCGGCACCGGGATTCGAGCCACGGACCTCTTGCACGCGAGGCGGGTGTTCTACCTCTACGCCACCGCTGCACCAGCTGACGCTGCAAATACCCATGTTATTTACTGGATTTCAGTATAAAGAAATTCGGAATTACAACAAAGCTAACTACGTTGCCATCAACACTGAACTTGAGTTATTTCTCAGTGACTGATTCTTGCCGTCTTTTTCCCCACGTTCCGTTAATGAGAACTGGATACTTTACAAAGACAATTTACTCGCTCTTGCAGACAAATATATTCCGTACGTTTCAGCAGCCAACGACAAGTCTAAACCATGGTTCGATAAAAAACTTCGAACACTACGTAATAAAAAAAAAACGTCTGTACCGCAATGCTATAAACCGTGCAAGCGAGTCCTCATGGAGCAAGTACAAAAGTTTCCTTAGTGTGTACACTTTAGCCTTACGCACTTCTAAAGACAAGCACTTCGCTCACGACTTATCTTCTCTCCTGAAGACTAATGCGCGAAAATTTTGGCAAACGTTAACACCAGGTCACACTGCCGATATTTCCCTGCTTGACGACAAACAACAACCTCTTTCAGAAGGGGAATCTTCATCGCTATTTAATGCATATTTTTCTTCTTTTTTTACAAGGGAAGGCCATTCCGATACTCCAGTGGTTCCGGATTACGATTACCCATTTATGGCACCCATGAATATCTCAAGTGAAGGCATTGTTAGCCTCATTAGCGAACTTAAAACGACATCTGCCTGTGGTATTGACAATATTAACACTAAGCTATTAAAAGAACACAGTATCTATCTCAAGTGTCATTCTGTATCATATCTTCAAGCAGTCCTTGTCGTCTGGTGTCCTGCCCGTTGACTGGAAGATTGCGAAGGCTGTCCCCATTTTTAAACCTGGAGACAGACATAAGCCTGAAAACTATCACCCCATATCGCTAATATCTGTGTCATGCAAACTATTTGAACACATAATCGCCTCGCACATTTACACGCACCTACTAAAAAACAACTTTTTCTTTCAGAAACAGCATGGCTTCAGGAAAGGTCTATCTTGTGAAACAGTTACTGGAGTTTACCACCGATCTACACAGCAGTATGAACAACAGTGAACAAATAGACGCCATTTTCCTGGACTTCTCAAAAGCTAACGTACAGCGCGAACGACAAGGACAGCGATAGACGACATACACAGCGCTGTTTATGTCGTCTATTGCTGTCCTTGTCCTTCGCGCTGTACGTTAATTTTGATCATGAATTACCAACTAGCCCAAGCAACCACCCTAGTTCTCAAAAGCATTCGATCGCGTTGCCCATTGGCGGCTCATTTCTAAAATATCTCATCTAAGTATCGGCTCACTAACCCTTTCTTGGCTTAGAAACATTTTATCGTTTCGTCGCCAATTTACCGTTGTTAACGATTCTCCTCCTACCACTGAGGTCACGTCTGGTGTACCACAGGGGAGTGTGTTGGGGCCTCTGCTTTTCCTAATATCTATTAACGACCTAGCTTCAAACATTTCCTCTTCCATACGACTGTTTGCCGACGATTGCGTTGTTTACCGACCCATTAATTCCATTAACGATCATACCGCCTTGCAGCATGACCTTCACACTATTACCGACTGGTGTAACATATGGAAAATGTCTCTTAACCCATACAAATGTAATAATATATCGTTCTCACGCAAGCGCACTAGCTCCATATTCACATACACCATAAATAACACGAATCTGTCACGTACCACTACTTACAAATATCTTGGTGTAAACCTCACTAGTAACCTTTCTTGGTCTTCGCATATCACTACAATTTGTGCAACTGCATCTAAAACGCTTGGCTTTCTGAGGCGCAACTTTCAAAATTGATCTGCTGACATCCGTGAATTAGCATACCTGACGTTCGTACGCCCGCAATTGGAATTTGCATCCGCTGTATGGTCACCACACCAAGAATATTTAATAACCAAGCTGGAAGGCATCCAGAACAGAGCTGCCCGATATATATCTCGGAATTTTGATTGAAAGTCAAATATAACGCAGATCAAGCTCGATATTTCTTTACAACCCCTACACATCCGCCGCAAGGTTGCTTTGCTCTGCCTATTTCACAAATATGTTCATTCCGATAAGCGATGCATATAACCCCTCGAAACCCCCGCCCGTACGCCCTCAAGGTTACATAATCATTTTAGCTTCAAGCGCGTTTTCGGTCAAACCACTGCTTTCAATTTATCTGCTGTACCTCGTGCCATATCTGACGGGAATGCTCTTCCCGATGATATCGTCTCGATAACTGATCGCAAAATATTTCGTGAATGCCTGCGCGTGCTTTTTACATCATCTCCTTCTCTTTATATATCTGCTATACTTGAGCATGCTGTACTTTGTTTTGTTTTTTAGTTCAGCCACTGCACAGTTATCTGAGGTTTATTTTTAGTTGTTTCCACTGTACTCCACAATTCTTTGTTACATTGCCCCCCTTACTCAATGCCCGACAGGGCCTGTAAGGTGCTTTCTAAATAAAATAAAAATAAATATACACCGATTGGTTCGGTTACAGCCTTAGACAGAGTCTTGGCCAAAGTTAAATCAATCCACGGCCGTTGTTTAGGAGTTGAGCGACTTGGATTAGTGTGGCGATCCAAACCAAACTCTTCTAGCACAAATTCAGTCAACCATTTCTTGTCTGGTTTTGGAATGTCCACATTGAAGACTCCAACGATGATCACAGAGCCAATGTCATTACGGCTAACCCATGCAACATGCGTGGTCATGAACTTCTCGATATCACACTTGGATGTGCCTTGAAATATATACACAGCGAATATCACAGTTCCGCTTTTCGTTTGTACGGCACACACATCCCCACAGTCGATGGCATTCTCCTCTTACGAGTCAAAGGTGTATGGTTGTATACACATATTGATCTTTGCCTCCTGCTCGTGAGTCCATGTGTTGTTAACAAACGATTCCAATATACCCATCAATTTGAAACAATGCATTTTGATTGGCTAATGTCACTTATTATTATTATTATTATTATTATTATTATTATTATTATTATTATTATTATTATTATTATTATTATTGCAACAAGAAGAACATGGGAACTTGAAGGAAAAACTGGCTGACCTTGCGAACAAGCCAGAGCTGAACTTTTTGATCTCGGACATTGAATCAGCCCATCGGCTGCCTAGGAAAAAAGAAAACCAAACTGTGCTTATCCGTTTCTCGACAGTATCAGTGAAAGAGGCGTGATTTGACGCGCGTAAGAAACTGCGACAGTTATGTGTGACTGATTCAGACTTGAACCTTTTCTTCAACGACAATCTAACCAAGATGAATCGGGACCTGTTCTGGCGCACGCGCATGGCAGCGAAAGAAAAAAGGATTCAAGTACTGCTGGGTGAAAGGCGGAAAAATGCCTCAAATGCCCCTCATTCGTGTGAACCGGGAAGCTGATATTAAAAGAATTGTTTAAGCAGAATGGCAGCTACTTTCAGTCAGTTATCCGATTTCACCTCTTTCAAGAAATCGTTTGGGCGCACGTCACCACGCGATTTTACACTTGTGAATATAAACATCAGGAGTCTACGTAAATACGGGGGTGAATTAAATGTGCTAGCTGAATCTTTGCTTGATTTTGTAGATGCTTTTGTGGTCACAGAAATCAACGTGTCAGAATATTTCCTACATATGTTCTCATTAAATGGATACAGGTGTTGCAGTATAACACGGACTAACCGTAGAGGCGGCGGCATTGCTATATTTGTAAATTCAAGATACATTCACTAAAGATGCATTGGGGGTAGAGGTATACAGCTTCGCTGTAAAACGTCAAAACCTCTGGCTAAATATAGGTGTTACAATATTCGAAAGATACCGTAAACCGAATGGGCTCGGTAAGCGCGTCAGAGGACAGCTTCTAATTGCAAATGCTACGTCGCTTGCATGCGATGACGGGAGCTTAGGAATATGTTCAAAATAACGATTCTAGATTAATCGCTTGTTGCATCTGAGCCCACAATCGCTGGTGCGCTACTTACATCTGCATCGAAGGATAACATTACCTTTTACGCTTTTCTGCAAGGAGTGCTGCAGATATAAGAGAGTTTGCGGGCAACACACACGCAATATCGCAGGGAATGTGAGGGATAAAAAAAACATTGGCTATGGTTTATCTACAATAGGAGACGTCATATTGTCGAGTTTGTTTCTCGGCGCTGGAGAAATAAATGTGTTCTTTTTGTTTAATTTAATACTAATAATGCGCGATCATTTCTTCCGGACGTATTATAACGGAAAAATCGAGTTTGAAAGTTTGAAATTATGGCGGGGAACATATACAGCACAGATTTTCACATTATAAGATACAAATGCATTTTTGGACGATTGTAGCAGCAGAAATTTTAGAAGTGAGACACAGAAAGAAACGAAGAGATGTTGGCATAGTTGCTGTGTTGTACTATTTCTGCTGCTGTAATGCTCCAAGATGAACCAACTAGCTCAGTTAAACACCCTTCTGACATACAAATGCACTTGTGTGTAGATAGGTGCGGCCTTAACCATATTTTTGACAAAGCCACAGAGGCGACCCCAATATTCATAAATGCAATAATTTCGCACGCGCAATATGTGTATAGTGCTGATATAAATGTACACATAAAGGATGCAGTTTCTGTTACTTGTACATTGCTTGAATGTAAATTTAAAAGCAGAAAGCATTAAAAAATTTAGAGGACGTTTAAGCTTCGCCTTTAAGAGTGGAACGTCATAGCATTCCAAGACCCCTTACTGCGTTTCATGCTTCCCGGCAACTGCAGTTTATGTAACCGTAACGTTTACCGGGAAACGCTGGTGGCGAACCCTATACATGAAGGCAAGCTTTCTGTTAGAAACGCGGCCTTTTGCGTGGGTCGATCTCCTGTTATTATTTCACACATTTAATATTGCTACGGAATCGTATTACCAATGACGAAGAGGCGAGCAGTAAGAAGACGACGATTGGAGGCTAGCGCGGGCTGTTGCCTCTTGGCCAAGTGCGGCGTATTACGTTGTAAATATACTTGTATATAGCTTTTCATCTGCGTCTTCTTATGTAACAATATTTCAGTCTGAGAAAAGATATGTGCTGTTGCTGCTTTTTTTCATTACATTTGTTTGTGGGCTGCCGTTCTCAAAACTCCGAGGAATAACTTTGTAAAGAATGAAAGACAAGGTATGAGTAACTTTCGTGGTAATAGACTGGTTGAGTAATCGTGGTTCGGAATTTTGTTCAAAATGCCTTTCGCCGAGGCGACGTCCGACGCCGGATTTTCTGCGACACGCGGCCCTTAACGCTATCGCGTTAAAATGATTGAAGCTGAATGAACGTTACTTCTGTATGCAACCCTTTGTATTAAATTATCGCTTACCTGTAGCAAAAGTATACTTATTGCTTTTACCGCCCATCAGATTGTGGATTGTGATTTCCTGCCCATTTGAACTCCATGCTCTTAGACGTGCACAAAATTTCTACGACTGAATTTGGTATTCACGAGAGATTTCAACTTCCCAGACAAAAAATTTAATAGTAAGACTGAACAATTGCGTATTTCCAGAGACCTTTGTGACCTTCCCTTCACATTCAGCCTCTCTCAGACAGTGAATGTGTCGACTCGTGGTACCAACACGTTCAACCTATTCCTAGTACACAAACCGGAACTTATACAATCCATTCACTGCATTTACGAGCTTCGTGTCCATAACATCCCCATTGAAAAATATTTTTATGTCCCATAACTTACTTATCCAATAATCAAATATGGAACATATAGGATTACAGATTTTTAAAGCAATTGATGAAAGTAAATTTGTAGCCTCGATATTCGTTGACCTACACAAGGCCTTCGACACAATTAATCACACAATTCATTGTGGTAAACTTGAAGCCATTGGAATAACTGGTCCGCTTCTACTTCTAATCCGCAGTTACAAGATAGAAAACAACTCGTTAACATTTCTGGGTACTACTCTAAAGAAGCTACTACTAACATGGTGTACCACAGGAGTTCATATTAGGTCTTCTACTTTTCCTAATTTATATTAATGATCTGCCTAGTTGGCTCTGCTCATCGAAGTGTAATCTGTACGCTGATGATACTACTATATTTAGTTCTAACAATTGTATATCAACGCTAACACGTGAGCTAAACGAAGATCTCGTGGAAATTTTCATATGGTGTGAACTTAACAAGCTGCAGAGTAATCATTAAAAGACAAATTTTGTCGTCTTTGCCTCACATCAGCGATCGCCTGACCTTCTTCAGTCTATTTCCATCAACAATCACTTAATCACTGCAGTTCATCATTGCACCTGGTGTGGAAGTTGATGGACATCTTAAATTTCACCTTCACATAGCTAATGTGAAAAAGAAAATGGCCTATGGAATACGTGTTTTAATCAAAGCACGACCATATTTCTCATTTTCTATTCTCAAGTCGTTTTATTATGCGTTTCTTCATTCTCATATTAACTGTAACATTGAATCACGGGGAAACGCTTATGGATGACTTGCAACCTAACTTCGTTGCAAGTCATCCAGAACCGAGCTATTCGCCTAATAACGTCTTCACCTCGTAGCATTAGAGCAAATCAGCTGTTACACTAACATAATATTTTGAATGTGACTGACCTTGTTAAATGTACCTTAGCCATATTTATTTTTACGGCATTGAACATTGATATTCCAGTAACCAGCATACCAAAGACATATAAATAATACTAGATTCGCAGGAAATATGAACTTAATTTTACCCTTCGTTCGCACCTAAACAGTCATTGCACTGTTCAGCTTTATCTCTGTGGATCAGATTACGATTCCCTTTAAAATTGTTCAAAGCTCACAGATTTCGTACACAATTTAAGCATTTTCTTTTAGCTTCCTCCGACTTGCCCATTTGAGTGTAGTATGAGTTGTATTATTAACTTTCCCTTTGTTTCTCTATTGGTATCCCGCATTTTTTTTACTTTCTTTCTTCTTATGCTATTTTTGTTGTTTTACCTTTTATTGACTAATCCCAAGCCTTGTTATTGTTTAATACATTCATCTGCTACTTTTCTGTTCATTTATGCCTTGTCTCCTAAAACCTTTATTATATCGTAAATTTTACATGTTGCCGTTGTTGTTTTCATTTATAATTCTAGTCATTATGCACAGCACAGGAGGTCCCATTTCAGTTTCTAACTACGGGACCTCCTTCTGTATATACGTATGCTGTAATTATGCTTATTTTTGTCATGAATAAAACTGATTCTGATCCTGATTTTTATACAAAACCTGTTTTTCCCACGTGTCATATGATGCTATTGGATATAGAAGTTTAGGGTAAACATGTTCTTTTCAATACGCATACTACTGTTTACCCTGTCAATTGAGGTACCAAACCGACAACCACCAAATAGCACGATCGGTGTTCACAAAATAATGAACACGTCGAAATTTTTCTGCACTTTATTCTGCCTTTTGTACGACAGTCTACGAAAACGGTTTGATATTGAAGCAACAACTTCTATGACTTCCCTAGAAGCAAGTGCCGCTAGTCCGAATCCGTGACGCGACGCTGGTAAGTCATGGTTTAGGAATTCTTTAGGAAGCTATAAAAAAGGAACCTCTCTTTCTGCCAAACAAGCAAACTCAATTTCGCAGTGGGATAAGTATCTGCAAGTTCTTCATAAAAGCAACAGAATGTTATGACGATCAAAGCGAAAACGTTTTCATCGGCATTTGCTCAGTTTTCTTTGTTTAAACACTCACAAATTCTCCCGTCTAAAACGACAAATTATGCCTCATATATTATGTCCCTATGCTATCCCGATTGTTCACCCGTGCCTTCTGATCAGAGGTGACGAATTCACTCTTCTCATCTGTCTTCATTCACGACATCTCTCCTGATAATTCCTCTCTCCGAATCCAAAACTACTTTCAAATGTCTCAGCGTAAGTCATATGAAACCAACCATTGACATCCCACATTAGCATCACGTCGCAATTATTCACGACTGCGGTTTTCCCGTAAGCTGTTCTGGATTTCGTCAGCCTAAGTGAAACCCTTCACCACATCGAGCTTCGCGTTCTTTATTTAATTCTTTTATCATACAATAACTACATGACTCGACTAACGCTTTCAGCCAATCATTCCTTCCGGTAGACATTGATGAGTAGAATAAATCGCCCTATTGAAGTTTGAATGAACATAACCCTTTGGTTTACGCGAAGCATTGTCTAAACATCTATGCAGTCGACCACACACTATGCGTTGATGGTCGTTTTACTCATCGTATTTCTGTGGCGTCATACAGTTGCGTAATGGCACGAATGGCGTTGTCTAAGTAACATATGGTACTGTTTCTGTTCTTATGTTCACGTTATTTGTTTTTGCCCTGACGATATATTTTTACTATATCAATGACCTTCCTTATTACTGATGATCGCCCACCCGCCATTATTTAGTACCCTGCTAGGCTCCCTTAAGGGTAATAAATGATAATCTGATGATGGTGCATGGTTTCGTAACCGTGAATATGCAGAATGTGTCGAAGTTCTGATGGTGCTATTTAGACAGTTATAAATTGCGCATTTGAGAGCCCGGTGTCGATAAACAAAAGCCAATCGCAAACTGTGCCCCATCATCATTTCCGGAACATTCATTTGCAGGAAGCGCGTCTGAAGCCTGGCATGGAAAGGACAGATAGTAAGCAAAGTGCTAGACGCACTTTTTTGTGAGAAGGCTTTCGCTAGAATGCACATAATAATATCTTGTCGCGAGTTTACTCGAGCAACGCGGGCACTCGAGCGGCACCGATAATGCACCCTTATCGCCGGCGACCGATTGCGCTGGAGCCACTTACGACAGGTCAAGGTTCCGAAGCATCGCCGCGGGCCGGGCCATAATGGAGCGCTTGAGCTCGGACACGTCTGTGTTGCGTAACGCCAAGCTCTCCAGGTTGGCGAGAGCCGCCACCCACAAATCATCCAGGTATCCCACCTGAGCAGAGTCGATGGTCACGTGGCGCATTCCACTGGGCAGCAGGCCGAAGTCACGTGTCAGGTTGAGTGGTCCGGCCGCATCGACAACGGCCAAGGCACGCAGACTCTGCATGTCGGCCAGAATGGCCCATGACGGAGGCAAGCTGCTGTGACCACTGAACGTGACGTTCTCCACGGAGCAACGGAGGCCGGCGAACGGATTGTCCTCCTCGGCAAACTCGAACGTCTCCACGGTGACATTGTTGAGCTCCAGCGAAGTGGCGCTTACATCGGTAAATGCTCCCGCGGGCAAACGCTCTAGGCGGCTGTCCCGCAGCACGAACGAGAGTGTGGGCCGTGACAAGGGTCGTTGGATGAAATGCTCAAAGTCCACGGCACTGCCAAACTCAGCGCAAGTCACCGAAGCAGTCGTGTTACGACTCGAGATGTGGCAGGATGGCGAGCCCAGTGCCGCGCCCACGAGAAAAAGCCAAGCGAGAGCTCCGCGTGACATGCTGGTGCCAGACTGTCTGAGGCAGCCGCTCGGGGGAACGCGCGCGACCAGATAAGGATGTCTTCTCTCTCTCTCCCTTGGCTGGCCGCGAAATTCGTGCACAGTCTCCGGTTGCCGACACGGGACACCCGCGGCCTGCTGCTGCGTTGGTGGGCGTCAGGGCAACGCAGGTGCAACGTTGCAAGCGTAAGCGCAGAACACGAACCCGCCATGGTATTTTTCCGCGCTGCACTCTTCACGTGCAGACGTGAGCCCAGGGGCACAGCCATGTGAGTCTATAACGGCGTGGTTCTCCTTAAACGCAGTCTCCCGAATTTCCTTATGACTGTGCCTACATAATGGCTAAAATGAAAAGTTATGATGTATATGGCAAACGCAGTTTGTTTTGTGTTGTTTAGGACATAAGCCTTGCCTGTGTTTTGCTGCATTCTGCGCGTGCATACCTATCCAAAATATTTATTTATCCACGTGAATTTGAACATTTATGAGCCTTTCATGGAAAATAAGATCGTCCGACCAGCTTTGATGTTTCTTCCGCCATGACGTCATTTTGAAACCCAGTGCCGATTCTACCACATTTTCTGAGGAAAGTTGCCTCGCGCAAGGCAATGTCGACCACTCGCTCTGTGTGGGCGGCCCTGCCTCCGATCGGCGCCACGTGACAGCCCGTGACGCACCGCGCACGGCACGAGCCCAGCGGAAAGCACGAGAAGGATGAAAACCATGTGATCAGGTTTCTCAGATACAAGCTTCGTAGATAGGCACACCCTTGATGGCGATGACTGAGCGTGCGGGAACATTTCTTTCCGGTTCCTGTCAAGCTTTCGTATCCTATGTTTTTTTAAAGTGCACGACCTTTGATTCGCAAGAAATATTGCTTGCCACTACGTGATTCCATTCCTTTGAAAATAAAAGTGCCGCCTGGTGAATGCGTGTTTACAGGAAGGTTTATATTTGCGAGGTGGTAATGAAAGCTGTGCTTCGCCGCCGGAAAAAAATCTGCTGCTCCGTCTACGGCGAGTCAGTCGTGTCCTTCGCCGGGACCGGTTCGCAACGTGTGATGGCGCCTGTGCGAGTGGCCTTGCTTCTGCTTTGCCTGGGACACGCGTCGGCGGCTTCTTGCCAGGATACGGACTACCTAGGGACATGCACTTCCAACTGCGGCAGCTACAAGTTCTTTGTGTGCAGCAACGTTCACAGGGTGAGCGATTATTATCACTATGTTCAGCAGGCACTGCACTACCCGAATCTTTGGTTCGTCCTCAAAGACAGTCATTTGGACTACTACCCGGCGGGATCGTTTACCGATGGCAACTTAACCGTAATTGAGTTCCGAAACGCCCGGGTCAACAGCTTCACGCAGTTTGACAAGGGACCGAACCCGTTCCTTGGCGCCGAGCAGACTGTGAAAGCTATTGTATTTCGTGAGGACAGTAGCCTGCCGGGCAGCTGGGCACTCTTTAGCAGGCTTGCCAAGTTGACCAAGGTTGAATTCCGGGACATGGCGCATCTAGAGCTAACCAGCGACTTCAACCTGCTGCCAGCGAGTGTGGAGAAAGTATACATATACAACTCCAGCATCGGCTACGTGCACCCTGGATGGCTCTCCCAGCTGAATGCTCTCAGAGTGGTCATCATACGCGACACAAATCTGAACCAGTTCGTCCGGTCCATGCTGCCTCGACCGGCGCCCTTGCTCAAGGAACTGGATCTTGAGTACGTGTACAACGCTAGTGAGTTGGGCCACCGTCACCTATCCATTAAACGTTCTTTGGTAACTCAAACTTTCTCCTGCTAGAACGAGTAAAAAATTTGGCAGTTTCAGCACATATATTGCATTATCTAAGGCATGAAAAAAATATTACCATCCACCTGGAAAGCAGCAAAAAGTTAGACGGATGGTTTCTCAGAAAGAGACAGAGCTGGGGGGAGCCTCTAAGAAACCTATCTGGGCTCCCTTCCTTTGTTGCTTCTTGACACTCTAAAAGTAGACTCTATGGTTATAATAGTTTTGAATGTCACCTATCTTCAATACGGACGGCGTCAAATAATCCCCTAGCCTTTTTATGCTACTTATGTGCTACTCCATCTTTTTTTGTGTGTGGGGTTTTACATTCCAAAACCACGATCTGATTATGAGGAACGCCGTAGTGGGGGACTCCGGGAATTTGGACCACTTGAGGTTCTTTACCGTGCACCTAAATCTAAGTAGGCGGTTGTTCTCGCATTTCGCCCCCATTGAAATGTGGTGGCTATGGCCGCGATTCAATCCCGCAACCTCGTGCTTACTAGCCCAACACCATAGCTACTAAGCAACTACGGCGGGTCGTCTTAATTTAGCACCCCGTCTGCTGATCTCATAACGCTTCCTGTGACAATCCCAGCCCCATCCTTTCGCTTTTATTTGATAACTTTACAGGCGGACCTCAGCCACTTTCTTTCGGTATATGTGTGACGAAACTAGGGGTCGATGCTGAAACCGGTGCAGTCTAACTCTGCGTTTCAAAGCGCTACCTGACACTAGGGAAGAATTCAAGAAACTGACACATGACGAATGCGCAGGTCATATCAAAGATAGACTTGGCACGAGGAAAGCATGCATGCTATCATTACCTAATGCTAATATGGTTAGAGCGTTGGGCTGCTGTGCTGCAAGACATAAGTTGGATCCCACCATCCGCCATGCAATTCTTTATGGCATGATAGGATGACTTAACCCGGCTGAGAAGGATCTCGCCGAAAACTAGGTTTGTCTAGCATACGCGAGCACATGGCCGTGTGCGCGAAACTGCAATTTTGTAGTACATATGAGGAACGTGATAAACTTTGATAAATGAGCGTGTGCCCGTCATGCGTGTTCGCGCAGCTGTCTAGACGCTTACAGCGCGTCAGAAGAAGTTGTCTGACCCTGAAGATAGTGCATTCTTACATCACTGTCGTGATTTGCTCGGCTCAGTAATTGCCGTGGAGCAAAATGTTGTGCAAAGAGTAACAGTATTATAGCAAATAAACAACCGCATCAAGAAAGAAATCGTTTGGCATAGAATGCAACATATGGGTTGGATCTCATATAGTCGTACCGATATTAAAAATTATCCAGATCGAATGTTCACCTTGTAATCTGTGTGAAGCTAAGTTTTCGTAAAGCGCGTAATCAAATGCTATAAATTCGCTAGTTCATTCCTGTGCCTCTCGCATGAAAAAAAAATTAGCATGCATGCGTGTGCTCTCGCGCAACGCAATGTGACGCACACGGTAACCACCTAAAATATTGCATAGGAGCAATGCAAATATGCGTGCGGTTTTGGCCTAATAATGGAGCATCGAGCTGGTTTGCTCTGAGATCGAGGTTCAATCCCACCATCGGGCCACTAATTCAATTTTTATTTCACAGTTGAGCTATTCGTCAAGACAGCAGCACCCAGCGGTGGTCCGGAAAAGGTGGGACGGCTTGCAAACAAGGTTTCGCTTTAGTATATACCCCTATAACTTATAAGCATGTGATCGCATATTCTGACAATTACGGGTAGCTAAATTTTGCACACTTTCATTTCATAAATTTTTTCAGCAATACTCTAGCCAAACTTTCATGCCTCGGTCTCGACCCTCTCGCACTGTCATGGATCCGTTGCTTTCTTACTAATCGATTCCAGTACATAGCTATCGGAAATCATTGCTCAACCACTACTAGCGTGATCTCCGGAGTACCACAGGGGTCCATCCTCGGTCCCCTTCTCTTTCTCATCTTCTTAAACGACCTTCCCAACGGCATATCATCCAATATGCGACTTTTTGCAGATGACTGCGTAATCTATCGTCGCATTACAGACCCAACCGACCATGCAATGCTCCAAAAAGACTTACATTCATTAGAAACCTGGTGTTCCAACTGTTTAATGAAACTTAACATCTCCAACTGTAAAGTTATGCAGGTATCCCGTAAAGACTCTAACAAAGATCCCCCATACTTTTAAACTCGACAGCCCTATCCACCGTTGAATCGTATCGTTATCTCGGTATCACTATTAATAGCAAGTTAACCTGGTCCGACCATATAACAAAATTGGCTACCGACACCGATAAATCACTTGGTTACGTCAGACGTTTCCTTGCGCTGTGCCCCTCATCCACAAGAAAACTAGCTTATGAAACTTTTATTCGAAGTAAACTTGAATATTCCTCAGCTATTTGGAGCCACCACCAAGCTTTCTTAATTAATATATTAGAATCAATACAAAATCGTGCCGCTAGATTCATCACTTCCAGGTACAGCCGTGAAGAAAGTGTCAGTGCGATTAAATCATCTCTAGGACTTTAACTATTGGATTGCCTCGGAAAATTGCAAAACTGTGCCTTTTCCAGCGACTTTATTATTACTTCCCCGAACTGCATGGAAGGCTTCTAATCCTACCAACCCGTACATCTTGTCGCCTTTTTAACTCTTGCAGCATCTAGCGCTTGCATGTTTCAACATTTTTCTTTAATCAATTGTTTTTGCCTAGCTCCATTATAGAGTGGAACGATTTACCGGATAGAGTTATCAATGAGCGCAACCCCATTATCTTCAAGCAGCTGCTTACTGATCACCTTAAACCCTAACCTTATAATGACCGTACTGTGCCTTCACTCTTTTGAGATTGCCGTCTCACATTGTGACTGTTCTGCTGATTTGCTTTTGCATTCTATTCAGTGTGCCTCTTAGCTTTTGTTTTTGTTCTAATACGAATCTACAGGCTGAGTTTTGTAAGAAATTGTAACCATATCTTTGTTTTTACCCTTATCTTCTGTAACCCTCCCTTATGTAATACCCCGACAGGGGTCCTTAAGGAAAAATAAATGATGATGATGATTATTATAATGCTGATGATGATTATTATAATGCGCTTTGGCGATCTGAGATTCTCACCAGTTATTGCTTTCATTTTCTTTGAATTCGAGCTCTTTGAAACATGGTTTCTATGAGGGTTGCTCTATGGGCTCGTTACGTAGTGCAAAAGGACGGACACAAAGAAAAACAAATTTGTTATGCAATGTGCATTCCTGTGGCTGTGCTTCTGTCTGCGCTACAACAAAATTGAAAGGTGGACGTTCGCTACGGTTATGGCTGGGTGACGAAAAACAGGAACAGCGCAACACAGGACGAGCAAGTAAAGAGCACAGGACAAAGTGCTGACTAGCAACCAAATGTTTTATTTGCGGAAGCAGCATATAAAGACATCATTGAAGCTGACATAAAGAACAGAAAAACAGGGATAATAAAGATAAGCGTGAGCCACGGAGATAATCCAGTTCTTTTGTTGAGAGCGTGAGGGACGCAGAACTGACGGATTCGTCAGTTCTGCGTCCCACATTTCGATGGGTGCTAAACGCAAGAAACGCTAGTGTGTCATGCATTGTGTGCACGGCAGAAAACCCCAGCCGGTCAGAATTAATCTAGACTACTTCACAATGGCGTGCCTCATAGTCCTCTGGCGCTAAAAATCCCTGAATTTTTTAACCTTCATTTCAATACAATATGCTGAGCCATCTGCGCATTTATTAGGCACTAGACGCATGTCTCAGCCTATTGCAAATATTTCATGCTGTATATTTTTTCTCAAAGTCGAGTTATTCAAAGTAGGACGAGATATGCTTGAAATGCTTGCGGTACTTATAAGCAATGACATCACGCATACAAGACAGGTCTAGGAATGCCAACGTTATACTAATAACTAAGAAGGAACACTTGAATTGAAAAGAATTGAAGAATAATAGGTCCATTAGCTTGCTTTCACTACGGTATAAAATATTCGACAAGATAATTTTAAATAAAATCAGGGTAACACTCGACTTCAATCAGCTAAGAGAACAGGCTGGCTCTGGGAAGAAATTTTCTACAATTGATCACATCCATGTCATCAATCAATTGAGAAATCTGCCTGCCACAAAGAAGTTCTCATATAGCTTTCAGAGATTCTGAAAAGTCATTTGATTCCGTAGAGATACCAGCACTCATGGAGGTTTGCGTAATCAAGGAGGACAGAAGGCATACGTAATTATGTACAAATCAAGTGGAATCTACAAAGATTCCACTGCTAGCTTTGTTCTCCACAACTAGAAAATTACCTATAAAGGCGACAAAATGTCTTCAGTGCCATTCACCACATGGGACGGAGAAGCAGTCATGCTATTATATTGGCAAGACTTAGGACTGAGGAACAATGGCAAATCTCTCAACGACCTTCGGTTTGCAGATGGCATTGTCCTGTTCAGCAACACTGGGGATGTATTTCAACAAATGAGTGCGGATTTTGAGCGAGAAAGCGTAAGAGGAAGATTGAAGGTTAGCAAGGAAACGAAAATTCATGATCGCCAGTCAGCCGCTATTGTCTGTGCAGGAGTACGCTCATCTAGGTAGATTACACACAGTGGACCCTGATCATGCGAAGCAAATTTACAAAAGAAGAGAAATGGGTCGATTGCACACGGCAAACATGACCGAATCCTGACCGAAAGCTTGGCACTGAACATGATAATAGAAGTGTAGAATCACTGCATTCTGCCGGCGCTAATAGATGAAGCTTGGAGGTTGACGAAGAAGCTCGAAAGCATGTTAGGGACGCGCAAGGAGCGATGGAGCAAATTGCAGGGCGCAGTGTTAAGAGACAGGACGAGAGCGGAGTGGTTCAGAGAGTACACGAAAGACGGCGATATTCTACTTTACGTCAAGACAAAAAATAGAGCAGCGCTGTTCAAGCCATGCGTAGGGCCGATAACCGGTTGACCAGTAGAGTTACATAATGACTGCCATGTTAAGGGAAGCGTAGTCGAGGACGCCAGAAAATTAGGTCGGATGATCAAGCTAGGAAATCGGCAGGCGCAAGTTAGAATCAGCTAGCGCAAGAACGCAAGAACGCAAGAACTTGGAAATCACTGGAGAGGCGTACGTCGCGCAGTGCACATAAAAATAGGCTGGTGATGATGATGTTGATGGTATGCTCCTAAAGAGAGAACAGTTGCAAGTACATCCATCATTTCTTTCGACCGCTATGCAGTAGAGACACTCATAGGGCGCGTGGGAGGCGAACTAGTTACAGCCTCTGGCGCCACGCAATATCAAAGCGAAGCATTCTTTTGGCGGCACGTTGACTCTGTCTGTCGGTCCATCCATCAATCCTGCTAGGCCGTCATGGTGCCACTGTGATGTCACAACGGTCTAACTAAATCACCTTTAACTGGACTTAATCATTGTATACTTGACTGCATGGTATATATTACATGATGAAATCAAGAATTTGATGGAAACCGGGAGGAGACATTGTTAGTTGAAACACGGAAACGAACTGAAAGTATGACATCATATGTATGACGTCGATGACACGCATGTAGTGATATACCTCTTAGCCATTGTGATGTCATCGTGGTAATTTGTTTAACCGTATCATCAACATCATCATCCTATTTTCATGTCCACCGCAAGACGAAGGGCTCTCCCGGCAATCTCCAATTACGCCTATCCTGCTCTAGCTGATTTCAACTTGCACCTGCAACTTACCTAATTTCATTAGCCCACCGACTTTTCTGCTGTACTCGACTGCGCTTTTCTTCCCTTGGCACCAATTATGTAACTATAATGGTCTACCGGTTATCTACACTGGAGATTAAATCGCATGCGCAGCTCTATTTTTACCTGCTCTAATCACTCTAACTATCATATCACATCTGTCTTGCATGCGTAATACTTATGGCATTGCATGCACAACCTTAGAGACATGGCATGCATAACGTGACATGATAAGAATGACCTGCATTTGTGACCCATGGCATGCTATGACGCACATGCTTGACACAACACACGTATTATGACATAACAACCTAGGAAGTATCGAAAAGGCATAACATGTATATTACGACACATTTGATGACATCATTTGCATAAACAACGACGTGAATGACAGAAAATGCATTTTTTACGTTATTTGTATCACGTCATTGATATCATTGTGCATTCCTAGGTTGGGTCACTAGGTATGTGCTCGTGGTGGTGCACGTCATTACGTTATTCATCATTTGAAATGCCTCAGTATTCATGCCGTACGTGTAATGTTATGCGTGCATGCCATTTCTGCATTGCATGTTGCCAAGACATGTCACCAGCCATGTTATGCATGTACCTCATTCTTGTCATGCCATGACATTGATGTAATTTATGTCACGCATGAATTTAACGAGATGTAATTGATGTCATGACATGAATGGCGTGCCATATTTGGAACCGATGTTATGTATGTCATGTTGTGCTTGCATGTCATACATGTCATGTCTTCATTTCATGTCACGCATGAAATGTCATGCATGTCGTAGCGTGTAAGAAAAAAATGATCTGAAAGAAACTGTTCTGCAAACAGGAGCATGCGTGAATGAAGCTCTAACACCAGACGAGGTTTAAATCGTGCAGAGAGTAAAAGGATGACATGATCAGGCTTGTCCAAATATTCTGGTTCAATTTAGGAACCGAAGAAAATGCGACGCACTCTTAGTATAGGCTAAAAATACTCGGTATTCGACATCCGACATAAGTTGCTCCTCAAGCGCCCAAACATTTGTGAATGAGCATTTTTGCCCTGCTATGGTTTGCTAGGGATGACAATCGAGAAGAAACATAGTTCAAAATAGAAATTTCTGTGGACTAAAGATGGCAAGATACCAACCAGCGCGGATTGATGAGCAGGTGTAATTTATGGGCGCAACCATCGCTACCTTCAGGAGGTTACGTGAGCCCTTGATTTCAGTTGCTTTAAGGGCATTAGAATGCATCGTGGCGTTAGACTACGATGAGGTAAATCGCATGTGTGCATCTGAGAGAATAAGAGGACAAAAATATTTCCATGTAAACACGCGATCCGCGCGAAAGTAATTGGACCAGTTATGGTTTCCTGGAGACTTTCTGTTACATTTTGATGTAATATTGCTTACGGACACCTGGTTCACATCTGAAAATGAAGTTGTAAAGGTCTCAAACTATTCAACATTATTTCTAAACTTACCTAGGTGATAGGGCGGTGGATTATTCATGCATTTAAAGAAGGTATTCAATGTGACATCAATGATCAGTTCTGATTTGTGTCATCTGATGTTGAAAGTTTTGGAAACAAATATAAAAACATGTTTGATAACGAAGCTGTCTATGGCTAGGATCCCGGGAATTATTCGTGGTGTAACATCGACAAAATCTGTCATCATCAATGGCTCATATCTCCAAATTCAATGGCTCATATTCCTGTAAGGCAAAAGTGACTGTTAATTTGCCCCAGTAAAGATTTCCGTTGCTTAAGCTCCTGCGGCGACGGCAGCTCGACTAGCATGCAAAGCAGAGAGGGACCTAATTACACTTTTGCACGTAAAAGTGAAACCCATCCACTGCTTGATTTGTGTTGTGACAGAGCTATGGGGAGAGTAGAACTTGTTGCTGGGCGAGTTGGTTGGAATCTAATGAATCCATTGTTGCACCAAAAAAGGAAAATAAAGACTTGGGAAGGAAGACTACGAAACGACAGATTGAGCGCCGAACTTCAACTGATTTTATTCTTACAGCAGGGCAGGGAGAATGAACAAATGCGCATGCGTACATCAGTGTTGCCTAGAGTGATTACAGTGACGTTTTTAATATTTGCAACTCGTTTTCAAACTGAAAAACAGACGTGTTCCTAATACAACTCGTGCCTTTCTTTTATGCGCTATGCCTCCAAAAGTTCTCTTGCTAACGTATCACCACTCCTGCCAAGTATCTTTATCTCACGCAGTAGTGGCTGGCATGGTCCTTCCATGCAAACCGTGCAGTGCGCAGGTAAATGCGCATTACCTTTGTTGATTACAGACAATTCGTGCTCCCTGGCCCGGTCATTAACACATCTCCCCATTTGTCCAACATAGGATTTCCCACATTTTAGCGGCATTTAGTATATAACGCCCGTCACACATTTCACGCACTGTATAGTGTGCTTTTTCTGGTATCCTGACTTGTCAACACGGCTTATGCGTGGACACAGTCCGTCCAACTTGCGTGGTGCCGAAAAAGGAACTGGCCCACCAAACCTAGTAGCGACTTTCTTCGTGTTGTGGGAAAGCTTGTGGACGTATGGCACCACTGCGGGTTTGCCTCGTTTTTGGTTGGGCCTAGGCGTATGCCTTTTTCCCTTCACCTTCTGGAGCAATGTTTCAGACACCACCCCAACGACCGAGCTCGGGTAGCCGGCTGTGTGTAGCCTCGCCAGTTGCTTATCAAAGCTAGCCTGCATCGTGTGGGGACGACTTCATGAGAGCAGATTCAATCAAAGCAAAGAGTGGCTATTCCTCTTTTAACTACCTTTGAGTGTGCCGAATCATGCGGTAGCAATTCCTTCTGGGCACGTGGGCTATGCTGCCAACATACGTGGTTTTTGTAAAAAACTAAAGACAGATCTAAAAACTGAAGAGTGCCATGGGAAGGGATTTCATGTGTAAATATCATGCCCTTCCCATGTAATCTAAAAACATCTAAGACCTGGCTAATGCACTGGTCAACGGTAAAATCATGGTTACTTTTTAAAAGAATTAAAAAATAATCGCCATATCTAAAAGCGTTAAGGTAGAACCTACCGTCTAAGGAAGTGTGCAGGTCGCGGTCAATTGAAGCCAAGAAAATGTCACGCAGCACAGGAGCGACGCAGGACCCAATGCATATATCCCTTGTCGTTCGTTGTTTAAAAGAAATTGCTCCAGAAGGTGAAGGGAAAGGGGAAAAGGCATACGCCTAGGCCCGACGAAAAACGAGGCAAACCCGCAGTGGTGCCATACGTCCACAAGCTTTCCCACAACACGAAGAAAGTCGCTACTAGGTTTGGTGGGCCAGTTGTTTTTCTCGGGACCACACAAGTTGGCTGGACTGTGTCCGCACATAAGCCGCGTTGACAAAAAGTGAGGATGCCAGAGAAAGCACACTATACAGTACGTGAAATGTGTGACGGGCGTTATATACTAAATACCGCTAAAATGTGGGACATCCTACGTTGGACAAACGGGGAGATGTGCTAATGACCGGGCCCGGGAGCATGAATTGTCTGTAATCAACAAATGTAATGCGCATTTACCTGCGCACTGCACGGTTTGCATGGAAGGACCATGCCAGCCACTACTGCGTGAGATAAAGACACTTGGCAGGAGTGGTGATACGTTAGCAAGAGAACTTTTGGAGGCATAGCGCATAAAAGAAAGAGGCACGAGTTGTATTAGTGACACGTCTGTTTTTCTGTTTGAAAACAAGTTGCAAATATTGAAAACGTCACTGTAATTGCTCTAGGCAACACTGATGAACGCATGCGCATTTGTTCATTCTCCCTGACCTGCTGTAAGAATAAAATCAGTTCAAGTTCGGCGCTCAATCTGTCATTTCGCACTCTTCATTCCCAAGTCATTATTTTCCTTTTTTGGCACAACAATGTATTCATTAGCCATGGGAAGGTCACGTATAGTGAAGACTCCCGAAGAGCTGCATGTTTAGGAGGTCCTTGTCCGGTCCCCGCTTTATAGGTGCACAAAGTACCGGCGCAGGTCAAGTCTCAGGCTGCCGAAATGTTTTAGCCCAATGATTAGGCAAAGTTCACGTGAATGGCGCCAAGTTAATAGTTTCAACCTACGTCCCAATGGGTAATCGTTCGTTTTCATTTGCAGCTTCGCTGTCCAACCACTTTTACAGTTTCGATTGGAAACCATCTTTTTTTTCACTAGTGTATAACCCAGTTGACGGATATGGGGGTAATTTCACCAAAATTTGATACCTTACTTTGATATGTAAATCATAATGATCTAGCATTTACTTGGTGTAGAATACAACACTGACATGTTAAATCCATCTCCATCGCATCAAGTGCTGGTTTTACGTGGATTCAGTAGTGTCATTAACACGCCTGCAGGTGTTACCCCGCATGTAAGCTCCGTGATAGACGTCTTGATAACTAATCTCGCTCCTAATCCTAATTGTGAAAAGTTTATAGCTAACGAACACGAAACGAAACGCATGATATATATTTATTTATTTTATTTATTTATAGTACCCTCAGGGCTTACAATGAAGCATTACTGAGGGGAGGGGCTAATAAATACAGATAAGTATGCAAGAAAGGAGAAAGGAAAACACGAATACTAATCAGATGACAATGCATGGCACAATGTAAAAATAACGCGAGAGCGACACAAAAAAAGCATATTACGGTAAAAAATAATTATACAAAGAAAAACGGAAAACTTCGGTAATACAGATTAAACATAAATACATGGTATATAGGAGAAGTTAGAGTGAGACAATAAGCACAGAATGATAGAAAATAAAGCATAATACAAAATACACTGTTTGTAGATTAGGTAGATAATAAAAAAGAAAACTTATAAACAATACTGATCAGGAGAAAACGGAATTGCTTCGTTATACATTCACATCAAGGCATACTAGATAATATTAGTGAATGCCTTACGGAAGTTATCTGTGTTAATTATTATATAGACTAGTGGATCCGGTAGGTGATTCCATTCCTGGCATGATTTTGGAAGAAATGAATTACCATAGGTAGACGTTTTGTGGAATGGGATGTTCACCTTATGGCGATGGTCCAAGCGTGCAGAAGTAAAAGAGGCTGGCTCGATAAAGCGTGATTTGAGTGTATGAATTAAGTGGTATATTGTATAGAATAGACAAAGGCGAGCGCTTTTTCTGCGTTTGGAAAGGAGATATGTTGAGGGCAAGTCTGATGCTAGTTACGCTTGCTGTGCGCTGGTAATTGTTAAGAATAAAACGAACAGAGCGACTCTGAACAGCTTCTAAGCTGTTAATTATTCTTAATTGATGAGGGTCCCATATTGAGGATGCATACTCTAGATTAGGCCAAATGTAGGTGACATATAACTGTTGTTTCAGGGAAGAAGGTGCGAGTGAAAAATTTCGTTTAAGATAGCCCAGCATGCGGTTAGCTTTTGATGTAATGTGTTCGATATGTCGTTTTCATGAGAGATTATTTGTAATGTGCACTCCGAGGTGTTTATAACAAGATACTGATTCAAGTGGGATGTTGTTAAGATGGTAGTCATAAAAAGATACTTGGCTGCGTGATATTCACATGAATTTACATTTTGAAGTGTTAAGATTCATGTGCCAGCGGGAGCACCAGGTTGTAACGTTATCAAGGTGTGAATGTAATGTAACCACATTAGAATCGTTAGTTATCTTTCGGTAAATTACGCAATCGTCGGCAAACAAACAAATAGAGCTAGTGATTTGATTAGGCAGGTCTTTAATATAAATGAGGAAGAGTAAAGGCGGCAACACAGAGCCTTGAGGTACACCCGATTCTACTGGCACCTCTGGTGAGCCATTGTCATTGACGGTAACATATTGGGTACGATTACAAAGAAAGCTGCAAATCCATTTGAATATTAAAGGTCAATATTTAAAAGGCTTAGCTTATGGATAAGTAACTGGTGATGAACTTTATCAAAGGCTTTAGAAAAGTCTAAAGAAATACAGTCCGTCGCAAAACCCGAGTCCAAGAACGCATGCAAGTCATTAGTGAATGTTATTAGTTGTGTTTCACAAGAAAAAGATTTTCTGACGCCGTGCTGATAAGGGCTAAAAATATTGTTTGATTCAAGAAAGTTTACAAGGTAAGTGAAAATGATGTGCTAAAAAATTTTGCAGGGTACCGAAGTTAATGAGATGGGTCTGTAATTCAAAGGGTGATGTGGGTTTCCCGATTTAAAAAGCGAGGTCACCTTACCGGTTTTCCAATCAATGGGTAGGGCACTGTCGTTAAGTGATCTAGTAAAAATAAAGGTAAGTATGATGGAGCTGTATTCTGCAGTGTTTTGGAGAAACTTGGAATTAATACCGTCAATACCACATAATGATGACCGCTTTGTATTAAAAATTCTGGCTCGGATACCTGCTGGGTCTAGGCTAATGGGATCCCTTGTCGGAAAGTTAACGGATGTAAAAGGGGGATAGTCACTTAAATTTTCTGTGCAGAATGATTGGGCAAACGTGTTGTTTAGTACAGAAGCGCAAAGATGATTCGGAACTTGATCGCCTGAATCGTTTACGAGACTTATAACGCTATCTTTGGTACATTTCATAACGTTCCAAAAGCGTTTTGGGTTAGCTTTTATCAGAGACGGTAGGGTTGAGTTAAAGAAGTTAAATTTGGACGTGTTTAAAGCGCTTGTATAGGCTTTCGCAGCGGATGTATATGCTAACCATCGATCAGCGTTTAATGACGTTTTGGCGGAACGCAAAAGTCTGCATTTTTTGTTGGATAATCTTTTCAGAAGGTTATTGTACCAAGGAGAGTTTGAAGATTGATGAATTATTCTAAGTGGAATATATTTGTAGATAAGATGCATTATTGTAGTTTTAAAAGACAACCACATTTCTTGAACTGATAAGTGTACATGTGTCATAAGAAAGCAGTCAAGAAAGGCTGATAGCTATGAGTTTATAGCGTTAAAGTTAGCCTTTCCTTTTTTGTACTCCCTAATATATTTGGTGCGTTTCTTTACTTTTGTAGGCGGGATGGAAATGTTAAAGTGTAAGATGTCATGGTCGCTTAGGCCAGGCACGTGGCTCACTGGTGAAACCTTATCAGCATCAGTGGTCGGAATCAAGTCGAGCAACGAACTTGTAGTAGATGTGACACATGTTGGTTTGATAACGAGCTGTGCAAGGTTAAAATCTACGCAGACGTTAAGAAATCCTGTAGCACCCGCCGTGGTTGCTCACTGGCTATGGTGTTAGGCTGCTGAGCACGAGGTCGCGGGATCGAATCCCGGCCATGGCGGCCGCATTTCGATGGGGGTGAAATGCGAAAACACCCGTGTACTTAGTTTAGGTGCACGTTAAAGAACGCCAGGTAGTCGATTTTTCCGGAGTCCTCCACTACGGCGTGCCTCATAATCAGAAAGTGGTTTTGGCACGTAAAACCCCATAATTAATTTTTTTTTTTAAATCCTGTAGCCTCTACAGATGTCGGATTAGAAAAGGGGCAGGAACGCGACCAGTCAGTAGCTGGGAAATTAAGGTCTCCTAAAGGAAACATAGGTGAACCAGGAAATCGAACGGATATTTCACTTAGGGTGTCATGAATTCTTTCTGAAAAATCACAATCGGGATTAGGGGGACGATAACAGACCCCTATGATTATTTTTTGAAACTGTAAAGGGGGGTTTATTCGGCTCGTAGAGCAGCAGCGACAAACTCAGCACCAGTAGGTAGGGCGCAGCCAGTGAACGAACTGGGTACCTGCCACGCGAAGGCAACGGGGCTTTTCAGCCTGCCGGTCTTCTTCGTCACAATCACTCCCGGAATTGAAGAGTAGCCATCCTGGCGACCTAGGAAGAGGTGGGCGGATCGTAATACTGCTTCAGCCGGTCTATGTGCACAGTCTCTCGCCCCCGACGACGCAGATCGGAAGATGGCGATACGGGTTCGACCACGTAGTTCACTGGTGATGTTTGTGCAACCACGCGGTAGGGCCCGTGGTACTTCGGGAGGAGCTTCGACGAAAGGTCAGGAGCAGCAACAGGTGGGACCCAAAGCCACACGAGTGAGTCGACGGGGAAGGGATGAGGGGGAGGATTGAGGTCATGGCGTTCTTTTTGGGGGCACTGTTGAGCAGAAGTCAAAGAACGGGGCAGTTGTCGGCATTTCTCGGCGTGCTGAGCAACCACAGAAACAGGTGAGCATTCAGCAAGGTCCGGCCGGTACGGGAGAACCGTATCAATGGTGCTGGAGGGATGGCGGCCGTAAAGCAGGAAGAATGGTAAGATCCGTTAGTGGCTAGAGAGGCAGTGTTATTTGCGTAAGTGATGAACGGAAGTACAAGGTCCCAGTTGGAGTGGTCAGGCGCAACATACATTGATAGCATGTCACCAAGAGTTCTGTTGAATCGTTCTGTTAAGCCATTGGTCTGTGGATGATAAGCAGTAGTAGTGCGGTGAATAATTTGGCATTCAGATAGGAGTGGCTGCAGGGCATCCGAGAAGAATACGCGGCCCCGATTGCTAAACAGTTCACGAGGTGCGCCATGGCGGAGAACGAAGTTGTTTAGAATGAAAGAGGCGATGTCTTTTGCTGAAGCGGCAGGCAGGGCGGCGGTTTCAGCATACCGTGTCAAATTATCTACAGTGACAACAATCCATCGGTTGCCAGCGCCAGTAGATGGAAGAGGCCCGTATATATCAATGCCGACACGGTCAAATGGCTGAGCTGGGCGCCCAAATACCTCTGTCACGTTAGTCTTGAAGGCCGTTCATGTCGTCAGATCACGTTCGTGGTTGCGGTGCCACACGCTGGCGACACCGCTCAAGTAAAACGACACGTAATTAAGTTTTTTGGTGTCGTCCCAGTGGTTGTAGATGCTCACCCGGCAGTAGTCAGCTAGCCAGTCTTCTACGTCATGGTCTTCGGTACCACTGGAGATGGGTGGGTCACGTTGCCGCAACGGGCCGGGGCAGACCACGGTAGCCACCGGGGTAGCGGGTTGTGGTTGTGGTGGTCCTTCTTCCGGCATTATGAAGACGGGCTGCAGTGTCCGATTGCGAAGTTCCAGAATTCTGGTTGTACCCCGCACCTCCACCAATTGTAAAGGGGGGTTTATTCGGCTCGTAGAGCAGCAGCGACAAACTCAGCACCAGTAGGTAGGGCGCAGCCAGTGAACGAACTGGGTACCTGCCACGCGATGGCAACGGGGCTTTTCAGCCTGCCGATCTTCTTCGTCACAAAACCAATAGATAGGCAGCACCAGAGTAATTCCAAATTAGTAGTTACACTCAAAAGGAATAATTCAAAACTAGAGTTAATAGCAATTAAAACACCACCGCCTATTCTATCGGCGCGGTCTAGCCGATATACAGTAAATTTCTTGTTGCACTGAAAGAGCTCGCCTGTCTCTATTTTGTCAGAGAGCCAGGTTTCCGTTAGTACAACAATATCAGCTCCAGTATCGTTAATTCAACTGTTCAAACTATCTCTTTTAGGAAAAACACTCCAAATATTAGTAAAGATTACGGATGCTGTTGCCGATGGGCCTCTTCCCCTCGCGTGAGCCTATTTATTTCCCGCATAGACACGTCCAGAACGCGTTGCTCCTGGTGACATGGCCACAGTATTGCTCGTTTGTCTGCCAGTATTCATTTCAATAACGGAATTTTCGTTGGCATTGAACATGTAGCACTTTCCTTCCGAAAATTGTCTTTTGTAGTTTAATTTGAAGTTAGTGTTCAAGCCTCTACCGAGGCTTGAACATCTTCGTGAATTTCCAGGATAACCAGCATGAATATGAGGGCAGAAGTGGAAAATGTGCCCTGGTTTTCCACAATTGTAACAGAATGGTCGACGATCGGTGGTGCGCATTTATCGGTGCTGCGAAGCTACTGGAGTTGCATAAAAGGTTATCAACGGCCCCGGGTTGTGACAGGTGGGCCGTTCCGGTACTGTGGCGTCGGTATTGCTGACAATGCACGAGAGACAGCATCGGTATAGCTGTATCCACTTGTCTTGACGCATGGCTCGGGGCATGGTCAAATAGGTGCAAAGCCTTGTCGGAGTTCCTGGCGCACGACTTCAGCGACGGAGGCGACTGCGAACACCTTCGGCGTCGCTGTTTGCTTCACATTCTCCTTGCGCACTATCTCTCTGATCAATTGACGCAGAGAATTTTCGTCGGTGGCCACCAGCATTGTGGCTCCGGCAATTGTTTGCTCCAGCGTGCCGGCCGTATTGCTGGTTCCGCTGCTGCAGCGTCTGCTCGGTTTTTGTTTTTGTTTTTTGCCTCTCTAATGAATTTTTTCACTGTTGCCGATGGGTTGCGTACAAGGCAAGCAAAGAGCTGTTATTTGACGCCACGTATGAGATGACTCTGCTTTTTGACTCGGTCATGGCTAAGCAAACGTTCCATGTCTTCGGCAAACACTATGACACCCTCATTTGATTTTTTACTACGCGACTCAAGAAGTCGAACGTTATCCCATCGATTCGTATTTCCGAAGGTCTCACGTAACCGACGACAAAACTCGTCCCAGTTTTGCAAGTTCCCCTCGCGGTTCGCAAACCATGCTCTTGCAGTCCCTTCAAGCCGAATACATATTCGACAGCTTCTGGCCGGAACGCCAGTGATTTGAGTTCGCTCTGCGTTCATAGCGGCCCAGTCAGTCTTCAGCACGTTCACCCCGCAGGGGCGTCTGCGTCAGCAGGCGTTTGGTGTGCTGCGACACCACGTACCCGAGCACACGAGGGTTGGACCCTCCCGCGTGTAGCCGTGCGCGGCCTAGCCCTGCCTAGGGAAAGGGGGATCCTGGGGGTTGAGCCAATGCTGGGTGTTTGGACATTTAAGGCCCCCCGGCGGAGGCAACACACCCCTTTGTCCTCTGCTTCACAAAGACGGCACCCCCGGACTGAACCACCCGGGGGAAATCGGTAGTCACCTTTTTCTGTCTCTCTCTCCCTCTAGTCTTCGTCTTTCTCTGACTTTTCATCTTTCCTGTCCCCCCCTAGCTTCTGCTTACTTGCAGTAAAACATGTTGTGAGGCTAGTTGGTACATAGCTTTCAGTAGCACCAATAGCACCTTCCAGTAGCCCGTGGGCCTCACCGGTTGTCTTAGTGAAGAAAAAAGACAACTCGTGGCGCTTCTGCGTTGACTACCGTCACCTCAACAGGATAACAAAGAAGGATGTTTATCCTCCGCCTCGCATTCATGACGCTTTTGACTGCCTTCACGGATCCCAATACTTTTCATCAATTGACCTCCGCTCCAGCTATTGGCAGATTATCGTCGATTTGCTGGACCGCGAGAAAGCCGCCTTCATCACACCGGATGGTATGTACCAATTTAAAGTCATGCCCTTTGGATTGTGCAATGCGCCAGCTACATTCGAGCGCATGATGGACTCTCTCTTGCGCGGCTTGAAGTGCTCTGCATGCCTCTGTTACGTCGACGATGTGATTGTGTTTTCGCCAAACTTTGAGAGCCATCTGCGGCTCCTCACAACCATACTCTCCGTATTTCGCAGGGCTGACCTTCAGCTAAACTCCTCCAAGTGCCATTTCGGTCGCCGTGAAATTAACATGCTTGCCCATCTCGTAAACGCCGCCGGAATCCAACCTGATCCACAGAAAGTTCACGCCGTGCGAAATTTTCCTGTACCTTGTTCAACAAACGATGTCCGTAGTTTTCTGGGCTTATGCTCTTATTTCTGGCGATTTGTGAAAAATTTTGCCGACATCGTTCACCCTCTCACTCACCTTCTTAAGAAAGACGTCTCTTTCTCTTGGAGACCACTGCAGGAGAAACCCTTCTCTACGCTGATTGAGCGGCTTACAACTTCCCCAATTCTGTCACACTTTGACCCTTCTGCGCCCACTGGAGTACGAACTGACGCGAGTGGTCATGGCATCGGAGCTGTCCTCGCTCAGCGTCAACAGGGCCAAGACCGTGTCATCGCTTACGCTAGCCGCCTTCATTCCACGCCCGAGCGAAAGTACTCCATTACTGAGAGAGGATGTCTCGCGCTCGTATGGGCGGTCGCGAAATTTCGGCCGTACCTTTTCGGTCGGAGCTTCTGCGTCGTAACCGATCGTCACGCCCTCTGCTGGCTCTCCTCTTTGAAGGACCCAACTGGACGACTTGCACGTTGGGCATTGCGTCTACAAGGATATACATTTTCTATTATGCATAAGTCAGGGCGCCTGCATAAAGACGCTGACTGCCTGTCCCACAATCCCGTGCATCAACCGGACGATACCGATGCAGACTCGGACATCAGTGTTCTATCCCTCTCCGGCTTCCTCCATATTGGCGACAAGCAGCGCAAAGATCCTGCTCTTCGAACACTTATGCAACGCCTAAGCTCCTCGCCTAATGACCCGTCCCTCCGGATGTTCACCTTGCGCGATGGAACTTTTATACCGTCGTAGCGTTCGTCCTGACGGCCCGGAGCTCCTCCTTGTCGTTCCCAAGCACCTTCGACTCGCCGTGCTCAAGCAACTTCACGACGCTCCTATTGCTGGACACCTGGGCATCACTCGTACATACGACCGCCCGCGGCGCGGCTTCTTCTGGCCCGGAATTTATCGCTCTGTGCGCCATTATGTTGCTTCTTGCGACCTGTGTCAGCGCCGGAAGACGCCTGCTATGCCTCCTGCTGGTTTGCTGCAACCAATTGATATCCCTACAGAGCCCTTCTTCCGGGTGGGCCTAGACCTCCTTGGCCCCTTTCGAATTTCCATCAAAGGAAACAAATAGATTGCTGTAGCAACCGATTATGCCTCGATATATGCCATCGCACGAGCGATACTAACCAGCTGCACTACAGATGTCGCCGACTTTTTACTATATGACGTCATTCTGCACCATGGCGCCCCCCGCCAGTTGCTGAGGGATCGCGGCCGCTACTTTCTATCGAAGGTCGCCGATGATCTGCTCCGCTCCTGTTCTACAGAACACCAGATTGCTACCGCGTACCACCCTCAACCGAACGGCCTCAGCGAGCGACTCAACCGCACGCTAACTGAAATGCTGGCCATGTGCGTTTCCGACGATCACCGCGACTGGGACGTCGCTTTACCATACATCACTTTCGCACACAACTCGTCCCGTCACGACACTGCCGTATTTTCACCATTTTACCTGTTGTATGGCCGCGACCCCACCTTGCCCTTTGACACGTTGCTATCTTCCGCTGTACAATCACCCAGCACTGGTTACGCTCGCGATGCTATTGACTTAGCCGCGCAGGCCCGAGAAGTCGCCCGTCATCGCCTCACAGCCACGCAAGCTTCTCAAAAGCGACGCTGCGACCTTCGGCACCGAGAGTCCCATTTTTCACCTGGTTCCCTTGTCCTTCTCTGGACGCCTTCACACTGCGTCGGCTTGTCGGAAAAACTACTTTCGCGTTATTCTGGTCCGTGCCAGATCTTACGCCAACTGTCCGACGTGACATACGGGATCGTCCCAGTCGGTCAGCCTTCAGTGCCTCCCAACGTCACCAGCGATGTTGTTCACGTCGTCAGGCTCAAGCCCTATATCCCCCCGTAAGTGAGGCTCTATAACTTGCACCGGGACGGAGCTACTCAACCGGGAGGGTGATGTTACGGTGAAGGGAAAGAAGAAGTTGAATTGGACTAAGGAAGACAAAGTCTGGCAGTTGCCTGAAAGCCATATACGTCAGTTGTAAATATACATTATTTTACACTCGTGGGCCTGCTTTCTTCCTACAACAATACGAAAAGTTGCCCAGTCTTGTGTCATTTGGGGATGTTTCATTGACAGTAACTCCACACCGCACTCTGAACGCCACCCGCGGCGTTGTCTCTGATGATGATTTGCTCCAGCTGACAGAGGTTGAGGTCTTGGAGGGCTTCAGTTAGCAGAATGCTGTTAATGTCAGAAGAATTAAGATGAGAAGGGATGGTAAAGAAATTCAAACAAAGCACCTAATAATCATCTTTGGTTCGAGTTTCCTACCCGAGTCATTCGAGGCCGGCTACATAAAGTTCCGTGTTAGGCCATACGTGCCAAATCCCCTCCAATGTTTCAAGTGCCAGCGTTTTGGCCACAGTTCGCAAAGCTGCCGAGACCGTCAGACTTGCGCGAAATGCAGTGCCCATGAACACACATCTGAGGCTTGTCAGAATTCTCTCCACTGTGTAAACTGTGATGGGGAACACGCCGCGTACTCGCGGTCGTGCCCATCCTGGAAAAAAATGTAAATTGTAACATTTAAAGTAAAGGAAAATTTAAGTTTTAAGGGGGCACACAGGCGAGTATCCTACCTGCCCAAGAAAACATTTGCCGATGTGGTGCGTCAGGGGGCAGCGCCACAACGGTCTCCGGCGGCTGTCCGACCCACACCCAGTGAGGCGGCAGTGACGCCATCCGCCCTCCCCCCCCCCCCCCCCCCCGGCGACTGCAGCTAGCGCTGCTACGCCAACCCAGCAGACGGGGCCATCGACCCCCGAAGGTCGGCGCAGCCGAGGCTGCCCCAACCTCCCCGGTCCCTTCCAGCGCTGGCGACAGCCGGCGCAGACAAATCCCTCAGGGAGTCCCATCGACCTCCGGGCTGGTGGGCGCATGGGTCTTGCCCTCCAAGGCGGGACTCTCTCTGGTAACTTCTCGCTCGCAAGAGCATGCGTCCGGCGCCTCACAAGAGGCAATGGACACTACACCTATCTTCAAGGCGCACCAAGTGCCTAAGGAGCGTTGAGGCTCCCTCGAACGCTTCAGAAAGGGCGAAACCCCAGTTACAGGGCCTCGAAAGAGCTCTGTAATCTAATCTCAGAAATCTCTGTAATTAATGCTTCTGTTTCTGTAAACACAGCACCTATTTACTTCCAATATGGATACACAAATAATTCAATGGAACGACAGAGGTCTCCTTATAAAGCTTGATGATGTGCAAGAACTCATCCACAAACACAATCCAAAAGTGCTGTGTTTAAGGAAACACACTTAAAATCCAAACACGCAAACTTTCTCAGACAGTATGTTGCGTTTCACAAAGATAGCGATGATGCTGTCGTATCATCAGGCGGTGTTGCCGTTTTTATTCATAAAAGCATTTCATGTCAGCGTTTCCAGCTACAAACGCCCCTTGAAGCAGCGGCGGTTCGAGTTGTTCTAAATAAACTCGTCACGATTTGCTCGCTTTACTGCGTCACCATCGATCTGTAAAAGTCCTCCATTGTCGCCTTCGAACGTTGTCGATCTTACTGTTGACGGCGTCCCTACCGTTGCGCTAATTGATACTGGAGCAGCCGTGTCTGTCCTAAACGAACGCCTCTCTCGCGCTTTACGATGACCTCACTTCCAAGCAGCGCTCCCAGCTTCTTCACCTGCTTGCCCAGTTCCGCTCTTCTTTTGATGTCGCTCAGCCTACTCTGGGTCGCTCGTCAACCGTCAGCCACCACATCGACACTGGCTCCAACGCGCCATTGCGGCAGCGCCCGTACCGCGTATCCGCCAAGGAGCGTCAGGTGATCAGTGAGCACGTGGACGACATGCTTCAGCGCGGCGTCATTCGACCTTCCAATAGCCCGTGGGCATCACCGGTGGTTCTCCTCACAAAAAAAGATGGTTCCATTCGGTTCTGCGTCGATTATCGCCGTCTCAATAAGATAACGCGCAAAGACGTCTACCCTCTACCGCGCATTGACGACGCTCTGGACAGCTTGCAAGGCACTAAATTCTTCTCTTCGTTGGATTAACGCTCGGGCTACTGGCAGGTCCCGATGTGAGCAGTTGATCGCCCTAAAACTGCATTCATTACGCCAGATGGTTTATACGAATTTAATGCGATGCCATTTGGCCTATGCAATGCGCCTGCTACCTTTGAACGAATGATGGACAATATCTTGCGCGGCCTAAAATGGAGCACGTGTTTGTGCTATCTCGACGACATCGTTGTGTTCGCCCCTGATTTCAGCACGCATCTTCTTCGCCTTAGGCAAGTGTTGACGTCCTTGACCAACGCAGGCCTGCAACTGAACCTGAAAAAGTGCCAGTTCGCTGCGCGCCAGCTCATGATTCTAGGTCACGTCGTATCACAAGACGGCATTTGCCCCGACCCATCCAAACTTCGCGCCGTCCAGAATTTCCGAAACCTAAGACACTCAAAGAACTCCGCGCCTTCATCGGCCTCTGTTCTTACTCCAGACGCTTGGTTCGTAATTTTGCCTCGATATCACCTCTGACACAACTCTTAAGTGGCGCCAACGACCTATCCTCCTGGTCTCCTGCATGCGACACCGCGTTCGTAACCTTACGCCGTCTCTTGACGTCTCCGCCTATACTGCGACACTACGACCCCACCGCCCCAACTGAAGTGCATACCGATGCCAGTGGTATTGGCCTTGGCGCTGTCCTTGCGCAGCGCAAGTCTGGGTACTCCCAGTACGTCGTTGCTTACGTCAGTCGTGCGCTGACCAAAGCGGGACGCAATTACAGCATCACAGAAAAAGAATGCCTGGCCATCGTTTGGGCACTCGGGAAGTTTCGCCCCTATTTATACGGCAGGCCTTTCAATGTGGTTACTGACCATCACGCCCTCTGTCGGTTATCCTCTTTAAAAGACCCGTCTCGACGCCTTGCCCGCTGGGCTCTGCGCATTCAAGAATACGACATACACGTCATATACCGCTCAGGTCGCAAGCACACTGACACTCTGTCCCGCTCTCCGCTGCCAGCCGACACGGCCTCCCTCTCCACCATTAAGGCGGTATCCTCGGTCGATATCGACACCTTCGCATCAGAACAGCGCAAGGATCCTTGGGTGGCCTCTCTTTTGGATCTCCTTTCTGGCTCGCCTGCATCTCCGATCTCCCGCTCCCTGCGTCGGCAGGCTGTCCATTTTGCTCTCCGGGATAAGCTCTTGTATCGACGCAACTACCAGCCCGATGGTCGCAAGTGGCTCCTGGTTATCCCTAGGACTTTGCGTTCCGACATGTGCGCGTCTTTCCATACTGACCCACAATGTGCACACGCAGGCGTTTCGAAGACGTATGAGCGCCTGCGGCAACGTTACTACTGGCGAGGAATGTTTACTTTCGTCCAAAAGGTTGTCCGCTCGTGCCCGCAATGCCAACGCCGCAAATCTCCGCCTCATCCGGCCCACGGTTTCTTACAACCGCTTCCGTGTCCTGCTCGTGCCTTCGACCGTGTGGGAATTGACCTGTACGGGCCGCTACCACTAACACCTCCTGGAAAATGATGGATTATTGTAGCAGTTGATCACCTTACACGCTATGCCGAAACCGCTACTCTACGTGCAGCGACCGCCAGTGACGTTGCATCCTTTCTGCTCCATCGTTTCATTCTTCGTCATGGCCCACCTCAGGAGCTGCTGAGTGATAGAGACCGTGTGTTTCTGTCGCAGGTGGTTGAAGCTCTGCATGCTCAATGCCGCATAGTTCACCGGAACACCACGGCGTACCATCCTCAAACTAACGGACTTACAGAGCGTTTCAACCGCACCCTTGGTGATATGCTCACCATGTACGTTTCATCGGAGCATACAAACTGGGACATCATCCTCCCATTTGTCACGTACGCATATAATACGGCTACACAAAGTACCACAGGATTTTCTCCATACTTTCTTCTCTACGGTCGCGATCCTTCCCATACCATTGATACGGTTTTGCCTTATACACCAGACGCGTCAGAATGTGCTCCCGTTTCAGCCGTCGCCCGATACGCCGAGGAATTCCGTCAATTAGCCCGAAAGTTCACCTCCGCTGACCAACAACGACAAAAGCCAATCGTGATGGCGACGCTACGAATCCGAACTTCGCTCCCGGCACCCTTGTCTTGTTGTCCGTGCCTTCTACCACGCCTGGACTTTCGACAAAACTTCTCTCGCAGTATGATGGACCATACCGCATCGTCGAACGCACCTCTCCGGTCAACTATGTCATAGAGCCGCTTACATCGACATCCGACAAGCGCCGCCGTGGACGGGATGTTGTTCACGTGCGCCGCCTGAAACAATTCTATGACCCGCTCGTCTCCACGTCGTAAGTCGCCAGGATGGCTCCGCTTTTGCACCGTAGGTAATTGTGATGAAGAAGAAGAGCACAAGAAAAAGGCCAGCCAGGTGGTCTCTTCCATGCCTGCTGTGCAACCAGTGGGCCAGCCGGATCGCCAGTGCTTGGCACGAGTGTGAGCCGTTCGGGCAACCAGCTGTTCCTGCTCTGCGTCACCTGCCTCCTCGGTTACGAAGAGACGTTACCCTCGGAACTGTTCAGTGCACCCATTACAATATATACATATATATATATTGTGCGCACAATATTCGCAGCTCATCTTCTTCATCGACTCTTATCATCATCATTTTCGTACATACCAGCATCAGAGCTGCGACTTCTTTGTCCTTACCTGCCGTGGTTGCTTAGTGGCTACGGTGTTGAACTGCTAAGCCCGGTGTCGCGGGATCGTATCCCGGCCGCGGCAGCCGCATTTTGATGGGAGAGAAATGCAAAAACACACGTGTACTTAGATTCCGGTGAACGTTAAGAACCCCAGATAGCCACATTTCCGGGGTCCCCCACTACGGCATGCCGCATAATAAGATCGTGGTTTTTACACGTGAAACCCCATAATTTTTTATGCAGAGTAGAAAGAAGACCGTTATCTGCGGTCTCTTAGACAATACAAGAGTGTATGACAACGTAGACCGCAACATTTCGTGAGATATTTTGGAAGGGGAGGCTTGGGATGGGATGGCATCCAGCTTTTCAGAGACATTTACCTAGAAAATACCGTTTGCGTTGAATGAGAAGGGATGAGGAGCAAGGAGAAAGTTGATATCAACAAGGGACTGAGGCAGGGGTGCCCCTTCACTCAACTGCTGTTTACGATGTATATGGTGAGGATGGAAAGAGTGGTAGAGGAAAGTTATATCGCGTTTAATAAGTCATACAAACAGGTGGGTACATAGTAGAGCAGCAGCTTCCAGTTGTGTTTTATGCGGACCACATTAACTTGCTAGCAAAAAAGCAAAGTGATATGCAACGTCTCGCTAATATCTGTGGACAGGAAGGCAATAATTTATTGTTATTATTATTATTATTATTATTGTTTACATGTCCCTTACAGGCCGACGAGAGGGCATTGTGTAAGGGGGGGGGATACATCAGTACAATGAGTGGAATATTCACGCAACATGGAAAATTAATACATTAGCAAAGACAATATGAAGGGCAACAACAAAAAACAGTAAACACAATAACATAGCATAACAACATTATAAACCTCTTTGCATGTATACAGTAATGACTATAGTAAAAAAAATTTAGGATCACAGAAATTCCTTTATTACCTTGCAGAAAAATATAGGAAAGAAATTTAAATAAGGCGAGACGTGCTAAAAGGTTGAAACGGCGTATTTATCGATTAAAAGATTGGCGAAATGCACTATGTTTCGATTGGCAAGCGATGTTATCTGGTAGAGCGTTCCATAAACGGACCGCACGGGGTAAAGCTGAAAAGTTAAAAGCGTGTGTATTACCATAAATTCGGGTGCAGCTGAACTGATTGCTCAGTCTTTGTGACGTCGAGGATGCTTTTTTTATGTTTGATAACGATTGGCGAACTGTTTGAATTAATCTGTGTAATAATAATATAAGGGAAACACCCCGGTGAGTAGTTAGTGGTTGCAATGAAAGGTCGTCTTTTATTTGAGTTACACTAGACTGGTTGCTATAATTTTTTGAAATGAAACGGCTCGCTCTATTCTGGATGCTCTCCAGGAGTTCGATGATGCATTTAGGTCCGAAATTTAGCGTTAAAAATCAGGTGTTGTGGTATTCAGTGAAAACAGTGAACAGACAGTGTCAATTCATGACCAGGAAATATCTGGTGTAAAAGAATATAAATACCTTAGTATATGGATAAACGAAGCCAATAGATATATGGAAACATAAGAAAAACAATAACAGTAAAGGGGAAGAGAAATGCGGCCATAATGAAACACAGAGTGCTATGGGTGTAACGTGCCAAGGGAGACGACGCTTACAGCCGCATGGTCAGTGCAGGAAAGAACGAAGGTATATTGAGAGAGTGGCTTATAAAGACATGAATGCAGCGCGCTGTACACACTGCGCATCACCGATGCGCATCCGCGCTGATATAATCAGTACACGTGTCCGAAACATCCTCCCTCGGGCAACAAACAAAAGAGAGACTTAGATACATATACACATTTGCCAAAACTTATGACACTTGCTGAAAATGTTCATCATAATGAAGCTTCTGGGGAGGCCGGACGACACGAGTCGACCTTCTAGTAGCATGCGTCGGTTGGATGCCAGGCGAAGGACCGCCGTCACTTGGTGGTAGCATTGAACCTACGGCTGTTTCTAGAGATGACGCCTCGGAGGCTTGCGCTGTTGGTTCAGCTGGTGCTGCAGGCGCCGGCGCACGGGAGCTTTCACATGGTGGAATCTCCTTGCAGTCATCACTTTCACCGCTATACTGTTCACCCGTCCTAAGTAGATGTCGGCGGTTGCGCAGCAGAACACGGTGATCTTGCGTTCGTACCAAATAGGAACGTGGAGCAGTTTCACCAACGACGTTCGCTTTTGGGGACCACGCAGTCGCATCCTGAAGCCTCACCTTCGTGCCTCTGCGCGGTATTGGCAAAGGCTTCCCGGCCTTGGCTTGGTGGTGCTTGCTCACAGGTTCTGGGACACCCTGCCGAAGTCAGGAAGGTTAGAACGAAGTCGCCTTCTTCGCAGAAGCTCCCCCGGAGAATGCCCATCTTCCAGTGGTGTTGAGCGATGGGCTAGTAAACCCAGCCAGAAGTCCTCCCTCGCCTCTCGAGTCTTTTTCAGGATGCGCTTTACGATTTGCACACCTTTCGCAGCCAAGCCGTTAGACTGCAGATAACGGGGGCTGGAGGTTACATGGTTAAAGTCATATGTTTTGGCAAATCTGGCAAATTCATGGCTTGAAAACTGGGGTCCGTTATCCGTGCAAACTTCTACAGGTACGCCGTACCTGGCGAACATGGCGCTAATGGCTGCGATCGTAGTTGCTGCAGTTGTGTCGTCAAGTTTCTCAACCTCACGGAAATTCGAAAAGGCCTCGTAAGCAACCACGTACGAATTTCCAGCATAAGAAAAGATGTCTACGCCGTCCCTATACAAAGCACATTTTGGAACTGGCCGCATTAGAAGTGGTTCGTGTGGTTGCCTGTACGCGTACCTTCGGCAGGTTGCGCAGCTTTCTACTAGCGCAGTGATTTCGCCGTTCAGACCGGGGCAAAATACAAGAGTTTGGGCCCTGTCTTTGCACTTTTGCAACCCGAGGTGGCCAGCATGTATCCTGTTCAGGATGCTTTGCGCATACTCTTGGATATTACAACTTTCGATTCCTTCAGCACTATTCCATTAACGACTGACAGTTCTTTCGCAAAAGGCTTGAGTTCCCCGTTCACCGGCTGCCCGCTTGTTAAGCTCTTCCTCACGGCCTGTAAGTATACGTCACGAGACGTTTCTTGCTGCAGTAACCGCTGCGTTTCGGAAGTGACCATGTAGCCCAAGGACTGCACCGCATAGATCTCCACGTCGTCTGTGGTACCAGAAGTAGTGCCAACTTGATCTTTGCCCTGGTCAGCCGTTGAGCGTGACAACATGTCAGCGAGAACCAGCAGTTGTCCGGGAATGTACTGCAAGACAAAGTTGTATTTTAGTAGCCGCAAAAAGAATATTTGCACTCGCGGTGGCATGTCGGCGATTTCCTTTTGCGCGATCGCTATAAGAGGCTTATGGTCTGTTTCAAAAAGCACTTTTCTTCCGCACACAAACTCGTGAAACCTTTCACAGCCAAAACAAATTCCGAGTGCCTCCTTTTCAATTTATGCATAGCTTTGCTCGGCTCGGGTTAATACACGAGATGCATACGCTACCGGTCGCCATTCACCATTGTAGCCTTGCAATAATGCTGCACCGACACCTTCCTTTGATGCGTCGCGCGTTATCTTAGTTTCTCGTGGCGGATTAAAGATTGCAAGCAGGGGGGCGGTAGTCAAAACTTGCGTTAAGATTTGCCACTCTCGCGCGTGGTTTGCCGTCCATTGGAACTCTGCGCGGGACTTGATAAGCTCTCGTAAAAGCGTCGTTCGCTCGAACAACTGTGGCACGAATTTGCTGAAATAGTTCAGCACTCCCAGCATCCCCTGGATGTCAGTCTTGGACGTTGATGTCGGCATGTTCATCAAGCTTTCGTTAAGCTTTGGGTCAGGCGATATGCCCGTTCGGCTTATGACGTCACCAAGGAATTTGACTGATTTCACACCGAACTTGCATTTCTGCGGGTTGAATGTCAATCCTGCTTTCTCGGCAGCCTTAAGCACTTCCGTCAACCGTTCATCGTGTTCTTTTTTACTGGAACCCCAAACTAAAATGTAGTCAATGTATACCAGCACACCAGATAGGCCCTCGAATACTTGACTCATGGTTTGTTGAAATACCTCCGGTGCGGACGAAATGCCGAAGGGCAGACGCAGAAAATGGTATCTCCCAAACGGTGAAGAGAAAGTGCAGATCTTATATGTGCGCTCGTCAAGCGGTATCTGATGATAGCCGGAGTTCGCGTCAAGACAGCTGAAGTACGCTACATTGGTTAAACGGGCTTCCAAATCCTCGCGCCTAGGAAGCGGGAAAATTCTGCCGCTTTATGTACTTGTTAACAGCTCTGGGGTCCATGCACACCCGTAGCGAGCCATCTTTCTTTTTTGCCAGAACTAAAGGACTGGCCCAGTCGGTAGGCTCGTTCACTTTAACAATTATGCCAGCACGCACCATTCTTTCAAGTTTCTTCTTTAGAGGTTCTTCCAGTGCCAAAGAAACTCGTCGAGCTGGTTGCACGATTGGCACCGCTTCAGGTTGCAGGACCATGCTGTATGCGTGCTGCAAACAACCTAGGCCCTCGAAGACATGCCTGAAATTCTTGAGAAGTCCGTCGTTGGAAATCTTGTCTACGGCGCCTACTACGAAGGTTTATTAAGAGAGTAGCTTATAAAGACATGAATGCAGCGCGCTGTACACACTGCGCATCACCGATGCGCATCCACGCTGATATAATCAGTACACGTGTCCGATACAATGGGGATACAATAGGAACGAGGTACTCCGGGGTATGTGGAAAGGTATAATTGTTCCAGGACATACATTTGGGAATGCTCCAGGAACTCCAGTACAAAGACTCCTGCACGGAGTTCTACAAAGATGCATCGAAGTCACGCGACGGGGTGTCCTATGCACCCGTCGGTCCATCCTTCTCGGAATCCGATTTACTGCGTCCGGAAACTAGTATCTTCACGGCTGAGGCCTACGCAATATTGTCGACCGTGAAGCATATAAGGAAATCAAAACTCAAAAAATCAATTATATATACGGACTCCCTAAGTGTTGTGAAGTCTTTGATATCGTTCTGTAAGCACAAAAATCCTATAATAATTGAACTCTATTCCGTCCTATGTAAAGCATATGTATCTAACCAGCATGTGATAATATGCTGGGTGCCTGGACATAGGGGCATCCAGGGTAACGTTCTAGCGGACCAAATGGCCACATCAATTGCATCACACACTGTTAATTCTACCGCTGCAGTCCCTGTCGCAGACCTGAAGCCTTTCTTAAGAAGGAAACTGCGAAACTACTGGCAACGCTTGTGGGACCTGGAAACAAATAATAAGCTGCATGTAATAAAGCCACAATTAGGTTTCTGGCCTCCTGTAACAAAATCACGCCGGACAGATGTCCTATTCTGTCGTCTAAGAATAGGACACACTTTCGGCACGCATAACTTTTTACTTACTGGAAATGAGCCCCCAACCTGTGGGAGATGCGGGGAGAGGCTGACCGTCCTCCATGTCCTCCTGGAGTGTCGGAAAGCCGAATCTGACAGAAAGAAACATTTTCCATTAGCATACCGGCAGCACATTCCCCTTCATCCTGTAATGTTACTCGGCCCAGAACCACTCTTTGACACTAACGCAGTCCTAGACTTCCTGAAAGATGTTGTGTTACATGCAATTAGCCCTATACGTTCATAGCGTCTCCTCTCTCCAGAGGATGCCGCTGTGATAGCTATTTTGTATAGCACATGCCTCTCGGCCCTTGCGTTTCAAGGGCTCTGGCGAGGCAGTAGTGCTCTTAGACAATTTTAGTCTCTCGCATATTTTATGTAATGCATCATTCTTTTTTAATGCATTTTAGTGTTCATAGTACATGTCATTAATCATTGCCATAATTTTATTACGGGTAATTTTTATGCAATTTACACAAACTCTTTTAGGCCCCTCTACAGCCAAGTCACATGAAATTCACAGAGCCCATCAGACCACGACATATTCATTACCACTAGCATGGCGCTCTTTGGTCATATCTGGCCCTTGCGCCATTAAACCTCAAACATCATCATCGTACATTTGGAAATGCGGTTGTTTGCTTGAAATCAGGGGTACAATCAGGACTCGATGTGAACCAAAGGTCAGCGAGAAGCTTCGCATTGGGCGCTCACGGGAAAACTACAAGTTAAGCTGTGCAGTGCGACATGGGCTGGACAAGCTTTGAAGTGAGAGCAGCTCACAGTAAAATTGATTATGAAGAGCGACTAAGGAATACTGAAAAAAGTATACGTGCTGGCAGCGTTTCAGTTATTTGTACAGTAAAACGAATGATTCACAGTGGAGGAAAATAACTAGGAAGGTTAGCAGCAAGCATGCCACCTGTGTGGCGTACTGTGTGGCAACAGAGAACGTCAAGTGGAAAGTCAGAGAGGCTGAGATAATCTCATGGGTGGCGGCAATGAAATAGAAGCCTGCCATGAGTAAGTACTTAGGAGTAAAAAACAAAATCAGGAAAGAAACAATTTATGATAACTCAAAGGGAAGCTCATTACATTTCGAAGCGAGATCAGGATTCCTTAAAAAACGCACTTATAAAGCGAGATATAAGAGCGAAGAAGCATGTGCTTCTTGCGGTAAAGCTAGGGAAAAAGTGGAGCATGTTTTATTAGAATGTGAAGATATCTGCCCAGCGGTAGATTTAGAGATCACTGGCCTCCTTGAAGCCCTTGGGTTCAGCGAGAGCAGGGGGAAAGTAAACATGTCTGCAATAGGGGGGGGGGGTCAGTAAGAGGCGATTGTAAGAATAGGGGCAGTAGGGAAGTGACAAACAACGGAGGCATAAAAAAACAAAATTTCCAATACAGGTTCAGAAAGTTTGGTAATGGAAATTCACCGGTTTCTTTTTAAAATTTTTTTTAACGTAGTTAGGTCATTAGATAGTAAAATAATAAGAGCTTGGTGGCGCAACCCGCTGCCCCGTTCCAAAGCTCATAGCACCCATCCCGCCATCCTGGGAGAGCAGTCGCGCCGACGTCACATCCGTTACAGGAAGTTGATGGTGGACCTCGGCATAAACACTTTCGTGGTAAAAACGAATTTTAACCTGCTAACAACATCTTGATCATTTGCTAGCAACCAGCAGGCTTTACAAGCTCCTAGCTTGCTTAGTGAAAATCCACACTGCCACAGTATTTCCTCCTGCACCAGCCACTTTACAATGCAATGTGTTCCGAGCCCTTGCCATCAGTTTTTCTGCTTTGGAAACAGTTACCGTGCTGTGAGCTGGCGTCGAGAAAGGCGACACAAATACTGTGTGCATTACTGACGTCTACAATGTTTTGCTGGATGCTACTTGTCAAGCAATGGTGATGTAATGTCTATGCATACAACCGTAACCCATGCACTTGTGCCACAGCGCCCAACGAAATCAACTTCCCATACAAGTCTGCCTCATACGAGACTGAAACTAAAGCATAAGTTTATACAGGCACCCTAAAAGGAGCACCTCATCTTTACATTTGCACTTCAGTTTAAATAGATTTCTGCTGAAGCCAACTTCCTACAACGCTGAACCTTGCTGAATGCTTTACAGGGAAATTATAGCGGTAGCACTTAATTAGAAAGCTATTCAGGGCTCTGGGAAAATGTTTGGGAAAATTAACATGCTGGGAAAATGTTTGGTGATCAATTGCGATGCATGCTCACTGACCTGGAGAGGCAAAGCAGAAAGGTAGGTCTAAAAATTAATCTGCAGAACATTGAAGTAATGTTTGACAGTCTCGGAAGAGAACAGCAGTTTACGATAGGTAGAGAGGCACTGGAAGTGGTAAGGGAATACATCTACTTAGGGCAGGCAGTGACCGTGGATCCGGATCATGGGACTCAAATAATCAGAAGAATAAGAATGGGCTGGGGTGCATTTGGCAGGCATTCTTAAATCATGAACAGCAGGTTGCCACTATTCCTCAAGAGAAAAGTGCATAACAGCTGTGTCTTACCAGTACTCACGTATGGGGTAGAAACCTCGAGGCTTACGAAAAGGGTTCTACTCAAATTAATTGAGGACGACGCAACGAGCTATGGAAAGAAGAATGATGGTTATAACGTTAAGGGATAATAAAAGAGCAGATTGCGTGATGGAACAAACGCGAGTTAATGCCATCTTAGTTGAAATCAAGAAAAAGAAATGGGCATGGGCAGGACACGTAATGAGGAGGGAAGATAACCGATGGTCATTAAGAGTTACGGAATGGATTCCAAGGGAAGGAAAGCGTAGCAGAGGGTGGCAGAAAGTTAGGTGGGCAGATGAGATTAAGTTTGCAGGGACAACATGGCCACAGTTAGTACATGACCGCGGTAGCTGGAGAAGTATGGAACATGCCTTTGCCCTGCAGTGGGCGTAACCAGGCTGATGATGATGATGATGATGATGACGACGACGATGGTGACCCACTTGTTCCCGGCGGATGACGATGGAAGAGGCCCGAGTACGTCCATTCCTCGAATGAAGCCTAGGTAGTGCGATTGGTTACAGTAACCTCGTGGGCTTCAGTGGATGGGATTTGCGGCGCTGATATTCATGACAACTTTTTACGTAGCGCTTTACAGACACAGAAATTTTGGGCCAGTAGCACTCCTGGCGAACTATGGCGAGAGTGCGTGAGAGCCTAAGTGACCAGATGTGGGCTCGTTGTGGCATGCAAGGAGAATGTCTTCGAGCATGCCAGTAGGTACAGCGAGAAGGTAGGCTTTACCGTTGCTGTTCGAGTTTTTCTTATACGAGACACCACTTCGGAGGCAGAAGGACAAGAGACTGCGAGAAAGGCATCGTGGTATGGAAAAGTTGGGTCCTTGGAGATTTTCGATGAGTGCGCCGATTTCGGCATTCTCGCGCTGCCGTGCGATCCAGTCAATTAAGGTGAGAGCCCCAAGAAATCAGCTGTAGTCCTCAGCGTCGGGGTCACAAACTTCGTTGCGTGCACACGACAACGAATCAGCATCTTCGTGCTTGTGGCGTGATTTATATACGAAGGTAAGGTCGAAAATTCTTGCAGACGAAGGCTTCATCGTGCGAGGCGCCCAGCGGGCGGCTCGAACGAATTTGGTCCCATATGTTGGTCCCGTATGTTGGTCCCGTATGTTGGTCAACCAGCACAATCAATGGTGGTCGGTCACTACTTTGAGAAGAGGCGAACGTAGAGGCTAAGGCCGAAACTTTATTGTGGCCCCTACAACAGCAGGCACACTTTCTCCTAGGTGGAGTATTTTACCTCTGCGCGTGAAAGAGTACTTAAAAGCACTTCCTGTTGGGCTAGTTGGTAGCTGTTCATTATAAAATATAAAGACTCCAAATAAACGGACAATAATATATAATAAATAAACGCCCTGTCCCGTTCTCTCCTCTTGTGTGTGTCCGTTTATTTGGCGTCCTTATATTTTATAGTGAAAGAGCAGGGCTGGCAGAATCTATCACGCGCTCAGTGCTCTCTTGGTGTTGGACCTGGATGGCGTCAAGACCCACGCTGCTAACGTCGGCATAGACTTCAGTATAAGCGTCCCCATTAGAGTGAGAAAGAACTGTTGGTGTCTGCAAACGCTCCCGTAGCCTTGTGAAAGCCGCGTGGGGCTCTTCATTCCAGACAAATGGCATATCTTCTCGTGTGAGGCAAGTCAGAGGTTCCGCATACTCTCTACGCTATAAAACCTTGTACATCGGTCCTAAACGATATGTTTTTGATGAATCATCTAACTCTGTAAACGAAATTGTGTAGCAATCATCCCGTCCTCTACAAAAAAAAAATAATCAACCAGAACTTGCACCTAGAAAAGATCTTTCGTTTTCCGCAGTCTTTACTAACGCACGTAGTTATCTTTCGAAGCGCGAGCTTATATCTAACATCATATTGCTACGGAATAGTATTACCAATGACGAAGAGGCGAGCAGTAAGAAGACGACGATGATGATTGGAGGCTAGCGCGGGCTGTTGCCTCTTGGCCAAGTGCGGCGTATTACGTTGTATATATACTTGTATATAGCTCTTCATCTGCGTCTTCTTACGTAACATATCTGGTGGAGGTGGACGTTCCCTGTTCCTCGTCACGGAGCTTCGCAGTGGACGGTACGTCGAGCCTAGCGTCATGGCTCCCGGCGATGACAACTCGACTCAGCCGCCTCCGACACCTGCTGCTACTTCGACGACCTACATCACTCTCCCTGCTCCTCGTGATCCTGGCGTATTCTCGGGCAAAGATGGGGAAGACGTCGACGACTGGATCAGCCTGTACGAACACGTCAGCCACAATAATAGGTGGAACCCTACTATAATGCTCGCCAACGTAGTCTTTTACCTCGGTGGCACACCTCGAGTTTGGTTTCGGACGCACAAAGATGAGCTCACCAGTTGGGATTCGCTCAAGCAAAAGCTCCGAGACTTGCTCGGCAACCCATACGGTCACAAACTTGCCGCGCAGAAGGCGCTTTCCGGCCGTGTGCAGACCTCAACGGAGCCCTATGTCACGTACATTCAGGACGTCTTGGCTCTGTGCCGCAAAGTTGATGCACACATGACTGAGTTAGACAAGGTATCCCATATCCTCAAAGGCATTGCCGATGACGCCTTCAACTTGCTCGTATTCAACAACGTCGCGAGGGTGGATGCTGTTATAAAAGAGTGCCGCCGCCTGGAACTCGCTAAAAGCCGACGTATCGACCAACAGTTTGCCCGTTTGCCCAACACCCCAGCGACATCTTCCTGTGCCGACGCTCCTCGTCCCAACAACACTGGCGATATTACCAAGATCGTCCAGCGTGAGATTGAGGCCGCCTATCCGGCTGCCTTCGACTCCAGCCCCACTAACGCACCTACAGTCACGGTTTCCCTGATCCAGGCAGTTGTCCGCAAGGAGTTCGAAAACATAGGCATTCACACCATCTGCTCGGCCCATCGCCCTGATACCCATCCGGCTTCTTCGATTCCGCCCCGTCCCGCATCTTCTTACCCACCACTTTTCCGCAACCCATCTGAATGGCGCACTGCTGACGACAAGCCCAGTTGTTTTCACTGCCGTCGCATCGGGCACATTTCTCGGCACTGTCGAAGTCGCTGGACTTCGCCGACCCGGTCTGCTTATACTGTCTACTCTCGCCCCTCAGGTGGCCCTTCTCATCCCTATGCCACACGCTCCGATAATGCCGCCACTGACTCTTCTGCGCCGAACCGCCCCTATTCTCGTTCACCTTCGCCCCAACGACGACAATCTCGCTCTCCACAGCCCCGTCGCTGCTTTTCGCCGACTCCCTTCGGACGCCGCTCCCAGCCGGAAAACTAGATGATGCAGTGCCTCGAGGTGACGCTGCATTGCTCCCTACGCCGCCAAATCCTCTACTGACGTTGCCCAGTCATCTGAACATTCTTGACGTGCAAGTCGACGGTGTTCCTGTATCTGCTCTTATAGACACTGGGACGCATTTGTCAGTAATGAGCGCTGACCTACGTACCCGCCTGAAAAAAATAATCACGCCCGCCACGACGCATGTTGTCCGTGTCGCCGATGGCGGAACAGCCCCCGTAATTGGTATGTGTGCCGCCCGCTTCTCTTTCGCCGATCGCTCCACTATCGTGCTGTTCATAGTCATCGCCCACTCTCCCCACGAGATCATCCTCGGCTTAGACTTCCTCTCCGTACATTGTGCTCTCATCGATTGTTCCGCCTGTACTCTCCGCCTTGACCTGCCTGTTCTGGATCCCGCTGAACCACACCCCAGTCGCCTCAGTTCCGTCGACTTCGTTCGCTTGCCACCTTCGGCGCTGACTTACGTTGACTTCGTGTCATCTCCACCAGTCCCCGATGGTCACTACATCGCAGCTCCTATGCAAGACGTCCTCCTTACACACGGGATCACAGTACCTCATACAGTTTTATCTATTACGGCGAATTGCGTCTGCCTGCCAGTGGTCAATTTTGGCTTGACGACACAAGTGCTGCCACGCGGGATGTCTCTGGCCCAGCTTTGCTCATTCGAGGATCACTTAGTAGCATCTATTGAGGTAGACGACAATTTAGCCGATGCTCCTCTACCATCGCAGTCGACAACTTGTACCATCGCTGACTTACAGAAAATGATTGCGCCCGACATGCCGTCCGAGCACGCTCGTGAGCTCTACCGCGTTCTGTTTTCCTACAACGATATTTTTGACTTTAACGATCATCCTTTGGCCCAAACTACAGCTGTTAAACATCGTATTAATACCGGCGATGCCCCTCCTATTCATCGCCGCCCGTATCGAGTGTCACCGGCTGAGCGTCAAGTTATTCACGCAGAAGTTCGCAAAATGTTTGCCAAGAGCATCATAGAACCGTCATGTAGTCCATGGGCGTCACCTGTTGTACTGGTAAAAAAGAAGCATGGCTCATGGCGCTTTTGCGCGGATTATCGGCACCTTAACAGGGTTACCAAAAAGGACGTGTATCCCCTACCTCGGATCGATGACGCCGTTGACTGCCTCCATGGTGCTCGCTACTTCTCCTCTATTGACCTCCGCTCCGGCTACTGGCAGATTGCCGTGGAAGATCTCGACCGCGAGAAGACTGCTTTTGTAACTCCGGACGGTCTTTATCAATTCAAAGTGATGCCGTTCGGTCTATGTAACACTCCTGCCACTTTTGAACGCATGATGGACTCCATTCTTCGCGGTTTCAAATGGTGCACATGCCTGTGCTACTTGGACGACGTTATAGTATTCTCCCCAACGTTCGCTACGCACCTCGAGCGCCTCTCGGCAGTCCTGGACGTTTTTCGTCGCGCCGGTCTGCAACTGAACGCATCGAAGTGTCAATTCGGCCGTCATTACATTACATGTGAGTGCTTACGTCACATTCGCTTATCGGCACGACACCGCCGGATTTTCTCCCTTTTATCTACTCTACGGTCGCGAACCGACCTTGCCCCTTGACACGGCACTTCCTCCTGCTTCGATCTCAACAAGCTAATATGCACGCGACGCCATCGCCCTCGCCGACCATGCACGCCAGCTTGCCCGTGCTCGACTGACGGACTCGCAAACCACTCAGCAGCGTCAGTACAACGCCCGCCACCGTGACGTACAGTTTTCGCCTGGTGCGCTCGTGCTCTTGTGGTCGCCCTCTCGTCACGTCGGACTTTCAGAAAAGCTCCTTTCGCGATACACAGGGCCCTACCACGTGCTGCGCCAGGTGACGCCTGTGACGTACGAAATTGCTCCTGTCAGCCCAACCTCGTCATCTACTCTGGCATCTAGTGATGTCGTGCACGTCAGTAGGCTCAAGGCCTACTACACTGCTTCCGAGTCCGGCCTTTAGTCGCTCCGGGACTGCGCTTTTGCCGCGGGGGGTAGTGCTACGGAATCGTATTACCAATGACGAAGAGGCGAGCAGTCAGAAGACGACGACGACGATTGGAGGCTAGCGCGGGCTGTTGCCTCTTGGCCAAGTGCGGCGTATTACGTTGTAAATATACTTGTATATAGCTTTTCATCTGCGTCTTATTACGTAACATATCATCAACAGGCAGCAACTTGCTCATTCTAACAGAAACCTGGCTACACAATGACGTCACTGACACCGAAGTTTTGGCCGAGCTACCCGACTTCCATGTTTATCGAACTGACCGCGTAGGTACAAGGGGTGGTGGCGTTCTTGTAGCAGTTCACCGGCAACTGTTGTGTGCATTTATTAACATGGCATCAAAACTCGAAATACTATGGCTACTATATCGCACATCACCACTTACAGTGCTGCTGGGGGTTTGCTACAGGCCTCCCCATGACCCTCCTGAATTCTTTGGGGAGCTCAATAACAATTTAATAGAACTAACAACCACCTACCCTAATGCCTCCATCCTACTTTTCGGGGACTTTAGTTTCCCAAAGATAGACTGGTGCAACTTACCATATTCTTTAATAGTAAGTCCCGCAGAGACTTTAACCTGACACAATTAGTTTCGGAGCCAACGCGTGTCACACCAGAATCCGCAACCATTCTGGACCTCATCCTGACTAATGATCCCAGTACTCTCTCATCAATTACACACCTTCTAGGAATTAGTGACCATAATGTCATTCATGCTACTTTCTCTTTTTCTGTAACACCAAATAAGACGCATAAGAAAACTATAAGGCTTTACGAAAAGGGTGACTATGACGCAATTAACCGCGAACTTGAGACCTTCTTCCCGACGTTTGAAGCCGCGTATCGCAATCAGTCAATATTCCATAACTGGTCGATGTTTAAGGATAAGTCAACAGATTTGGCTAACAAATATATTCCTAAAGTTCACATTCGCCTCAGTAATCAAAAACCTTGGTTTACTAACGCCTTAAAAAAACTAGAAAATAAAAAGAAACGTCTTTACCGAGTGGCTACAAATAACGGGAACTCGCATCGATGGGAAATCTAATACAAAGCTGAAAACGAATATCTGATTGCAATCCGCAGCGTTCCTATTATGGCACTACACTCCCGAATTTGCTGCGGACTAACCCAAGACAACTGTGGCAAGTAATAAATCCTCATTCTATTCACACTATTACGCTCACCAATGACTCACACGAGACAATTAACGATACTGAATGCGTTGACACTTTTAATTCCGCATTTGCAACAGTATTTACGAAAGAAATCGAAACAAACATTTCTTTACCTTTGTACAACATTGAAGGTCACATGCCGTGCATCACATTTTGTGCTGGCGGAATTTCATTCATAATCTAGAAGACTAAGCTATCATCTTCATTTGGCATTGATGAAATTAACTCTAAACTTCTAAGAAACGGAAGACACATGGCTGCATCATACTTGTCCTTACTGTTCTCACAGTCACTCTCTTCAGGAAACATGCCGGGTGATTGAAAAGTAGGAAGGGTCATTCCAGTCTACAAAACAGGTAACAGGAATTCTCCATTAAATTATCGACCCATCTCACTAACAAGCGTGCCGTGCTAAATCATGGAACATGTCATCTACTTTCAAATCATTGCCTTCTTGGACAGTAATAACTTTTTTCACCCTTCACAACATGGTTTTCGCAAAGGTTGCTCTTGCGAAACACAATTAGCTATTTTCGTTCATGACTTGCATACTAACCTTGACATCAATGTACAAACTGACGCAATCTTTTTAGATTTTGCAAAGGCATTTGATAAAGTATCCCCCCAACGTTTGCTACAAAAACTTCAACTGTTGAACTTGGACCCTAACATTCTTATCTGGATAAAGGATTTTTTGTCTAATCGCACACAAATGGTTTTAATCAACGGTAACCTATCAAGTCCCCTCCCAGTAACCTCTGGCGTGCCCCAAGGATCTGTTCTTGGTACCCTGTTATTTTTAATATATATTAATGATTTACCTCAGTGTGTCTCCTGTAATATACGCATGTTTGCAGACGACTGCGTCATCTACCGCTCTATCAATAACTCATCTGACCATACTGCACTCCAAAATGATCTTAACAATGTTTTAGAATGGGGCAGCAATTCACTGATGACCCTTAACGCCAACAAATGTAAATTCGTGTCCTCCTTCCGCCGTCGCAACCCTTCCTTCTTCGCTTTTGTCCCGTTCCATGAGTTCGATGGAACCAAACGGGCGCTTTTGTCCCGTTTGGTTCCTTCGAACTCATGGCTTTCCTCTCACATATTGTGGTATCCGGTTCCTTCCTTTCAAAAAGACAGCCAGTAATACACCATACGATTTGTTTATGTTAATAGGACTTTATTCATTATGGAGAAGTCGAATGATCGACAGACATGCCGAGCCACCTCGCTCGACAAGGTCTATCTTCCGTGAAGAGACTGCTCAAGTCCGTAGTGTGGTGGCTACATATGATCCCGTACCTGAATGGATTTCGCGTCTGGACGCTTGTGTTTGTTTGCCAGAATTTTGAACTGTCATTGGACTGCATACTGTGTGTGAATTTGTTTTGTGTGCGTGTATGTTCATATGTAATGTAACTGCATTGATTTGACACTACCAATATTTCCATGCAATAAAGAAAAAAAAATCGAACTCATGGCTGAGTGGCAGCGTCTCCGTCTCACACTCCGGAGACCCTGGTTCGATCCCCGCCCAGCCCATCTTGCAAGCTGTTTTTTATTTATGAATTGCCTTCCGGGATTTTTCGCTAACGGCCGACGCCGACACCAACGCCGACGACACCGGCTTTTCTGCGGCACGAGCTCCTTAACGCTGTCGCGTTAAAATATCACGATACCATTTTGCGTTGATATTCGGAGGCTTAACAAGATTACCCCGAAAGGATGTATACCCGTTGCCACGTATCGACGACGCACTGGGGTGTTTGCAAGAAGCGGAGTTGTTTTCCTCGTTAGATCTCCGCTATGGCTACTGGCAGATGCGCCTTGTCTGTCGTGTTCTTTCGTCCTCGTAGCGCTCTCTTTGTTCTGCTCAACCAACTCGCCCACATCAAGCTTCTGCTGCTTCAGATGCCTATGGCTAAAGCTGAGTGCTCCGAACCCGCGCACGTCACACCAGCCGGCTTGTATGAGTTCACTGTGATGCTGTACGGTCTGTAACGCGCCCGCCACCTTTGAAAGCGTGATGGACGGCATCCTGCGCGGCCTGAAGTGGCATACTTGTCACCTCGATGACGTTGTCTTCTTTTCCTCTCATTTTCCGACCCATCTTCGCCATTTATATCACGTTTCGACAAGTCTCCGTAATGCTGGTCTCCAGTTTAACTTTAAAAGTTTCTATTTGCAGCTCGAAAACTGGCTATATTAGGCTATTTTGTCTCCAAAGAAGGCATTCTTCCTGATCCTGCTGAACTTCGCATGGTATCCGAATTCCCGAAGCCCACTAACTTGAAAGCGCAGCTTCAGTGGCCTATGCTCGTATTTTCGACGATTAGTTCGCAATTTCACTACTGTGATCTCACCCCTAAACCAGCTTCTCCTCAGCGACAATCAAGTTTCTACTTGGTCTGAAGCTTCTGATGGTGCCTTTGCAGCTCTTCGTTGCCCGCTTAAGTCTCCGCAAATCTTGCGCCATTTTGATCCGAGCGCACCTACATATCTTCACACTGACGCCAGTGCTGTCGGCCTTGGTGCCGTGGTCGCACAACGTAAGACCACTAATTTCATTTCACTTTATTTTATTAAAGACCCTCGTGTGAGGGTGTTACATAAGGTGTGGGACACATATAGGTTAACAACAGAATACACAAAAAAGTTTGGACGAGTTATACCAACAAAAATGATTATTGCGATGCCAGCGCACGCCTAATTTGGTTAAGGTATATAGATTGGCATGTGATGGCAGGAAGTTTTTGGGTAAGGCCGTTCCAGTCGCTAGCGGTCCGGGGAAAGATTGACGAAGAAAAGGTTTTTCTGCGTGTTCGTAGTCGAGATAGCTGCTGCTGATGTCCGGTGCGAAGAGAGAAACGTGGTGGGGGAGGGCAGATGTAGGGTTCCCGTGATAGCTCGGAATAAAAGAATTTATGAAATAAGCATAAACTAGCAATGTGGCGACGAAGTGCAAGAGTAGGTAGGTGGGACTGCGATTTCAGAGATGATATGCTGATATCAAAAGAGTACGAGGAATGAATGAATCTAGTAGAGCTGTTGTGGTATCCTGTGTTAGCTTCTGGTTTCGGTTTTGGGTCGTTTACGTCAGGGCGCCACTCAGCGCCAAACGCTGTAAGTTGCCTCCTGCTTCCCCTCGGAGAAATAAAATAGCATTCTTTTTCTGGTTCCCCCCGGCCACGGCGGCCGCATTTCTATGGGGGCGAAATGCGAAAACACCCGTGTACTTAGATTTAGGTGCACCTTAAAGAACCCCAGGTGGTCGAAATTTCCGGAGTCCTCCACTACGGCGTGCCTCATAATCAGAAAGTGGTTTTGGCACGTAAAACCCCATAATCTAATCTGTCTGGTTCCTGACTGAAGCAGTCCGCAGGCCACGAACACTCAAGTTCAACAAATGGCCACAGAGGGCGAAAAAATCGACCGCGCGGCGCTGCTAAAGAAACAGACATAGTACACCAATTAAAAAGGTTCCTCGTTGAGCTCATTATCTCCCGCTAGAGGCGCCGTAGTAAGCGCAATTTTAACCTACAAACTTTATTTAACAATAACCGAAGCGTTTGTATTACATGACAAAGAGTACAAAATTATCATTCCTAATTTACATTGTACTCTTTATCACAAACTTTGTTGTTTTTTGCCATTTTAAACGCAAAATATCGCTCAGCATCGTCGATCTCCCACGTGACCTCTGGCCTGGATTTAAAATTTTTACCGGTATGTTCCCGTTCACGGCAGGTACGGATTCGTTGGTTCGTACATCGGTTGGTTATTTTGTGCTAAAACCAGTTTATTTCGCTTCGATATCTGGCGTTATTTAACTGGGGTGTAAGCCCGAAAGCTATTTTTCAGTCGTGAGCCGTGTGGAACACGTCTGCATCGAAATGGGAGCCGGGTCCTGCTGCAACTGAGGACAGCAATACCGGTGAGTCGTTTAACATCGCTGCTTCAATCGCTATGTAATTTATTGGTATCGTTAACTTACAGGCGCAGGCAAGTTAACGAACTAGATGCTGCATTACATATGGGCAGTCAGGACCCTCCGTTGCTGTTTCCGAAATAAACTTTCAGTTGCGAGGCCATCATTACACACACATTCACGAAAGAGAAAGCGATATCGGAACGCGCGTCACATTTTTAGTCTCGTTGTAGCCGTAGCCATGGGTGACTGAGTAGCCTTATCGATATATTTTTTTTTTCGAGGCCGCTGGTAACTTCTTTTGTTCACAGAACCGAATAACACTTTGATAAACTGAAGCTAAAGTACTGAATTTAATGTATTAAACAGTTGCACGCATGATAATTCATCCATATTTCGTACCTGTTGGTTCCAAATGTTCTTGCTGTTCAGTTTGGGTTACCTCAGGACATTTTTGCAGTAGTGAAGCGGTGCATCAGGTTCATGCACAAAAAGAATGCATTATTTTTAATAGCTTCATGTCTTTCATCTATTTGCTTGTGAAACCAGCAGTGTGATCTCTTCTAGTGTATAAACGAGCGCACAAAGGTTCTCATTTGTGAGCTTAATAATACTTAAGCTGTTGATATGCATTGTAGTTACGCAGACATCAATTTTACGGAAAGTAACAATATTTATTTATCATGCTGCTTAAGCACCCTAGAACAAACAGTGCACATTTGCCTGTGTTCTGTAGTCACAAACCATTACAATGTATATGTCGCACCTTTTCGTATTTTATATTGCAAAATTGTGCTTATTCAATTTCTGATGCAGTCAAAATTTCTGTTCCAGACATGCAGTAATGAGGACAGCACCAGTATAAAGCGACACACTCCATGCACTAAACAGAAGCTGCTGCCTGCTACGAGGTCATTGTGTGGACTTTAGCTGCTACTACAAGGTAAACAACACCTGGTTCAGAAATAAATATGCTGATATATCCTGTATTGGCTTGCTACTATTGAGATACATGTCATTTGTTTGTAGCAGATTATATGAACGTTTGTTCATGTTTACATTTCAGCATAATTGGTTCAAACATAAAAGAAAACACTACGAGAGTTTGGATAATCTCTGCTGTATCTCATGTGCCACTGTTCTGCCCCAACAGAGTCTCTGCCAAGTACATCTTGGTGATCACGGGAGCCCCCATCTACACCAACAGGAAGGGGCCGGAGCCGAATTCGCAAGACCACGAACAAGAAAGCCATTCCAGTATAATTTGGATGAGATATCAAGTCTACGGACGACTGTTTCAAGAGTGAAAAGAGCCTCCGCCATCATTCCACCAGCACAGATATTGGCCAAGTCATCCAGGTACCTCAGCAACAAAAATTCTGTGTCTTCAGATGTGCCTGCAACCTCTCAACAAGCACAGATGATGCTGGCCAAGAGTGTTCCGTCAGCTTGCCCTTCCTTAGTGAGCTTCCTGGCCTTGCCAATTCGTGCCAAGTGTAATTTTGTTTCAATGAATGCAAGCTTTTTCATTCCACATTTTTGTTAGAGATCATTCCTCTTTTTCATATAAACATTAAGGGTCAACTAATTCTTTGTTCATATTTAATACCAATCACTGTCTAGAAGCAAGTACATCTGTAGCAGCATTTTCTAGTGTAGCTTGCCATGTGCAATTCCTCTCCTGAAATAACTGATGCGGCATTGGCGTGTGCCTTGCATTAACATTTACACTGTGTGCTATGTAGCATTTAACTTTTCTTAATGTTTTTGCCTTTCAGTGCTTGCAAGGTAGAGTGGCTTCTTTCTTGAATGCAAGCTTTCTCATTCCCATAATGAATTCCTAGTCTTATTCAGGATTGCTATTTTTGCTCGACAGCCTGTGTTTTTGTGCAAGCTACATTTAAGTGATTGATTGCAGAATCTGGTTTCGCTGCTGTCCGACTTGGCACTAGTCACCGTGTTACATTTCTCATATGTGGGAGCCTGGTTAGTTGCATTGGGAAACAGTCTCTCAAGGCAAGCACTTGCTCCTGCAGTCCGCACAGTGACATACGCTGCGAATTTATGCACACCGTGGTTGGTGCTCCCCGTTCCGTCCTTTCCTGCTGCTGCCGTGTGCAAATTATGCTTGTCACCTTCCATAACTTGGCATCAACAGAGACCTCATACATGATTACATGGTTCTAAGTGTATGAAGTTGATATCCACATGTGTGGAAACGCTTGCAAAATTGGCTGCAATATGGTGATGTCCACAAAACCGACCATGCCCATATTTAGAGAATGTGGGGCACCAAGTTTGAGTTACACATCAGTGGCATGCGAAAGAACAAAAAGAATCATGCAGGTTGGAAAGGCAGTAACGCTAAAATGCCGGGCACTCCACGCCACTGCGTTGGCTGCGGCAGCAGATGCTTGCATCACGCGATTGCTTCGCAATGCAAGTTGCTCATCTTCAACGGCTACTGTCGGTGCAAACACGTGGGACACGCTGTCCAATCTGCTTGCGCTGCTGGTTGTTGCTTGTTACCAGACTACCATGTGCCACGAAGGCAAGCACTATGCCTACAGTCGGACGGTTGAATGTGCCGCAAGCCACCCGTGTGGGTGTATGCTCGCTGTTGTCATGTGGATCGTAGCCAATGTATAAATCGAGCATTATGTTAGAGTATGCTGAAGTGATTTGATTGCAGAGTCTTGTTTCAGTGTTGTCCCACTTAGTCATAGTTGCCGTGTTTCATTTCTCGGATGTGTCAGACTAGTCAGTTGCATTAGCCAACAGCCTCTCGAGGTAAGCACCTGCTCCTGCAGTCCGCACAGCGACACAAACTCCCTGTTTACATGTACTGCGATTGGTGCTCCCTGTTTGTCCTTTCCTGCTGCAGCCGTGGGTAAAGTGTGCTTGTGGCCTTCTTTGGCTGCGATTTGGCGTGTACGGAGACTATCATACATGATTACATGGTTTGAAGTGTACGATATCCACATGGGTGGAAAGGCGTGCAAAATGGTTATTCCCAGAAAACGGACCATGTCCATATTTAGAGCAGCTGAGGCACCAAGTGTGAGCGACACATTAGCGGCCACCAAATGAACAAAAAGAAACGTGCATGTAGGAAAGGAGGTAACGCTAGAATGCCGGGTAATTCATGTCGCTGTGTTGGCTATGGCAGCAGGTGCCTGCGTCACCCGATTTGTTCGCAGTGCAAGTTACGGCGACTGTCGATGCAAACAGGTGGGGCACTGTCGAATCTGCTTGCGCTGCTGGTTGTCACTCGTTACTAGACCACCATGTGCGACGTAGGCAAGCACTGTGTCTGAAGTTGGATAGCTGAATGTGCTGTAAGCGACCTGTAGTGCGTGAATGCCCACTGTTCTCGTGTGGATCTTAGCCAATGTACAGTGTATTGTCTGAACCTTATGCGGTGATTGAATGCAGAGTCTAATTTGATAATGGTCGCCATGTTATGTTTCTTCGATGTGGCGCCCTGGTCAGCTGCGCGGGCAACAGTTTCCCGAGGTAACTGTCTGCTCCTGCAGGCCACACAGCGACAAAGACTCTCAATTTACATGCACCGTAATTGGTGATCTCCCCGTTCGACCTTTCCTGCTGCAGCCGCGGGCAAATTATGCTTTTGGGCCTTCATCGGCCGTGATGTGGCCCATATTGAGAATGTGGGGCACCAAGTATGAGTTACACATTAGCAGCCCCCGAAAAAACAAAAAGAAACGTGCTGGTTGAAAATGAGGTAACGCTAAAATGCCGACTAATCCATGTCGCTGTGTTGGTTGCGGCAGCAGATGCCTTGCGTCACCCGATTGCTTCGCAATGCAAGTTACGGCGACTGTCGATGCAAACAGGTGGTGCACTGCCCAATTTACTTGCGCTACTGATTGTCGCTCGTTACCATATCGCTATGTGCGACGACGAAAGTGAGCAGTTTACGAGCTCGCGTTAACAGCTTCAGCGTATCTCGAAATGCAAATTTTATTTCTGCTCTCATACGAGAAGCTGCACTCCTTTTCTTCTGCCAATAAAGTCGCACGTCCTGTTCACTCACTTGTGGCTTGTTTGTATGGGCGTCAGTAGAGGCTCTTTAGTCTCCTGGCAATTAAAACGCGGCAGCTGAGGCATGCCGCAACGCCAGCAAGGTGAGCACGGCGCCTACCCAGCGTACGCCAACGGAGTAAAGGGCCATATTGGATATTGCACTAAAAAAGAGCATTTCCGCTTCCTGTTAAAGCAGCGCCATCTGTCGGGCCCCGCGCTAAGTTCCATGCGCTGCCGCTTCTTATTTTCGAACCACTGTGGAAGGTACAGTTTCCCTTCTCTAAAGTTGTTTCTTTATTCTATGCAGTCCGGCTCTTTAATGCGGCGCTGCGCGCCCCGGCCGTTTAGGCCTCCTGCCGCAAATCCTCCGTCCGGCCACCGCGTCGAAGCTACAACAGCTGTTTTGAACTGATTCGAGTGAATTAGCAAGGTATACTTGCTTGGGACACCAGATGGGCGATGCATATTCTAATTTTGATCGAACTAATGATTTGTATGCGAGTAGCTTAACATGCTGGGGGGCAGAGTGGAGATGACGCTTTAAGAAGCCAAGCGTTTTGTTAGCGGATGAAATAATACTCGCGATATGGGCTATTCCGCGTAAGATCATGACTAAGATGAACACCGAGATATTTATAAGATTGGACAGGGTCGATAGGAACGTTAGAGATAGTGTAGGGAAACAAGAGAGTATTACTGTGACGGTGGAAAGATATATATTTGCATTTGTTTATATTAAGTGTCATTAGCCAGTCGTTGCACCAGTTTTGTACCAGATTTAGGCTATTCTGTGGGGATTGCTGGTTAAAGGCGTCAGTAAGTGTTTTGTAAATGCCGAATATGTGGTCGCCTACGCCAGTCGTCCTCTCACAAAACCTGTGGCCAATTAGTAACAGAAGAAAAGTAACTGGCCATCGTATGGGCTCTTCAGAAATTTCACTCATACCTCTACGGTCGATCCTTTGACGTGGAGACTGATCATCACGCTCTTTGCTGCTTGTCAAACTTCAAATACAAGTCGGGCAGCCTCGCTCGGTGGGCCCTCCGAATCTAGGAATATGATATCCGTGTGGTCTATTGCTCTGGACGCAGACATTCTGACGCCGATGCTCTCTCGCTCTTCACAGTTACTTCGGACGCCAGTACTTCTACCTAATGACATAATGTCTCACCATTTGACATCCTGGACATGGCCTCAGAGCAACGAAAAGACCAATGGGTCGTCGTCATGATATTCGATTTTATGTCAAATCCTCCGGCAGCTTCGGCACCTCGAGCGTTACGCCGACCAGCGCAGCATATCACCATCCGCGACGGACTTTTATACCGCCGCAGCTACCACAATGACGGCCGCACATGGCTCTTAGTAGCGACCCGCCACAATCGAAAAATTTATGCTCAGCTTTTTACTCTGACCCACAGTGTGGTCATGGTGGAGTGTCAATGACCTTCGCATACGATATTGCTACACGCGTGTGGTATTTGATTGTTTCAATGAGGCGCGTCGGCGCCATCCCTCGACAAAAGAGGAGAAAGACCGAACTGGGCTCGCGCTGTGAATCTAACCGGTCAGCGCTGCAACCGTTGTTCTAAATATAACCAGTAAATAGTTGCTCGTCTTACTGACTCGTCCTTCGCGTAATATTGTGGTGGAGGTGGACGGTTCCCCGTCTTCGCCACGGAGCTCTGAAGTGGCCGCACCGTTGCCTTCTCAGCCATGGCTTCCGATGGAACCACCCCGTCGTCATCTACACCTCCGGCGCCAACCACAACGTATGTTACGGTTCCTAGTCTCCGTGATCCTGGGACATTCTCCGCCCAAAATGACGTTGACGTCGACGACTGTCTCAGCACTATGAGCGTGTTAGCCAAAGCCACCAGTGGGACCCTACCATCATGCTTGCCAATGTGATCTTTTACCTGAACGGGACACCGCGTGTCTGGTTTCGCACCCATGAGATCGACCTCTCCAGCTAGGACATCTTCAAAGAGCGGCTTCGCGATTTATTTGGCAACCCGTTAGGTCGCGAAACGAGCTTGCCACCCGTGTCCAGTCATCGACCGAATCGTATGTCTCCTACATACAGCAAGTGCTCGCGCTTTGCCGGAAAGTCGACGAGCACATGACCGACGTTGACAAAGTGGGCTATATCCTAAAAGGCATCACGGACGACGCCTTAAATTTGCTCGCCTATAACGACGTTTCTACCGTCGACGCCATCGTCAAAGAATGCCGCCGCTTCGAGGTAGCTCAAAGCCGCCGCGTCGTCCCACAGTTTTCCCGGCTCCCAAACACCCCTGCCACGTCCTCTTGCTCCGCTCTTACCGCCACACGACCATTTCAAGAGAACGTCACACGTATCGTTCGCCGTGAGATTGAAGCGGCGAGTCTGGCCCCCCTTCATCCACGACCCCCTCACGGTACCTTTGACCACGGAATCCCCACTATTTCTGTTATTCAAACAGTTGTGCAGCAAGAAATTGCAAACCTTGGCATCCCTACCGCGTGCTCTGTCTCCCGATCTGATTCGGCACCCATTCCCATGTCCACAACCTGTAATGACCAGTATTTCGCTCCCAGACCACGCAATCCTGCTTGATGGCGAACCCCAGACGACAAACCGATCTGCTTCCGCTGCCACCGCGTTGGTCATGTATCACGCCACTGCCGCACCACCTGGATGCCGCCGTACTGGAGCTCATTCCCTGCTCCTCGCCCATACGCCGACGCTCGCCGTTATTCACCTCGCCGTCTCTATCCTACTTCTGATGCCCCTGGCAGCCGCTCGTCCGTGCGATCGCCATCGCCTCAACGCCGTCGCTCCCCGTTAACCCAACCTCGCCGCTTTTCCTCGCCAAACCAACGGACGGAAAACTAGGCCATGGAGCTCTTGAAGGTAGTGCTGCATCACGTTCGTCCTGTCCAAACCCTCCGTTGACGCTCCTCTCCAACACAAACCTAATTGAGGTAGACGTAGGTGGTGTTCCGTTCACGGCATTAACTGATACTGGAGCCCAAGTGTCCCCATGAGCGCTAACTTAAGTCGTCACCTCAAAAAAGTTCTTACGCCTGCCTTGGACAGGCCGGTGCGGCAGACGAGCTCGTATTTCAACGCGTCGTATTGCTACTCGGTTGGAGGCGCGAGGATAATGTCTCGTACCTCGGCTGCTTCGCGTGGTGTTAGATCCGCAGTAACGTGATGAAACTTTGTTTCTTGAGACACAATTCTCCTGGATGAAAATTTGGCTTCCACTTGCGCGAACCAAAGAGCAGGGTCTGCAAGCCAGAAACACGGGAGTTTTCGAGCGACGGCTGAGACGGCAGCATATCCCTGGGATTCATAGTCTATCCGTCGGGGCAGCGTCGGTGGCTGCCATACCGCTTAACGTTGCAGCTTTGCGCTTATTAGGCTACCTGTCCAGCATTGCTGAAAGCTGTAGCGCTTGCTTCTGGAAACTCCGGGTGACCATTTGTATGGAGGAGAGTTCTATCGTCACATTAAACTACTTAATTATTTATTACAATAGGTATACATGACTGTGTAGGAAAAATTCCACGAGCGTGTCTGTTCCACGCGGTAGCGTCTGGTCTGCTCCCCGGTTATGTGCCTAACATGATCTAATGTTTATTTTACCCGCGCCATCCGGCGACATACCGAGGCCGCTCGTGGTTGCCAGACGCTGGAGGCGAAACCGAAACTCGCTTAACCGAAACAGCAGGCTCGCACGCTGGAACAGAGTTTTTTGGCAACGCCTCCTGTGGTGCACACTTTCGGCTCTTGCGAGGAAGTTTCGGTGGTGCTTGAGCCACCGAAAAATTATTGGGCAAGAAATATTTCATCGGTAAATATTTCACTGACTTTTCGTGTTGTACGCAAGCACCAAATTTTTTTAGAAAGAAACGGCAGATGTTCAAGCGCCAATGTTGGTACAGTTTGCATGGAACGGCCCATACATAAATGAACTCATTGCGACAAACAAACGTCGTGAAGAGCACAGTTCAAGATGATAGAAGACTGGGATCGGGAGTTGCTATGTTTCATGACTAATAACAACAGCGCACTGAAAACGAAGATGAAAGGTTGCGTAGACACAAGGCACGCCTCCCTTCGTCTTCTTTATCAGAACGCGGTTGTTATTAGCCAAGAGTATAGCTGTCTTAACATAAAAACCTTTATAACCTTTGTATACCTACTTTCCTAACCATTAGGTAGGCAGAAAACTGGAATGTATCACCATCTGAATTGAATATTGAATTGAATATATCTTTATTTCCAACAGATTGGTGGAGACAGGGAAGAAAAGCTGCAAGTGCAGCTTGAAAAGATACCCTGCCCCCTATGACCACAAGACATGGTCAGCGCGGAGCTGCCGCGTGTTTTTAACAATACAAAAATACACAGTTTGCAAGAATGCATGAGAAGCGCTAAGTGAAAAGTGAGTAGTTGCGCGTAATTAAGTTACAAAACGTTTCACACATGACAGATGAAAACAAACATATGTATACACATATATATGTAATATAAATGTGAATAAAAAGCTGTAAACTCATCTAATCTGCACTTCTGAAATAGCTGACCGCATAAACATGAATATTAGTCCCGCTGATTAAGTCGAGAAAATTCTGATGGGGTAAGGGCACATATATCATTGCCAGATTTGTTGTAAGCATTTAAAAGCCTTGGTAAGTTGTTTTTTAGCATTTGTGAGCTGTAATTAGTTCTAACACCGTGCACTGTCCAGGGTTCTGTGTTTCTTGTGAAACGTGAGGGGACACGTTCTTCTAAACATAATAATTTAAAGATCGCTTTTCCTGTTTGTGTGATAAAACTTCTGCAAAAGTCAACGCCTATAGATTTCGTGCAGTGCGATAATTTTAAACTTGTGAAATAAATGGCCGGTGTGTGAATCATACGGCACATTTGCGAGGACGCGTACTATCCTTTTCTCTAATAAAAATAATTTGCTTAAATTCGTATCAGTTGTAGGGCCCCATACGAGGTGACAATAATTGAGATGAGAGGTGAATAAGGCGTTATATAATAGTACTTTAACTGATGTAGGAAGAAGGTAACGGTTTCGGCTTATTACACCTGTTATCTGATTCAGTTTTTGCGTTACAAAGTTTACATGGTCATTCCATAGCAGCGATGAAGAAAAATGCACGCCTAAGGTTTTGATGCTACAAATTCAATTGGAGCATTATTATAGGCTATGCCATGTAGTAAAAGGGAGGTGCTTCCTTTTGGCCGAAAAATTATAGCTTTAGTTTTGGTTGGGTTGACACATAAACAGTTTTGCTTAGGCCATGTACTAAGTTCAGGAGCACTTCATTTGATATGGTGATAAGCTCGGTGTAAGAACGTGATGTTATAAATATGCTGGTGTCGTCTGCGTAAATTAAAAATTTTACATTGAAATGAATATTTACAATATCGTTAACATATAGATTAAAAAGCAAAGAACCCAGAATGCTGGCTCGAGGTACTCCAGAAAGTATAAACCTCTCTTGGGACATGAAGCTATTTATCTTTACATATTGGCGTCTATTTTGAAGATACGACTTCAGAAATTCAAGAGGAAGTACTCTAACTCCATAACGATAGAGCTTATGAAAAAGAATATTGTGGCTAATATAATCGGACGCTTTACTGAAATCTACAAATAAACCGAGAGTTATGAGCTTGTTTTCGAAATTGGTAAGGATATATTATTTATGATGCAGATAGGGCTAACTCTGCAGACTTGTCTTTTTGAAACCCATACTGAGATACGCTAATTAAGTTGTGCTTATTACAGAATGAGTTTAACGTACAAATATTTTCTCTAAAGCTTTGGAAAAGATAGGGAGAACAGGTATGGGCCGGTAATTATTTATTTCTACCTTGTTGCCTTTCTTATGAAGTGCTGTTACTCTCGCACTCTTCATCTTTGCAGGAAAAACACCAGTTGAGATGGATAAGTTGTATATGTTTGCATGTAGTTCAGTGATCTCATGTTGCACAAGTTTTACGGGTGTTATTTGCATCCCATCAGGATCAATTCATGACCAGTTTTTAAAACTAGAAAATACTGTATGCACTTCATGAACATCTGTAGGCTGGAAAAAGAGCGTGTTTTGATTTGGAGGGAAAGTAAGGTCAGGAAGTTTTGCAGAAGTAACATAGGTATCGCAATACACAAAATGTTTATTAAACTGTTCGACCATTTCCTGCCGTGATAACTTCTGTCCTTTGTAAGCAATTTGTTCTATAGACTCGCTCCTTCTTTGTCGCCCCAATATAAAATTCAGGTTCTTCTAAAGTTTATGGCTCTGAGAGCAAGAAGAAAACATCTGGAAATAATGTGCATCTTTTGCTTTTCTTAAAGGGAAGCTGAAAGGTTTTCCAGAAAAAATGAGTGAACATCCGTACATAATGGTTTTCAACCCTCCGAATTCGAATATCGTATCGAAATTGGGCGAAAGAAAGCGCAAATATATTTTATTTCGACGAAACGTGCAGCAGCGGACACGCCCAGCTCGCGCGTATCGTTTCCGCCTGTGATTGGTCGGGCGCCTCGTGACGTCAACACTAGTAACCGACCGCTGCCGCTACACATGAAGCGTGGTGCCAGGTAGTTTGGTGCAGTTTTTCTGAGACGGTAACGGAAAATTTAGAGAGACTGCGTTTTTCTGAAGAGTTCGGCGTTACTCCCTACATGTACGAGCCGATTGCGAAGAGCCGGCCTCTCGAAGAAGCAAACGATGCTGGTGCGAGCAGTGCTTTCGACGCGAACGAAAGCACAGTCTTGGGATCTCCTCGTGTTGGAAATGCTCTTAGGTGAGTATGTTTTTTGCAAAGCGATCTCGTGATCTCGCCGATCTAGTGAGCTCGTTTCCGGTCAAACAACTGTAGTGTTGTGTTCCTGCATGCCTCCTCGTGGAACGTAAGCGGGGATGCGATCGTCGGCATTTGTGCGCTGTCCAAAGCTGTCAGCAATCTACAAAGACGGTTTAAACGCGTGAAAAGCTTCCCGGTTCATGCAGTACGTGTAATGACCTTCATCTGTTGACTACCACGTTGACTTCCACTCAGGTTGATTACCACTCACGTTGACTACCACGCACGTTGACTACCATTCTACATACACGCAGACGCACCAACAAAAGAATGCAGGGTCGATCGAAGCAGATTACGATGGCACGCACGCAGAAACAAGCGCGGTCAGGCACGGTCGCGGACGCTGCGAAGGAACGAAACACTAGAGTTGACGTCAGAACACCACGGTTTCCGGTCTCCGCTCGCATCGTCAGCGTCAGCAGCAGCGCGCGGCATTCGACGGGGGGCGGAGCTACAGCGCAATTTCAACCGACGATTACGTCGCTCCTAATTGAAAAAAAAAAAACCCAAATTTTACCTACATAAGGTTCCCGCATCCGTATATGAGCGTCTTATTGAATTCGACAGACTCTTCAGCTTCCCTTTAACTGTTTGGCTAGTTTATTTCTATACTCCTTGAAAGCCTTCAGGCCAGCAGGGTCACGGTATTTTACAAATTTACCATTAAGCTGGTCGCGCTTCTTTATTTTCTTAAACAGGTATTTTGTTAGCCAAAGCTTTCTGAAATATATATGCTTACTTTTTTGCAGACGAAGTGTTTTGAATACACGTCAAGAAACATTGTGATAAGCTTAGTGTAAGCCACTTCCGCATTATTTCCTTGAAGGATATTATCCCAGCTTACGTCGCTTAGTTGAGCCTGAAATGCCTGCGGCGCTTGTTCAGTAATGTCCTGATAAAATATGTCAGACGCGTTGCTGCGTATCGCAATATGTGCACTTTCAACGTACATACAAATTGGCATCTGATCACCTATGCAATGCGCCAAAACACAACCGCTAATACATGAAGGGTGATAACTTGTCAAAAAGAGATCAAGCGTAATTTCACTTGTAGCTGTAACCCTAGTTGCTGATTATATGGCATTATTGCAACCGTTCCGGACAAATGTGTTTAAACTCGCGCGTCGTTGCGTTTTCACAACCCATATCAATATTCATGTCGCCACCAATAACTACACATTTTTGATTTTCACTGGCGAATGACAACAGATTATCCATAAACATGAAAAAAGCATTCAAACTGCCATCAGGTGGTCGGTAACAAACAGCAAATAACGTCTCATTGGTTTCAACACATAGAACCTCAATATTTTCATCCGTGCACGAAAAGTTGCCAGATAGATCACATGATATAGACTCATTTACCAACAAGGAAACACCTCCTCCACGCCGTGATTCTGTTTAAACAGAAAATTTTCTTATTAGATAACTGAAAAATATTGCTAGCATCAGTGTACCACATTTCAGTAAACATCACTACATCGCACAAGTTTTCTATTTCTGAGAAGAAGGTTTCCAGTTCTGTTTAATTATTCGCAGATTGCACATTTAAATGTATACAGCTTAATACTATTTTTTGTACGCGTAGTGTACAGAACCATTCGGTCTTTGTTTTATAGCCTAGGTGCATAATGGTTCTATTGAGCTCAAAAATATCTCTTATTGATGAGCTAGGGCAGAAAGGTCGTCAGAACATTTTACAAGAACCGCAGGATCCACCATTTTTACGTACCAGGACTTTCCCATTAGAACACCAAGCACACCTATAGCCAGAACTTTTTGCCCATTCTTTAGCACAGTAGAGAAGCTTTCTTGTACGGAGGGTCAGGCTTTCAGCTATGTAAACCCTATCCTCACTGTTTGTCAGGTTTCGTGTCAGGTTTCGACAAAGTCAGCAATATTATTACTATTATGGATGAAATAGTTCAAGTGGCTGAGGAGTTCTACAGAGATTTATACAGTACCAGTGGCACCCACGACGATAATGGAAGAGAGGATAGTCTAGAGGAATTAGAAACGCCACAGGTAACGCCGGAAGAAGTAAAGAAAGCATTGGGAGCTATGCAAAGGGGGAAGGAAGCTGGGGAGGTTTAGGTAACAGCAGATTTGTTGAACGATGGTCGGCAGATCGTTCTAGAGAAACTGGCCACCCTGTATGCGCAATGCCTCATGACCTCGAGCGTACCGGAATCTTGGAAAAACACTAACATAATCCTAATCCATAAGAAAGGGGCCGCCAAAAACTTGAAAAATTATAGACCGATCTGCTTACTGTCAGTTGCCTACAAACTATTTACTAAGGTAGTCGCAAAAGGAATCAGGAACACCTTAGATTTCCGTCAACCAAAGGACCAGGCAGGATTCCGTAAAGGCTACTCAACAATATACCATATTCACACTATCAATCAGGTGATAGAGAAATGTGCGGAATATAACCAACCCTTATATATAGCTTTCATTGATTACAAGAAAGCGTTTGATTGTGTCGAAACCTCAACAGTCATGGAGGCATTACGGAATCACGGTGTATACGAGCCGTATGTAAAAAGACTGAAAGATATCTATAGCGGCTCCACAGCCACCGTAGTCCTCCATAAAGAAAGCAACAATATCCCAAGAAAGAAAGGCGTCAGGCAAGGAGATACGATCTCTCCAATGCTATTCACATCGTGTTTACAGGAGGTATTCAGAGACCTGGATTGGGAAGAATTGGGGATAAAAGTTAATGGAGAATACCTTAGTAACTTGCGATTCGCTGATGATATTGCCTTGCTTAGTAACTCAGGGGACCAACTGCAATGCATGCTCACTGACCTGGAGAGGCAAAGCCGAAGGGTGGGTCTAAAAATTAATCTGCTGAAAAATGAAGTAATGTTTAACAGTCTCGGAAGAGAACAGCAATTTACAATAGGTAGCGAGGCACTGGAAGTGGTAAGGGAATACATCGACTTAGGGCAGATAGTGACGGCGGACCCGGATCATGAGACGGAAATAATCAGAAGAATAAGAATGGGCTGGGGTGCGTTTGGCAGGTATTCTCAGATCATGAACAGCAGGTTGCCATTATCCTTCACGAGAAAAGTATATTACAGCTGCGTCTTACCAGTACCCACCTACGGGGCAGAAACCTGGAGGCTTACGAAAAGGGTTCTTCTTTAATTGAGGACGACGCAACGAGCTATGGAAAGAAAAATGATAGGTGTAACGTTAAGGGATAAGAAAAGAGCAGATTGTGTGAGGGAACAAACACGGGTTAATGATATCTTAGTTGAAATCAACAAAAAGAAATGGGCATGGGCAGGACATGTAATGAGGAGGGAAGATAACCGATGGTCATTAAGGGTTACGGACTGGATTCCAAGGGAAGGGAAGCTTAGCAGGGGGCGGCAGAAAGTTAGGTGGGCGGATGAACTTAAGAAGTTTGCAGGGACGACATGGCCACAATTAGTACATGACCGGGGTTGTTGGAGAAGTATGGGAGAGGCCTTTGCCCTGCAGCGGGCGTAACCAGGCTGATGATGATGATTATTATTATTATTATTATTATTATTATTATTATTATTATTATTATTATTATTATTATTATTATTATTATTATTAGGTTTGTTCGCGAGCCAAGCATCGGCCAATTCCTGGCATGCAAAACGTACGATCATTCCTCGCGGCTTCCCGGGATTTCCAGGTAACCTATGTAGGGCTACGACATCTTGCCTGCACTACAAAGCAGCCTGTAATCTTCCGGCGACTCCATTTACTTTACTCCACAGGTCTCCGTCATCCTCAATCACACCTTGAATTTCCAGATTTAATCGCCTGCTCCGTCTCTCAAGATCCTCAACATCAGATTCCAGCTGTGAAAGCTACTGAAATGCGCCCTGTTTCTCAATTTTCTCCAACCGGTTCTTATCGTGTTTCATATCTTTCTCATGAGTATCCAGCCACTGTTGAATAGCGTCGAAAGGATCAGACAAGACCTGAACAGATTTTTCCATGCATGAAATCTGGGCAGGATGCTCGAGAACAGAACTTAGCTCGCGGTCAATTTCTGCCAACTTAACAAGGTTGTTGTTTTCAGATGCTTGATTTGCAACGGGAACATGGCTCTTGCCACCGACAGGCTTACAGAATGAGCATTTCCACGTTTTCGGTGATGTCTCGCGCTTGCTATTAAACGCCTTTTCAGATACTCCAGAACAATCCCTTACATGAAAAACAAACTCGCACTCAGAGCAAACTAGAACCCGGTCAGCATCGTCCAGCGAAACTCGGCAAGCACTGCAACGGCCCGTTTTGCACGTCTTGCACTATAAGAAGGAAGAAGGCTGCGGCACTTCAAGAGACACAAAACACGTTGAAGTGTTCAACTGTTTGATGCACTTCGACGGCAGCAGCGGAGCAAAAAAAAGTGAAAAAAAAAAGGGTGAGGTAAGGCAACCAACCTGGGAATTGCAGAAGAGCAGTTTAGAAACGTGTGCGATGCGCTCCGGGGCTGCGGTCAAGTGATGGGAAACGCCCCACGAAATGATCAAGATTGTTGATCCATGCCAGCAGGGGATGCACACGTCAGTGTCCAATTTCTTGCCGCGTGAATTTCAAAGAAGAAAGGCCGCTGGTCCGGCGATGTCGGTGTGGTTTGGCACACCAGAGTGGCAGTCCCGCAAACGTTGTACGCTCCGCATTTGCTTGTAAGTCCGTGGCGAAAAACCTGGGAATTGCAGAAGAGCACTTTGGAAACGTGTGCGATGCGCTCCGCGGCTGCCGTCAAGTGTCAATCATCACCATGCGGATTTGCGTGGTGATGGTTGCGTGACGTACTTCCAAGGAAGGGATTTTAGGTGCAGCCCAGCAAAAAAGACTGTCATGTTAAAATTACCAAACAACGTATCCGAAACCATGCGAACGAATAACTCATAGGAAACATGTTTGAATGAGTAGCGCGACACCTCCTCTACAAGTACGCGAAAACTTTCTCAATAAAGAAAGCAGACCATCGTTCTCGGATACGTGCATCTGATCAGCTGGGAAACATCAATTTAAAAAAGAAATTGGAGAGCTAGGCAATCCACATAGAGAGGATTGGAGAGGCCTGTGTCCGTGAGACGTCTGTCTTGAGCAGGCTACAGCTGTAGAGCCTTCACGGCAAACTGAAAGCTTCCCAGCGCGTTGTGTGTGCTGAGTTCGTTGGACGTTTCACAAGCTGTCGAAAAGTTACGCAGTTTTTATTGCGCCAGTAATGGTGCCCAACTCGTCTTCTCCACAGAAGGAACGCCCTGACTGGTCTTCCGGTGGATATTGGTGAGGAGGTGCCCATGCTCGAGTTTCTCAATGTAGGACGCAACAAAATTACCACCTTGGACGAGCGAAGTCTGGCTCCCCTGAGACGAAACGGAACCTACGTGTACCTTTTTGGTAGGTGCGAGCCCACATGGTAATTTCCAATATTTTATAATTCATTCATATCACAAAGACAAGAGAGAGACATGAAGTGCGGCAATGTAGTGATACAAGCATGGCGTTCTGAATAGTTGAATTTTTCGTGGTAGTCCTGATGCAGGCAATGGTGCTGCTGAAATGGTGCAGGTAATGTGAATAGATAGATTGCTCTAGTCTTGGGGCTTTTTGTAAAAAAAAGTAGTGTTCAAATGTTTCGCAGGCTCTGAAAGTAAAGATCGTTTGAGTGGTTGTGGCAGGAGGCGCTTTGATTGCTGTCATGCTGGAAGGGTGTCACAAAATGTGTCCCTAGAAAATAGGTCTCGCCGGAACAACTTGATTTTATTCGGCCTTCCCGACACCATGAAGGACACATGGGCTGAATCAGAGGAAAAGATTCCGTCCTTCTGTACAGAGAAATTAAATGTGTCACTCGAACTAAAATCTATGGAGACAGCACATAGAATAGGGCGGTACTTTGAGCACAAGAAAACACCGGTAATAGTACAATTTATATCCTTTAAAGAAAGACAACGTGTCCTTGAGGCCGCTTCGAGGCTAAAGGGAACAGAATTTGGCATTAGTGAAGACTACTCAAAGAAGGGTTGTTTTGAGCGCGAGAAGTTACTTCAGTTTCCTAAATCACGTGGCGGTGACTTGAAACTTATCTTCAATAAGCTCAAGACAGGTAAAAAGACCTACAAGTATAATGCTAGTTCTGATGACGTAATCGAGTTTGACGGACAGCCGTCACAGTTCGCTACATCTCGGAAGACAGCTCACAACCTGAATTTCATTGTCGTGAATTGTTGAAGTCTAAAAAATTAAAGAAAAAAACATGACTGAAACCACATGTAGTCATTGGCACAGAGTCATTGCTAGATAGTTCAGCCTACAACGGCGAACTATTTCCGTCAGACTGCACTTTGTACAGAAAAGACCGCAACAGCCACGGTTTTGATCCACAGCAGTCTCAGCAGCACTCCCATCAACGTAGAAAGCTGCCTTTGTGAAACGGTCTGGTGTAGGATGATGTTCTGTAGCAATGGATCGTTCTACTCTACCCCAAATTGCAGGTCACCGCAGCATTTCTTTCAAATGAATGACATCATGCTCTCGTTAAACACGACATATATTATTCTTGGTGGCGGCTTTAACTTTCCCCATATTAAGTGGGAAAACTTTCAACCGCAATACAATGCCTCGTCTCTTATTTCCACAGCATCCTGCGAGCTGATAAACGCCGACTCTCTGTCCCAGTTCGTTGAACGCTCAAGAAGGTTAGAATCAGCTAATGAAAGCATAACTGATCTGTTTCTCTGTAACGATCAAGATCTTGTGCGCAGCGTCACCGTAATTCCCGGTACAAGCGGCCACGGAATCATTACTGCAAAATTTACGTATACTGCTATGCGCCGAAAAAGCCCACCGCCACGGAAGGTGTTCTTTTACAATAAAGCAGATTCATCATCATCTTCATCATCAGCCTGGTTACGCCCACTGCAGGGCAAAGACCTCTCCCATACTTCTCCAACTACACCGGTCATGTACTAATTGTGGCCATGTTGTCCCTGCAAACTTAATCTCATCCACCACCTAACTTTCTGCCGCCCCCTGCTACGCTTCCCTTCCCTTGGAATCCAGTGCGTAACCCTTAATGACCATCGGTTATCTTCCCTCCTCATTACATGTCCTGCCCATGCCCATTTCTTTTTCTTGATTTCAACTAAGATATTAACTCGCGTTTGTTCCCTCACCCAATCTGCTCTTTTCTTATCCCTTAACGTTAAACCTATCATTTTTCTTTCCATAGCTCGTTGCGTCGTCCTCAATTTAAGTAGAACCCTTTTCGTAAGCCTCCAGGTTTCTGCCCCGTACGTGACTACTGGTAAGACACAGCTGTTATAAACTTTTCTCTTGAGGGATAATGGCAACCTGCTGTTCATGATCTGAGAATGCCTGGCAAACGCACCCCAGCCCATTCTTATTCTTCTGATTATTTCAGTCTCATGATCCGGATCCGCAGTCACTACCTGTCCTAAGTAGATGTATTCCCTTACCACTTCCAATGCCTCACTACCTATTGTAAACTGCTGTTCTCTTCCAAGACTGTTAAACATTAGTTTTCTGCAGATTAAATTTGAGACCCACCCTTCGGCTTTGCCTCTCCAGGTCAGTGAGCATGCATTGCAGTTGGTCCCCTGAGTTACTAAGCAAGGCAATATCATCAGCGAATCGCAAGTTACTAAGGTATTCTCCATTAACTCTTATCCCCAATTCTTCCCAATCCAGGTCTCTGAATACCTCCTGTAAACACGCTGTGAATAGCATTGGAGAGATCGTATCTCCCTGCTTGACGCCTTTCTTTATTGGGATATTGTTGTTTTATTAATGGAGGACTACGGTGGCTGTGGAGCCGCTATAGATATCTTGCAGTATGTTTACATACGGCTCGTCTACACCCTGATGTCATAATGCCTCCATGACTGCTGTGATTTCCACAGAATCAAACGCTTTCTCGTAATCAATGAAAGCTATATATAAGGGTTGGCTATATTCCACACATTTCTCTACCACCTGATTGATATTGTGAATATGGTCTATTGTTGAGTAGCCTTTACGGAATCCTGCCTGGTCCTTTGGTTGACGGAAGTCTAAGGTGTTCCTGATTCTATTTGCAATTACCTTAGTAAATAGTTTGTAGGCAACTGACAGTAAGCTGATCGGTCTATAATTTTTCAAGTCTTTGGCGTCCCCTTTCTCATGGATTAGGATTATGTTAGCGTTTTTCCAAGATTCCGGTACGCTCGAAGTCATGAGGCATTGCGTATACAGGGTGGCCAGTTTTTCTAGAACAATCTGCCAACCATCCTTCAACAAATCTGCTGTTACCTGATCCTCCCCAGCTGCCTTCCCCCTTTGCATAGCTCCCAAGGCTTTCTTTACTTCTTCCGGGGTTAATTGTGGGATTTAAAAGCAGATTAGTCATCCCTATCTCTGGAACTTGACGACTTTCTACCTGTATTTCGTCGACACACCTCAAACATCGACGTTAATTCTGCCTGGCGTTTGTTTAAAGCTAAGCTATTGTCATCAGTTCAAATTCACGTCCCATCCCGCACCGTATCTTCCCGACGGCAAACTGATAGGCTATGGATGAACCGCAACCTTCAATCAATTATTAACAGAGGGCACCGATTATATTGTCACGTGGTAGTGACGGTGAAGAAGGCAGCAAAGTGATTAAGGAAACTAGCGTTTTATTACGCGAACTTGTGCCCTCAAAAGCAGGCTACACTCAAAGAACGATTGCGGCGAATACACTCGGCGATCGTCGAAAATCTGATCAGCGGGTCAAGCGCGTCGGCTTTTATACATCAGTCGTCGAATGTTCCAGAGTAATCTCTGGGACCTGCGTGCCTTCCACAAAGGTCTACATTATTCCCGTCGCGCACACATGCAATCAGATTACACAAGGTTTTGTCACCGACAGCGGATGGAACCATCGATAACATTCCAGAAACTTGCGATACATGCAGACGCGTCCTGCGCTGTGCGATAACATTTGTTGGGCGGTAAAACGTGTCGCCCGATAACGAGAAGTACACGTGTCAATTTCGCAAATATTGCGCATGCCCAGATTCCGACACGTATCTTAAGATGAAAGACTTAAGCAAGACTATAACAAAGAAATGAGGAAAGCTGAGGCTACATACCTGCGCGCATTAGGTGACAAAATAAAATCTAATCCGAAAGATCTCTGGAAGTACGTCAAAAGTAAAAGGAGCAATAAAGTAGCTGTGCCTGATACTATAGATGACGTAAATTATGGTGATGACGTAACCAGCAAGACTGAGCGCTTTAATCACTACTTCCAGTCAATATTTTCCGGCACTGCTGCTATTGTGAAAGACTTAATTACCAATTCCTACCGACTTCGAACAAACGGAAAACATAGAAATAACAGAACAGGGAGTTGCTTCACTGCTCAAGAACGTTAAAGTTAGTTCCGTATTTGGTACTGATCACATTCCAAACTATGTCTTAAAGAACTGTGCTGCATCCGTCGCCCCATTTCTAGTAATTCTTCTTCAAGCATCCATCGAACAGGGGTCCCTGCCTAAAGATTAGAAAAGTGGTAACGTAGTACCTGTATTTAAAGCATGGCGACAAGACAATGACAAAAAATTTCAGACCTATTTCACTAATTAGCGTCTCATGTAAGCTACTAGAGCACATAATTTATACCAACTTAATGAGTCACTTACAGGGCAACGGATTCTTTTGCCCCATGCAACATGGATTTCGCCGGGGCTTCTCGTGTGACACTCAGCTAATCGAATTCACCCATGATATCGCATCATCAATAAATAACGGACACCAGGTTGACTGCGTATTTCTGGATTTTCTGAAAGCTTTTGACTCTGTTGCACATTACCTTCTACTGACAAAATTGTCTGCCATGAAAATTCCAGCATCACTGATGAAATGGCTCGAGGCGTATCTGACTGGTTGAAAGCAGCGTGTTGTCCTATGCTGGACAAAGGCAAAACCCGAACCATGCTCTAAGAAACATGCAGCGCAGTAGACGGCTTGCAAAACTAATGTCTTATATGAGATACCCCTAAGTTGCCAACAGGTTTATATCGGTCAAACCGGACGGTGTACCGCCGTTAAGAGGGTACCGCTTGTCAAAAATTACTTTCTAAACACTGAACCATTCATCGAGGTAAGTAGTTACAAGTACTTAGGCGTTGTCTTTAAAAATAATCTTTCTTGGAATGACCATATAGAGAGCGTGGCGTCTAAGGCTAGACGTATGTTAAATTTTCTAAAACGTAATTTCTGGAGAGCCCCCAATAAGGTAAAGGAAACGCTTTATTTAACAAACTATCCTCCGATGTTAGAGTACGGCAGCTCTGCCTGGGACCCAGAGACAAACACAGCCATTTATCAGCTGGAACAAATACAAAAACGCGCCGCCCGGTTCGTTACCGTCAACTATGATTTCACTCAGAGCTCATCACAATACGTGTTAACTTGGGATGGCCACTTCTCAAGAACCAACGAAAATATTTGCGACTTAAACTTTTCTTCAATATTTACACAGGCAAGACTGGTTTGTGCAGGGACACATACATGAAGAATCCAAGTTACATATCACTCCGAACAGATCATCCGCTAAAAGTACAAGAGTACAAATGCCCTATCAATCTATATAAGCATTTCTTCTTTCCAAAAACTTTACATGATTGGAATAAACTGCCGCCTGAAATTGTCACAGCAACGCCATCTGTGTTTGACAATTTGTTGTCGAACCATTTATACGTTTAGTTCAAAAATGTGTTTTGCTTCGGAAAGAATAGGAGATTAACCTTTCCTGTCCGCGGCTTTCTGCCTTAAGCGCTGTTTTTTGTAATTACATTATTATTATCATTATTATTATTATTATTATTATTATTATTATTATTATTATTATTATTATTATTGCGTTGCACTATGTACTAAATTGTATGTATATTGTATTTCATAATAACCTTAGGTGTAATGTTCTATTAAGTACTGCATTTTTGAACATTAATATTGTGTTGCATCACGTATTAGATTCAGCATTTGTAAATTCCTTCCCCCTACTCTAATGCACAACGTAGGGCGCTGTAGGTATGTAAGTAAATAAATAAATAAGTAAATAAATAAATAAATAAATAAATAAATAAAGGCAATAGCACGAAGCTTAAGGCGAGAGAATGAGGTATAGCAAGTCGCCTATTTATGGCACTCATGATAATATTTACGTCTGCTGAATTTTATCGGCGCAGGCAATGGAGTCAACGTTCCTGCGAAGTTCAAGGTGAACATATAAACACGAAATCAACAGACTCCACAACTGTCCACCTTGTAGAAGAGCCTCACTACACAGAAAGCAGCTGTAAGCCACCAAGCGCAGCCTGATCTGAATTAACATAAATTATGCGCATAAACATCTGTGTAGAAATTGCTACGCATCCTAATTAAGGGCCAAGATTCAGCGTAAGTCCACTATTGGGCTGGCTCACGGAGAGTCCGGAAATGCAGGGACTCCGAGACGACATCGGGTCTTTCTTGCTCTCGTCCTCTGTATTCTTAGCGCCAGTTAGTATGTTTCGATTCCGGGTTGGACTTTACACCTTGAAACCGTATCTGCAGCTGCGCGTGATGGTATGGCGTCGTTATGTTGGGATGTAATATATCTACGCGCTGCTCATTGTCAATCGCCGTTGAAGGTATTAAGAATAGAGCACTTACTGCTCCCCTTCAATTACTCGCATGTTGGCATTATGTCCTTCTGCTTATGATGGGAAATGCAGAGATTTTATATCATTGTGCGCGCTCTACATAGTTGCATACAGCCATAAGAAGCTGAGGGAGGCCCACTGTTTTCGCCAGTACGAGTAGATTGGGAAAGCGCCAAGAGAGCGCATAGTTTCTTGGCATAGAAGCGATAACATCTGAAAAAGCAATGCTGCAGGCTACCTTGCAGAATCACAACCCAATTTTCAGCGAAGCTGTTTCTTTCAAGCAGTGGTTATAGCCTATCAGTGGACTTCAAATTAATCACATAGCTTAATATGCTGCGCCTATATAACTTATGACTTGTATGGTTCAAGCCATTCGCCGTATATAATGCTCTCCAACCTTTAAGGAATTTTTCACAACGGACGTTTTACGTACCGAAAACAATGGCCCTAGGGTCAAACTCCCTCTCGCCACCCCCATTTTCGCTAAATTTGACCTCGGTTGGTTTTACATTTTTCCTGGCAGCGGAATAAATTCTGCTTTTTTCGAGAAACACAAATACAACGCTTGGCATCGCTTCCAAAACGATTTTACAGCAATGGCCACATTAGGCGACACATTTTGAAACACTTTTAACTTAGCTGCTCAACATTTCCAAGAAACGTAAAGAAGCTCTATGAGAAGATTTATAGGAGACTTCGAAAACTTTTTTTCCATGGACACTGGAGAAATTTACTACGCACCTTGCACAGGCATAAAGAAATACGATAAATGCACGAGGGTTCTGTAATTACTTGCCAAATTTCTAGTCAGGAACGCTAAACTATTGCTACACAATGCACTTAATATGGTCCTCATTCCCACAAATTATAAACTTGGTTAACGTATTTTAAGGCATCGGCAAACATACCTCAAAAGAATTCTGCGACACTTTTGAACAATGGATTAGACTTTTTTTTAACTACTGTAGTTAATCCACGCGTATTTTACGTCACACAGATAAATGCCGTAGCGTTTCTGCAGTTCTCGCTCAGCTTTATTTTGGTGGCATTTGTGCTATTGCCAAATGAACGAGGCAATCGCGCGTCGCTCGTAGGGAACACTCATGGCGCTCAAGAGCGCGCGCTTTCGTAATTTCATTTGATTTATTTGGGCAACACAAATGCAAGGTTTGGCCGCAAGGTAAGGCAACAGGAGGGCGTAATCCTCCTGACTAAGGCCTTTACCTCGCTGGAGCAGCAGAAGCCTACTGATAAAACAAAGTACAACTCATAAGACACAAGACTTCAAAACCATTTACCGCAAAATTTTAAACACATTTAAAGGTATCAACCGTTTGCCAAATAGCAAGTAACTAAATAAGTACAGCACAGCAAAAAATAAGAACATTCTGCTATTAACAAAAGTTATATGTTCAGAATATAACATTAATAACTTTACTATTGACATTAAACAAAGAAACTCTATTAAAATTCGTTAAACACACTGTGACCAGAAAAGATTATGTTTTGTATTGCATGTTTAAATTTGTGAATTGTTCTACAATTTATAGCTTCGTCAATAATGTTAGGGTATGTATTACATAAACACATGGTTTCATATTCAACGTTTGCGTGCCATATTTTGTCCTTGGTTTCTTTATTACTACTGGTGTGTGACGTACGTTGTATCCTTTGTCTCTACTCAGGTAACGAGTTGAAAATAGTTCACTGTTGCTGAAGATCTCTTTAAACAGTCGTATGCAGATCTGTGTTTTGTAAGAGTCTCTAATATTAGGAATGCTGTAGCGCATCATTAGTATAGAAGATCCTATGCATTGTTTTGAGAAGTTCAGCAACCGAACAGCTCGCCGTTGCAGCACTGCCAATTTTTCTATATCTGTTTTATTACCGTTTCCCCACACTAAGAGGTAGTAGCTAAGATACTAGTACACAAACGAAAAGTACAATTGTATGAGAAGCCTGATAGGCACGAAGCATCAGATCTGTTGTAGCAAGCCAACAGATCATGCAACCTTAGTGCGTACCTTATTCATGTGCTCTGTCCAGCTTAGGTTGCAAGGTCATTTAATTAGGTCATTGCAATTAATTGCAATGACCACCAATAATCTACCTGCTTTGAAATTTACCTCCACATGTCCTATCATCCAGTCCTTGCATACACCAAATATAAACAGGATGCCTCGTTTATTTCACAGAGTAAACTGGAAGAAGGTCATATAATTAACACATGGAAAAACTAAAAGAAATAGGGTTAAAGAATTATTTGTAATCCTCCTAAATAAACAAGAAGCTCAAAAATGTCTCGACACATTCAGCTTCAGATGGCGCCCATTCTACTGAATCTAAAGGTTCTGTAGTACTCACTTATCTCGGTACATTGCGAAACCTAGGTAAAAACGTTGACATGACACTGTCAAACACTTGTTCAGGAATACGTTTTCAACGGGTGTATTTGACCCACACCTATTTAACATCGCACACATAGCAGACATCCTCACTTGGCTAAGTTTGATTTCTGTGGTTTTCATAGTTTCGCCAAGGCAGCGTGCTCAGTTTCGCGCCACATATAAAATACACTCACACAGTTGCAGACGTAATTTATTTCGAAGGCCCCAATTGCTCTAGACACTTTGAAGCTGGAGTTCGTTTTTCTCATTATGCCAAATATGAGCAAGGCGTCTAGTACACTTCACCAAGGTCACCGGAGGTCACCTGAGGAACCTTTGTATCGTAACATTCCCCTTGCATTCTCCAACTTTGACCTTGGTGGCGTGTGTAGTTAGGCCAAGGCAGCAGACTAAATTTAGCGCCACACATAAAATATGTTCGTGATGCCTCCTAGCACTTGCAAGCGTAATTTAGTACAAAGGCTGCATTTACCCTACAAACTTCTAACTTTCTCTACACACTGTTCTTAACAACACGCTTATCTTCGCTAAATGTAAAAAGAGGTCTTGCCTTGTTCAGCAGGAACAGCGGAAAACCAGCTTGGAACATATTATCAAACATGAAAACGGGGAAAAACGAGAGTTCACAACTTATTTGCTGCGGTTCTACTTTAACCAGGAACGTGAAATTTTCGCCACACATTACAATTAGAATGTGACCTTCGCTGAATTTAGAATGGCGTCTTGAAGAGTTGCTGTAGGACTGTGAGCAGCATTCGGGAAAAAAAAGTAGTATGACACACTGGAAGGCATTAATAAGTAACTTTCTACAACGGCTGTGACTCACCTACGCACATTAAACAAATATCTTTCGTGACTCAAAACATGCTTCCTCCTTCAACACAATATTAACACCGCGCCTCTCATAGTTCACTGAGGAGACTGGGGAAAAGAAAATACATGCCACGTACCAGGCATAAAATTTAAGAGAACTGCATAATAAGCCTACATACCTGAAACTTTTAGTACGCATCACCCGTATAATTGGCCTTCCTTTGTAAAATACAAAATATCTGCTACCTTTAGTCGTGTCACCAAAGTGGCACAACTTTTAAAGTGCTTCATGTACCACATTGAAACGGGCCGAAAACAACGGTTGAGCAAGTTTAATCTAACCGCTAATTGTTACACAGGCTTTGCTTACATATTTCCTCTAACAGTATTCCATTTTCTTGGAATATAAAGTTTGTAAGTTAAGTTCTTTTCAGAAAGCTGTGCAGACACACATATAAAATTTTTTGAGCACTTCTAGTTGCAAAAATGTATTCGCCGTACTACGTTGTTGGTCAATAACGCGTAGAGCTTACGTCGGTTGGCAGAACAGCCGCACCAGAATGGCACTAGCACGTAGCTGGATCCCTGGGTTCAAACGAATTTTTTAACTACCGATCTACCTTCGTGTGATAATTGCGCATGCTTTTTGTCCCTCTCGGGTTATTTACGCGTGGGTATACCCTTTTCATGAAACGTCTTTCAACTTTAATTATTTCGTTACATTTACCTTGTTTACCATGCTGCTTGCAGGAAACCCGCTTCGGTGTGACTGCCACCTAAAATTCCTGGTGGAGTACGAGGAGAGCTGGACGTACTCGGAGTGCGCCCTGCCTGAAAACCTCAGGGGTCGCTACTTTGGAACTCTCAGCGCAGAGGAAATGACGTGCGACTAGAGTAGCGAGTTTTTATGGACAGGCCTACACCCACGAGATTGGCGGTGTGGCAATTTCGTCCCTCACTTTATGGAAAAATTGTTTTTTTTTTAAGTAAATGCCTATCAAGTGGTAACTCGGACAAGTTGCTGTGACATAGTTGGGGTTTTATAACAGCGAAACAAGACGGAACATCTGACCAACACAGACACAGATGCGCGCCTCTCTCTGTCATGCCGCAAACGCTATGTTGACCAAACAGGCCTTAGCCGATGTTTAATCAGCGGCTAAGGGAACAAGTCTATAACTGATGCATCTTCAGCTCTTCAGAAGAAACAAAAGAAATCTGAGGGTTAAAAAGAACAGGACAGGCAGGAAGGTATGGTGCCCTGAAGCATGCCTATAGTGTTCCTTCGACGCCATCTGGTCACCTCGGCTAAGTTGCCATGACTGCGAATGCGTGCTTGAGTTTCAACGATGTGAAGTTCTGAAACGCTGTCGGGACCAGCTGACACAAGGCCGTGTAAATGTCCAGGTTAGGCAATACGTGCGTGTTCGATTGCTCTATCAAACGAAGAAATTAATTTTTTTCCCTTGTCTACGTCATTGCCCCTTCTCACATTTGAGCTTATTAAGGCAAAAGCCTTAGGTGGCTCATGGGTCGAAAAATTCGATGTCCAGCGTTGTCGAAAAATTAGCCATGCGGCGTTATGGCGCGAAAATTCAATTGCACCAAAATTGATGGGCGTCGAAGCCAAGACATTTGGTGGGATTGAGGGCCACGATCTTTGGTGTTAATTAGGGTGAAGGTTATTAAGGCACAGTTAAATAGGATAGAGTTAAGGCACTCGAACCCTCGACTTTTGGTGAGACCAAAATTCAGTGACACCAAAATTAATGGTGCCACCAATGACGGTCCTACCCACGTCCATTCTGGAGCCACGACTTTTGATGTGAATGAAGCGAAATTAATCAAGGTGCAGCCTGTAGCGGCAAGAGTATCTCGCCTACAAGGCAGGACAAAACGGGCGTGGGCACAGAAGCGCGCTCAACCTGAGCTCCCGTGATCCCGCTGCTGCACCACGGCTGGTCGGCTACCTCCTCACGCCGCCTCCCACAAATTGGTGACGCGGACGCTGCAAGTCGCGCCGCTATAAGTTATATTAAGATAGTTAAAGGGACACTAAAGTGAAAAATGATTTCTTATGCATCAGTAAATTACCGTTCTACAACACTAAAAACACCACTCTTACAACGATAAGACGTTAGGTAAGCCAGAAAAAGCGCAAGAGCGAAATACAGGTGGCGACGCCTACTTAAGTTCCTGCACCTAGGGGCCGTGACGTGTTGGATTTTGATGGCGTCTTCTAGGGCCTACTAACTATATATAGCGGTACAGATTGACTACATTGTGTTCTAAAGGAACCAAATATTAAACATGGCAAGTTTCAGGAACCTTTATTCAGCCAACGCGGCCCAAATGCGAAAACATACTTTGGAATCCCTGACGTCACGCTGACGTACCGGCGCTGGGGTTTCGGTGCGCAATTCAATAACTGATACTTGGACCTTCATTTTCTCATCTAATAATCAAACTATGTTCTTGAAATGACTGCCTGCAGGGTTCTCAAACAATGCTTCATTAGTCTTAACTTATTTATTGTTTTGCTTTAGTGTCCCTTTAAGGCACTTCAAGACCTTTGGTGGGAGTCGAAGCCACGATCTTTGGTGTTAATTAGGGCGAAGCTAACGACGACACTCCAAAATGACTTCTTCTTGGGCAAGTTGGTGCTTAGATTTCGTCGGTATACTTGTTGTTGTCAGATCAAAATACACTATAATGATGGGCGACTTCAATACCAGGGTAGGCAAGAAGCAGGCTGGAGACAAGTCAGTGGGGGAATATGGCATAGGCTCTAGGAAAAGCAGGGGAAATTTATTAGTAGAGTTTGCAGAACAGAATAATATGCGGATAATGAATGCCTTCTTCCGCAAGCGGGATAGCCTAAAGTGGACGTGGAGGAGCCCGAATGGCGAGACTAGAAATGAAATAGACTTTATACTCTGCGCTAACCCTGGCATCATACAAAATGTGGACGTGCGCGGGAAAGTGCGCTGCAGTGACCATAGAATGGTAAGAACTCGAATTAGACTAGACTTGAGGAGGGAACGGAAGCAGCTGGTATATAAGAAGCCGATCACTGAGTTAGCGCTAACAGGGAAAATATAGGAATTCCGGATCAAGCTACAGAACAGGTATTCGGCTTTAACACAGGAAGGGGACCTTTGTGTTGAAGATATTGTCACGTGGTGGTGACGTTGAAGAACACAGTAGCAATAGTGTGAAAAACAAAACTAACTTTTATTGTGCGAACCTGTGCCCACAAAAACAGGCTACACTTATAGCACAACGATAGCGGCGAACACGATCGGCGATCGTCGAACATCTCATGAGCGGGTCAAGCACGTCGGCTTTTTACATAAGTCGTCGAATGTTCCAGAGTGATCGCTGGGACCCGCGAGCCTTCCACAAAGTTCTACATTATTCGCGTCGTGCACACGTGCAATCAGATTACACAAGGTTCGGTCACAGACAGCGGATGGAACCATCGATAACATTCCAGAAACTTCCGATACATGAAGGCGCGTGCTGCGCTGTGCGATAACATTTGTTAGGCGGTGAAACGTGGTCACCCGATAAAGACAAGTACACGTGTCAATACCCCATCTTAAAAAGCATCGACCGGATGCTGCAAACAAACGAAAGTAATAAAGAACCACTCGTAGCAAATAAAACAACAAAATAAAGAAAGCTCGTCAGCTTCCATAAAAGGCTTTAAAACGCACCACGTGGAACACTCCAGACCGTGCGCGGCGCCGCTGTGAATGCGAAATGCCGTCTTGCACGACCTCACAGTCCAGTGCGCCAATACGTCGGATGAACTTGTAGGGTCCAAAATAGCGTCGCAATAGTTTCTCACTCAGTCCACGTCGGCGTATCGGGGTCCATACTCAAACACGGTCACCGGGCTGGTACTCGACTAAGCGTCGTCGGAGGTTGTAGTGTCGGCTGTCGGTACGCTGCTGGTTCTTGATCCGTAGGCGGGCGAGCTGTCCGGCTTCTTCGGCGCGCTGGAGATAGGTAGCGACGTCAAGATTATCCTCGTCATTGACGTGCGGCAGCATGGCGTCGAGCGTCGTCATCAGGTTCCTGCCGTAAACGAACTTGAACGGCGTGATCTGTGTTGTTTCTTTCACCGCCGTGTTGTAAGCGAAGGTTACATACGGCAGGACCGCGTCCCACGTCTTGTGCTCGACGTCGACGTACGTTGCTAGCATGTCGACGAGGGTCTTGTTCAGGCTGTCTGTGAGACCATTCGTTTGCGGATAGTAGGCAGGTGTCCTCCTGTGGCTTATCTGGCTGTATTGCAGAATGGCTTGGGTGAGCTCTGCTGTAAAAGCCGTTCCTCTGTAGGTGATGAGGACTTCTGGGGCACCATGTCGCAGCAGGATGTTCTCGACGAAAAATTTCGCCACTTCGGCTGCGCTGCCTTTTGGTAGAGATTTAGTTTCAGCGAAGCGAGTGAGATAGTCCATCGCCACGACGATCCACTTATTCCCGGATGTTGACGTCGGAAATGGCCCCAACAAATTCATCCCAATCTGCTGGAATGGTAGGCGACGAGGTACGATCGGCTGTAGTAATCCTGCTGGCCTTGTCGGTGGTGTCTTGCGTCGCTGACAGTCTCGGCATGTCTTGACGTAACGGGCGATGTCGGTGGTCAGACGCGGCCAGTAATACCTTGACTGAATCCCCGACAGCGTCCGCGAGAATCCGAGCTGCCCAGCGGTTGGATCGTCGTGTTGGGCGTGTAGTACTTCTGGACGCAGTGCTGACGGTACAACAAGAAGGTAGCCGGCGCGGGCTGGTGAGAAGTTCTTCACGAGCAGGTTGTTTTGTAGCGTGAACGAAGACGGCCCGCGCTTAAATGCCCTACTGACAACGTCGGTGTTCCCTTCCAAATTCTCGACGAGGCCTTTTAGGTCCGGATCTGCTCGTTGCTGTTTAGTGAAGTCTCCCACGCCTATACCAAGAAAGGCGTCGTCGTCCTCGTCGTCCTACGGTGGCGAGTCAATGGGGGCGCGTGATAGGCAACCGGCATCAGTGTTTTCATCCAGGGTTATAGGTTACAGTGCGGCGTTTCCCACTTGAGCTCGACCTCACATTTGGTTAGATCGGTTAGCGGCTCCGCGACGCGTGAAAAGTCCTTGACAAAGCGCCTATAATAGGCACACATGCCAAGGAATCTGCGGACTGCCTTCTTGTCGATTGGCTGCGACAACTTTGCGATGGCAGCTGTCTTCTGCGGGTCGGGGCGTACTCCAGATTTGCTGATGACGTGGCCTGGAAATAGAAGCTGATCGTAAGTGAAGCGGCACTTTTCTGGCTTCAGAGTGAGCCCTGATGACTTGATGGCCTCTAATACTGTCGCAAGCCGCCTAAGGTGATCGTCGAAATTTTCGGCGAAGACAACGACGTCATCCGATAAACAAGACACGTCTACCACTTCAGTCCTGCTAGCACCATGTCCATGGCGCACTGAAACGTTGCAGGCGCCGAGCACAGTCCGAATGGCATGACCTTGAACTCGTACAGGCCATCTGGCGTGATGAAGGCGGCCTTTTCGCGATCTCTCTCGTCGACTTCTATTTGCCAGTAGCCCGACTTGAGGTCCATCAACGAGAAGTATTTAGAGTTGCAGAGCCGATCCAATGCGTCGTCTATCCGTGGAAGGGGGTGCACGCCCTTCTTCGCGATCTTGTTCAGTTGACGATAATCGACGCAGAAGCGTAGGGTTCCGTCCTTTTTCTTCACCAGGGCTACAGGATATGCCCACGGGCTTTTCAACGGCTGGATCATGTCGTCGCGCAGCATTTCGTCGACTTGTTGCCTAATAGTTTCACGTTCTCGCGTCGAAACTCGTTAAGGGCTCTGGCAGGGTAGTCGAGCGAACTCTTCGGTTATTATGCGATGCTTGCTTTGTTACTGGTGTTTGTCGAATCCTCGATGACGTCGAAAAGCAGTATTTGTATCGTCGGAGAAGACTTCTGATCTGTTGCTGCTTACTCATAGGAAGACTTAGATTTACGTCGAAGTCTGGTTCGGGGACTGTGCTCATTGGGGTAGATGCGGCAGAATACGAGAGGACAAAGGCATTGCTGGTTTCCACAATTTCCTCGATGTACGCGATGTTATGCCCTTGTTGATGTGCTTGAACTCTTGGCTGAAGTTGGTTAGCATAACTTCCGCTTTCCCTCCGTGGAGTCGAGCGATCCCTCTTGCGGCACAAATTTCACGATCGAGCAGTAGATGTTGGTGGCCCTCGATGAAGCCTTCTACGTCAGCGGGTGTTTCGGTGCCGACGGAAATAATAATGCTGGAGCATGGCGGGATGCTCACTTGATCTTCGAGCACACTCAAGGCGTAGTGACTACGAGAGCTCTCCGGCGGTATCGCTTGATCTTCCGACAGCGTCATCAATTTTGACTTCAGGTCTATGACTGCGCCGTGTTGGTTCAGGAAGTCCATGCCGAGAATGACGTCTCGTGAACACTGTTGGAGGATAACGAATGTGGCAGGGTAAGTCCGGTCATGAACGGTAATTCTTTCCGTGCGGATTCCGGTCGGCGTAGTGAGGTGTCCTCCAGCGGTTCGAATTTGAGGACCTTCCCATGCAGTTTTAACTTTCTTCAACTGGGAGGCGATGTGTCCTCTCATTACGGAATAATCGGCCCCTGTGTCCACTAAGGCGGTACCTGCGTGGCCGTCGAGAAGCACGTCGAGGTCGGTGGTTCTTTGTCTGGCGTTGCAGTTAGGTCTTGGCGTCGGATCATGGCTGCGTCGTGTTAAACTGAAGTTGGAACGTAGCGTCGTCAAGTGGTCTTTCGTCGGTGTAGTCTTGGCTTCCTGACTTCGTCGGGACGGCGGCGTGTCGTTATTATGTCGTCGAGATGGTCTCTTCGTCGTCTTCGTCGGCGGTGGAGGATCTTCGTCAGTTCGACGAACAGCAACCGCACCTCCATCGGTTGCTGCTTTTAGTTTTGCGGATATGGGCGCGCAGAGCCGCCCCGGGCTGAGCCGGTGTATGGTCGGCGTTGCGGCGACAGGTAGCGGCCTAGTGATGGCGAACGGGACGGTCGTCGAGGGCTCCACTGAGTGGCGGGGAGGTAGTCGGCGATATCGCAAGGTCGGTCGCGAATCTGTGGTTGCGGCGCGTTCACGGCGAAACCTCGGAGTCCCATCTCCCGGTATGGACATCGACGGTTGATGTGCCCTGCTTCTCCGCAGTGATAGCAAAGCAGACGGTGGTCGGGGGCGCGCCAAACATTAGTCTTCCTTGGAATGCTGCGTGGGGCGATGGGTTGGCGTGCTGGCGGCGGGAGTGGTGGTGGACGACGGAACTGTGTCGTCACTGGGCCCTGCCATGGGCGCGGAGGGGGAACGTGACGGCGGGCTACAGCGGTGTATGTCATCGCTTGCGGCAGAGGCTACGGCCATTCAAGGGCTACTCCGAGTTGTTGATGGAGCTCCTCACGGACGGCGCTGGCAACTGAAGCCACTTGAGGCTGTGATGAAGGGAACAGCTTTCGTAGCTCCTCCCGCACGACCGCTCGGATAGTCTCGCGCAGGTCGTCGGTGGCCAGTGACTGAACTCCGGCGTAGTTTGTCGAGTTAGTGCGGCAGTTGAATTACCGTTTCCGCATTTCCAGTGTCTTCTCGATGCTGGTGGGCTCGCGAAAAAACTCCTCGACGGTCTTCGGTGGGTTCCGTACCATTCCGGCGAAAAGTTCCTCCTTTACACCACGCATCAGTAGGCGGACTTTCTTTTCCTCGGGCATTTCTTGGTCGGCGTGGTGGAATAGGCGGCTCAATGCTTCTGTAAAAATCGCGGTGGTCTCATTAGGCAGCTGCACTCAGGTTTCTAGTAGTGCTTGGGCTCGTTCTCGGCGTACGATGCTTGTGAATGTCTGCTGGAAGCCGCTTCGGAAAAGGTCCCAGGTCGTTAAGGTGGCTTCTCGGTTTGCGAACCACGTCCTGGCAGCGTCTTCCAATGCGAAGAAGACATGTCGCGGTTTGTCGTCGTTGTTCCAGCTGTTAAATGCAGTAGACGAGAAAATGAAGATAGCGAGTATAAGGGACACTGAAGGCTGGGGTGCGTTTGGCAGGCATTCTCGGATCATGAACAGCAGGTTGCCATTATCCCTCAAGAGAAAAGTGTATAATAGCTGTGTCTTACCAGTACTCACCTACGGGGCAGAAACCTGGAGGCTTACGAAAAGGGTTCTACTTAAATTGATGACGATGCAACGAACTATGGAAAGAAGAATGATGGGTGTAACCTTAAGGGATAAGAAAAGAGCAGATTGGGTGAGGGAACAAACGCGAGTTAATGACATCTTAGTTCAAATCAAGAAAAAGAAATGGGCATGGGCAGGACATGTAATGAGGAGGGAAGATAACCGATGGTCATTAAGGGTTACGGACTGGATTCGAAGGGAGGGTAAGCGTAGCAGGGGGCGGCAGGAAGTTAGGTGGGCGGATGACATCAAGACGTTTGCAAGGACAACATGGCCGCAATTAGTACATGACCGGGGTAGTTGGAAAAGTAATGGAGAGGCCTTTGCCCTGCAGTGGGCGTAACCAGGCTGATGATGATGATGACTTGTTGCACTGAATACATTTTGGTAGGTATACTGTTGCGCAATGTTGCGATGAATACATTTCGCGCCACGATCAAGTTTAGCTAGAAAATTAAGGCAGTTAATTAACGTTGAGGTAATTAGGACGGTCTAACCCACGAGCTTCGTGGGAGAAAACTAGTCATAGGAATCATAATGCAAGAGAGGGCAAGGCATGCAGACACGAACACAGGAGATGAGAAGTGGACAACAGGAACGCCTCAGGGCTTCCTTCAGTTGAAAATGGCGTTCTTGTTGTTCACTTCTACTATGTCCGTGTCTTCTCCGGCGCACGCCTTACCCATTTTCGCATTACGAATCCTTACCAACTAGCTCAGCTTTAGGTCGTTCTAGTCATAGGAAGCAACAACGCATTCGAATAAACATGTCAAGTAATTTCATTTTTCTCTCGTGAGCGCGCCGGCGTTCGCCTTCATCGTCTTCAAGGCTGTGCTAAAGTGACTGACAGCTTTTATTTCACGCAAGATTTGTTTTTTTTTTGCTTCATTGCTTTGGTTCTGCACATGTTCCGTACAGCTCACTGTGTCACTCTGTCGTTCAGAGGACTAAAGCTGGCTCACACCGACAGGAGTACAGTCAGTCTCACATTGTCTTTAGTCCTCTCGCCTTTCATTTCATGTTTGATTTTCATTGTTACTTTCATGTGTCCGCCTTTTGTATACGGATATGGCCTTGTAGAGTCATAGGATACTTCGTTGTAAGTCTGTGTCTTTTTTCGTGTGGTGGCCCGTCTTCTTGCGCTGTTTTACAATCCCGAGCCATTGCAGGGCTACCAACATATATTTCCCGGGGGCAAGTATTTCTGTGCTAGAAAAACTGAGAAGCGTCTTGTGAGGGAGAAGTGCTTGGAAAAATGATACTGCACAAAACACATGCAATCCTGAGAGGGTAGACATACGGACAAGCGCACGTCCGCGTCTCCAGCATCTTGTGCTTGCGTGTTGTTTGCGCAGTGCCTTTTTCACGGCCATTAGAGACTTACTATAGCCAAACAATTTTTATGGATATTTCTATCTCCCGCAAAAAGAACGGCAATATAAATGCTTGGCTACGATTTGTAAAAATGATTAGCGAGACGTTACGCCATATATGTCAAGTTAGTAGCGAGTTAGCCAGCACCCAAGTATGGAGAAACGAAATCTTGAGTAGTAAATGCTGCGTAATATTTATCAGAGCTTACATTCTTTTTATGGTCAACTTCGGCGCAGCAAAAAATCGACGCAGGTACTGCCTATTAAAAGATGACGTCTTTGTGCGTAGAGTATAACGTGCTTTATATATGCATTATGCGGAAGTTGGTTGGCCCCCAGCCTTTATTCGCAAATTCCTTGCAGCAAGTGACACAGAACGAGCGCTTGATATCAACAAAATATTTATTCAGAGTAACCTGCGAATATGAATACAGTAGACTTGGAATAAGAAAACATTTGTAGAGTTTTACTACGGTGAAGCACAACAGATGCGATCAAAGGAAGGCAAGACTGTCTCGCTTTCCTTTCTTCCCGTCTATTGCACTTCACCGCCGTCGAATATGCATCACCGATTGGCCCAAATTTACACTTTGGTAAACGTCCTAAGGTCTGGCGAATAAAATCAGCCATGAATGAATGCTGTTTATTATACAGACAGCATACCGATAACCTGCCTCATGCACTCTGAGAAAAAAAGAAAGAGTAAATGGGGTGTCGAAGTTTTTTCTTTTGTAGATTAACTGACCTGTCAAACCATTTTCCTTGTGGGTTCTAGGTGCGCGGCGATGAACTGTTGCTCCCCATGTGGTTACTCCTTCAAGGAGTAGCAGCTGCTTCTTCCGATGCTCCTCAAGGGGCCAACGGCCATTTTCTTCGATGCTCCTGAAAGAAGCAATTAAGCACATTATGCATTTATATGCTACATTATGCATTATACATTATGCATTATAAGCGCGAAATTGTGACATCATGGATCTCGAAAGCACCACGCACACATGCCACGCAGGCACCTTCAGTTCATGGGCGGGAAGAGTAGGCGCAATTGAGGGCTGCGTCGACTTTCTTCGATGTGCTCGCGGTACAAATGTCGTTTTACTGTTTTGAGTTGCTCACCTTGTGCTGTGATGTTGAAACGAAGCCTGGGCCCGATAGGGTTGGCCAAATTCTTGAAGCATTTGAAGGAGTTAATTTACGCGAGATAATTTGACACGAGACAAAAGGAAATCACTGTCAGGTATATTTACCCGGCATTACAGACCTCAAAAAAAGCCTTTCGAAACTGGAGACAGTACTTGACCATTTGGGATGCAATATTACTGTCAAACAAGAAGTCACGGAATCTGTGAAAAACCATCAAAAACGAACTTTCAGCTCTTTCGAGTAAGAATTAGTATCGTCTCTTTCAAGCAAATTTGGTCCGCCTTGTTGAGGACATGAACAATAAGATGGGCCATAAGAACTTTATATTCAAAGATCCGCGTGAGAAAGAAAGGGAAGGTCACGAGACAGTGCAATCTCTGATCATAGAATGCTGCAAGAAATGTCTGGGCCCTGGAATCACTGACGTAAAGCGGGCCTATCGCGTTGGTCCTCGCCGAGAAAGGTACAACCACGCTCTTGTTGTCGGATCCTCTAGCTATAGAACAAAGCGTGAAGTAAAGGGTAATGCCTTCAGAATAAAAATCCTACAATCAAACAAGGCCTCGAGCGAACAAGACTTTTCGCGGCGTATGCAGTTCAACCGGAAGAAACTCGGCGTCTTCAAGCGCGAAGAACGTGGACCAAACGAGAAAACGAGCTATTGCAATAGTCTTGTTCTAGGAAACACACGGTATCGATATGACGATGTGAATGGCCGGGTTTGCGCGATAATTTCTTAAATAAAGGCACTTTGACAACATGACATTTCGCAATCAACTGCGCAGGCGCCAGCCTCGTCCATAATCTATGCAAATTTCCGCAGTACCAAGCACAAATAGGACCATTAGATAAGTTTGTTCCCACGCGTTCTGGCATCGTTATCGGTAGTGAAACATGGCTAACTTCAGAAATTTATGAAAAAAGATGAAAAAGAGAAAAAGAAAACTTCTAAACTTCTAACATGTAGTACGGTTTCTGGTTTCCGCAAAGGTAGACTAGGCGGGAATGGAGGTGGCGCTGAGAAAGAAAAATCTCAATGGAAAAATTTACCGAAGATTGCAATACTCCCAAATGACGGGGGGGGTAGAGCTAAAGAGGAAGGGCAGGGAGGTTAACCAGGTATCAGTCTCCGGTTTGCTACCCTACACTGGGGATGGGAGATAGAGGTTAGAAAGATGACAGAGAGGAAAACGCAAAAATAACCATAAAAAATACATGCACACGCGGAGAGAGACACACACAAAAGGCGTTCCAGTTAAAGACGTTCACAAAGGCCGGTAGATAGCAAAAAGCGCAATAGCACTTGCACGGCCTTCTTCTGTGACGTTGGGTCCTTTCGATGGTGTAGAATTCTTTTTTCCGATAGCGGTCGGTCGTCCAGCTGGTCAACTTCGTGGCGATCGAAGGCTTCCCTCTGTGGACTGTACTGCGGGCAGGCACACAAAATATGGCCAATGGATTCTTCATGACCGCAGTGGTCACAGAGAGAGAGAGAGAAAATGATAAATGAAAGGTAGGGAGGTTAACCAGGACTGAGCCCGGTTGGCTACCCTACACTGGGGAAAGGGAAAGGGGGACGGAAAGATTAAAAAAAGAGAGAGAAAGTCCACTGGAGATATCAGTCGGTCACTCAGTCCGAATCACAGACGCTGACTCAATCCGGTCGCTTTCAAATATCGCAGCAGCGCTTTTGTGGCCTTTTGTAGCTGTGATATGCGAGGCCATGATCCCAAGATCTTGTTCAAGGTGAACGGCTTTCAATCTAGCTGATTGAGAGCTGTGCAGAGGTCTGGCCTTTCATTTTCATAAGATGGGCAGTAGCACAGTAGGTGTTCTATGGTTTCCTCGACACCGCAGGCATTGCACTCGGCGCTATCAGCCACTCCAATCAGAAATGCATAAGCATTTGTGAATGCGACGCCCAAACGTAAGCGGCACAGCATTGTTTCCTCATTTCGCGGAAGACCTGGTAACAGCCGCAGTTGCATAGAGGGATCGAGGGAATGCAAGCGATGGTGAGTGAATTCAGGTGTGTGCCACTTCTCCAATGTCAAAGAGTGCGCTAGCTTGCCTAAGTGTTGGGCTGCGTCGGTCCGCGATAAAAGTATTGAAACAAGGGTTGCTCCCTCGTGAGCTTTTCTGGCAGCTTCGTCAGCGAGGTCGTTGCCGGAGATACCGCAATGACCAGGCAGCCACTGAAACACGACGTCGTGTCCTTTCGCGATCATGTGATGGTGCATTTCTCGTATCTCCGACACGACTTGTTCACATGACCCGCGACGAAGAGATGCCGGAAGACAGTGTAAGGCCGCTTTCGAATCGCAGACCGATTAGCCGGTTGGTTATTAATATAATCAACGGCACCTCGGAGGGCAACAAGCTCCGAACCGGTCGATGTTGTCAAGTGAGAAATCTTGTATCGGATGCTTAGTGATCGTGATGGTATAACCACTGCCCCGGTGGAGCTGGTCTGGGTGGAAGAGCCATCCGTATATATGTGGACGCGGTCAAAGTAGAAAGTGTGCAAACAATCCAGAGCTGCTTGCTTCAAGGCCAAGGTAGGCAGGTCGGTATTTTTTCTTATCCCTGGAACCGTAAGACGCACTTGAGGTTGTTTTAAACACCACAAAGCTGAGGTTGAACGTGCAGAGGGTGTGAAACCCGATGGTAAGGAGGCACGATGGATGTTGACCTTGTTGGAGAAGGACGCCTGTGGTCGTCGTTCTGGCAGGCACGCAAGAGAGCTTGACTGCATCCGTGAAACATGACGAACATGGGCTCTAAGCGAGTCGGTGCTGATGTAAGTCGTGATCGGATGGTCTTGAGCCATTATAATGGTTCCAGCTGTCGAGGCGCTGCGCGGAAGGCCTAGGCAAACACGTAGTGCCTGCGCCTGCACGCTCTGAAGTTCTCGAAGATTTGACTTGCATGTTTTAGCAAGCACGGGGGAGCTATAGCGTAGGAATCCGATGAACAGTGCTCGATATAACTGTAGCATGGAGCCCACTGACGATCCCCATGTTTTGCCGATGAACTTGAAGACGTGAACAATAGATGTGAGCTTCTTTAAGTGGGCAACATGAGGGCTCCAAGTGAGGTCCCGGTCTACAATGACGTCCAAAAACCGGTGATTTCTCTTGTAGGAGATAGCCTGACCATTGATGCATACTGGATAAGGAGTCATCGTTTTTCGCGTAAAAGCGACTAATGCACATTTTTCTGTTGAGATGGTAAGGCCTTGTGTGTGAAGGTAGTCAGATGCCTGTGTTGCTGCTTTCTGTAGCCGTGCGCGAACCTGCAGGCGAGTGACCGCTGATGTCCAGATGCAGATGTCGTCGGCGTAGATTGAAACACTCACTGTTTCCGTTAGGAATTCGGCCAGCCCAAGAAGTGAAAAGAATAGGGCTTAGAACACCGCCTTGGGGAACGCCTCGGCATGTGTAGTGGTCGGTAGTCGGACCATCTTCCGTTCGTACGAACAAGGACCTTTGTGTCAAGTAGTCAGGTTGCGGTGTCGGTCATACCTATGCGGAACGCATATAGGCTTTGGTAAAGGCAACGCCCAACCACAGTCGATGCAAAAGCGTGGCGTCTCCACGGCGAAGCTGTGATGGCGCTCGAAGACTTAATGTGGGGTCAAGGGAGTACAGTCGAGAATTTCTTAAAAGGGGACCATTCCATTGCGACATGGTGCACTGCCGAGCAAGCAGGCGGAGCTTCCGTGCTGCTTCAGTCCTAGAAAGTGGAATTTGTACGTGCTGCTCATCGGTAAATGAGGAGCAGCACGTACCATTTCGGAAATAAAATTTCCCAAATGACAAATTTCAGCGCAGCTGCATACATGCCTTCATTTCGTGATATATTGGCTGGCGTGGATAATCTGTCTCTTGCGGCACGTTGCGAACTGAGCGATGTGTGGCGCGACAGCCTCGCTTATCGGTAGAGATGTGCTGCGTGCACCAAGCGCGGGCACGGTTCACAGCAGCCGCTGCTCATGCAGCGCTTTGTTTCCTCACAGACGACGCGTGCAACTCTGGCGCCATCTCGTAGTCCCCGCAAAGGCCGTCTTGCGCGGCGTTATGTTCTTCTCACGTTTCCGCCATGCCCTCCTCCTTCGTTTTCCGCTCAACTCTCCTCCTCCACTTTCCTCCAGCGCTCTCTTCACTGTCGCAGTCTTTCATCTCCCGCTGCATTCACTATCATCCTTCAGTGTGTTCTTTCGCTCGATTACCAGGGACAGCGCCGACGCTCGCCGTAGAAATGAGTGCCTAAGAGCGGCGCGCGCTCTAAAGGAAAACATGTTCAACCAATGCCTGTTTTTATTGATAACTGTCGTGAAACTGTATGGCTCGTGTGCTATATACAGCATATAGCGCTCGTAATAGGTGCTTGTTATAGCTCCCCCAATTGTCATGCAAATTTTCTCGGAGAATAACGGGATGTGATCTCTTATGTGCAAAGCGAATACATTAATGCGGAGGTTATATTAGCGTGTGATTTCGACTACCGTGGTACCCACTTTTCCACCAACTAATACTAGCAAATCTCAGAAGTGCACTGATTTCATTAACTTGCTTAGAATCTTACACATGACGCAATTGATTTCGACGCCAACAAGTGATGATGCAACCCATGATAGGTCGCTTACAACGCAACCCGAATATGCTAGTGCAAATGTTATGGGATGGATAAGTTACCGCGGAATGATCCAATATCTGTTTATAGCCAAGGGCACGGCGAGGGTACCGCGAGACCATCGCAGATGCAGCCATGAACCGCCTTATGTTTCTGTTCAGGTCACGCTGTCCACTTCAATCCTGTGCGTACCATCGGCCAACTCATCTTGCAGTCGTGATGACGGAATTCTTTTGGACCCCATGGCTGCCGATATCAACCGAGGCTTGGTCACGCAATTTGCTCATCAGCCACTTCCTTCAGCGCCACCGCTCACAGTACAAACACCCGGAAAAATCGGGCACACCTTCAGAGGGCACGGCAAGACTATCGCAGATGCAGCCATGAACCGCCTTATGTTCTTTGTACAGGTTCCTCCTCATTATTCCCGTCGCTGCTTTCATAGTGATGATAGGTGAATTATCATCCAGCCGTGCCTTGAACAGTGCCTTTCTTTACTTGATGACGCATGGGGTGTGCTTTTGCTGTTGCTTGCTGGTTATATTGAACAAAATCCCGGACCCTCTAGGGATGAGATTAAGCTTCTTCTTTCCGATATGTCCTCATCCTTACAAGTATCTATTGATAACGTAGCTACATCGCATTCCGATCTCGAAAACTCGATGAGCACCCGTTCCAAATAATTAAATGATACGCCAAAAGTGCTCGCGCAGCATACCGAAGCAATCAGCCAATTAAAAACTGAAGCTGCTTCTCTAAATAAAGTGATCAATGCGCAACAAAAGAAATTAGACGATTTCGAAGACAGAAGCCGGTGCCGCAATTTATTTGTTTTTGGCCTTCCTGAATCTGATCGCGAGAGTCCGAGCAGTTTAAAGCACGTAAATACTGAAGACTTAATCCGCGCAAAGATGGGATTATCGGTCAATGCCGTAGAAAGGGTGCATAGAATAGGAACAGAATGGCCTGATAAACCTAGAGCAGTCATAATGAACTTCTTTGATTACAGCGAGAAATTGCGCGTCCTACATAACTCATTCAAACTGAAAGGCTCAACTATTTCTGTCAGCCACGACATTCATGTGGCTACTTTAAAGAAACGTTCTAAACTATGGGAACATGGCAAATACCTTTTTTTTTATTCACATACCCTAAAGGCCCTTTACAGGCATTACATAGGGGGTTACAAAATACAATAAAGGGATCATATTGCATAACACAGTGAACAATTAGAAAAAGCATAAACAAACATGCGCTCAGGAAAACACGGAACATATCTGTATAAAAGCAAGTGTTTGAGAACACGTACACATGTGGACCACAATTCTCAAGACAATGTAAAAAAAATACACTTCTGATAATAATCTATTAAGGACCAGCACAGAGTAAGCACTGCAGTTTGTTCACAAATGCGTCGTAATTATTTTCGGAAACGATTTCTGCAGGTAGTTTATTCCAATGATAAATGGCAAGGAACAATGGTGAATGACGCATAAGTTTGGTGTGAGCTATCTTGGGTTGCACTTTGAGGCAGTGGTCTAATTGGGGGAAAATGCGATGTGCTGGTTTGATATGAGATTCTGTGAACGTTGAAGGATTGTGATAGAGCTTGTGAAAGTGACATAGCAGGGTGACAAGTCTTCGCTTTTCAAGTGAGCTTAAATTTAGAGATGATTTGATATCTGTGATGCTGGAGTAGCGAGCGTATTTCCTTGTGATAAACCTAGAAGCCTTATTTTGAAGTGATTCCAGTTTATCGGCAAGATAAGCCTGATGCGGGTTCCAGATGAAACTGGCATATTCTAGTTGAGATCTGCCTAAAGTTGTGTATGCTAAGAATTTGGTTGCCTGATTTGCAAAGTACAAGTTACGCCTAATGAAACCGAGAGTTTTGGATGCTTTGGTGGTTATATATTCAATGTGTTTGTGCCATGCCAAATCAGAAGTAATGTGGACACCTAGGTATTTGATTGCAGGAACTTTTTCAATGGCCACGCTACATAGAATAAAAGATGGGTTCCGTGACTCTAGCCGTCGTAAATGTTACAAGTTTCGTTTTTGAAACGTTTATTTCCATATGCCATTGTTCGCACCACTTAGCGATTTTGTCAAGATCTGATTGCAAAGTATTAGTGTCATGAGGGTCAATAATCTTTCTGTAAATGAAAGAGTCGTCCGCAAACAGTCTAATTGTAGTAATGAGGTTGCTGCTTATGTCATTACTGTAAATAAGGCAGAGGATCGGCCCGAGCACCGAACCTTGAGGCATATCAGACTATACATGGGTTAGTGCGGAGCAAAATTCATTGGCAGACACGAACTGCTGTCTGTTAGTTAAAAAGTTAACTATCCAGTTCAAGACATTGTTGTTTATGTTTAGATTTGCAAGTTTAAATATAAGACGATTGTGAGCAACTTTGTCGAACGCTTTGGCAAAGTCGATGAATACGGCATCAATTCTCATTAAATGGTGTATAGCGTCGTGCAGGTCGGCCACGAGTTCAAATAACTGTGACTCGCAGGAACGGCCACACAAGAAGCCGTGCTGGTTTTCAAAAAAAAAAAAAAAGGAAGTTCTGCTGACTGAGGTACTTCACTATTGCTGATGATATGATGTGTTCCAGAATTTTGCAAGGTATACTCGTTAATGAGATGGGCCTGTAATTTGAAAGGACAGAAGAATCTCCAGATTTAAATATAGGTATAATGCTTGTGATTTTCCAAGCGTCAGGCACAATTCCTGTATCAATGGATTGCTGAAAAATTGGGACGAGTATGCGAGCTATCACTGGTTTCATTAACTTGGGCAATTTCGGACATATGTCATCGGGTCCGGGGTCTTAATTACTCGTTAAACGATCAATAGCTTGCTCAATGCCTTCCTGCGTAATTAGGATGTCATTCATGTCCGCGTTTATACTAATAGCATTAAAACTTGTGGGAAGTGGCGTTTCGTTAGTAAACACGGAACTAAAAAAATAGGTTCAATTCAGTGGCAACTTCAGATGGCTGAATAAAATCACCGTCTTTTACTATTGTTATCAGACTAGATGAAGGCGGCTTAGGATTGATTACTTTCCAAAACTTTTTGAGTATTGGTTTTAGGCAAAGTTGATATTGCTACGGAACAATATGTGCGATCACGAAAAGGCGAGCAGTGCGAAGACGACGACGACAACGAGAAGCTAGCGCGGGCTGTTGCCTCTTGGCCAAGCGCAGCGTATTTTCTTGTAAATATACTTGTACATAGCATTTCGTCTGTGTCTTCCTACGTAACAATATGTCATTATTAAAAAATTCACCTTTGGCTCTCTCAATTTCTGCTTGGCATATTCTCGACTGCGCACGGTAGTTATTCCAATCGCCCTCAGATTCCGAACGTTTTGCTTTAGTATAAAGGCGCTTTTTCTTCCCGATGCAACGTTTAACATTGGAAGTCAACCATACGCTCTGTGATGACGTTGGGAGCGTGATTTTTGGAATGTGTCTGTCTTTTAATTTTTTCAGTTTAGCGCTCAGTAGATTCCAGTTGTCATTTGAACAACGGCTTGATATCGATTCCAGGAACTGCTCACTGAACAATGACAGTTCACTAACCAATGCTTCAATATTTGCCCGTGCGTAATTGTAAATAGTTTTCCTAGGAATTTGTGGCTTCTTTTTTTCTAAGGTGTATTCGCAGTGAAGAGCATTGTGGTCACTGACACATTCCAAGACATGCACTCATTCCAAAACATGCACTGTCATTTTTTCAGGTTGCGCTGTCAAGACAAGATCTAGGACCGACTCGCCACGTGTCGGAGCAGAAACAATCTGTGACAAACTGAACTGAGATATCAAACAAAGGAATTCTTTACATTCATTCTTCCTTGCAGTGCCTTCGGCTGTGTACGTGCGCCAATTTATACCTGGGTAGTTGAAGTCGCCGGTAAGAATTGTTTCTGAGGTTGGATATTTGTCATGTATAAAACACAGTGATTCATTCAGGTCCCTAAGAAACTCAGCAGGTGAATCCGGCGGACGGTAGCAAACACCGATGATGCAGGTAATAAAATCACGCAGTCGCAATGCAAGCCACAAGATTTCAATACATGAAGGGCTGTCTAGGAAGGTGGCTTGGAAATTAGTTTTTACAGCAATTAAAATTACCAGCACCACGTGAGGTGCACCTGTCTTTCCTAAACACAGAAAAGTTACGAAACAAACCAAGTTCGCTATTGCCGATATCAGGGTGCAACCATGTTTCAGTTCCCAGCACTATATCCGCTTCACAGCATTCAATGAGTGCGTTGAGGGTGTCTTGCTTGCCAAGACAACTCCGAAAATTACACACGATGAATGAAAGTTTTTTATCTGCACCATGTTTCTTGCGTCAGTCTGAACTAGCATCCGCCTCGTGTCCTGGAAGAGGAATAGCTTGCTGAGTTGCAGCATCGAAGGCATATATTTTTTTATTGAAAACAAGTTTATCGAACAGCAATTTGTACTTTTCATCGACGGACTGCCGCTCACTGCGTGGAAAATCTCTGAGTTCTTTTCCTAATTGAATTTGAGGTGAGAAGTCTTCCTCGATCCAGACACGAGGCGAATCCAAGTCCTTTAATTTAAAGGCATTTTCAAAACAGTGCTCTTATCCCTAAAGTTCAGAAACTTCACAACAATAGGGCGCACATAATCTGTTTTCCTTCGGCCCATTCGGTGAGCGCGTTCGAATTCACCTGTTTGGACACCAAGGTTTTTTGCCACAAATTCGCTTACCAATTTCTCTGTGTCTTTCCATTTCTCTGCTTCCTGTTCAGGGATGCTCTTAAAGATGAGATTCTTTCGCCGCATTCGGTTGTTCAAATCATCAACGACTATGCTTGCACGTTCAGCCTGTTTCTTTTCAATAGTTTTTAGGTGGGCATTTTTAGGTGGGAAGTGTGGCATTTACACTGGTGACGTCGTCGTGCAAGTTATTCACGACCTCAAATCTGTCTTCTATTTTGGGAAAGCCGCCTTTTGATCTCCGTTACGTTCGTTTGAATATCCTTAATCTTACTAGACATGTCTTTGTGGAATTTTTCATTCGACAGTGCTAGTTCTTTAACGAGAGTAATGATCTGGTCAGACTTGTCCGGGCCTGGGTTCGTCTCGACATCACCAGCGTAAATCAGTAAGTGCGCGACACAGAAAAAGACCACAAGTATTCGCCCTCCCCGACGCCAGCATCCAGTAATTGCACTTGGTTGCATCCACAATGGTGAACGATTCTCGTTAGATTTAGTATGCACAACAAAACGATCGATTCTGGCACGGTACGCGCACAAGTCAGTTCCCAAATTGGAACAAAAGCACTACTTGAACAAAAACACTATTTGGGATTTGCAGCCAATGGACAGTACAACAATGAAACCAAATGTCAGATTTTATACACTCACCTACAAAACACAGAGCGTTCCGTCAGCCCACAGTACTCTGCTGCAAATCCCACACGACGATGGGTGCTGTGGCTATTTATAGGTGACTCAGAGGGCGCTCCCGTCGATGACGTGCAGCTTGTTCAGTAGTCGCGCCAGTCACTGGAAAGGTGACTGATCAAGGCACGAGGTCTCTGAATCCGCTGTCCGGTGACTCGCTATCAGCCTCTGAAGGCTGATATCTAAAGGCCATAAAGTTTCTCTTGACTATGAGCGACTTCGGGTAGACGATACCGTTTACGTTTGGGATGAGGCCACCTCGCAGCCTGTTATGCTACCTCAGACTAATTTGCCTAGAGCTGGTCCTTGGTTGCAGAGACGCTTCGTCTTAAAAGGACGTCTTAAAGGACAGAGCGCCCATCCCGGACAGGCGCTCTGTCCCGTCTCCTTCCTTGAGTCGTGTTTGTTTTCGCGCCTTGTACCCAAGATGCTTCGTCTTATCTTGCTTAGTGGAAGAAACCTTGCCAACAAGTCAAACCTATTAGAAGATATCCTCATCCTCTATGACCCTCACATTTTGGCAGTCACAGAAACTTGGTTGACACTGGAGATAAATGACTCCGAAATAATTAGTTTTCTTTATTGTTTTTCTTTCACGGATTCTCTCCGTGTAGGGGGCAGAGGTAAAGGCACAATGCCTGACTGAGCCTCTGCGCCCCTACAGTTCAAAGCAACATGACATATCATTCACATACAGATTTACCAAACATATCTTTAACACACAGCACACAGCAACGAAAAATTCAATTATTAAGAACACACGTCTCCAAAGCATTACTTTTGCTTCAATGGGATAGATTTCGAAAAAAGCAGAAGGTACATATGCAATAAGTATTGTATAACAATAAAATTGGCTTACATCAGAAGTCAACAAAGAAAAGAAAACCATAGAATCACTGGCCCGAAAATAAATAGCATATACAGTAAATAGATCAATACATAGAAACATTTCAGAAAAGAACGAAGGTTTAGACTGATGCACAATGTAAATGCCGAAGCAATGGCAAATATGATTTACAAGTGCTGAGAAAAATCTGTAACATAACTGAGGTTACATGTGTTATCAGGGGTGAGCACAAGTTACTCAAAATGAAAATGCAATGTTACTGCCCACTAATAGGTTTTTACAGTCTTTTTTGAAGTTGTGCAAGGATTGTGTGTATTGTACGTTAAATTGATCACTGTTTAATGTAGTAATCGTTTGATAATTCAATGTTTGCCTTCCGTAACTAGTTCTTGTAGCGGGCTTTAGATAGTGTGGTTTACGTATTGGGTATTAGGTGCAACTGTCGACAGGTATTGTGCAGCCTATTTTTATATATCCACTAGAGTAGTTTGAAATATTAAACTTGATCTGCTTTAAGCGTGCTATATTTAATGAAGAGCGGTTTTGTTCGGAGTCCTCGTTTGTCACCCACATAGTTTTCACACATTCTCAATATTTTCTTTTGCACAATGATTAGTTTGTTGTAGTTTGAAGCTGTCGTAGTTCCCCAGGCTAAAATGCCGTAACCGAGTTTAATAGAAAAGTGAGTAGTATAATGTTCGTTTCAAACAGGTGGGTAGTATATATTGTATGTGATACATGCAGCCAGTAACTCGATATAGCTTACTTTTTCATTTGTTAACGTGAGTATTCCAAGTAAGGTCCTCTGTAAACCATACGCCCAAGAACTTTTGCTCTGTAACTTGTTCCAGTAACGTGTCCTCAAAGTGCAGATGAACACAGTAGGGGTCTCTCTCATTTGCTGGCTTAAAAATTATGTACTTCGTTTTGCATGTGTTTAAACTCAGCCGGTTGCTATTAAGCCACCTGGAGAGGTGTAAGAGCTAACTGTTAGCTGATGATTCTATGACCTCTCTTGTAGTGCCAGTAAAGAAGATATTAGTGTGGTCAGCATAGATTATTATTTCAGGGGAGTTTGGTATTGACGTTATATAATTTATGTATACAAGAAATAAGAGGGGTCCTAAGATTGATCCTTGAGGGACGCCATATCCGACTTTCAATTTTTGTGATACCAGATTGTCGACGCATACATACTGATACCGATTGGAGAGATATGATGTAATTAAATTCTGTGCTACTCCTCGAACACCATATGCAGCAAGCTTCTTAAGAAGGATATCGTGTTGCACAGTGTCAAATGCCTTTTTTAAATCCAAGAAAATTCCCAGAGTAAGCAGTTGGTTCTCAACATTTTCAATTATTTTGTCCTTTATGTTTATTAAAGCTAGTTCTACAGACTTATCTTTTTGAAAGCCATACTGCGACTTCGTAATTATTTCGTGTTTATGAAAAAAAAAAGACTTAAGCCTATCATTAATAACACGCTCAAATATCTTGGAAAACACCGGCAAAACAGATATCGGCCTGTAGTTGGTAAGCTTTTTCTAGGCCTTTATTTCGTCTTCCCCGCCTGCAGCTTTGTCTTCTAGGGTCATGATAATTGCTTCAATTTCAGTAGGAGTCGCTGGTGTAAGCATAATGGAATCAGCCTGCCCTGTAGTTATGAAACTATCCGCTTCCGAGTCTTGTCCACTATATACGCCTGTGCTAACAAAGTGTCGATTCATTTCATCAACAAGCTCTTTCCCAACTACACTGGCATTATCGATTACAATTTCATTCACGATTTGCGTTTTTCGCCCTCGTCCAGTTAAATCGTTACAGTATTCCATAGTCTGCGTTGATCGTTTTGAATTTTGTAAAATTTTCTTTCGTAATAATCATCCTTTGCCTTTTCCAAATCGAAGTTTAATTTATTTCTGAATCTTTTAAACTCAGTCAATATGTCACAATTACGAGAGCTAATGAAACTGTGGTACAATTTGTTCTTTTTACGTATTCTTTTCACAGCTATCCATGGTTCTCGAACTTATTTATTTCTTTTTTTTTTTTCTGCTTTCGCAGGGGGAAGGCTATATAGTAGCACTGTTTGAATTTATCCAAGAAGATGTTGTACGCAGTCGCGGGGTTATGCTCATCATAGACGGCCTGCGAGCTTTCTTGGTTGATAAGTCAGCTGAACATGTTTAGCGTAGTTTCGTTTACCGTGCGGAGCAAGAGGTTTCCGTCATCATTATGTTGTTCCTTGTAGGATGCGTTTGTTAGGCAAAATACGGGCAGGTGATCGCTGATGTCATTCAAGATTACACCAGCAGAAGGACCATCGCTATCTATGTTTGTGACGCAGATGTCAAGGGATGTGGCCGTGTTAACGGTCACTCTAGTGGGTAGTGCTATCACATTGTTGCACGCGTACTGGTGAACAACGTCTTGAAATGTGTTAGCATGTAAGTTACCGGATATTGTGTCAATATTTATATCTCCAAGGTTCATAAACCACGCATTCGCCGACCTAAAAGAGCAAAGTGAATTTTCAAGAAATGACATGAATTCAGATGCGCAGCCAGAAGGTGGCCTGTACATGGTGCAGACAGTGGTGTTAAGCACTTTCACCGATAAGCTCTCGACATTTTCATCCATTCTGCACACGCTGTCTAATACCTTATGCGGTAAATTATATTTTAAGTAAAGGGCTATCCCATCACCTCTTGTTTTTTCTACTTATGCTTTCCCATTTGTAACCTTGAAGGTAAGGGGGTTCCTTTTCATCTGACAACCAAGTGTCCGTAAGTACTATAACGGTAAATTTTAAGCTAAATGACTGCAGAAACATTTCAAGATCTTGAATCTTATCTTTAAGGCTTCTCATATTTGGATGAATTGCTGAGAACTTTCCTTAACCTTTTTTGGATTTTTCATTGAAATGATCACGTTCATAATAGTCGCATTCCTGTGGTATGTCTTCCATTAGAGCTGTTTTGCACTGTACAGCTTGTACAGTGTTTCTATACAATTATCTGCTCTATGTCAGCAGCGCTGCTAATTCTGTGGCTTGGGGTTCACTCGTCCTTGCGGGCAAAAATTTTCGCACCAGTCACCCACACAAATTTCTATCCTGCTACTTTTTTCTGAGCGATCGCAGCACCCAGAATTATCTTGTTTGAGCTGGTCAGGTGCTCGTTCACATAGATGGGTGTGCCGTCTCCACCATAATCAAGATCTTTTGTAGTCACCCTCTGCTTTCTCGCTTTTTGCGGAATCTTGTGCCGTTTTGTGCGTTGCACAAAACGGACAACGTTTTTTTCGGATGAGTTTGATGTGCGCACACGATGGCAGATGTCGATGTCCGAATCAGCAATCGGCTCATTCAGAGTACTCGCGACCCTCCTCACAACATCGACGACGTCACCTGCCTCAGGCACTTCTTTTATTTCCAAGTTCTTCATCCTTTGATACTATTCTAATTGATCTATCCTGTCACTCAATCTGCAGTTTTCAGCTTCCAGTTCTTTGTTTTTCTTTGAAAGACTTTGGACTTCCTTTCGAAGTTCTTTCATTTCACTTATGATTTCATTGACAGTACTCACCTACGAGGCAGAAACCTGGAGGCTTACGAAAAGGGTTCTACTTAAATCGAGGACGACGCAACGAGCTATGGAAAGAAGAATGATGGGTGTAAAGTTAAGGGATAAGAAAAGAGCAGATTGGGTGAGGGAACAAACGCGAGTTAATGACATCTTAGTCGAAATAAAGAAAAAGAAATGGGCATGGGTAGGACATGTAATGCGGAGGGAAGATAACCGATGGTCATTAAGGGTTACGGACTGGATTCCAAGGGAAGGGAAGCGTAGCAGGGGGCGGCAGAAAGTTAGGAGGGCGGATGAGGTTAAGAAGTTTGCAGGGACGACATGGCCACAATTAGTACATGACCGGGGTTGTTGGAGAAGTATGGGAGAGGCCTTTGCCCTGCAGTGCGCGCAACCAGGCTGATGATGATGATGATGATGACACCATCACAGGTATCGTTGCAGTTTTTCACACTTTCTTTCAATGACCTGAGATCTGTCCTTAGTTCTCGCCTCAAGTCCTCAACCGCCTTGGCAATATCTTTCACGTCCTTACTCATTTACGTTTCAGTATCGCAAGTGCCCTACAGAAGTACCCAACAAAAGCAATGGCAGGTCAAAAACAATGTTTGCTGTGTTCGGCAGCAGTGCACAGTCAATATTTCGGGCTTTTACAATAGAAAAGAACATTGCACAGCTGCAGAAGATACAGAAATTAGTCGTTACTCTGTGGTGCACCGCTGCCGAACTGAAGACTCAGCTGAGGCGTTGTTCCCAATATAGGCAGATTAGTCCACCGGGGGCGTCCTTGTGAATGCGCTGTTCCGCCACTCGAAGCTTGTAATGCTTGCAGTTATCCGCTGACGGCCGCTGATAGCACCGGACCAGCGACGAAGCAATGCCTTGCACGTTAGATGGGCACGTGCCGAAAGCTGCAGAAGATACAGAAATTAGTCTTTGCTCTGCGGTGCACCGCTGCCGAACTGAAGACTCAGCTGAGGCGTTGTTCCTCATATAGACAGATTCGTCCACCGGGTGCGTCCTTGTGAATGCGCTGTTCTGCCACTCGAAGCTTGTAATGCTTGCAGTTATCCGCTGACGGCCGCTGATAGCACCGGACCAGCGACGAAGCAATGCCTTGCACGTTAGATGGGCACGTGCCGAAAGCTGCAGAAGATACAGAAATTAGTCTTTGCTCTCTGGTGCACCGCTGCCGAAGTGAAGACTCAGCTGAGGCGTTGTTCCTCATATAGGCAGATTCGTCCACCGGGTGCGTCCTTGTGAATGCGCTGTTCTGCCACTCGAAGCTTGTAATGCTTGCAGTTATCCGCTGACGGCCGCTGATAGCACCGGACCAGCGACGAAGCAATGCCTTGCACGTTAGATGGGCACGTGCCGAAAGCTGCAGAAGATACAGAAATTAGTCTTTGCTCTCTGGTGCACCGCTGCCGAAGTGAAGACTCAGCTGAGGCGTTGTTCCTCATATAGGCAGATTCGTCCACCGGGTGCGTCCTTGTGAATGCGCTGTTCTGCCACTCGAAGCTTGTAATGCTTGCAGTTATCCGCTGACGGCCGCTGATAGCACCGGACCAGCGACGAAGCAATGCCTTGCACGTTAGATGGGCACGTGCCGAAAGCTGCAGAAGATACAGAAATTAGTCTTTGCTCTCTGGTGCACCGCTGCCGAAGTGAAGACTCAGCTGAGGCGTTGTTCCTCATATAGGCAGATTCGTCCACCGGGTGCGTCCTTGTGAATGCGCTGTTCTGACACTCGAAGCTTGTAATGCTTGCAGTTATCCGCTGACGGCCGCTGATAGCACCGGACCAGCCACGAAGCAATGCCTTGCACGTTAGATGGGCACGTGCCGAAAGCTGCAGAAGATACAGAAATTAGTCTTTGCTCTGCGGTGCACCGCTGCCGAACTGAAGACTCAGCTGAGGCGTTGTTCCTCATATAGGCAGATTCGTCCACCGGGTGCGTCCTTGTGAATGCGCTGTTCTGCCACTCGAAGCTTGTAATGCTTGCAGTTATCCGCTGATGGCCGCTGATAGCACCGGACCAGCGACGAAGCAATGCCTTGCACGGTAGATGGGCACGTGCCGAAAGCTGCAGAAGATACAGAAATTAGTCTTTGCTCTGCGGTGCACCGCTGCCGAACTGAAGACTCAGCTGAGGCATTGTTCCTCATATAGGCAGATTCGTCCACCGGGTGCGTCCTTGTGAATGCGCTGTTCCGCCACTTGAAGCTTGTAATGCTTGCAGTTATCTGCTGACGGCCGCTGATAGCACCGGACCAGCGACGAAGCAATGCCTTGCACGTTAGATGAACACGTGCCGAAAGCTGCAGAAGATACAGAAATTAGTCTTTGCTCTGCGGTGCACCGCTGCCGAACTGAAGACTCAGCTGAGGCGTTGTTCCTCATATAGGCAGATTCGTCCACCGGGTGCGTCCTTGTGAATGCGCTGTTCTGCCACTCGAAGCTTGTAATGCTTGCAGTTATCCGCTGACGGCCGCTGATAGCACCGGACCAGCGACGAAGCAATGCCTTGCACGTTAGATGAACACGTGCCGAAAGCTGCAGAAGATACAGAAATTAGTCTTCGCTCTGCGGTGCACCGCTGCCGAACTGAAGACTCAGCTGAGGCGTTGTTCCTCATATAGGCAGATTCGTCCACCGGGTGCGTCCTTGTGAATGCGCTGTTCTGCCACTCGAAGCTTGTAATGCTTGCAGTTATCTGCTGACGGCCGCTGATAGCACCGGACCAGCGACGAAGCAATGCCTTGCACGTTAGATGAACACGTGCCGAAAGCTGCAGAAGATACAGAAATTAGTCTTTGCTCTGTGGTGCACCGCTGCCGAACTGAAGATTCAGCTGTGGCGTTGTTCATAACATAGGCAGATTCGTACACCGGGGGCGTAGTTGTAAAAGACGGCTGTAATGTGCCGTGAAAACCTGGCGGCGTCGCCCCCCCCCCCCCCCATCCATCTATTGAGACGGCGCATTGCAATTCAGCAAGGCAAGACCGCAGGGAGATGAAAGCCCTCGGACAAACACACGAGCAGCGACTCTCTTCGCCGGGTGTGGCTCCATCGCACGGGCGCCTACCATTGGCCGAAAATGACGACACCCGAGCGGGCTCGCCGATTGGCCGAAAATGGCGTCACCTGAGCGGGCTCTCCCACTGGCCGAACGTGACGTGTCTTCGAGACACCGAAGGGCTTAAAAGACACGGACCGGGAGCAGCAGGAGAGCATTCCTAGAGCGTCCCTTGATTCATCTCTTTCGAGCCATGGGCCGCAGCGTCCGAGTTGCTGCCGGCCCGTAATGACTCTACGACTGTTAATTGACTCTCACTGTAAATAATGTAAATAAACCTCCCAAGTTTTTCATCCCGACGTCCTCCTCAACTCCTACAACTGGTTGCTAGCGGTGGGATCGCCTCCAAATGCAACAACTGGTTGCAGCGCTACGGATCAACCTTCGTCGAGAGAAATCCTTAAAAACCCGGAACAGCGAAAAAGAGCATTCGCCTAAAGGAGTCGCGAGGAACCGGGAAGAGCGAAGAAGAGAGTGTTTTGTTTTATTTTTTGAACATCGGATAATTTTCGCGATTTAAGTTTCTTTCAATATGTAAAATTATGAGCTTTGTTTATGTTTTGTTTGAGAAGCTCCGAGAGTTGAAAGACGCGTTTTAAGTAAACATGTAGTATCGCGAGGTGTTCATTAATAAGTATATAGGCTCCTTTTTTTTGTGTGTGTGAGTAACCTGAGTGTCAAGGTTATCGTTGAGAGGCGTATCGTAGCGCGCGTGTGTTTTAGTTAATCTTCCTTTTTTTATAAGCGTTTTTTTATTTTCTAAGGTTAACCGCGTAGGTTTTCAGTAAGTGCATCATTCGCACTGAGAAGCGTTCTTAGTTCCATTAGTGCGTGTCCTGTGCGGACGGAAGGAAGCAGATTTTTGACTGGGTTGCTCGTGTGTGTTGGGGGCAGCCGTATTCTGACTTCTCTGGTTAGCGTGCCTGGAACTAGTTATTAGAAGACGCATTATTGTAAGGGTTCTGCGGAGTGCTAAGTCCCACAAGTTTAATTGTTCGTTTAGGTTACGTGTCCTGTGGGGTCTAAAGGAAGAAACGTGAGTAAGCGTAATAAAAGGTTTGCCTACGACACAAGTACGCGTTCTGATTAGTGACCACAAGGCTAGCGCGCTTGTGATTACGTACTTGTGAAGTCGACCAGACTGTTCAGTGGCACCAATACGTGCGATAAGTACGCCACTGCGATAGGTTGAAAACATGCTGTTCGTGTAGTTAGGCCACTTAAGTTATGTTCGGCTGTTTTCACTGTTTGTTTGCAACGGCAACGACCCATTGTTTTGCTACTACAATAGCACTCTGGTCTTGTCGGCATTCGGGGAGAAATGTATAGCGGTTTGGAAAGGTGGTTAAAACTGCTTTGTCAAAATTGGGGAAATAAAAGATCAGGGTTCATTTTGACTCAGTAATAGCCTGGCGAGTCCGGGGTGTAGAGCCTGCGCTTACACGTGGTTCAGCGCTGTGTTGTTTTGTTTGTTTGACGTATGTTCTCCAGGGCCCAGGATCCCGAAGTTCGTCAAACGAGGCTCGACACCAGTACCCTGCAGGTTCTTTCAGCGTTCCTCGTGGCCAGCGAATTGAGTTCACCGGCCATTCCGAACTTCCGGGACGAGGACGAGCTGTTAGATACGGGACCGTTTCCTGAGCCTAGCCTACATGGCCGCACCCGAACACGCCCTCCGCGGCGTCATACACAACGCAGTGGACTCCCAAACCCAGGACGAGATCGTCCAAGACCTCCAGTCAATGAACGTGAACACCCCCTACGCCATCGCTGACGCACGCGAGATGGGGCGTTCCCAATCCATCCTCATCCCCTTCGTCGGCACTTCTACTCTTCCCTCCACCATCGTCTTCAACTGCGGGGTCTACCGCTGCCACCTGTTGCGCCCGAGAGCCGAGGCCTGCACGAACTGCTGGGCTCCTGGCCACCGAGCGGATGTCTGCACCAAGCCCAAGTCCGCCGTCTGTCACCGCTGCGGCCAGGCCCACAAGCCAGTCGAGCCCCCGGCCTGCGTCCCCTGCTGCATCGTGTGCAAGGGAGCCCACGTCACGGGCTCGCGCTCGTGCGGGCTCCGGTTCGAGCGGAACGGCCCGTCATCGCCCCCGGCCACCTCCAGGCACCAGCCTCCCCCACCAGCGCCACCCACCGTGCCCATCCTCAAGACCTCCCGGCGTTCCGCCGGCCACTCTGTCTCCCGTGGTGCCCAGTCTGGCAGCCTCCTTCCCGCCTCTGCCTAAGTCCGAGGCGTCCATGCACCGCCCCCGCCACCACCACCACATCACCGGTAAGCTGGAAACCGCAGCCTCACACGTCGGACTCCCAAACCGCGGCCCTCGAGGCCACTATCGCTGCCCAGCAGCTCCAAATTCAGGAGCTGTCGCGCCAGCTGCAGGCCGCGCTAGTGCGTCTGTCCTCCCCCGCTTCTCCTCCTACTTCCCCAGCTACCGCACCTCCACAGCCGCCGTCGCTAGCTGTGGAGCCGATGAATACGGCATCCTCGGCTGCATCATCGCGCGCCTCCTCTCCCAACCGCAGTCCCCCGCTCGAATGCCGATCACCTTCCTCCGACCCCGTCGCGCCCGAGCGTGACGTGATTCGCCAAACAACCTCCTTCTTGGAAGCGTTTGCGAAGCGCGTCATGGCCCGCTTTGCGCGACTTGAGGAGCGCGTCGCCAGTATCGACACCAGTGTGGCCGCCATCGAATCCCACCTTACCGCCCTAGACACCAGGGTCGCGGCCTTAGAGACCCGCCAAAGCGTGACTGAGGCCACCGTCGCACACCTGTCGCTCCCTGCCCCACTCACCCCGGCACCTACCCCAACTCTGTCGGGGGACTCCGCCATCCATCATGGCCAGACACCCCACGCGCCTTAATTTCTGGCAGTGGAACTGACGGGGGTTCCGCAGCAAGCGGAACACCCTGCAGCTCCACCTCCAGAACGTCCCTCCCGACACTCTCCCCTCCGTCCTAGCACTCCAGGAACCCCTAACTCCCGTGAAACTGCGCGACTACACCTCCTTCCATCCTTCTTCTGAGGTCCACCCAAACGTTGCCACACTGGTGCAGCGCAACGTTCCTGCCGTGCAGCACCAGTTGGACGTTTCGGACTGTGCCCATCTCCTCCTTGAAATCATTCCTCGCCGTCGCACTGAGACAAGCCTCTTTGTTCTCAATGTGTACAGTCCTCCCAAAGCCCCTTCAGCTCCTCTCCTCCTCGTCCTCCGCCGAGCGCTCTCCTGCGCTGGCCGCAATGCCCTGCTCGTTCTTGGCGACTTCAATGCCTCACACACCAGCTGGGGCTACCCCCAGAACACTCGCAAAAGCCACTCACTCTGGACTTTCATCCACAACGAGTGCCTTTCGGTCCTTAATGACTTCGCTCGCCCCACCAGGATCGGATCTAGTGTTCAACGAGACACCAATCCGGACCTTACCCTCGCCAAAAATGTCGCCAATCCGACCTGGACTAAAACAGGGGTCTTCCTCGGTAGCGATCACTACGTCCTCTGTACAACTTTCCCACTCCCCTCCCTTGCTCGCGCCTCTAATCGTCTCACCCAGATAGTCGACTGGGACCGCTTTCGCTCCACTCGTCTCTCTACTTCCTCCTCTGCTCCTATCACCGATCTCTCTGCCTGGACCGAGACCCTTTTGGCGGACGTCCACACTGCCACATCCACACTCCCTACAGCACCACACTCCACTACGGCAGACAGCCGTCTGCTGCACCTTTGGGACGCCTATCACGCTGTCCACCGCCGGTGGCAGGCTCAGAAATACAATCGCCGCCTGCGCCTCCGTTCGGCCCGACTCGCGTTGGACATGGAGGAGCACTGCGCCTCTCTCGTTAGTCAACAGTGGGGCCAGACCTGCGACCGCATGGCAGGCAACCTGGGCCTCCGCGACACGTGGTCGCTACTCAGGGTGCTGCTAGACCCTACACACACTAAAGCTTCCCAGCGCAAGGATATCTCCCATCTCCTTCATTCCTCCCCACTCACCGATACTGACTTCCGGCGGCCCTCCGGGACCACTACCTCTGCACCGACCTACGTACTCCGCTTCCCAGCTACTCCGGCTCCCCAAACCCTGACCTTGAGGCAGACATCTCCGTGGGCGAGGTTCGTGCGGCGCTACTCAGACTCCGCACCACCTCGGCCCCGGGGGCGGACCGCATCACTAACAAGGTACTCCGCAACCTAGACACCCCCTCCCTCGAAGCCCTTACCGATCTCCTCAATACACATTGGCAGGCTGGCACTCTTCCATCCTCCTGGACCCATGCACCTGTCTCATTCATCCCCAAACTCGGCAAACCTATTGCCCTCGAACACCCCCGCCCCATCTCTCTCACCTCCTGTCTCGGCAAGCTGTTCGAGCATGTCATCCTGGCCCGCCTCCAGACCTATCTGAATGATCATGACTTTTATCCGGACTCCATGTTCGGTTTTCGTCCCCAGCTGTCCACCCAGGATGTCATGCTCCAACTTTCCGACGATGTCCTACACCCCTCCCACCACAACGCACTCGAGCTATCCTGGCGCTGGACCTTTCTAAAGCATTCGACAATGTACACCACACTGCCATCCTGGACGCTGTCTCCTCCCTCCATGTCGGACCCCGTGTCCATGCTTACGTCACTGCGTTCCTGGCCCACCACACAGCCGAAATCTCATACGGCCCACTTTCTTCTCCTTCCTTCTCCCTTGGCAACAAGGGTACCCCCCAAGGCTCTGTCTTGTCCCCTCTTCAGTTCAACATCACCCTCTTCCCGCTGGCACGTGCTTTACGAGCTATCCCAGCTCTGTCTCATGCTTTCTACGCCGATGACATCACCCTCTGGGTGACCACCGGGAATCTTGGCGACATGGAGACCGCTCTACAGGTGTGGACGCGGTAGCAGCTCACGCCCGGGCCATCGGGTTGAGCTGCTCCCCGACCAAATCGGAGCTTTTGCTCCTTCGGCCTGGGCGGATGGCCCCCCTGTCGCCTTCTCCACTCACGGTCTACCTTGACGGCGCACCCATTCCTCTCGTCTCTACCCTCCGCGTCCTCGGACTCTTTGTTCAGTCCAATGGCAAGCACACCGCCCTCATCACCCGACTCACAAACACTGTACACCACACTGTCCGCCACATACGCCGCATTGCAAACTGCCACCACGGCATGCGCGAACACGACCTCCGCCGCCTGGTCCAGACCTTTGTTCTCAGCCGCTTCGTTTATTCTCTTCCGTATTTCTACCTTCCTCGTACCGAGGAAGACAAAGTCAACAGCCTCATTCGCCACGCATATGACTCAGCCCTGTCCCTTCCCATATCTACGTCGACGGCTCGGTTACTGTCGATGGGCGTCCACAACTCCCTGACGGAGCTGACGGAGGCCCATCGCACGGCCCAGCTCCTCCGTCTCTCCCGCACCCGCCCGGGTCGCGCAATTCTCTCCACCCTTAATCTCTCCCCTCTTATTACTCTTCCCACATCACTGCCCATCCCTTCCCATGTCTTCCCCCTCCTAACCGTTAATCCCCTCCCTAAAAATATTACGATATGATTCCGCGAGAGACGAGCCGCCGCGAGAACGACGAAGAAGTTGGTCGGTGCCCTCGGCACGAGCGAGTGACAGCCTGGCTGCCTGGCTCCAGTGTAAATAGCGTGTAAATAGCATCTCTCGTCTGTGTCTTTCCACACGTAACATTTCTGTTGGAGGTCAGCGATCCCCGTCCTCACCACGGAACTCCGAAGTGGTCGGCACACCGAGCTTGTCACCATGCCTCCCGGTGACGAACCTGCCTCCGCAACGGCTTCGGCTTGTCCGACTGCTCCAGTCGTCACGGTTGCCCCACATCGTGACCCAGGTGTGTTCTCTGGCCTGGAGGGACACGATGTCGACGACTGGATTAAGCTCTATGAACATGCCAGCGCTAATAACAGGTGGGACCCAACGATTATGCTCGCCAATGTCATCTTTTATCTCGGCGGCACCCCACGCGCGTGGCACCAAACACATGATGACGAAATAACCAGTTCGGGCAGTTTCTAAGAAAAACTGCGGGAACTGTTCGGCGACCCCATTGGGCGCAAGGCTGCCGCGAGAAAGGCTCTTGCGTCTCGTGTTCAGTCACCTACAGAGCCATACGTTTCCTACATCCTCGACGTCTTGGCTCTATGCCGTAAAGCTGACGATCATATGTCCGAAGGAGATAAAGTGGCACATGTGCTAAAAGGCATCGCCGACGACGCTTTCAATTTGCTTGTTTTCGGCAACGTGTCGACTATCGACGCCATTATAAAAGAATGCCGTCGCCTTGAACAGGCTAAGAGCCGCCGTATCTCAAACCACATTTCGCGCCTACCCAACACTGCTGCTACGTCGACATGTGAGGGTCGACCACGTCAGACCACCACCTGTGACGACGTCACCCGTATTGTTCGCCGCGAACTCGAGGCCGCTTCTTTGCCAGCCTTCTCCACGCCGCATCCCGATCCGCCAGCAACCACCATTGCGATGATTCAGGCTGTCGTCAGGCAGGAATTTGAAAACATGGGTCTGAACACCGTGTGTTCCACGTCTCGGCCCAGCGTTCCCCAGTTATCTAGCGGCCCTCCTCGTCCCCGGCAATCCTTTTCTGCCACATCTCGCCGCAACCCATCCGAATGGCGTACACCTGATGACAGGCCGATCTGCTTCCACTGCTGTCGCATCGGCCACGTCACCAGTCACTGCCGCAACCGATGGCCACCACCTCCTCGGACTTACGCCCCCACTTATTCCCGCACCTTTGGACCTTCTGTACCCTATGCCACCCGCCATGAACCTACTACCGCTGATGTCCCTGCTCCGAACCTTCACTACAGCCGCTCGCCCTCACCTCGACGCCACCAGTCTCGTTCGCCCCAACCCCACCGCTTTTCTTCGCCGCCTATCGCCTCCCGCACCCAGCCGGAAAACTAGGCACTGCAGCTTCTGGAGGTGAAGCTGCGTTGTCGACCCTGCCCTCAAATCCTCTGCTCACGTTACCTACTAACCGAAACCTTCTTGACGTTGACGTTGACGGCTATCCTGTCACGGCACTCATCGATACAGGAGCACATCTTTCTATTATGAGTGCTGCCTTCCGACGACGACTGAACAAGCTCCTCACCCCAGCGTCGGCACGCGTCGTCCTCGTTGTGGATGGCGGTACTGTGCCTATCATCGGCATGTGTACGGCCCGTGTCAGCATCGCCGGCCGCAACACTCCTGTACTCTTCACCGTAATTGCTCATTGCCCCCACGACCTTATTCTCGGCCTCGATTTTCTCTCCGCCCATTCTGCCCTAATTGACTGCCCTTCGCCTCGAGTTGCCGATGCTCGCAGAACCTTCTGACACACCCCACTGCCGCTTACGCTCCACCGGCTTTCTTCGCCTGCCGCCAAAGTCCATAGCCTACATTGAACTGTTGTCTTTCCCACCAGTTCCTGATGGCGAGTACCTCGTCACTCCTCTGCCCGACATCCCAATACAGTATGACGTCACCGTGCCTCACAGTATAGTTTCTATTACTGCGAACCACACTCGCATGCCTGTCAGTAACTTTGGATTGGCAAAGCAAATTCTACCGCAAAGTATTTGCTTTGCCACCATTGATTGTCTCGGCGACCAATACGTGGCAGCGTTATCGACCGATGGTTCCCGCGACCTTAGCATGCCCATCGCGCTAGCCTCGGGCGTCGATCCCAACATAAAGAAAATGGTTGCGACGGACCTGTCCTCTACGCAGGCTGAAGACCTTTGCGAAGTATTATCGTCCTACCGCGATATTTTCGACTTCGACGATCGCCCTTTAGGCCAGACGCTCGCGGTCAAGCATCGAATTCTTACTGGCTGTGCCTATTCACCGACGACCGTATCGAGTTTCTGTGTCGGAAGGCCGAGTAATTCAAGATGAAGTGAACAAAATGCTCGATAAAAACATCATTGAGCCTTCATCGAGTCCCTGGGCGTCACCTGTGGTGTTGGTTAAGAAGAAGGACGGCACGTGGCGCTTCTGTGTTGATTACCGTCACCTGAACAGCATTACAAAAAAGGACGTCGACCCGCTCCCACGTATAGACGACGCCCTTGATTGCCTGCACGGTTCCAGATATTTCTCGTCTATTGATCTTCGTTCGGGATATTGGCAGATTGCTGTTCACGATATGGACAAAGAAAAAACCGCGTTCATCACACCTGATGGCCTATACCAATTTAAAGTAATGCCGTTTGGATTATGCAATGCCCCTGCCACCTTTGAGCATATGATGGACTCCTTGATCCAAGGTTTCAAATGGTCCACATGTCTCTGCTACCTCGACGACGTCATCGTCTTCCCGCCAACGTTCGACACTCACCTTGCGTCTCACAACTATACTTGATGTATCTCGAAAGGCGAAGCTGCAACTTAACTCATCCAAATGTCGTTTTGGCCACCGACAAATTACTCTTCTGGGCCATCTAGTTGACGCTTCCGGAGTACAGCCTGACCCCGACAAAACTCGCGCTGTCCGAGAGTTTCCGGTTCCGAAGACAGCCGCAGACGTTCGAAGTTTTGTAGGGCTGTGCTCGTACTTTCGTCGTTTTGTTCCAGATTTTGCGAGAATTGCTAGGCCCCTAACTAATCTTTTGAGGAAAGGCGTACAATTCTCGTGGGATACTGCAGAAGCCGCCGCCTTCTCTCGTCTCGTCACTCTTCTACCCTCACCACCCACTCTCGCCCACTTCGACCCTGATGCCCCTACAGAATTACGTACAGATGCCAGCGGTCATGGCGTAGGTGCCGTCTTAGCCCAGCGTCAGCGTGGCAAGGATCGCGTGATTGCTTATGAGAGCCGCCTCCTAGCACCATCGGAGCGCAACTATTCCATTACGGAACGCGAATGCCTTGCTGTTGTCTGGGCGGTTGCAAAGTTCCGTCCTTACCTTTACGGTCGCCCTTTTTCCGTAGTCACTGACCATCATGCTCTTTGCTGGCTCTCATCGCTAAAAGATCCTACAGCCGGCTTGGTCGATGGGCTTTGAGGCTACAGGAATTTTCATATTCCGTGGTGTACAAGTCTGGCCGCCTGCACCAAGACGCTGACAGTTTGTCGCGTTACCCTGTTGACGACTCGGACTCCTCCAATATTGCCAGTGCTTCTTGCGTATTCTCGGTATCCCAGCTGCTTCATTTCGCCGACGAGCAACGCCGTGACGCCTACATCAGAGCACTCATCGACCGTTTTGAACACTCTCCGGCCGATGCTACTCTACGCCTCTTCGTCCTCCGCGACGGTACTCTGTACCGTCGTAACCTTCATCCAGACGGCTCTGAGTTCCTGCTTGTAGTACCTAAACACCTCCGCTCCACCGTTCTAGAAGAGCTTCACGACGCACCAACGGCAGGACACCTCGGCGTATCTCGAACCTATGACCGTGTACGTCGCCGTTCTTTCTGGCCGGGCCTTGCCCGTTCCGTACGACGTTACGTCGCCGCTTGTGAACTTTGCCAACGACACAAGAAGCCTTCCCAGCTCCCCGCTGGTTTCCTGCAGCCGCTCGACATCCCTGCCGAGCCCTTCCATCGTGTCGGCTTGGACCTTCTAGGCCCATTTCCGGAATCTACATCAGGAAACAAGTGGGTTGCAGTCGCGGTGGACTACGCGACCCGCTACGCCGTAACCCGTGCTCTTCCGACCAGTTGTCCAACTGATGTTGCGGACTTCCTGCTACATGATATCATATTGATGCATGGTGCTCCGCGTCAATTGCTTACAGACCGCGGCCGCACCTTTTTGGCCAAAGTCATTGACGACATCGTGCGTGCCTGCTCAATACAGCATAAATTTACCACCTCCTACCACCCCCAAACGAACGGCCTCACTGAGCGTTTGAACCGCACCCTTACAGACATGCTATCCAAATACGTTTCAGACGACCACCGTGACTGGGACCTGGCTCTACCTTACATTACCTTTGCATATAACTCTTCCCGTCTCGATACTGCCGGCTTTTCCCCGTTTTACTTCTTGTATGGCCGCGAACCGACGCTACCACTGGACACTGTGCCTCCGTCCGCCACAGCTTCAACTAGCGATTATGCCCGTGATGCAATCGCCCATGCTGACCATGCTCGCCAACTTGCGCGCGCTCGTCTACAAGTGTCTCAAGACAAGCAGAAACAACGCTACGACCTCCGTCACCGTGATGTCCATTTTGTGCCCGGAGCCCTCGTGTTGCTTTGGTCACCATCGCGTAAAGTCGGCCTTTGTGAAAAACTGCTTTTCTGTTACACAGGCCCATATCGCGTGATACGCAAAGTGACCGATGTCACCTATGAAATCGTTCTAGCCACGCCCACGACGTCCTCCGCTGTGACAACCAGTGACATTGTCCACGTTGCCCGACTCAAGCCCTACAACTCTCCATGCCCCTTGGATATTTAACAGCACCGTGACGGTGCTTTTGCCGCCGGGGGTTAATATTACGATATGATTCCGCGAGAGACGAGCCGCCGCGAGAACGACGAAGAAGTTGGTCGGTGCCCTCGGCACGAGCGAGTGTCAGCCTGGCTGCCTGGCTCCAGTGTAAATAGCGTGTAAATAGCATCTCTCGTCTGTGTCTTTCCACACGTAACAATATGCATCCCGAACACCACCCCTCCCGTAGAGCAGCGCGAGCCTCCGCGCTCTGGCGTCAGTACGAACGGCAGGCCGCCGTGGCTTACGTAGATGCTGCCCCGTACCGCCGCTACCCAGCACATGCCCTTGCCGTCACTGACAATTCTCTCCGACCCACTCTTACTGCCTCAGTCTACACTTCTACCTCTGTCGAGGCCGAGGAGGCAGCTATTGCCCTTGCCATCGCGCAAACCTCCGCGAAGTACATCTTCAGCGACTCCAAACCTGCGGTCTACAACTACGCGGTTGGACGGATGGCACACCCGGCCATCGGAATCTTGCGTTCCGATACCGTTCCATCTCGCCCCATCCAAATCATCTGGGTGCCCGCTCACGCGGCCCATCCTGGTAACGAGGCGGCCAATTCCATCGCTCGAGATTCGACTGACCGAGCAAGCCCGTCCCCGCCGGGAATGGATACGCGCGACGCGCTCCTCACGTACAGCGATATCACGCAGCACTATCGCCTCTCTCGTCTCACCTTCCCCCCTACGCACTTTCCCAGCCCAGCCCCACCAACACTTATGGCGCCACCTTCAGGCCCATACCTATCTTACTCCCGCACGTCTTGCCCTCTTCCACCCCGGGACGCACTCGCCGGCTTGCCGCTTATGTGACGGCTCCCGCGCCGATTACGCTCACGTCCTATTCACCTGTCCGGCACACTTGCCCCCTGCCTCTTGGCGCCTAAGCAATCCGCAGCAGTGGGAGGCTGCTTTGTCCAGCACCGAGCCGGATATCCAACTCCGGCTGGTGAACTGGGCGGAGGACGTCCCGACTAGGCATGGCCTGGACGCCACAACCGGCAGTCTGAAGGCCGCCCACAACGCTGGTTTTTAATTTTTTTAATTTGTTTTTACTTTTGGCCTTCTCATCAATAAAAGTTTTTCACCACCACCACCTCAGCCTACTTCGATTTCCCCAGACCACATCGAATCGCACCACAGCTAATTAAGGAGCGCAGAAACACGGATACCACATTCCTGAGGCACGGCACGTGCAAACAAGTTGGCGCACCCCAATTCGTGTGCAGCCGGTGGAGCTATTCACTGCTTGACCCTTCCCGAAAGTGAAGCGAGAGCCTGGCACTGTGGCGGGTAAAGTGGGTTCCGAAGCAAGACGGCTGTAATGTGCCGTGAAAACCTGGCGGCGTCGCCCCCCCCCCCCCCGCCCCATCCATCTATTGAGACGGCGCATTGCAATCCAGCAAGGCAAGACCACAGGGAGAAGAAAGCCCTCGGACAAACACACCAGCAGCGACTCTCTTCGCCGGGTGTGACTCCATCGCACGGGCGCCTACCATTGGCCGAAAATGACGACACCCGAGCGGGCTCGCCGATTGGCCGAAAATGGCGTCACCTGAGCGGGCTCTCCCATTGGCCGAACGTGACGTGTCTTCGATACACCGAAGGGCTTAAAAGACGCAGACCGGGAGCAGCAGGAGAGCATTCCTAGAGCATTCTTTGATTCAAATCTTTCGAGCCACGGACCGCAGCGTCCGAGTCGCGGCCGGCCCGTAATGACTCTACGAATGTTAATTGACTCTCACTTCAAATGATGTAAATAAACCTCCCAAGTTTTTATCACGACGTCCTCCTCAACTCCTACAAAGCCCAGTGTCATTCGTGGAATCTTGCCGTCTACCTAGAGCGCATGCTCCGACCTAATCATAAATTATTGATGGCCAGTGACTTCAATCTACCTAGCGTTGATTGGGAACAGCTATCAATCTCTGGCTCTCATGATGCTGACAGTGCAAACGTCCTTCCTGATTCTAAGTTCTTTCATGATCTTAAAGATGTTCTATTACATCCTACACGTGTCACATACCTGACCAAATCGGTTCTTGATCTTGTATTTATCAAAGGGTTGTCGGAAAATCCGAATGTTGTATTAACTGAAGGTATAGCTGATCACAAACTTGTACATGTGGACTTAGAAATACAAAAATGCGTCCAAGTTACACCTGTCACGCAGTCCTTTCTAGATTTTTCGTCGGCTGATGACGAATCCGTCTTGGAATGCTCACACCTTTCCCTTGATGAATTTAAACGCGATGACGACGTCACGCTTCTCTTGAACAAGTTTAACTCTGTTGTTAAGTATTGTATTGATATATTCGTACAGACGCGTAGAAAGAAAACTAAACGTTATAATCCATGGATCACTCGTGAAATCATTAGTCTCAAACGTAGAATAAAGCGCAAACGCAAGTATAAGCTAGCTCAGAATATCGAATTCCGCTCTTTAAGGGATGCTTTATTCATCAAACTACGTAACGCTCGGGACAAATTTCATAATCAAACTATGATTACATTCTGAAAAAACTCCCACAAGTTCTGGTGTTTCCAGTCCGACTCTAATCGAAATGTTCAGCAGCTAATAATAATCAACAGCGTAAATTCTAATCTTAATGATATCGTCATTGAATTAAATGACACATTTTATAAAGCATTCATGCGACCTTCAGTTCTCAGCGCCCATGATAAATCATACACACCATCTGCATCTCAATCAATACCTCACGTTTCAATTAGTCGCGAAGGAATTCTTTCTGTGTTGATTGATATTGGCGTGAAAAAATCGCCTGGAGCCGACAATTTACCTAACAACTTTCTTCGACGCTACTCCGAACTAACTTCTGAATTCCTACACATTATATTTAATGCATACCTTGAATAGAGCTCAGTACCAAAAGGCTGCCTAACGGCCAAGGTAATACCGGTGTTTAAATCAGGTGATAAACTTATTCCTAACAATTACATACCTATTTCCTTCATAAGCACATGTTGCAACCTCTTGGTTAGTATATTATCGCTAATCACATGTCCAACCACTTGGAAGCGAATAATTTTTCTGTTGAAGTTCAGCGTGGCTTCCGTAAAAAATTTTCAACCTCAACTCAACTATTATCTATTGTACACGACTTTCCCAGTGCCATAGATGACCGCCTGCAGATTGAGGCAATATTTCTAGACTTGTCAAATACGAGAAGAAAGGGGGTTAACCGACGGGCCCGATTTGTTTAGTCACATCATAAGAATCCAACAAACACTGATTATGGAAATTAATGGAAATGAAATTGACTGAAAAAACACCTTGCCGCAGGTAGGAAACGATCCGACAACCTTCGCATTTCGCGTGCCATGCTCTACCAATTGAGGTACTGCGGCGCCGTTGCCCCATCCACTTTCTTGGGTGTTTCTGTTTCCTACTGGCTAAGCCTGGAAGAGTTAGCCAGCGTCACCACTAATAGACCTTGACGGCGGACGTGGAACATCCTAGACTAGTCAAAGGCATTCGACCGTTTGCCATACGCAAATCTAATTGAAATTCTTAGATCACTTGGACTACCAGAAAATATAGTGCATTGGATTCAAGCTTATTTAGCGAACCGTGTTCAGTTCGCGGAAATCGATGGGGTGAAATCTAATAGCCTGCTTGTCTTATCCGGTGTACCACAGGGGTCAGTGTTGGGAACCCTGCTGTTTCTTATCTATGCAAATGATATTGCTAAAAATTTGGATCCTAATGCCAAGGTGAAAGTGTTTGCTGAAGATTGTTCATTTATTCTGCTGTCAGGAGTTCTTCATGCCAGAGTACACTTAACAATAGTCTTTGTAAACTCGCGGACTGGTGCGGCGACAGAGGAATGCAAATAAACTTTTCCAAAACAATGTCAATGACAATTACACTGAAACCAAAACCACTACTTTCTACTTAGCACATTGGCAATCGTAACCTTGAATCGATTACCTCTCTGAAATACTTAGGCATAACAATTAACAGTAACCTCAAATGGGACACCCATATTAACAACATATGCAACAAAGCCTTCAAAAAGCTTTGCTTTCTACGCAGAAAGCTAAGTCACCTTCATCTGTCAAGCCGCAAGCTTATCGTTCCCTCGTACGCCCAGTCCTAGAGTATGCTTCCATAGTGTGGGACGCGTTCATTAATAGGGAAATTGATAAACTTGAACATATTCAGCGCCTGGCTGCACGGTTTATTCGCTCCGATTACAAAACATTATCATCAGTTTCTGGCATGTTAGGCCAAGTTGGACTGCATCCACTACACGTGCGCCATAAAATCGCCAGGCTAAACTTTTTTTACTCGTTGTTTCGTAATCAAACAGGTTTAGCAAATGCCACATATATTACCAGTGCTCCACAAAGCTCGTCACGTATTTTTCATTCTAAAGTAGTTCAGTCATACTTTGCCCGCACTAAAATCTTTCAGAAATCATTTTTTCCACTTACGAGCGAAGAATGGAATCATTTACCTGAATGTGTTGTTGAATGCACATCTTATGTTTCATTTGAAAATATGTTAAAAAAGCATCTTTTGTAAACCCTCTCCTGCTTGGGCAGCATTGCTTGCCTACAGTATTGTGTCAAACAAAAAAAAATCATTAAGCAACAGTCCCAAACTAACAAAACATAAACTTTTTTCAAAGCTGATTCTCACAATACAGGAAGTAAAATTAAAGAATTCTATTAAATTTTTTGTCGCTAATGAATTACTGGCACACAAATACCTGGCATAGAACTTAGTAAGAATTATTCAGCACATGTACCTACACTCCTTTTTCAGCAGTCATTAGTGACCAATTAGACCCTGGACGACTGGAGACTTAAAATAATTTATTTCTGCCTCAAGAAAATACAGACAGGGGAGCTGCAGAAAAAGCTGTCATAAACAGCTTGACTCGACCGCAGCCCCGAAATACAAAGCAGCAGCGACAGGCAATCTCATTGCAGACATGACGGTTTCATGTTAAAAAAAATAAAAATATATAACAACATAGAAGAACATAAGAAGACCAAACAAAATCTTATCTGCACTTACATGTGCAGAAACCAAATTACTTCGCCACAAGCGTGATTACACTTATTTAAGATACTCGTGAAATAACATGCATAAAATAGCACAAATGACAAAGAATAATGGACAGAATAAAAATAGAACAAAGAAAACTTCACTTACACCTCACTTTCATTTTTATTTCCTTAAAGACCCCTCAATGGGGGTATTACATAAGGGGTGGCGTTTACAAATGTTGTTCATTCTAATTAGTGGCCACATGAGTTCAATGAAGAATATTAGTATTAAGCTTATCAGCAAACGTCGATGAACAGGTGATTTCGGATATGTGACTTGCCAGGCCGTTCCAGTCGGTTGATGATCGGCAAAAGAAGGATGCACAGAAGGTTGTAGTACGGCTGCGTGGACGGGTTACTTGCAAGGGATGCCCTGCACACAGGGAATTGCGAGGGGGTGGGGCCAACACATGTGGTGCATGATGGAGCGAACTGTAATAAAACTTATGAAAGAGGATTAACAAATCAATGCGACGCCGGGATGAGAGCGTGTTTAAGGGAGACTGGGCTTTTAGTAGTGATACGCTAGTGTTGTAAAAATACGAATAATGAATAAATCTTGCCGCACGATTCTGAATTCTTTCAAGTTAATTGATAAGGTAAATTTGATGTGGTGACCAGATCCGGGATGCGTATTCAATTTTCGGACGTACGAGCGTCTCGAATGCTAGTAGTTCTATGTGTTGCGCTGCATGACGCAGATGGCGTTTTAGGAATCCTAATGTTTGGTTAGCGGATGCAGTAATGCCCGTCTAAATCCTATGATCAGTCTAAATCCTATGAAAGGGTGACGCCGAGGTATTTGAATGTGTCCACTTTTTCTAAGGTAGTATTAGTAATATTGTTACGGGTAGGAAGACGCCGACGAAAAGCTATATACAAGTATATTTACAAGGCAATACGCCGCACTTGGCCAAGAGGCAACAGCCCGCGCTAGCCTCTAATCGTCGTCATCGTCTTCACCCTGCTCGCCTCTTTGTCATCGCAAATACTCTTCCGGAGCATTACCCCCAGTGACAAAAGCGCCGTCCCGGAGCGACTAAACGCCGGACTCGGAAGCAGTGTAGTAGGCCTTGAGCCTACTGACGTGCACAACATCACTCGATGCCGGAGTAGAGGACGAGGTTGAAAGCACAGGAGCAATTTCGTACGTCACAGGCGTCACCTGGCGGAGCACGCGGTAGGGCCCTGTATATCGCGAAAGGAGCTTCTCTGAGAGTCCGACGTGACGAGAGGGCGACCACAGGAGCACGAGCGCACCAGGCGAAAACTGTACGTCACGGTGACGGGCGTTGTACTGGCGCTGCTGAGTGGTTTGCGAGGCCGTCAGTCGAGTACGGGCAAGCTGGCGTGCATGGTCCGCGAAGAATTGTAGGCAAATGTGACGTAAGGAAGGGCAATGTCCCAGCCGTGGTGGTCCTTGGAAACGTACTTGGACAGCATATCGGTAAGAATACGATTTAACAGCTCTGTCAGGCCATTGGTTTGAGGATGGTATGAGGTAGTCAGCTTGTGTTGAATCGAGCAGGAACGCACAATGTCGGCGATAACTTTCGAGATGAAGTTACGACCACGGTCAATAAGCAGCTGTCGCGGGGCGCCATGAAACAAGATAATGTCACGCAAGAGAAAGTCCGCGACGTCAGTGGCGCAACTGGTATAGGGTGAGCCCGCCTGATACCGTATCGGGTGGCGTAATCAGTTGCGACGGCTACCCATTTGTTCCCAGAGGATGACGTGGGAAAGGGACCGAGGAGGTCTAATCCAACACGATAGAACGGCTCCACAGGGAGGGTGATCGGCTGGAGATGACCGGCAGGTAGCACCTGAGGTGTTTTCCGACGCTGGCAGGGATCACAGGCAGCAACATAGCGTCGGACGGAGCGAGCGAGACCAGGCCAATGGACGCGGCGGTGGACGCGGTTGTATGTGCGGGATACCCCAAGATATCCTGCAGTGGGTGCGTCATGCATCTCAAAGAGCAGTCTGTCATAGATGTTTTGGCACGACAAGAAGATCAGGACCGTCAGGGAGGAAGTTCCTTCGGTACAGAATGACGCCCTGGAGGACATATCGGCGAACAGATGCGTCGGTAGGTGTAGAGCGCAGACGCTCTATGAGTACTCGCAGCGATAGCTCTCGGTTCTGCTCGTCTGCCATGTTAGCGAAGGGCGACACAGAAAAAATGCCGTTGGCGGTACTACTGTCGGCGTCATCAGGCTTGTCTGCCGGGTAGCGAGACAGGCTGCCAGCGTCCTTGTGTATTCGGCCAGATTTGTAGGTGACAGAGTACGAATATTCTTGGAGGCGTAAGGCCCAGCGACCAAGTCTTCCTGTAGGATCTTTCAGTGAGCATAACCAGCAAAGCACGTGATGGTCTGTGACAACGGAAAAGGGTCGGCCATATAAGTATGGGCGAAACATCGCAACCACCCAAACTAGGGTCAGGCACTCACGCTCAGTGATGTAATAGTTGCGCACCGCGGGCGACAGGAGCATGCTGGCGTAAGCGATAACGCGGTCGTGGCCGCGCTGGTGTTGTGCCAGTACTGCGCCAATTCCTTGACCGCTGGCATCAGTACGGACTACGGTAGGCGCAGAAGGATCGAAATGGGCCAGAACGGGAAGCGTTGTGAGAACGTCGATTAGAAGCGAGAATGCAGAGGCCTCGTTATCGCCCCACTGGAAAGGGCGTCTTTTTTCAAAAGTTCGGTTAGTGGTCGTGCTATGGCCGCGAAATTTTTCACGAAACGGCGGAAGTACGAGCAAAGGCCGGTGAAGCTGCGCACATCCTCGACACACTTTGGAACAGGTAAGTGCGTAACAGCATGGATCTTGCCTGGGTCCGGTTGCACTCCAATCGCGTCAACGAGATGTGCAAGGACGGTAATCTGGCGACGGCCTAATTGGCACTTCGATGCGTTCAGTTGCAGACCGGCTCGCCGAAAAACGTCCAGAACTGCTGAGAGGCGCTCGAGGTGCGTAGCGAACGTTGGGGAGACTACTATAACGTCGTCCAAGTAGCACAGGCACGTGGACCATTTGAAAACGTGAAGAAGAAAGTCCATCATGCGCTCAAAAGTGGCAGGAGCGTTACATAGACCGAACGGCATCACTTTGAATTGATAAAGACCGTCGGGTGTTACAAAGGCAGTCTTCTCGCGGTCGAGATCGTCCACGGCAATCTGCCAGTAGCCGGAGCGAAGGTCGATAGATGAGAAATAGCGAGCACCGTGGAGGCATTCAAGGGCGTCATCAATCCGAGGTAGGGGATACACGTCCTTTTTGGTAACCCTGTTAAGGTGCCGATTATCCACGCAAAAGCGCTATGATCCATCCTTCTTTTTACCAGTACAACAGGTGACGCCCATGCACTACATGACGCTTCAATAATGTTCTTGGCAAGCATTTTGCGGACTTCGGCGTGAATAACTTGACGCTCAGCCGGTGATACTCGATACGGGCGGCGATAAATAGGAGGGGCATCACCGGTATTAATGCGATGTTTAACAGCTGTAGTTTGGGCCAAAGGACGATCGTTAAAGTAAAAAATATCGTAGTAGGAAAACAGAACGCGGTAGAGCTCACGAGCGTGCTCGGACGGCATGTCGGGCGCAATCATTTTCTGTAAGTCGGCGATGGTACAAGTAGCCGACTGCGATGGTAGACGAGGATCGGCTGAATTGTCGTCTGCTGCAATAGATGCTACTAAGTGATCGTCGAATGAGCAAAGCTGGGCCAGAGACATCCCGCGTGGCAGCACTTGTGTCGTCAAGCCAAAATTGACCACTGGCAGGCAGACGCAATTCGCCGTAATAGATAAAACTGTATGAGGTACTGTGATCCCGTGTGTAAGGAGGACGTCTTGCATAGGAGCTGCGATGTAGTGACCGTCGGGGACTGGTGGAGATGACACGAAGTCAACGTAAGTCAGCGCCGAATGTGGCAAGCGAACGAAGTCGACGGAACTGAGGCGACTGGGGTGTGGTTCAGCGGGATCCAGAACAGTCAGGTCAAGGCGGAGAGTACTGGCGGAACAATCGATGAGAGCAGAATGTGCGGAGAGGATGTCTAAGCCGAGGATGATGTCGTGGGGACAGTGGGCGATGACTGTGAACAGCACGATAGTGGAGCGATCGGCGAAAGAGAAGCGGGCGGCACACATACCAATTACAGGGGCTGTTCTTCCATCGGCGACACGGACAACAGGCGTCGTGGCGGGCGTGATTACTTTCCTCAGACGGTTACGAAGGTCTGCGCTCATTATTGACAAATGCGCCCTAGTGTCTATGAGAGCAGATAAAGAAACACCGTCGACTTGCACGTCAAGAAGGTTCAGATGAGTGGGCAACGTTAGTAGAGGATTCGGCGGCGTAGGGAGCAATGCAGCGTCACCTCGAGGCACTGCATCGTCTAGTTTTCCGGCTGGGAGCGGCGTCCGAAAGGAGTCGGAGAATAGGAGCGACGGGGCTGGAAGGAGCGAGATTGTCGTCGTTGGGGCGAAGGCGAACGAGAACAGGGACGGTTCGGCGCAGGAGAATCTGTGGCGGCATTATCGGAGCGGGCAGCATAGGGATGACAAGGGCCACCTGGGGGGCGAGAGTAGGCAGTATATGTAGGCCGGTTCGGGGAACTCCAGCGGGTGCGACAGTGCCGAGAAATGTTCCCGATTCAATGACAGTGAAAACAAATGGGCTTGTCGTCTGCAGTGCGCCATTCAGACGGGTTGCGGAAAAGTGGTGGGTAAGAAGATGCGGGACGGGGCGGAATTGAAGAAGCCGGGTGGGTATCAGGGCGATGGGCAGAGCAGATGGTGTGAAGGCCCATGTTTGCGAACTCCTGGCGGACAACTGCTTGAATCAGGGAAACCGTGACTGCAGGTCCATCGGAGGGGCTGGAGTCGAAGGCAGCCGGATAGCCGGCTTCGATCTCACGCCGGACGATTCTGGTAACATCGCCAGTGTTGTTGGGACGAGGAGCGTCGGCACAGGAATATGTCACTGGGGTGTTGGGCAGACGGGCAAACTGCTGGTCTATACGTCGGATTTTAGTGAGTTCCAGGCGGCGGCACTCTTCTATAACCGCATCCACCGTCGCCACGTTGGTGTATGTTTTATAAAAACGAGCAAGTTGAAGGCGTCATCGGCAATGCCTTTGAGGATGTGGGAGACCTTGTCGGACTCAGTCATGTGTGCGTCAACTTTGTGGCACAGAGCCAAGACGTCCTGAATGCACGTGACGTAGGGCTCTGTTGACGTCTGCACACGGCCGGAAAGCGCTTTCTACGCGGCAAGTTGGTGACCGTAGGGGTTGCCTAACAACTCTCGGAGCTTTTGTTTAAGCGAATACCAACTGGTGAGCTCATCTTCGTGCGTCCGAAACCAAACTCGAGGTGTGCCGCCGAGGTGTGCCGCTGAGGTAAGACTACTTTGGCGAGCATGATAGTAGGGTCCCACCGGTTATTGCGGCTGACGTGTTTGTACAGGCTGATACAGCCCTCGACGTCTTCCCCATCTTTGCCCGAGAATACGCCAGGATCTTGGGGAGCGGGGAGAGTGATGTAGGTCGTCGAAGTGGCAGCAGGTATCGGAGCCGGTGGAGTCGAGTGGTCGTCGCCGGGAGCCTTGAAGGAAGGCTCGTCGTACCGTCCACTGCGATGCTCGGTGACGAGGTACAGGGAACGTCCACCTCCACCAGATATGTTACGTAGGAAGACGCCGACGACAAGCTATATAGAAGTATATTTACAAGGCAATACGCCGCACTTGGCCAAGAGGCAACAGCCCGCGCTAGCCTCTAATCGTCGTCGTCGTCTTCACCCTGCTCGCCTCTTTGTCATCGCAAATACTGTTCCGCAGCAATATTATGCGGTGAGTATAAGGGCCTAATGGCGGCGAGTGAAGCCCTTTACATTACATTTATTGGGGTTAAGGGGCATTAACCAGTGGTTGCACCAGTCTTACACTTTGTTAAGGCCATTTTGTAAAATACTGTGGTCAGAGTCGTTAGTAATTATGCAGTAGATGACACAATCGTCAGTGAATATACGTATCTGAGAGGAAACATTAAGAGGAAGGTCGTTAATATAAATAAGGAAAAGTAGGAGGCCTAGAACGCTACCTTGAGGGATGCCAGATGTTACAGGGAGGGCCGCGGAGGTGCGATTATTGACATGCACTGACTGTGATCGGTTAGTGCAAATTCCATAACCGAATTTAAGATGTCAGGGTGCACGTTCAGCTGGGAGAGCTTCAGTATTAGGCGTTGGTGAGGTAACATGGGCATGGGCAGGACATGTAATGAGGAGGGAAGATAACCGATGGTCATTAAGGGTTACGGACTGGATTCCAAGGGAAGGGAAGCGTAGCAGGGGGCGGCAGAAAGTTAGGTGGGCGGATGAGATTAAGAAGTTTGCAGGGACGACATGGCCACAATTAGTACATGACCGGGGTTGTTGGAGAAGTATGGGAGAGGCCTTTGCCCTGCAGTGGGCGTAACCAGGCTGATGATGATGATGATGATGATGATGATGATGATGTAACTTATCAAATACTTCAGACTAATCCAAAAAATGGCATCGATTTGGGTGTTAGCATCGAGATTAACGTGCACGTCATGGACGAGGATAGCAAGTTGGGTTTCGCCCGAGAGACCCTTACGAAAACCATGTCGGGATGGGTGAAAGAAGTTGTTAGTGTCAAGAAAGTGCCTAATTTGGGTGAAAATGACGTGCACCAATATCTTTCAGGGTACGCTGGTTAGGGAAATCGGTCTGTAGTTAAGAGGCGAGTTTTTATTACCTGATTTGTAGATTGGAACGACCTGCCCTTTCTGCCAGGTGATGGGGATGCTATAAGATGATAAAGACTGAGAAGATTAATCTAAAGTACGATGCCCAGATGAGTTTAGTATTTTTTAACAGTTTGGAGTTGATGCCATCCGCCCCTGATGACGATGAGCGTTTTAGCTTTTCAATTATTGCCGTTATGCCATGTTCAGTGAATTCGATGGGTGACATAACAGATTGCACAGGTGAAGGTGGTATAGGTAACAGAGAATCAGGTTCAGTGGTGAATACTGATGAAAACGCGTGGGTAAATGCATCGGCACACTCTTCTTCGGGGATGACTATATCGTTATGGTCGGTGATAGTGATAGCACCCGGTTGCTTTGGGTTTAGAAATTGCCGAATTTCTGGGGGTTAGTGCTTAGAACACGAGGCAACGTGTCATAGAAAAAGGAGTGTTTTTCGCGGCGTATACCTGGGAGATAAACTTTCTCTGCCTCGTAATATTTGTCCCAGGCCATAGCACAATTCGTTTACTTTGCCGACCGAAAAAAATAGTTATTTCCTGTTTTCTAAAGTTGATAATTGTTCGTGAAGCAAGGTTTATTGCTATTAGTCGCTACTGAAATAACTGGGATGTGGTTAACAAGGTCGGCGATTTTTCGTTGGAAGACCGACCAATTTTCTTGAAGTGCGCGGTTGTGGAATTCACCACTGAAAGTGAGGCAGAAAGACGCAAGTTCGTTGCTAATGGCGTCGTAGTTGCCTTTGTCGTATAAGCGTAATATTTTATTCCACGATTCTCGTTTTGGAAAGGTATAGTTAAAGACAGTGTGGATTACTTTATGGTCGCTAATTGCCTGGAGATAAGATATCGAAGATTGGCTAGACGGATTGTTAGTTAATATGAGATCTAAAATGTTGGCCGAGTCATTCACTGCGCGTGTTGATTCTAAGACTAGCTGGGTTAAGTTGAAATTAAAGCAGACTTCGAGGAAATCATTTTCGGTTGTAGTATGTGACGAAGGTGGATAGCTATCCCAATCAATATTAGGGAAATTACAGTCTGCGAAAAGCAAAATCTGAGCGTTAGTGTATTTTTTTATTAGTACATCTAGGACGCAGTTGAGCTTGTCAGTAAAGCTAGTGTCTGCTCGCGGGGGGCGGTAGCAAACGCCAAGTAAAATAGTTTGGGGGGTTGCACGAAAGAGTAGCCATAATATTTCAAGGTCACTTGGGTTGTGAACAACGGAGCAGGGCATCGTATTACTAACGGCTATGAGCCCCCCCGCCGCCTCTGGAGTACTGGCGTCGTTACGGAAAACATGGAAACCGGGTAGGTCGTCCATGATCTCCGCGTCGGATACGTCAGCGGTTACCCAGATTTCGGTAAGTATCTACAAGTTACATCCAGATGATAAAACCAGATTAGATACAACGTCACGTTTGGAAAGGAAGCTACGTATGTTAGGATAGATTGCTGAAATAGTAGTGTTAGGACGGGTTGTCGTTATCGAACAGTGTGTTGGATGACGGTGATGCCGCGATTGCTATTGTATTTCTTTTACACATTTTGTAGTTTCGTCGTACATGTACTTAGCAGATCCTATAAACAAAGTTTTGTAGCGTAATGAAAACGGAACTGATTTGGTGACTCGCAAAAGTCAAAAGATGTTTCCGGGCATTTTGCACAGTACGAGAGTAGTCTTCGCGAATGCTATAGTTAGTAACCATAAAATTCAAACAGCGCTAGACGACAGGACCAGAAAGAGGAGGAGACAAACACGGCGCTGAACTTACAACTATAGCAGAGTCTTAAGTTCAGCGCCGTGTTTGTCTCGTCCTCTTTCTGGTCCTGTCGTCTAGCGCTGTTTGAATTTTATTGTTACCATGGAACACCAACTCGCCCAATCCGCTGCCCTTCTGCAGCTATAGTTAGTCCCTTTTAACTTGCAGCAGTTAGACAGAATTGTTTCTTTTCTGTTATAAAAAAAGGAATTTTCCGATTATAGGACGGTTCGGTTAGCGGAATGGGGGCCGAGACGATGCGCACCTTCAATCTCCTCAGGATTCACAGTCATGTTTAATTGGTATGCGCACTCACTGCCAAATTATTTTTTCCTCTGCCTGAGTGGCGGATTCAGGCGCACTTGGGTCGGGGACACCGAAAAAGATAAGGTTATTGATCAAGTCACGTTGCCACCCAAGAGCAGCGTGCTTACCCTTGTCCGATGCGACATGGAGGACGACGCCGAAGGAATTGCTGAGGCGAACATGCCCCTGCTTCTTGAGCACCACATTTGTATAGCCAGAGGGCTTCTTCAGGTGCGAAACAAATGTTCAGTCGTTTTGCTAACGAACTTTAGCAACGAATATCGGCATGTACCGCGAGGAACGCCAATCGCATTCCTTCGCGAAATCACTGATGTAACTGACATTGCTACATTTGAAACCGCATCGTGTCAGCATACTGGGTAACCCAGCCTAAAGGAAGGATTCACGTTAACGCCGCTCTGCCAGACCATCAGAAAGATTGTCTACTGAGTCTCGTGAATGAATTTGCGGACTGTTCTTCAACGTCATCCAAAGTGCGGCGCACGTCCATCACAAAGCACCGCATTATTACGGACGAGTCTGCACGTCCTGTCCGTCAGCATCCCTACAGAGTATCTCCAGCGGAAAGGGAAGCGATCAAGCATTAGGTGAAAGAGATGCTCCAAGACGACGTGATCCAGCCGTCCACCAGCCCGTGGGCCTCCCCTGTAGTGTTAGTCTGCAAGAAAGACAACACACTACGCTTCTGTGTAGATTACAGAAAGTTGAACCGTGTCACCAAGCGCGATGTTTATCCATTACCACGCATCAACGACGTACTGGATCGTCTACAACATGCCAAGTTATTTTCATCGTTGGATCTTAAATCAAGGTATCGGCAAATCGAAGTTAATGAACAGGATCGTGAAAAAACAGCGTTTGTGACACCTGACGGGCTTTGAGTTCAAAGTTCTCCCCTTCGGTCTCTGTTCCGCACCTGCCACCTTTCAGCGGATGATGGATACCGTGCTTGCTGAACTCAAATGGCAAACCTGCCTCGTATACTTGGACGATGTCGTCGCGTTCTTGAGCACGTTTGACGAACGTCTCGCACGACTCGAGAGTGTCCTCGCTGCGATCCATACTGCCGGCCTCACCATCAAGCCTGAAAAAATGCTACTTCGGGTTCCAAGAGCTCAAATTTCTTGGCCATGTCGTTGGTCCTGAAGGCGTCCGACCAGACCCAGACAAGTTAGCCGCCGTAGCCAAGTTTTCACCACCCACAGACAAGAAGGCTGTCCAACGCTTCCTTGATTTGTGCGCATATTATAGGCGCTTCGTCGAGGGATTCTCGAGAATTGCTGAACCTCTGACACGGCTCACACGCGACGATGTGCCTTTCATTTGGGCGGACGAGTAGCAGCAGTCGTTCAATGAATTGCGCAAGCGTTTGCAAGAGGCCCCAATACTTGCTTATTTCGACGAAGACGCTGACACTGAAATTCATACTGACGCCAGCATTGCGGGTCTCGGCGCTGTTATTGTGCAGTGTCAAGCTGGTGCGGAACGCACCATTGCTTATGCAAGCCGCAGTCTCACCAAGGCTGGGAAAAACTACTCAACCACTGAAAAAGAATGCTTAGCGATAGTGTGGGCCATTAGTAAATTCCGACCCTACTTGTACGGTAGACCCTTTAAGGCAGTCAGTGACCACCACGCGCTGGGCTGGCTTGCCAACCTCAAGGATCCTTCATGCAGTCTAGCACGTTGGAGCCTGCGCCTACAACAGTACATTACAGTTGTCTACCGATCTGGAAGGAAGCACAGTGACGCTGACTGTTTGTCACGCGCACCACTCCCTACGACGTCATCAGACCCTGACCATGACTTGCCACTTCTCGCCGTTATCGACGCCATAAAAATGGCTGAGCACCAGCGCGCTGACCCTGAGCTGCTGCCGCTGATAGAGCACTTTCAAGGAGTTGAAGGTGTTTTACCCCGCTCGCTCGTCCACGGCTTATCATCATACTACTTGCACAACAACGTCCTTCACAGGAAAAACTGCGGAAGCGGTCCCAATACATACCTCCTTGTCATGCCGTCGCCGCTGCGCCAAGACATTTTGCAAGCGTGCCATGATGAGCCATGCGCCGGACACCTGGGATTCGCTAAGACATTAGCAAGGATACGACAGAAGTTTTAGTGGCCCCGGCTTTATTCTTCTGTACAACAGTACGTGAATACCTGCTGTGATTGTCAGAGCCGCAAGAAACCACCAGTCAAACCGGCCGGCTTTCTCCATCCTGTAGACCCTCCTCAAGCACCGTTCCAAGGTCGGCGCCAGGTCGGCGCCATGAAAGACGATGAAGTGCGTAAGCTGCACGCTCTTCTTCTGGCCCACCATTAAACAGAAACGTCTCTTTTGTAACACTCCGTCTCCAACCTACGTTACAATATTGAACAGCAGCAGTTTAGTGGACTGTATCATGGCACAGCCACCGAGCTCACAGCTTGGCACGCGATGGTGTTGCTCTTTTATAGGTGATCTGCCGACGGATGTTGCTGACGTAGGCAGCTCCCTGGTGATAGGGCTGATCACGCTCGTCACAGGCGGCACTAGTAGAAGCGTAGGGGAGGAGGGGGAGGGGGGGGGGGGGCTAGCGTGACTTGGTGAGAGACAGCAGGGGCACGGCCAAGACACGGTTCCAGGCAGTTTGATGTTGCGTGTTGGACAGCCGAGATGGTAGCGGGCAGAGCTGCGCCGATCAGTGCGATGATGAGCACCTGCATATTGAACAGCAGCAGTTTAGTGGACTGTATCACGGCACAGCCACCGAGCCCGACATCCTATTTTAAGCTTAACTATACCTAAAGATTACTCAGTGGTACATTCTTTTGCATATGAATTTCATATGACACGTATATCTCGTTGGGTACAGGTAAACGAGTTGATGTTAGCAGACTCGTACGCGTTGAGAAGGAAGTGTGGGTTGAAGGCGCTCTTTCCCCGTATTGATGCATGCTGTTAGCACCAACCAGTTTTCGGGGTGACTGAAAGAGTAATTCTTATTTTCTTGTAAGTTTGATAGATGCCGAATGTGACTTATATGATTTCTTGCTTCTATTTTAAAACGAACGCTGAGCCGATGCTGATACAAATTAAAATTTCGATCATGCCAGTTTCAAGAAAAAAGCGTTTGGTGGTTCTTCCATAATTTGCATTAAAGACATTGAGAAGAAACTTTTTTTGCAAAATGTAAATTTTCCGTAGACAGGACGATATTGCAGTGCCCCATACCAGCTCGCAATAGTTAATGTGAGAATAAAATAATGAGTTGTATAGAAGCAGTTTAATTGGCTTAGGAAGAATGTATCTAATGAAGCCGATTGCGCCAGTTATTTTAGCTAACTGCTTGACAATTTGGTCCACATGTGCTGTCCATGACATAGTTGAAGAAAATACTGCATCGAGACATCTAAAATGATCAACTATTGCTATTTGTTTGGAGTTAAACAGGACACTTTTGTGTGGAGAATTGATCATGTAATGCCCATATTGAAAACAGGTGGCAAGAATGAGATGACCAATTATCGGCCAATATCCTTAGCATCTGCCACTCGTAAACTCTTAGAACACGTTCTGTCATTTATATTTATGGAATACATGACTAACAAAATTTTAGTTTTATTTGCTAAGCAACATAGCTTTCAGCAGCGGCGCTCTTGCTAGACACAGCTTTTTGAACTTACAACTGACATTCACACCAACCTACATCACCAATAGAAACTGATGCGGTTCTTATTGATTTCGAAAAGGTATTCTATCGCGTAGGTCACAAGCATTTGACTTGTAAAATGAGGCTTACTAAAATAGAAAATAGTCATCGATTTGGCTCAAGAATACTTACTCGACAGGCATCAAGCGGTATTTGTTCATATCGTTCTTTCTAACATCTAGCCCGTCATGTCTATCATGCCCAGGGCTCGGTACTGGAGCCAACATTATATGCAATCAAGATAAACAATAATCACGTGGCTATAAATTCAAACATTCATATTTTTCCGACTACTTTGCTGTTTATCGGTTTGTTATTGACCGTCAAAATTACAGCCAAATAAAAAAGGACTTGCAGAAAATAAACGTGTGGTATTTTGATCGGGAGATGAATATTAATATCAAGCAAACAAAGCTAATGCGGCTTACTACCCAAAAATGCTTGCCGCACATTTATCGAATAAATAATGATGCAATTTAACCAGACTGCATGCATTCGGCGTGCAGTCTGTCTGGCCGCGCTGCCCGTAGGAAGCTTGCATTTGTATTTGATAGTATCCGTGGTTTTTTCTTTTTTTTCGGGCATTTACACGCAAGTGGTGTCTCTCTGGCAGCGCTTCTGGTGGGAAACCTGCATTCGTATTTGATAGTATTCGTGATTTTTCTCAGGCATTGACAGGCATGTGTTCCGCATGCACTCTGTCCGGCCACGCTGACAGAGCGAAACTTGCATTCGTATTTCATAGTATTCTTGTCTTTTCTCAGGCTTTTCTCTTTTCTCAGGTATTCCTGCCTTTTCTCAGGCCGCCATTGGAATATGAACCTGCCAACGTTTAACGCTAGAACGTTATCTAGTGAGGCGAGTCTAGCAGTGCTATTGGAGGAATTAGAGGGCAGTAAATCGGATATAATAGGGCTCAGTGAAGTTAGGAGGCCAAAAGAAGCATATACAGTGCTAAAAAGCGGGCACGTCCTGTGCTACCGCGGCTTAGCGGAGAGACGAGAACTAGGAGTCAGATTCCTGATTAATAAGAATGTAGCTGGTAACATACAGGAATTCTATAGCATTAACGAGAGGGTGGCAGGTCTTGTTGTGAAACCTAATAAGAGGTACAAAATGAAGGTTGTACAGGTCTACGCCCCTACATCCAGTCATGATGACCAGGAAGTCGAAAGCTTTTATGAAGACGTGGAATCGGCGATGGGTAGAGTGAAAACAAAATACACTATACTGATGGGCGACTTCAATGCCAAGGTAGGCAAGAAGCAGGCTGGAGACAAGGCAGTGGGGGAATATGGCATAGGCACTAGGAATAGCAGGGGAGAGTTATTAGTAGAGTTTGCGGAACAGAATAATATGCCGATAATGAATACCTTCTTCCGCAAGCGAGATAGCCGAAAGTGGACGTGGAGGAGCCCGAACGGCGAGACTAGAAATGAAATAGGCTTCATACTCTGCGCTAACCCTCGCATCATACAAGATATGCACGTGCTCAGTAAGGTGCGCTGCAGCGACCATAGGATGGTAAGAACTCGAATTAGCCTAGACCTGAGGAGGGAAAGGAAGAAACTGGTACATAAGAAGCCGATCAATGAGTTAGCGGTAAGAGGGAAAATAGAGGAATTCCAGATCAAGCTACAGAACAGGTATTCGGCTTTAACTCAGGAAGAGGACCATAGTGTTGAAGCAATGAACGACAATCTTGTGGGCATCATTAAGGAGTGTGCAATAGAAGTCGGTGGTAACTCCGTTAGACAGGATACCAGCAAGCTATCGCAGGAGACGAAAGATCTGATCAAGAAACGCCAATGTATGAAAGCCTCTAACGCTACAGCTAGAATAGAACTGGCAGAACTTTCGAAGTTAATCAACAAGCGTATGACAGCTGACATAAGGAAGTATAATATGGATAGAATTGAACATGCTCTCAGGAACGGAGGAAGCCTAAATGCAGTGAAGAAGAAACTAGGAATTGGCAAGAATCAGATGTATGCGTTAAGAGACAAAGCCGGCAATATCATTACTAACATGGATGAGATAGTTCAAGTGGCTGAGGAGGTCTATAGAGATTCATACAGTACCAGTGGCACCCACGACGATAATGGAAGAGAGAATATTCTAGAGGAATTCGAAATCCCACAGGTAACGCCGGAAGAAGTAATGAAAGCCTTTGGAGCTATGTAAAGGAGGAAGGCAGCTGGGGAGGATCAGGTAACAGCAGATTTGTTGAAGCATGGTGGGCAGATTGTTCTAGAGAAACTGGCCACCCTGTATACGCAATGCCTCATGACTTCGAGCGTACCAGAATCTTGGAAAAACGCTAACATAATCCTAATCCATAAGAAAGGGGACGCCAAAGACTTGAAAAATTATAGACCGATCAGTTTACTGTCGGTTGCCTACAAAGTATTTACTAAGGTAATTGCATATAGAATCAGGAACACCTTAGACTTCCGTCAACCAAAGGACCAGGCAGGATTCCGTAAAGGCTACTCAACAATAGACCATATTCACACTATCGATCAGGTGATAGAAAAATGTGCGGAATATAACCAACCCTTATATATAGCTTTCATTGATTACGAGAAAGCGTTTGATTCAGTCGAAACCTCAGCAGTCATGGAGGCATTGCGGAGTCATGGTGTAGACGAGCCGTATGTAAAAATACTGAAAGATATCTACAGCGGCTCCACAGCCACCATAGTCCTCCATAAAGAAAGCAACAAAATCCCAATAAAGAAACGCGTCAGGCAGGGAGATACGATCTCTCCAATGCTATTCACAGCGTGTTTACAGGAGCTATTTAGAGACCTGGATTGGGAAGAATTGGGAATAAACGTTAATGGAGAATACCTTAGTAACTTGCGGTTCGCTGATGATATTGCCTTGCTTAGTAACTCAGGGGACCAACTGCAATGCATGCTCACTGACCTGGAGACGCAAAGCAGAAGAGTGGGTCTAAAAATTAATCTGCAGAAAACAAAAGTAATGTTTAACAGTCTCGGAAGAGAACAACAATTTACAATAGGTAGCGAGGCACTGGAAGTGGTAAGGGAACACATCTACATAGGGCAGGTTGTGACGGCGGATCCGGATCATGAGACGGAAACAATCAGAAGAATAAGAATGGGCTGGGCTGCGTTTGGCAGGCATTCTCAGATCATGAACAGCAGGTTGCCATTATCCCTCAAGAGACAAGTGTATAATAGCTGTGTCTTACCAGTACTCACCTACGGGGCAGAAACCTGGAGGCTTAAGAAAAGGGTTCTACTTGAATTGAGGACGACGCAACGAGCTATGGAAATAAGAATGTAACGTTAAGGGATAAGAAAAGAGCAGATTGGGTGAGGGAAGAAACGGGAGTTAATGATATCTTAGTTGAAATCAAGAAAAAGAAATGGACAGGACATGTATTGTGGAGGGAAGATAACCGATGGTCATTAAGGGTTACAGACTGGATTCCAAGGGAAGGGAAGCGTAGCAGGGGCGGCAGAAAGTTAGGTGGTGGATGAGATTAAGTTTGCAGGGACGACATGGCCACAATTAGTACATGACCGGGGTTGTAGAAGTATGGGAGAGGCCTTTGACTTGCAGTGGGCGTAACCAGGCTGATGATGATGATAATGCTCGGCATGCAGTCTGCTCGGCCACGTTGCCGGTGCAAAACTTGTATTTGATAATATTTGTCTTTTCTCAAGCTTTTTCAAGCACCTGTTTAGCATGCGGTCTGTCCATCCGCGTTGTTGGTGCGAAATTTACATTCGTTTGATAGTATTCGTTTTTCTCGGGCTTTTGCACGCATGTGTTGCGCAGGCCCTCTCTCCAGCACGCTGCCGGTGCGAAACTTGCATTCGTATTTGATATTATTTGTTTTTTTTTTCAGCCTATTGCACACACGTGTTCCGCATAGTCTATCCAGCCGCTTTACCGGTGCGAAACTTGCATTCGCATTTGACAGTATTCGTTTTCTCTCAGAGTTTAGCACGCACGTGTGCCGCATGTAGGCTTGCATTCGTATGTGATAGTATTTGTGTCTTTTGTCAGGCGTTTGCACGCACATGTTTCACATTTTCTGTCCGGCCGTGCTGCCCGTGCAAAACATAATCGTATTTGCTATTATTCGTGTTTTCTTTGGCTTTTGCACGCAAGCTTTCCGCATAGTCTGTCCGGCCACGCTGCCGGTGCGAAATTCGGATTCATATTTGATAGTATTCGAGCTTTTTTTCGAGCTCTTGCACGGAAGTGTTCCGCATGCAGTCTCTCCGACAGCACTGCCAGTGCAAAACGCATCCGTATTTGTGCTTTTTCTAAAGCTCTTGCATGCACATGTTCCACATACAGTCTCTCAGGCTGCCCTGCCGGTGCTAAGCTTGCATTCGTATTTGTTAGTATTCGTGTTTCTTCTCGGGCTCTTTCACGCAGGTGTTCCTCGCATTTGTATCGCAGCGCAACAAGTTGGCAGGGACAAACAGAGTAGAGACAAAAAAAAAAAGAACGCCAGGCCGAAGTGCTAGGCTAGTTGGTTCTGCATGTATTTTTGATCAAAGCGGTCAAGAAATTGACTGGAACTGGCAATGTAGACATGCCAAGACATGCAAAGTAGACTGCCACTTCGAAGCACTGTGGAAGAACTGGTGGGCTAGTTGCTTATGCATGTCTATCTGATCACAATACACAATAAATTGACAGGAACCTACGTAGTAGACATTACAAAGCACTGTGGACCAATTAGTTGGAGGGCTAGTTATGATGTCTGATCACAGCACAGTAAATTGACAGGGACGAACATAGTAGACGGCTTAATGGAGTGTAAGGCTGATGTGGTGGGTTAGTTGATTGTGCATGTATATTTTATTAAGGCGCACAAGAATTTTACCGGAACCGAAAGAGTAGACACCAAAACGCGCTTTGGACGAAGTGGTGGACTAGTTGGTAATTAATGTCTGTTTAATCACAGCGCACTATGAATTGACAGGGACTGGCAGAGCAGACACCACAAAGCGCTGTGGACGGACTGGTAGGATAGTTGGTTATCCATGTCTATTTGAACACAGTGCTTAATAAATTGACAAGGAATGACAGAGTAGGCGCTACAACGCGCTATGGAGGAAGTGGTGGGTTATAATATTGTGAATGTCTGTTTGGTCAGAGCGCAAAAAAATGACAGAGATGGACAAGTAGACACAAAAGTGCTGTGGACGAATTAGTGGGCTAGTTGGTTATGCATGCCTATTTATTCACAGGACGCAATAAATTGATAGGAAACTGCAGAGTAGGCACTGCAAAGCGCTATGGATGAAGTGGTGGGCTGGAATGTTATGCGTGTCTATTTGGTATGCACGTCCATTTTGTCTATTTGGTTGTATTTGCTGTTGCCGCATGGCGGCATAATCTTAAGTCATGCCTGCGATTTCACACCTTACAGACCGAGGGTTGGCTGCATTGTTTTGCATTACAACCACCGCTCGATCCTGGTACATGATAAGGAATTCAACTTTATTGATAGTTTTTTTTCTTTTTAACGTTGTATTCGAAAGATTTAACCTATGATCCTCGACACACCATGCGCAACCCTCCTACTCTATTTTCTGTCAGCATATATTTGTTTCCCATCAACAAAATTATTCAGTTGTAAGTGCCTTGTCCTGTCTTCGCTCTTTGCGCTGGTCTTAGTGCGCTTTTATAGTTTCAAGATGCAAGTAAATCAACTAGCCCAGTAGTACATTCTGGTACACCCGGCAGCTCGTGCGACCTGCCGTCCGACGCCGTGGCTGGCGTCGCTTTCCAGCCACTAAGATGGCCACACGCTTTGCGAATACAACCCCAAGGCTGGCTCTCTTGTGCGAGACTCCAGGCGTATGTGAGGAGTCACTGTCTGGGTGCTTGTGGCACTGTGGCTCAAATCGCCACAGCCAAGTCCAAAAAAGCTCTGAAGGTCTGCCAGTACACTTATCAGGCATATCGGTGATTGTACTGTGACAGGAGACAGCGGGTGCAGGTGTGCATAATTCGGGAATACGTACTGTGTGCCGTGACAATTGCCCCTTCCCACGCTTGTTAAGCTTCACCGCACTACTTTATGCATGTTTCACCGCGCAACATTTCTGTGCTGAGGCAAAGCTGCCAATCTGGAACCGGCATTATGCAAACCACTGTGCTTTTTATTAAGCTTCGAAGCCAATCGCGAGGATTACAGAGGCGGAATCAGTGCCGTTGCTGGCAGCAGCGAATTTTTTCAATGAAAAACACGGCACCGAACGGCAACAAGGTCAATAGCGAACGTCGAGGCAGCTAGGCGTCGCGTTGCCGCGGTGGTGGCTACGGCTGCCAGCGGATCTGTGTGCTCTCGAGAGCGCCGGTTCAAGCCGGCGAGATGATCAATACGGTGGTATTGGCTTTAATGCCTTCTTGGACCTGCGGTCGCGGCAAGAAAGGCAGGAAAATCGGACGGCAAAGGGTACTTGCGCCGGAAATTTCAGACGTTCTTACACATTGACTCTATGGGGTACATGGTGGTGCCAGGAAGCCATTCTCATTGTTGGGCATGTCCCGAAAAACGAGCGGCCGGGAAATCGGTCGTTAACTGTGCAATGGCAACTCCTCCAACCGACGACACGGCGTCAAAGACAATTCGTTACGATTCCCCTATTTTACTCGAGCCAGCGTTACGGTAACGTTCGTTCCTTTTAATGGAATGACAGCTTATTTTTCCTGATAGCACAAATTCCCTGAGTATTTCCAGGCTATTCAAAAAACCTGAGAATTTCCGGTTGGTAGACACTCCGCTGCTGCCTGCCTCGACTGCCTGCTGCACTCCTGGACTATAGATGGCTGCCTGACTGCATCCTGCACGCCTTTGATATCACTGGCTTCCTGCCTGTACTGCCTGCTACCCGCCTTGATCAAGGCTGGCTGCCTGCCTGCCTGCTGGACTACCACTGGCTGCCTGCCTAGACTGCCTGATGCAAATAAAGACGGCGCCCCGAGCACGAGCGGCTGCTACGGTCACTGCTCCCTCTGTTGCTGCCAGATGACGAACGAGTCAGACGTCCGGGTCTAGTTCCCGCCGTTGTCTACTACACTGTCTACCTAGACTGCCTGCTGTCCACCTGGAGTACCTGCTGCCCGCCAAGACTGCCTGCTGCATGCGTGGACTGCCTGCGGCCTGTCCGGACTACCTGTGCTGAACTGAAAGCCTGGACTGCCTGATGCCCGCCTGAACCACCTGCTGCTTGCCTGAACCACCTGCTGCCCGCCTGAACTGCTTGCTAGGACTGTCTGCTGCCCGCCTGGACTGCCTGGTACATGCCAGGAATGTCTGCTGCATGCTTCAACTACCTCCTGGCTATCTCGACTACCTGCTAGCTGCCTACTGCTCAGCTGCTACCTGCTGCCCGCCTGCTGGCTGCCTGGTACCCGCCTGGACTGCCTGCTGCCCATCTAGACTGCCTGCCTGAACTGCCTGATGCCGGCTTGGACTACCTGCTGCCCACCGGGACAGCCTGCTTGGACTGCCTGCTGCTCGCCTAGGTCACCTGCTTCCTGGACTGCCTCCTGCTTTCGTGGACTTCCTGCTGACTGCCTACCTGCCTGGACTAAAGACTTGACTTGCTCTAAAACAAAGCTGCTACATTTATAGTAGGAGATCATTCCGATTATCCAATCATATGCTACACCAACAGTTTCCTAGTGTACCTTGTTCTCTTACTGTCGAATGCCAGTAACTCCTGACTTGCCTTTTCTGCCAATTCTGTATCACAAATAAGTCACTTACACAGCAGCATAAAAACCACCTCAAAAGATATTTTGGCGAAAAAGATAAAATTGCTTGCCTGTAAATCACTTGGGCAGTCAGAACTGGAAAACGCATCGACCATCTGAAGCCCACATTGAACATATCAAAGCTGACTTGAAGCAGTTCAGAACCGTGCTACTAGGTTCACTCAATATTCATATGAAGTCGGCATTTCTGTACTGAAAGCCAAATCCGGATGAACACATCTAATTGCCGACGCATTGCTAGTTTCGTACTCTATCAAGTTTTCTCAGCACTCATCATGTGCCTTACATCGTTCCCGGGAAAACACGGGGAAGGCGGGAGATGGAAATTCCAGACGATGAGCGAAACGAGAACAAGGTGAAAGCAGGAGCCTTTAAAGCCAATGTTTCGATGAGTGGACTTTTCTTCGAGGCGACATATGTTTTCCTCGCCACAGTATATATAGGTAGGGTTCTTCTAAAGGGGTGAGGGCCTAAGGCGGGTGGGTGCGGCAACGAGCGAAGGTGTGTTAGCGTGTTGAATTGAGAATAAAGGAGTGCTGCGCGCAAGGCCAGGGACACCACCGTCTATCAATCACGTGTCAACGCCCGTGTGTCAGCCGGCGTGTCCACAGCGTGCACAGCAGCCCTCTATTACCTGTTTTACCGGTGCTCGTAAAAAAAGGAAAATACTCAAATGTTATAAATAAATAAATAAAGGGAGGAAAAAGGAAAGAAAGGGGGAAAAGGAAAAAAAAGAAATAACGCTAAGAAACCAAACTAAGTGTTGTTGCCTATCGCTTGAAATTTAGCACAGCGAATACATTCTAAAGCTCCCTTTGCAATGCTGATGCCTATTGCTTGCAATGTCTTGAACTTATGGATAAGGTACGATTCTCTGTATTTTCTTTCTCATTCAGAGTAGAAATTGGAGCGTAAGATGCAGAGTTTACATCCGTCAAGGTTATGACCTGGTTGGTTGAAACGCTTTGCGACAGCAAGCTTTTTAGTTCTGTCCGCGCGATGTCCGTTTAATCTGACGTTCATTGATTGTCCTGTTTCACCGACATATGGTTTCTTACGGAAGGAACATTCAAGCATATAAATCACATCCGAACTTGCACAAGAAAAACTATATTTGACTTCGTGTGTATAATTATTTGCAGTGGTTTTAATTTGAATGTCACTTTGAAGGTGTCTGCAGGTTTTGCGCCTGGGGCGACAACATGCTTTTATTACGGGGAAATCCTTTTGGCTGACTTTTGCGTGCACTAACATGTCTTTAAAGTTCCTGTTGCGGCGATAGGTAAACCTAGGTACATCCGGGGACGCTTTTCTCAGACGCTCGTTAATTAAAACCGCTTTTTGTTGGGCTAGTTGGAGGCTGTTTATTATAAAATATAAATACATCAAATAAACGGACACACAAGAGAAGACAACTGACGCCGCTCGCAACTGCTTTATTCACTGAACGCAGGCACATATACGCCGTCAGTCAACGCATACGCAGAAACTTACAATCACGCATCTAATCAAACATTCCGGTTGAAGCCTATCACATGGGCAAGAAAGGCAGCTTCTGCGTTAGCGAAACTTCGTTATCATTATTTATCGTTATATAAGGCCGAGAAGGGGTTTCTTGAGCGTTGTGTATCATGAATGTTTGATTAAATGCGTGCTTGTAAGTTTTCTCTGGGCGTATGCGTTGTCTGACGGTACACATGTGTCTGCGTTCTGTGAATGAAGCAGTTGCGAGTGGCACCCTCTCTTCTCTTGTGTGTCCGTTTATTTGGCGTCTTTATATGTTATAATGAACAGCTCGTTACTTGACAATATTGGGCGGTATTTTCGTAGGATGTTGTTTATGTTTGGGAGTGCATTAGAATATTTTGTTATCAAGGCCGGCGGTCTGTCAGATTCTGGTGTAGGCTGTTTCTTCGCCAATTCCGACTGTCTCTCCAATCTTGACGCGACATCATAAGCTCTATCGAGAGCAACTTGGGGATAGTTCCTTTCTGCTGGAGTTGTTTTAAGGTGATACAGGCGGTGGATATAATCGTGGTCTTCGCTGCAGATTCTTATTCGTTTCGCTTGTCCAACAAAAATTCCTTGCTTGCAGTGTCGCGGGTGCTGACTGTTGTAGTCTAAATATTGCTGGCTATCCGTAGGCTTCCGGCAAAGTGTCGTTCTCAGTTTTCCATTTTCTATGTAGACCGTCGTGTCCAGGAATTGATCTGACTAGGAGAGTGGTGAGCAGTAAATTTAATGCTCGGGTGAAAGCGATTGAAATGTCTAATTAAGTCGGTTAACGCGTTTGTGCAGTGTTCTCATATTATAAATATTTCGTCGATGTAACGAAGATATGTGTGGAGTTTTAGACGGTAGGATTTCAACAGGTCTGCTTGAAGCTGTCCCATGAAAATGTTCGCATACGTGGGAGCGAGTGGTGTTCCCATGCTAGTGCCGAAAGTTTGCAGGTAGCGAATAGAATCGAATTCGAAATAGTTGAGCGCGAGAACTAACCTAAGGATCGACAGGTAAACTTCTCGAGCGTGCGCTTGGGGATTGATTGCGAGGGATTTAGAAACGGCTTCAATTCCTTCACTCATAGGTATGTTGGTGTAAAGGACAGAAACATCCAAAGTGACTAGAACAGCGCGGTCGGAAAGGATTTGGTTGCCGTTGATGCCGCCGATAATTCGAAGGAAGTGCAGCGGGTCTTGAACAAAAGATGGGGGGGGGGGATGTTTGACAGGTGGTGATTTAAGAATTTCGATAGTGACTCAGTAGGCGTGTTGTTATTAGACACAAGAGGCCGACCTGGGATTTCTGCTGTAAATATTTCTTCGACCGGAACATTATGTATTTTAGGAAGATAAAAGCGGCCTGCTTTTTTGTTCTTGGGCATCATGAAGCGATATTCAGATTTCGTGATTAGTTCCCTGTACAGAAGCTCCGCTATTGTGTGTTTCACAGTATTGTTGTAATCTGAAGTTGGGTTAGAGTCGAGTTTTCTGTAATGGGCGTGGTTGCTCAGTTGTTTGGAGACCTCATTCTGGTACTTTTCGATAGGCCAGATTACGATACTGCCGCCTTTGTGTGCTGGCTTTATTACAATATCATTCCTTTTCGCAAGTTCTTTAAGGATTTGGTATTGAGCGGGGCACAAATTTTTGCGTTTCTGGCACTGCCGCGCTGACAAAAATTTCCTTTGATATCAGCTTTACGTATAAATCCAGGTCTGGGCACTGTTCGGTTTCCGGTGTTTATGTGCTAGGTGGGCTAAGAGAGCCTCTATCTTGTTTCCCTACGTCTGGCCTATTGAAAAAGAACTCCTTGATGCGCATGCGGCTTGAAAACTCTGTTATATCTTTGTGGAGCTCGTATTCGTTTACTGCGTTGTTCGTCGGACACAACGTTAGACCACGTTTCAGATCAACTACCTCGGGGCTTAGACTCTCGGATATGTCTACTATATTGCTGCAGGGCTCTGGATGCTCGCCTGTAGGACTATCGGTGGAGCTACGTGCTGCAGGGGTTACATTAGTTTCTTTGGGTGGATCTGCAGCTCTAGTATCCTTGTGCTGGTATTCAGTAATTTTTCCTCCCTAGTTTGGACGAATTGTTCAAGTTCTCTTCGGTTCAGATAAACTTATGCTGCCGAGTTGATCAGCAATTATAAGTTGGTCCTTGCAGAGTTCTGTCCTAGAAAATCCATCGCTCTCTCTTATTCAAATTCTCGAAGCATTCCACTTCAATAATAGCCAGGAGTATAAAGAACCGAGGGCACATCTAACCTTAATTCTGGGACCTTTTGGGATTTTCCTGTTTAATGCAGCTAGTGCAAGGTTTTAGGTGAAATCTGTAATTTGTTTGTGTGGCGGCGAGTTTGAGGAATTGGAGGAAAGGGCGAGATTTGTTGTTGCCTGTGCTATCCCTAGTGCGTGGTAGTCGTTTCTGTTTGGTTCGGGCAGACCTCCGGCCGTAACAGCTTCAGGTTGCGTCTTTTTACGTTTTTCTTGTCCAGGCCTGCACCGATGTCTGTCTGTGTATGTCTGTGTATCGGTCTGCTTATTAGTGTAGCTGTTTGTGTGAAGGCTTCGCGGCTGGTTGTGGACTTCCGTATGAGCGGGTGTTGTAAGGGTGGTGTTGATTCCGCGTCCACCGTCTGTGTAGATGCTTCTTGGGTTCTAACTTTGGTGGAATGTGCGTGCGAGCTGGTGTTTAAAATTTCAGGCGTGTGTTTCTGTGTTGAAGCTAACTGGGACGCAGGATTTATTGGTGTTGTTGGTTGCGTCGATTTAAAAGAGTTCCTGAGTCTGTACTTGATGTTGTTAGCCATTGCCTTGAGGCAATGACTAACATCATCAACAACAATGGCTAACAGAACGTCCAGAAGAAAATCATTGAGCTTATATGTCCCTAGTGCGTGGGCTAGGAGTGTCTCTGATTGTTGAGTAAGTGGCCTGTGTTTCGTTACGATCCTGGTAAGTACTGTTGTCAGGGTGATTTCTGCGTTTTGTCTGTTGGTGTGCAAATCGTGTATGAGCGTTTTCATGGCCTTAACTGTGTTGTCACCGGTGTCGGGGTTAAGGTAATTTGTCTCGCAGTGAATGACGAAATGTGTGATGTGCTGTGGTGCTGCGGCAATGAGGTCTCGGAGGGTGTGTTGTGGCGCCGCTCTTAAAGCTAGTGTGGTGAGTGTTGGCCTGGTGTAAAGTGTTCGTGCATGTACTTGTAGTGCGTGTCTAATTAGTGTTACATGTGACAAAGAAAGCAGAGGGCGCTCACCTTGTTCCTTCATCTTCTGTCGGTAGAAATCCAGGGAAAACACAGTGAAGGCGGGAGATGGAAATTAAAGACGATGAGCGAAACGAGAACAAGGTGAAAGCAGGAGCTCCTGCTTTCACCTTGTTCCCGTTTCGCTCATCGTCTTACATCATTCCCGCAGCACACATCTCTCAGACATGAGCAGGAAGGCCGCACAGCTCATCCCCCCCCCCCCTCATTCATTCATTCGACCTGCCAAATACTGGAATGGCCTCACTGCTGACACCGTAGCCATAACTTGTCCATCCTTGTTCGAACAGTGTTACTGATCCCTTTGGATATAGCTAATGATGTGTAGATGATGTGGAACATATGTGAAACACGTGCTAAGAGATTTATTAGCAACGGGCGCGAACGGGTAGCCGTCACAAGCGTTCGGCGAAAGGCAGCAACTACGAGCTCATGCCGGTAGCGATGGTGCTGTGGCGCAGGCAGGCTACTCTTCTTCGTTACAATCACCCTCCGCAGAAAAAGGCGCCATCCTGGCGGCTTAAGGCGAAGAGACTACTATTGGGTCGTAGTACGGCTTAATGCGAGAGACGTGGACAAGTACGCGGCCGCGATGGCGTAGGTCCGTCGATGGCATGAGGGGCTCGACGATGTAATTGACGGAGGACGTTTGCTCCAGAACGCGGTAGGGTCCTAGGTATTTTGCGACAAGTTTTGAGGAGAGGCCGGGTGTAGTAGCGGGTACCCGAAGCCATACCAGAGAGCCAGGCAAAAAAGTTGGTGCAGAACGACCGGCAGGTTGACGGGATTGCTGCTGCCACTGGTCCTCGGTGGAAAAAGAGCGGGCAAGCTGGCGGCATTCCTCGGCATGACGAGCAGCTTCAGATAGCGGAGTACTTTCGGACGCGTCAGGTGTATGACAGAATGGTATCGAGCGTAGTAGAACGTTCTCGTCCGTATAGGAGAAAGTAAGGGGAAAAACCAGTAGTTGCTTGGGTCGCAGTATTGTACGCATACGTCACGAAAGGGAGAACTTGGTCCCAGTTTTGAATGATCAGAGGTGACGTACATGGAGAGCATATCGCCAAGAGTACGGTTGAAGCGCTCGGTCATGCCGTTAGTTTGCGGATGGTACGCTGTACTGGTGCGGTGAACGATTCGGCATTCGTCGAGTAGTGCCTTCAAAGCATCGGAAAGAAAGGCGCGGGCTCTATCGCTCAGAAGTTCGCGAGTGGCACTGTGGCGAAGAACGAAATGTCGTAACAGAAACGATGCAACGTCGCGGGCGGTGGCAGTCGGCAGAGCAGCTGTTTCAGCATAGCGGGTCAAGTGATCCACTGCAACAATAATCCAGCGCTTGTCTGCTGGAGTGGAGGGTAGCGGTCCGTATATGTCTATACCAACACGATCAAAGGGCCGACTAGGGCAGGGAAGGGGTTGTGACGGGTAGACTTGTCCGGGAGGTAATTTTCGGCGTTGGCACTGAGCACAGGAGCGAACGAACTTTCTGACGTAGTTATACATGCCGCGCCAATAAAATCGGATGCGTTGTCGAGCATAGGTCTTGAAGAGGCCGCATGTGCGGACTGAGGGTCTGCGTGGAAAGCGTCGCAGATAAGGTCACGAAGATGGCGGGGTATCCCGAGAAGCCACTTGCGACCGTCAGAGAGGTAATTACGACGATAAAGAAGGCCGTCGCGAATGCAGAAGTGGGTAGCCTGGCGGCGAAGAGCGCGAGATGGTGAAGACGTGGACGGATCAGAAAGGATGCTGATAAGAGCACTGATCCAGGGATCCTTGCGCTGCTCCGACGGCATGTTGCGCAGTGCATGAGATGGAACTGTGGGCTCAACGGCGGATAGGCAAGCGCAGTCAGCGGAGACCGGTGAGCGAGAAAGGGCGTCAGCGTCCGTGTGTTTGCGGCCGGAACGGTAGAGAACGCGGATGTCGTACTCCTGTAGCTTAAGGGCCCAGCGAGCAAGTCGGCCAGATGGGTCCTTAAGGGTAGACAGCCAACAAAGGGCGTGATGGTCAGTGACGACATCGAAAGGGTGACCATACAAATAAGGACGGAATTTCCCAAGGGCCCAAATAATGGCTAAACACTTTCTCTGTAACAGAGTAATTAGCCTCGGCCTTTGTCAGAGTTCGGCTCGCGTAGGCAACGACATATTCATCAAACCCCGATTTTCGTTGCGCGAGTACGGCGCCAAGTCCGACGCTGCTGGCATCGGTGTGGACCTCTGTGGGCGCTGCAGGATCGAAGTGGCGGAGGATAGGTGGCGAGGTTAGCAGGCGGCGTAATTTCGTGAAGGCGTCATCAAAGGCGGGCGACCAAGCGGAAAGTTCTTTGTCGCCACTTACAAGGGCTGTCAGGGGTGCACTTATGGAAGCGAAATTTCGAATGAAACGTCGGAAGTATGAGCATAAACCAAGGAAACTTTGAAGCTCCTTTAACTTTTTTTGGTTGCGGAAAGTCGGTGACAGCGCACAGCTTGGCTGGATCCGGAAGGACGCCGTCTCGCGATACAACATGGCCAAGAATAGTGAGCTTTCGGGCGCCGAAACGACATTTCTTTAAAATTAAGTTGAAGTCCCGCGTCAGTAAGGCATTTCAGAACTTGCTCGAGACGGCTGAGATGGGTTCGGAAATCAGCGGAAAAGACAACTACGTCATCCAGGTAGCATAAACATGTGTTCCATTTGAGGCCGCGTAAAATATTATCCATCATTCTCTCAAAAGTGGCTGGAGCGTTACACAGGCCGAAATGCATTACGATGAATTCGTACAATCCGTCAGGTGTTACAAATGCTGTTTTAGGTCGATCAGATGGTGCCAAGGGGACTTGCCAGTACCGGAACGTAAATCCAGCGAAGAACTCAGCTCCCTGCAAACAGTCGAGGGCGTCGTCGATACGCGGTAACGGGTAAACGTGCTTGCGCGTTATCTTGTTCAGACGTCGGTAGTCGACGCAGAATCGAATAGAGCCATCCTTTTTCTTAATGAGGACGACCGGTGATGCCCAGGGACTGTTGGAAGGCTGCACAAAGCCACGCTTGAGCATGTCAGCAACCTGGTGGTCAATGACACGGCGCTCAGAGGCGGATAGTCGGTAAGGGCGCTGCCGTAAAGGTGCATGACTGCCAGTATCTTTCTGGTGAAAAACAGTCGATGTGCGGCCCAAACCGGAAGCATGGCTGTCGAAAGAAGCGCTGAACCTCTGCAGGAGAGCATAGAGCTGGCTTCGTTCTGAAGATGACGTGCCATCGTCGATGGAGCAGTGGAAAGCGTCGAGGAGTGACTGATCAACCGCAGAGTCACAAGTGCGCAGAGGCCCGCAGAAGTAGAAACGGCAGGAGTGTCAAAGATGCAAAAGGTGTCGACCGGTTGAACAAAGCCTAGGCATTCACCATGAAATAAAGCTAAAGGGCAGGCCGTGGGATTGTCGACGACCATTTTTGTGACGCCATTGCGAAGAGTAAGGAGAGCAAAGGGCGGCGGAGAACATCGGCGGCGAATGAACAGCTCAGAGGGCGTAAAGAGAACAGTGGCATCAGAAATAGCGGCGCACGACACAGGCACAAGCAGGGAAGAGCGTGGAGGGACAGAATTGTCTTCGGAAACAAACAGTTTAACACTGGAAGGGTGGTTTTCGATAGTCTCGACGTCGGGAAGTGCAGAAAGTTCCGAGTTCGGCGTGACAACAGTCAATAACGGCGTTATTATTTGCAAGGAAGTCCCAGCCTAATATGATGTCATGGGAACACGAGGGCAGCACGACGAATTCGACGGTATACAGTAGACCTTGAATGAAGACGCGAGCAGTACAGGCAGCGCGAGGCGTTATATTTTGAGCGTTCGCGGTTCGAAGGGAGAAGTCGGAGAGAGGCGTCAAAACCTTTCGTAGTGTGCGGCAGAGTTCGGCGGAAATTACGGATACGGCGGCTCCTGTATCTACAAGTGCCAGGACGGTGATTCCTTCGACAGAGACTTCAATTACGTTGGCTGGAGAGGGACGAAGACTTGGGCATTGCGATGTGGGGGCGCAGTCCGTGCCTCGGGAACTGCGGCCATCAGTTTTCCTGTTCGGTGGACACGGGACGGCGCCGCATCGGAGAAAGCGAGCGACGACGGGGAGATGGTGAGCGGCGAGTAGAGGCGGTTGGGCGGTCAGGGGAAAAGGAAGAGGTAGGAAGGCTGGAAGGCGAAGAGGAAAACGGAGCGGGGAAAGGTGGCGCTCGCCGGATGTTCTGAAGAGGAAGCATGCCACGACGACAATGGCGCGCCACGTGACCAGCACCACCGCAAGCAAAACATATTGGGCGGTCATCGAAGGTGCGCCACTGGTGGGGGTAAGGTCCGAGTCGCGGTTGAGGATTCGGAAAATGCTGTCGGTCGGGCAGCGGCATAGGAGGAAAATGCCGGCGGTCGTGAAGCGGCATAGATGGCGGCAAAAATGTCGGTGGTCGATGCATAGAGGGCGGCAGGGGCGTTTGTGGACGAGATCGGGAAACTGCTTCAGCGTAAGTGAGAGGAGCCGTGACTGGTGTCTGCTCAGCGGCTGGAGGAACGGCTTGAGATACTTGTTCTTGAATGAAGTCGCGGATCGTAGGATGCAAAGCAGGTGGTGGTTCCTGGACAGAAGATATCAAAGATAGCTGGCGCGCGACCTCTGCGCGAACGAATTCCTGAATTTTTACGAAGAGAGCAGCATGGTTGTCGTCGACTGCAAGGATTGATAGAGAGTCGGCGGGCGGGGTGGGACGACGGGTGTGAAGCCGTTGCCTGCGCAACTCGTCGTAACTCTGGCACAATTCTATCACTTCAGCGACAGTGTGAGGACTCTTCGATAATAACATTTGAAACGCATCGTCCTGAATACCCTTCATTATATGTTTGATCTTCTCCTCCTCTGACATCGACGCATTCACCCGTTTGCAAAGGTCGACAATGTCCTCAATGTAGCTCGTGAAGTTTTCTCCTGCCTCTTGGGATCGTGTGCGCAAACGTTGTTCTGCACGAAGCTTTCTTACTGCAGGTTGACCGAAAACTTGGGTAACGTTGGTCTTGAAGACCAACCACGAAGTGAGGTCGGCCTCATGGTTTAGAAACCATAGTTTCGCAACGTCCGTAAGATAGAATGCGACGTTTCTTAACTTGGTAACGTCGTCCCACTAGTTATGGGCACTCACTCGCTCATAAGACGAGATCCAATCTTCAACGTCTTTGTCATCTGTGCCGGAGAAGATAGGGGGATCTCGCTGACGCAAGGCACCGGCACAAACCAAGGTGGCCGGCGCCATTGGAGGAGCTGGAGGAGTGCGTGCGTCGTCGGGCATGATGGGGGGTAGAGTGCGACTCCGAAGTTCCAGGGTGGTCGAAACCCAGCACGTCCACCACTTGCTAAGAGATTTATTAGCAACGGGCGCGAACGGGTAGCCGTCACAAGCGTTCGGCGAAAGGCAGCAACCACGAGCTCAGGCCGGTAGCGATGGTGCTGTGGCGTAGGCAGGCTACTCTTCTTCGTTACACACGCCCCTTATGTAATACCCCCTCCGATGGCCTTTAACGGCAGTAAACTGAACTGAACAAAGTTGAAATATATCTTGCTTCCGTTGGTCATGTGCATTGTCACTGAGTTCCAAGTACGTATAATTAACCAACAGTATTTTGTTCAAGTCAATAAAATCATTGTGCCAGAATGCTGATAATGTGTGCTAAACATTAGGGTGCTTACCATAAGTTAAATGCAGTGAACCAAGCTATCTTGTTCAATCATTACAACTTTTAATTTATGCTATCGATATTTGCCGGAGTACATTGTCGTCCATATAGCGGCCATTAGGGTAAATCAAAAGAAAAGAAAGCATACAGGCATATTTATTGAACTAGGAGTCTCCACTACTCTAGCATTTTGATCACGAAGAAGATTGCTTCATCAGGTTCTTGCTAAACCATGCTGGCCGTGGGCGGTCCACCTTAACCCGACGTCCTCCCTGCTTCTCTTCTCCCTGGTAGGCAATGACCACTTCCTCTTCCACTGGCTCCAGCTTGAGCTCCTTGGCAATGGTATCACGCAGCTGCTCAGTCTCCTGCTTCACCTTGCCATAGCAGTGGCCTGAAACACACAGCAAAAGTAACGTCACAGAGGGCCACCATTCCTGCTCAAAATTTGTTCTCAATGAACAAGAAAATCATAATGCACACCAAGTCATCGAAGGTCAAATCAAAGTAGTCCGACAGACCAATAGACACCACTTTGGCATAATAGTTCTGAGGAAACCGCAAGGTGGAAAGAAGGGATTACTAAAGAGAAAATGAGATATCCACCCAATCGTAGCAACTGCTACAAAGGAAATCCATACGGGTTCTTCGAAAGAAAAGCCTCTTAGTTGAAAAAAAAATTCGTCCTGGTCCGGGACTCGAACCTGGGACCACCGCCTTTTCGGGGCAGCCACTCAACCATCTGAGCTAACCAGACTCAGATGGCAGGGCGAAGTCGAATTCATCAACAACTCAAAGCAAAGGCAAGAGTTTGGCGTAATACTTCTACGGAAACCCGCAAGGTGGAGAGAAGTAATAAAGGGAAAATGACATACCCACCTAACCGCAGCAATTCCTACAAAGGAAACCCGTACGGGTTCCTCGAAAGAAAAGCCTCGCATTTAAAGAAACATGGTAGCACAGATGGTGGAGCGGCTGCCCCGGAAAGGCGGTGGTTCCGGGTTCGAGTCCCGGACCAGGACGGATTTTTCTTCAACTGCGAGGCTTTTCTTTCGAGGAACCCGTATGGGTTTCCTCTGTAGCAAATGCCACAATTGGGTGGATGTCTCATTCTCCCTTTACTAAAAGACCACTTCGTTGCATGTAGCTACAATATATAAAGTTACATCAGATGTGATATTACATCACTAATGCTGAAACGCCACTACTGCCAAGCCTGCCTTTGTTGAAGGCATCACTGCTATGAGCACAACAGTTCTCACTAGATCCAGTCCTGCTCAATATTTCAACCGGGTTCGGTAAAGATACTTTGCGATTGTATTGTCACGTGGTGGTGACGTTGAAGAACACAGTAGCAATACTGTGAACGACAAAACCAAGTTTTACTGGGCGAACCTGTGCCCTCAAAACTGACTACAATTATAGCACAACGATAGTGGCGAACACGGTCGGCGATCGTCAAAAATCTGATCAGCGGGTCAAGCGCGTCGGCTTTTATAGAGCAGTCGTCGAATATTCCAGATTAACCGCTGGGACCCGCGTGTCTTCCACAAAGTTCTGCACTACTGGCGTCGCGCATACATGCAAGTAGATTACACAAGTTGCGGTGAAAGACAGTGGACGGAACCATCCATAACATTCCAGAAACTTTTTTACATGCAGGCGCGTCCTGCGCTGTGCGATAACATTTGTTAGGCGGTGAAACGTGGTCGCCGGATAAAGATAAGTACACGTGTCATTACCCCCCTCTTAAAAAGCATCGACCCGATGCTGCAAACAAACGAAACGAAAGTGGAGGTGCTGGGTAAGTCCGGTCATGAATGGTTATTCGTGCCATGCAGATTCCAGTCGGCGTGATGAGGTGTCCTCCAGCGGTCCGAATTTGAGGGCCTTCCCATACGGTCTTAACTTTCTTCAACTGGGTGGCGATGTGTCCACTCATTACGGAGTAATCAGCCCCTGTGTCCACTAAGGCAGTAACTGCGTGGCCGTCGAGAAGCACGTCGAGGTCGGTGGTTCTTTGTCTGGCGTTGCAGTTAGGTCTTGGCGTCGGATCATGGCTGCGTCGTGTTAAACTGAAGTTGGAACGTCGCGTCGTCAAGTGGTCTTTCGTCGGTGTAGTCTTGGCTTCCTGACTTCGTCGGGACGGCGGCGTGTCGTTATTATGTCGTCGAGATGGTCTCTTCGTCGTCTTCGTCGGCGGCGGAGGATCTTCGTCAGTTCGACGAACAGCAACCGCACCTCCATCGGTTGCTGCTTTTAGTTTTCCGGATATGGGCTCGCAGAGCGGCCCCATGCTGGGCCAGTGTATGGACGGCGCTGCGGCGACAAGTAGCGGCCTGGTGACGGCGACCGGGACGGCCGTTGAGGGCTCCACTGAGTAGCGGCGAGGTAGTCGGCGATGTCACGAGGGCGTTCACCTACCCGAGGGCGCGGTGCGTAGACGGCGAACCCTCGCAACCCCAGGTCGCGGTATGGGCATCGGCGGTACACATGGGCGGCTTCCCCGCAGTGGTAGCAGAGCGGGCGGTGGTCAGGAGCGCGCCAAACGTCTGTCTTCCTCGGGTAGCTGCACTGGGCGACGGGTGGGCGTGCTGGCGGCGGCGGCGGTGGTGGTGGACGACGGAACTGTGTCGTCACTGGGCCCTGCCGTGGGCGGGGAGGGGGAACATGACGGCGGGCTACAGCGGCGTAAGTCATCGCTTGCGGATGAGGCTGCGACGATTCAGGGGCTACTCCGAGTTGTTGGAGCTCCTCACATACGGCGTCGGCAATCGAAGCCACTTGATGCTGTGATAACGGGAACCGCTTCTGTAGCTCCTCTCGCATGACCGCTCAGATAGTCTCGCGTAGGTCGTCTGTAGCAAGTATGTGACGCCCCCTCGGACATAATCTTGGTTCGCCCGCCAAGCTCGGCGGCCTGCTATAGCTCGGCAGGCAACACTGGTCACCGCACCACAATAAACACCGACGAGCACGGCAGCTCGCCGGTCAGTAATCATTCAGCACCACCACGCTGCGGAGCGTCCGTCTATCGGAGGGTGCCAGAAGCCCTCCCTTGTTCACGTCCCGGGGTGGATCGTGACACTGGCGAAGAAGCTGGCGACGAGTACCTGCGGAGCGTCCCACGCCGCCGCGAGCGGCGAAACACCGCCCCCCGTTGCTGTCGCCATGCCGCTGTACGGAAGGCTCGAGCCGTTCGAGGGAGATGGGTCCGCCTGGCAAATTTACGAGGAGCAAGTCCACGTGTTCTCCCGGGCAAACGACACACCCGAAGCCAAACAGCGGGACATTTTCCTGGCCAGCTGCGGGACCCGCGTCTTCAGCTTCTTGCTCGACCTTCTGAAGCCAGCCACGCCACACGTTAAGACGCTGGGTGAGCTGCTTGCCATACTGCGCTCGTATTTTAACCCAGCACCGTCCACACTAATGGAGCGTTTCCGCTTCAACAACCGGAGCCGCCGGGAAGGAGAGACCCTCGGGCAATTCGTTGCTGCGCTACGAGGGTCAGCGAGTGCCTGCGCCTTCGGGGACCAACTGGACTCGCTGCTCCGGGACCGTTTCGTCGGCGGAATCAACAACCCCGCCATGCAGACGCGACTCCTGGAGCTTCCCGACCCGTCGCTGGACGACGCCGTGAAGGCAGCGCTGGCAATGGAAGCTGCCGCCAACGACGCCGGCAAGATTTCCCGTGCGACTGGCTCACCGTCGGTGGAAGCGGCGGTCAACAAGTTCGCGACAAAGGGCAGTACCTGCGGTCGCTGTGGTGGCGCCCACTCCCCTTCACAGTGCCAGTTCTCTCAAGCACAATGCTTTACGTGCGGGAAAACTGGGCACCTGGCACGTGTATGCCGAAGTGGGAGGACGAACAGCAAGCAGCAGGCTGATTCAAGCCCAAGTAAAACACAAGCCCGCGGCCAGGGTAGCCGTCGCAAGGGTACGCGGCGGAGGCATGCGGCAGCAAACTCAAGTTCCGCGGCCAGGCTCCACGTCGTGGCCGAGGACCCGCCGATTTTCGACATGTGGCACACAGGCTTTGCACCGTCGTCTGTGCCGCCATACATGCTGACCGTCGAAATCTGCGGGCACCCCATTTCCATGGAGCTGGACACAGGGGCCAGCGTGTCTGTAATGGCCGGGAAGCTCTTCAAGCGTACCTTCCCCGGCGTGTCCGTCGAGGCTTCGGGCGTGATGCTGCGCAGCTCCTCCGGGCAACGCTCCCAGGTCCAGGGCCAGGCACAGGTCAGCGTTCGTTTTGGCGACAGGAAGGAAACCTTGCCCCTTTACTTAACGAAGGGGTCGTCGCCGACGCTGCTGGGCCGAAACTGGATTCATGTTCTGGGCATTCGTCTGCCAGATTACACGGAAGCCAGCCTGCATGTGGTGGAGAGCTGCCAAATCTGCCAGGAGCATCAGCGAGCCTCGCGTAATGTGGAAAGCACCCCCTGGCCGTTTCCACAGAGACCCTGGTCCCGCCTACATGTGGATTTTGGGGGCTGTGGCGGTGGTGGCGGAGCAGCCTCCCTGCGCTTGGAGGACCTGCAGAGCCAGCTCGAGGAACAGCGGGAGCTGACATCGGCACGGCTGCTGGAGCTGGAGCAGCTTCAGCTTGACCACAAGGAGGCCCTGAAGACGGTGGAGCGGCTGCGGATAGAGCTGCGGTCGCTGCCCGAGAGCCTGGTGGTGAGCACGGCAGAGTACAAGTGCCTGCAGAGCCAGTTCTCCGTGCTGTACAATGTGAGCATGCAACTCAAGACTCAGCTGGACGAGTGTCGCTCCTTGCTGTCGACAGCCAAAAACTCACACCTTCGCCACATTGAGCAGATGGAAAGCGAGGAGCTGGCTGTCCAGAAGAAGCTTCGCTCGGACGTCATCCGCCTCGAGGACAACATCGCGCAGATTCGTCGAGAGTACGAGAATCTACGCCTTGAGTTTGAGGCGTCGTCGGTGTCCAGCGAGCAGGCTCAGCCAATCAACCGGGAGATGCGGCACATTATAATGAGCCTGCAGAGCCGCAACAGGCAGCTCAAGAGCGAGGTCTCCCGCAGCAAGCGCAAGCTGCGCGAGGCCCAATCAGAGAAGCAGAAGCAGAAGCAGAAGCTGGCTGCTGATCAAGGGTGCCGTCCCGGGCCTTTGCCAGAGTCGGGAGCTCCAGTTCTCGCCAGGAACTTCCGCCCTGGCCCACCCTGGTCTGCCGGACAGGTGGTGTCTCCTGCCAGCGCCTCATCGCTGCTCGTCCGCATGCCAGACGGGGCCATGTGGCAAAGACACGCCGACCATGTCAGACCTCGCCTCGGGACCTGGCCAGCACCCTCAACTGCCACTGAGTTCCAGCCCACAGGAGGACTAGCGGCAGCACCAGTCGCTTCCAGTGGAGTACCACCTACCTCGGAGGCGGCAACCGTAGCCAGTGGTGCGGCACCCGTTGGACCGGTGTCGAGCTCGGCACCACTCACGAGGCTGACCACTACGAACCCCCCGGATGGAGCAAGGCTGGCTCAGGCAGCACCCGGCGTTGCCACACCCGACCCGTCAACACCGGTGCCCAGGCGGAGTACTCGACGGCGGAGGCCACCAGACCGTTACTCGCCTGGGTAGCAGGCACCGTCGACCCAGCTAGGGTGGAGGCAGAGCCTCATAATGTGAACTTTGACGTTTGTTTTTTATTTAACAAACAAATGGGGGTAAGGGGTTATAGCAAGTATGTGACGCCCCCTCGGACATAATCTTGGTTCGCCCGCCAAGCTCGGCGGCCTGCTATAGCTCGGCAGGCAACACTGGTCACCACACCACAATAAACACCGACGAGCACGGCAGCTCGCCGGTCAGTAATCATTCAGCACCACCACGCTGCGGAGCGTCCGTCTATCGGAGGGTGCCAGAAGCCCTCCCTTGTTCACGACCCGGGGTGGATCGTGACATCGTCGGTGACCAGTGACTGAACTCCGGCGTAGCTTGTCGAGTTCGTGCGGCGGTTGAATTGCCGGTTCCGCATTTCCAGTGTCTTTTCGATGCTGGTGGCCTCGCGAAGAAACTCGTCGACAGACTTTGGTGGGCTTCGTACCATTCCGGCGAAAAGTACCTCCTTTACTCCACGCATCAGTAGGCGGACTTTCTTCTCGGACATATCCGGGTCGGCATGGCGGAACAGGCGGCTCATTTCTTCCGTAAAGATGGCAACGTTCTCGTTAGGCAGTTGCACTCGGGCGTCCAGCATAGCTTCGGCCCTTTCCTTGCGCACGACGTTCGTAAAGGTGCGCAGGAAGCCGCTACGGAACAGGTCCAACGTTGCCATGGTCGACTCCCGTTTCTCGTACCACGTTCTGGCGGTGCCTTCTAATGCGAAGTATACATGCCGCAGCTTGTCGTCGGAGTCCCAGTTGTTAAATGTCGCGATTCGTTCGTAGGTCTCCAGCTAGGATTCCGGGCCTTCAGTAGCTCCTCCATGAAAGGTCGGTGGGTCCCGAGGTTGTTGCAAGATAACGGGGGACGCTGAGGCAGCCATTGGGGTTGTCATGGCCACGATCTTCTTTGTCGTCTCAGGTAGCAGTCCGTGCTCTGGGGGCAGTCCGTGCTCTGGGCAGTTGGTTTTGTCCTCGGGCTTCGGGCTTTGATCGCGGCTTTGCGGGGGCGTTCGGTGCATGAACGCACAAGCACCTCCACCAGATGTCACGTGGTAGTGACGTTGAAGAACACAGTAGCAATACTGTGAACTACAAAACTAAGCTTTATTGGGCGAACCTGTGCCCACAAAACAGGCTACAATTATAGCACAGCGATAGTGGCGAACACGGTCGGCGATCGTCGAAAATCTGATCAGCGGGTCAAGCGCGTCGGCTTTTATAGATCAGTCGTCGAATGTTCCAGATTAACCGCTGGGACCCGCGTCTTCCACAAAGTTCTACACTATTCGCGTCGCGCATACATGCAATCAGAATACATAAGTTGCGGTGAAAGACAGTGGACGGAAGCATCCATAAGATTCCAGAAACTCTTTTACATGCAGGCGCGTCCTGCGCTGTGCGATAACATTTGTTAGGCGGCGAAACGTGGTCGCGCGATAAAGATAAGTACACGTGTTAGTATCATGACACAATGGTAACAAGATGCTTCAGCAAGAAGTACTTGAGATACAGATACCAGATACTACTGCTATAATTGTATCTGATATGTTACTTTCCATTTGAATCTTGGAGTACTTCGATACATTTACAAATTTCTTATTATAGGTCTATATATTGTAGCAGTAAATGCGTATGCACAGAAGTGTTTGCCTGGAAATTTCCTAACTACGACCAACCTTGTTTCACTTGAATGAAATGTCTGTTTTATTGGTGTTGCTCTAGCCGCTTAACATGAAAGTTATTTCACTGGTTTTTGGTTATTTCGCTGGTTTTTTTGCTGCTTTATTATTTGATGGGAGTCGATGCTGTTTGCCGACAAGCTAGCGGATCGCTATACAAGAATGTCAATAAGAAGCCTCTGGACAGTGGCGCAAATACCGCTGTGGAGCTCTACCTTGTCTGTAAACGTATTACCGTTTACGCAATACCGGATCACCAGAGAGGTGTACAGCAGCAACAACACTGGTAGTGCCATCTTTTGTGACACATCGTGCATACATAGATCACATAAGGCTAAAATGGCCTTTCAAGTTATACGTATCAGCTGGGGTAAAGCGTTCATCAGCGAATTACTCATTTATTCAAGTAGCTTAGTCGCAGCAGTATTAGCTTGAGAAGCAGAGTTCAGCCAACGTTTATAGTTTCACACAGTGATGTTGCGATAGCAGCCCCTTGTATCTTAAAATACACGATACATTATTTAATGTATAGGAAATACAGATACTGATACACCTCTTACGAGACGTGGCATGATACAGATACCCAGAGTATCTAAGATAGTGTCCAAAATACATGCATCTTCGATACCGCCACAGTCCTTTCATGTTGTCGCGAAACTCCGTCGCCAAGCTTTGGGAGAGGTTCAAACGCTGCTCAAAGCTACCACGACGCGGTGCCCTCAGCTGGCATCATTCACGCAGCACAACGCTTGCGCGGTGCGAGACGAGCAGATTGATATGGTGCGTTCCGTTGGGCATGTGTTGCATGCCGGGGTGCTGTTCCGTCTACAAGGAAATGACCGAAAAGGTGTCATTGTTTTTTTTACCGAGTGACAAGGAGCAGCGCGAGAAATGGAAGCGGGTAATACGGATTCCATCCCAAAGTGGTGGTTTTAACTTTCAATGCAAATATACGTGAGTGAAATCCACGGGCAGCTGTAGCGGCACAGAAAAGGCGCATCTCTGACTGCTCGTGTACTTGCAGATCGCATTTCTTGCAGATCGCATTTCAGCAGGAAAGCTGGGCTTTCCTGCTGCTTCCGTCACACCCAGCCGACCTGGACCTGCGCACATCGGCCAAAGCCGGAATTCTGCGCCCCGCCTCTGCCGCTATAAATGAAGCTGCCATCGACTTTCCCGGGCACATGGGCAGCTGTACCGGCCCAGAAAAGACGCATCTCTGCCTGCTCGTGTACTTGCAGGTTTGTCACTGAACACTTGAACCTATCATGCATTCGTTACCCTGTGCTGCTGCAGCACTGCCCTGTAGCTTGCAAAGATGGGTAGTGAGCAGGACGACAGATGCTTTGAGTGTGGCAAATCTGTTGAACCTGATGACTGCATGGTGTGTAATGAGTGTTTTTGCTCGTATCATTTGGGTTCTTCAGGTATCTCAGAAAGAACTTACAAATCAATGGGGGAATCTACTCGAAAACAGTGGCGTTGTCCAACCTGTCGAGGGGTTAAAACTGCTGTGATTGCAGAGCTCCAAGAAAAAGTAAAGTCGCTCTCTCAGACACTGTTGCTTCAATGGAAGAAAGTGTTCAGGTGATGTCTGAAAAGTTTGACAAAGCACTCCCTGAGCTTAGCCAACATGACAATAGTACAAAGGAGATTTATTGGGGTTCGTAGCGACCGCCGGTCCTAGGATGCACCGAGCAGTTCCTGAGCTCGAGCCTCTGCTGCGCGCTTGATGCTGCCGATGCTGCTGACTCTGTGCGCACGTTCGTCATCTTCCTTACAATGCATGGCCCCGCGGAAATAAAGGAGCCATCCTGGCGACTTAGTGTTCTGGAAGGACGGTAGAATGGTGATACGGCTTGAGACGCTGAACGTGAACGACTTCGCGGTTACGACGGCGTTATGCGGCTCAACCAGGTAATTGACGGGTGATGTTCTCTCGAGAACGCGGTATGGCCCGTCATACTTCGGAAGGAGTTTTGAAGCGAGGCCAGGCAGTGCGGTGTGGCACTAACAACCAAACGAGAGCGCCCGGGAGAAAAGTGGGAGTCGAGTTCTGAGCATCGTGAACGGCTTTTTGACGGTTCTGGTCGTCCGAGGTGAATCGGCGGACCAGCTGGCGACATTCCTCGGCATGTCTGGCGGCTTCCGAGATCGGTAGGAATTCAGATGGGTCAGGCCGGTAGGGCAGAATGTTGTCAATTGTGTGCGAAGGATGACGGCCGTAAAGAAGGTAAAAGGGTGAGAATCCGGTAGTGGCCTGAGTCGCGATGTTGTAGGCATAGGTGACAAACGGAAGAACGAGGTCCCAATTAGAGTGATCAGGAGAAACATACACGGCGAGCATGTCACCAAGAGTTTGATTAAAGCGTTCCGTGGTACCGTTAGTCTGTGGGTGATAAGCAGTGCATTTACGACGAACAATAGCGCATTCAGCAAGCAGTTGTTCGATGACTTCAGATAAGAAGGCGCGGCCTCTGTCGCTTAAAAGTTCACGTGGACCTCCATGACGAAGGAGAAAACGGTGAAGTATGAAATTGGCGACCTCCTGCGCTGTAGCTTTTGGTAGAGCAGCGGTCTCCGCATAACGGGTTAAGTGGTCTACCGCAACGATTATCCACCTGTTGCCGGTAGAAGTCAACAGAAGTCGCCCGTAGAGATCTATGCCCACGCGATCAAAGGGTCGGGATGGGCATTGCAAAGGCTGGAGTTCACCGGCGGAGTTGTGCGGTGGCGCTTTACGGCGTTGGCACTCACGATAAGAGCGGACGAACGTTCGAACGAAATTGTACATTCCCCGCAAAAGAGTACGCATTTGGGCTGGTTGGTTCATGATTACGAGCAATAAAAACAGCGCAAAACGACGGGACGAGTGAGGGGACAAGGACAACAGCGCTGACCTAACAACCAAAGTGTCTTTATTCTTTCAGTCAGCATATATATGCTCCGCCGCTATCTGAAACCACAGATTCTACAGAATTGGGCTGGGAATCGCCCACGGCAAATGGTTGCGGTTATACCATATGTTCACCAGGTTGCGCACAATCTCAAAAAGGTTGTCAGCAGGGCAGGCGTCAGGTTGCTGTTTACTGCCGAAAATAAGTTAGGTAGCCTGTGCCACTAAGTCAATTGGGTAAGCATGAATAACAGCAAAAAAAGTTGTAAAAAGCAGCACAGACAGAGGTTCGTTGGTGACTGTCGTGACTGTGTGGTGTATAAGATCTCCCTTTCATGCAAGCGTTTTTATATCGGCCAAACGGGGCGTTGCATCAATGACCGCATGCGCGAGCACTTAAACAAATTTCAAAAACGGGCAAAAGAGAGTCAATTGTCACTGCATTGCAATGAATGCGGCTGCAAGCCATCTTTCGAAGGTGTAACCTACCTGTCAAAATATCGTGATGACCGCGCACGCCTTATATCCAAAGCCTACCACATTCACGTTGGTGGCGAAGCATGTGTAAGCCTTCCGTCCATTTCTCTCCTTCCGAAGGAGATTGCCTTCCTATCACATTAATTGCAATTCCCTCTGCGCATGCCCAATTCTGTAGAATCTGTGGTTTCAGATAGCGGCGGAGCATATATATGCTGACTGAAAGAATAAAGACACTTTGGTTGTTAGTCAGCGCTGTTGTCTGTGTCCCCTCACTCGTCCCGTCGTTTTGCGCTGTTTTTATTGCTCGTACATTCCCCGCCAGTAATAGCGGTGTCGAAGTCTTCCGTAGGTCTTGAAGACTCCCGCGTGGCCACACAGGGTCGACGTAGAACGAGGAGCAGAGCTCTGATCGCAAGATTCTCGGAATGACGAGCAACCAGGTGCGTCCCTCTGGGGCATAGTTGCGTCGATATAGTAGCTGGTCGCGAATCGCAAAATGCGGAACTTGGCGCCGAAGCGTACGTGACGCCGGAACTTTCGACGTATCCGAGAGAAGGCCTAGCAGAGATGCAGTCCAGTGATCATTATGCTGTGCAGCAGCAATAGTGTCAACGTCCAGAGAGGATAATGTACACTCGCAGGTGGAGTCGTCACTGGCCTTCGGGGGAAGCGGCGATCGGGATAGCGCGTCAGCATCGGAGTGCTTTCGCCAGGAACGGTAAACCACGCGGATGTCATATTTTTGGATTCGCAATGCCCAGCGGGCAAGGCGGCCCGATGGATCTTTGAGCGTCGACAGCCAACATAGTGCGTGGTCGTCGGTCACTACGTCAAACGATCGGCCGTATAAATATGGGCGAAACTTGCCAAGCGCCCACACATTGGCAAAACACTCCTTTTCTGTAACGCTGTAATTCGTCTCCGCCTTGGTTAACGTGCGACTCGCGTATGCGACGACGTATTCTGTGTGGCCAGGTTGACGCTGTGCCAACACAGCGCCAAGGCCTACACCGCTTGCATCGGTATGGATTTCGGTTGGCGCTTGAGGGTCAAAATGGCGAAGAATGGGTGGCGTCGTGAGAAGACGGCGCAAGGTTTTGAAGGCGTCGTCACACGCTGGAGACCATGATGAGAGATCTCTAGCACCGCCAAGGAGCTGCGTGAAAGGCGATATAATCGACGCAAAATTTCGAACGAATCGCCGGAAGTAAGAGCAGAGGCCGATAAAACTGCGTAGCTCTTTCATAGTGGTAGGATTTGGGAACGCAGTAACAGCACGTAGTTTTTCGGTATCCGGGCGAACGCCCTCCTTTGACACGACATGGCCTAAAATTGTGAGCTGACGAACAGCAAATCGACACTTCTTCAGGTTAAGTTGAAACCCGGCGTTGGTCAAGCAAGTGAGTACGTGCTGGAGGCAGAGCAGGTGCGTTGCGAAATCAGGGGCGAACACCACAATGTCGTCAAGATAGCAAAGACAGATTTTCCATTTGAGGCCACGCAGAACATTATCCATCATTCTTTCGAACGTAGCAGATGCGTTGCAAAGTCCGAAAGGCATGACGGTTAATTCATACAAGCCGTCTGGTGTAACAAAGGCAGTTTTTGGGCGATCGGCCTCTGCCATCGGAACCTGCCAATAGCCTGATCGCAAATCCAGCGAAGAAAAGAACTCGGCTCCCTGCAAACAGTCCTGAGCATCATCGATGCGTGGTAAGGGGTAGACATCCTTCAGCGTGATCTTGTTCAACCGTCGAAAATCAACACAGAAGCGGATGGAACCGTCCTTTTTTGTGACGAGGACCACGGGAGAGGCCCATGGGCTTTGGGAAGGTTGAATGACGCCTCGACGGAGCATGTCATCGGCCTGGTCTGCAATGACGCGACGTTCCGTAGCGGACACGCGATATGGTCTTTGTCGCAGCGGTGAGTGAGAGCCAGTGTCGATGTAATGCTCGACCGTCGATGCACGGCCAAGTGATGTTTGCACAACGTCGAAAGAATGGCGGAAGTGCTGAAGGACTGCGAGAAGTTGAGATCGCTGCGAGTGCGTCAGATCTTCGGCGATGAATGGGCTGAACACACCAGTACATGTTCAGTCGCGTACGGAGAGGGCACTCAGTTCATGGACCGCAGTAGAAGGCACTTCGTCGAGGACGGAGACAATTCGTGTTGAATCGACCGACTCGACGTAACCAAGGCATTCGCGGCGGAGCAGTGAAAGGGGCGACGAAAGATGATTGGGAATGGGCATCGTGCTGACACCGGCGGTAATGTCAAGAGCTGCAATGGGCAAAGGAAGCGCTTTTCTGGTAACAAAGTGATGAGAGGGCATGAAGAAGACCGTCCCGTCGGATATGGTACTACAGAAGACTGGTACGAATGCTGAAGAGCACGGGGGAATAGAGGTGTCTTCTTTCACGAGAATTTAGGGGCAGGATGAGCATCGACGGAGGCCAGGTCACCAAGGTGGAAAAGTTCGATCTCAGCCCGAGCGCAATTGATGATGGCATTGTGGCGTGAGAGAAAATCCCATCCTAGAATAACGGTGTGGGAGCACGATGAAAGAACTATGAATTCAATCGTGTACAAAACGTCCTGTATGGTCACACGGGCAGTACAAGCAGCGGTAGGGCAAATGGGTTGAGCACTAGCCGTTCGTAGCGACAATCCAGACAGAGACGTCGTCACTTTACGAAGCGAACGGCAAAACCTGGCATCCATAACTGAAATAGCGGCACCAGTATCGACGAGGGCGACTGCGGCGACATTTTAGATAAACACATCATTGACATTGGCAGGTAAAGGAGGAGGACTTCGGCATGTCAACACTTGCGCAGTTCTTGCCTCAGGAACTGCGTCGTCTAGTTTCCCTCTTCGTTAGAGGCGGGTCGTCGACGCATAGGGGAAAGCGATCGGCGACATGGAGAGGGTGATCGGAGGCGTTCGAAGCGAGAACGGCGATCAGTCTGGGAGCGAGCTGGTGATGGGTCGAAGGGTCCGTAAGGCGCATTTGAATCAGGCGGCACATAGGGCGCTCGGCGATCGTCATCCAAAGCCTGCGATGGGCGGCGGCAGAACCTTGCGACATGACCGGGACATCTACATGCGAAGCATATAGGGCGATTGTCCGGCGTACGCCACGGGTTAGTGACGGCAGTAGTGGTCCAGGGGACGGGAGGGGGAGGGCGGTGCACAGGCTGCTGGAAGCGACGCACGGGCACAGTGCGAGGGGCCATTGCAGCAACTGTAGCATAAGTGACCGGTGTAGTCACGACATCCTGCTGGTGAACAGCCGGCAGCGCTTCTGCGACCTCTTCATGGATCACGTTACGGAGATGAGTAAAGTGCTGGCAGACTCCTGAGTGACGGAAACCAGAGATAGCTGTCGTGCGACTTCTTCGCGGACGAAGTCCTTGATTTGGGTTATCAGGGAGGCTTGTTCTGGGCCGGTGGTCAGGCTGCAGAGTGACGCCGCATTTGGTGTGGGATGTCGCCTTGTCAGAGCTCGCTGCTTACGTAATTCATCATAGCTCTGGCACAAGCTGATGACGTCGCCAACAGTGCGCGGGTCCTTGGCCAGAAGCATCTGGAACGCGTCATCATCGATTCCCTTCATGACGTGCTTGATCTTTTCCGCTTCCGTCATGGCAGCGTTCACGCGCCTGCACAAATCTAGCACGTCTTCTATATAGCTGGTGAATGTCTCACCCGTGTCCTGTGCGCATGTCCGCAAACGCTGCTCGTGTCGTAGTTTCCTGATGGCGGGTCGGTCAAATACTTCCGTAATCGACGTCTTGACCGCCGACCACGTTCGGATATCCTTCTCATGATTTCCGAACCAGAGACTGACCCCGCCCGCGAGGTAGAATGATACGTAAGCCAGTTTGTCCGAGTCATTCCATTTGTTGTGAACGCTCACCCGTTCGTAGGACGACAGCCACTCTTCAACGTCGTTGTCGTCGGTTCCGCTGCAGATAGAAGGCTCCCGCTGGCGAACAGTGCCAGCGCAAGGGGCGGGTGGCAATGGAAGAGTCTGCTGGTCGGCGTCCGGCATGGCGGAGGGTAGCGTCCGAGAACGGAGTTCCAGGATGGTAGAATGGAACGTTACCACGCACGGCTCCACCACTCCACCGCTTGATGCTGCCGATGCTGCTGACTCTGTGCGCACGTTCGTCATCTTCCTTACAGTAGCCTGGCTGATATGAAAAAGCGCATTGAACAGTTTGAGGCTAACCAAAGCAATGGACTGATTGAAGAGACCAAGAAAGAAACCAATGAACTAGAGAGACATAACAGGAAGCTAAACCTAGAAATTCACGGCATACAAAAAACAGATCATGAAGATCTTCTTGTCAAAGTTAACGCCTGTGCCGCTTCTCTTGAGCTTCCGCAGCTTACGACTAATGACGTGACAGCAATTTACCGGTTGTCATGTAAACCTGATAAGACGCCTGCAATCATTGTTCGCTTCGCTCGGCAGGCTGTTCGTGATGACTGGTTCAAAAACAGAAATAAACTGAAGGATGCATATGAAGATGAAAATGTGTACATCCAAGATAATCTGACTAAACAAACGCGAGCACTTCTCTGGGAGGCAAAGCAATGGGCACGTGACAAGAACTATCGCTTCGTTTGGCAGAGTGGCGGCAAAGCTCTCGTCAGACAGAAAGAAGGCGACAAAGCCATTGCTATCAAATCTAAAAATCACTTGATGACGCTTGCTTAAGGGGTGTTCTACAAGTGTCGCGACCTGTTTATGCATATTACTCCTGACAAACTAAAGTCGCATATTGGTAATAAGTGTCTCAGAGGTTTAAAGGTCTTTCATTTGAATAGTCAGTCAGCCAGAAATAAACATCAGTATTTAGATTTATTTTTTGATAGTACTGGATTTTCTTTCGATGTCATGCTCTTAGAAACCTGGTATACTAGTGATGACAATGTTCTTTCAATACCCGGATATGATGTGTTCTACCTGAATCGCCATGGTGGCGGTGTTGCCATGTTAGCGAAAGAAAATCTCAGATGTGACCTCTTGCCTGATTTTACCTTTTCGAAATGTGAATGCGAAATGTTGACAATAGCAATGTGTAACTATGTCTTTCTGTCGTGTACCGGCCCCCTAATAGTGATCACGCTACATTCTGTGCTTCCGAAAAAGCTGTTTTAATACTGCTTAACTAATAAGCTTAACTTAATTTGTGGCGGGGACTTTAACATTGACTTGATTTCTAATACTCGTGAGTCAAAAGAAATTATATGGTTATACGAGAGCTATGGCCTAAAGAATGTTTTTTCTCCAACTAGAATTACTGGTACGTTTTCGACACTAATAGATTTCTTTCTCGTCAGCTTCTCCATGAAACATTCTGCATCCGGAGTCATAGCTTGCGATCTTAATGATCACTTACCTGTATACGTAGTCATCCCACATCATGCAATAGAGACTAACCTTCCGATCCCTTCAAGAAATGTTTCATCCAGAAACTTAGAAAATTCTTGCCATAAAATATTGACACGTGTACTTATATTTAACAGGCAACCACGTTTCGCCGCCTAACATATGTTATCGCACAGCGCGGGACGCGTCTGCATGTATCCGAAGTTTCTGGAAAGTTATCGATGCTTCTATCCGCTGTCTGTTGTCGCCGAAGCTTGTGTTATTTGATTTCATTGCGTGACTTGAATGTTGTAGAACATTGTGGAAGGCATGCGGGTCCCAACGATTAGTCTGGAACCTTCGATGACTGCTGTATAAAAGCCGACGCGCTTGACCCGCTGATCAGATTTTCGCCGATCGCCGAGCGTGTTCGCCGCTATCGTTGTGCTATAAGTGTAGCCTGTTTTGTGGGCGCAGGTTCGCCCAATAAAAGTTTGTTTTGTCGTTCATAGTATTGCTACTGTGTTATTCAACGTCACCACCACGTGACAATATCAACTGTATCTTCGGAGAACATGCTTCCTTCATCTGATGCAAACATATCTGTTGATATCTTTTTTTAACTTGTTAAGAACCACTTACGAAACAAGCTTTCCATTTCTGAATTCTTCCAAATTGAAAAAAATCAGAAAACCATGGATTACTCGAGATTTACTTCGTAAAATAAAAACAAAGTATACAATGTACCTAGCATTTCTTAAGCAACGGGTTCCGGAACTTATTAAATCATTTAAGAAGTATCGTAATAAACTAAACAAGGACCTTAAGCATGCCAGAGATAGCTATTTCAATAATATTTTTTAGGATCATCCAAAAACGCGGCCGTGACATGGAAAAAACGAAACGCAATATTTCAAAACGTGCAGGCGTCAAAAGGAGTTAGTGAAATGGTTGTGAATGGCACAAGAATTTCAGGAACTAATCTAGCTAATGTTTTCAACGACTATCTAGTAAACTTGAACTTCCCTGCACCATCAGGAGACTGTACCCAATACTTGGCTGGCAGTTGTCTTGAGACAATTTATTTGAGTCCAGTTTCGGAAACGGTAGTTTTCTATATTGCCATGAAATTAAGAAAAACTAGCTCCAGTGATCTCTTTGACATACAAGTCCGCCCGATTAAATTCATTGCTGACATTATTGCTGTCCCACTTGCCCATATTTTCAATCTTTGTCAAGTGGAGTATTTCCAGCACCGCTACAGTGCGCAAAGGTTTGTGTTCTACACAAAAAAGGTGACAAATATAATTTAGCAAATTACAGACCCATTTCTATATTACCAATTTTTTCTAAAGCACTTAAAAATGCCATCCATTCACGTCTGGTTTTATTTACAGATAAACATGACATCCTGACTGACTGTCAATACGGTTTTAGGAAACATTGTTTCACCGGATTTCTCCTGCATCATCAAAAAGAGTTCATTCTAAAAAAACTTGAAAAATGATACGTACTGGTAGTTTTTATAGACTTTGCAAAGGCATTTGATTCTCTTAACCGAGGTATTTTGCTGACAAAATTAGAATTCGACGGAAATCGTGGTGTTGCCTTGAAGTTATTGGAATCATACCTTCGTACTCGCATGCAGTCTGTTTCAGTAAACAACAGCACCTCCACATTTAAATCTACTTTGTTTGGTGTTCCTCAGGGCCGTATTTTGGGACCGTACTTATTTAATATTTACATAAATGCATTGTTAACATTGATGATAGGAAATTCCTGATCTACGCAGATGACACCAGCCTGTTTTTCGAGGGTGACGATTACGAAAAACTTGTTAATCGCCCACACAGCACTTTAAGTAAACTTCATGATTGGTGTTCCTGCAACGGCTTGGTTATTAACACCCACAAAACTAAAGCAGTCGTTTTCCGAGCGAAAGGCAGACATTATTCCAAATAATCTTCTTCAAATACAGTGTCAGCCGATAGAAATTGTGACAGAATTTAAAACTCTAAGCGTAATTTTTTCAGAGCACATGTTCTGAGACTCGCACACTAATCATGTTATCACGACCCCAGCTCGCACTATAGGATTAATCTACAGGCATCGAGACTTATTTCATGTAAGCACAAGACTGCTCATTTATCATTCATTGTTTTTATCGCGCATGAATTACTGCTTTTTAGTGTGGGGCAAGACAACCTCAACAAACGTCAGGAAACTGACAGTAATGCGAAATAAAGTAATCTAGATTATTGCAAGTTCTCCACCAGACCCTTCAGCAGACAGCTTGCTTAGAAAGTTTAGACTAATTAGCATAGAGAACTTGTATAACTGTCACCTTTGTGAAAAGTTAAGAGATGAAAAGAAACAAGGTATTAATCTCATAACTAATCTGGCAAACTTGCAAACGAATATCCATTATTATACAGCTAGACATTCTGAGCACTGGGAAGTCCATCGCAACCGCACTAATTACGGTGAACAAATGTTACGACACACAGTACCAAGTGTATTAAATTATCTTTTTCGCAAAGAAATTGATATGATGAGTATTTCGAAAACAGAATTGAGAGATTTATTTCTTTAGTTGTTTACAAATAGCGTTGAGGAAAAGTAATTCCTTCTTTTTTTCTTCTTTTTTCTTTCTCAAATGCTACAAATGTACCACCTATACACTACCTTTTATGGAAAGTTCTCAGGTTTGATCAGTATGCTCCGTGTACCTGTTAATTCTTCTGTTTGATTTTATATCTGCTGTTCTTTCAAATGTTTGAAGTATTCTCAATCATGCATACTTAGACTACGTTTCGTGCTTGTATATATTTTACGGAAATTGTCTTTCACCATTTTTAGTGACGTATAAAATATCCATCAAAACGTGTGTGTGTGTGTGTGTGTGTGTGTGTGTGTGTGTGTGTGTGTGTGTGTGTGTGTGTGTGTGTGTGTGTGTGTGTGTGTGTGTGTGTGTGTGTGTGTGTGTGTGTGTGTGTGTGTGTGTGTGTGTGTGTGTGTGTGTGTGTGTGTGTGTGTGTGTGTGTGTGTGTGTGTGTGTGTGTGTGTGTGTGTGTGTGTGTGTGTGTGTGTGTGTGTGTGTGTGTGTGTGTGTGTGTGTGTGTGTGTGTGTGTGTGTGTGTGTGTGTGTGTGTGTGTGTGTGTGTGTGTGTGTGTGTGTGTGTGTGTGTGTGTGTGTGTGTGTGTGTGTGTGTGTGTGTGTGTGTGTGTGTGTGTGTGTGTGTGTGTGTGTGTGTGTGTGTGTGTGTGTGTGTGTGTGTGTGTGTGTGTGTGTGTGTGTGTGTGTGTGTGTGTGTGTGTGTGTGTGTGTGTGTGTGTGTGTGTGTGTGTGTGTGTGTGTGTGTGTGCGCGCGCGCGTGCGTGCGTGCGTGCGTGCGTGCGTGCGTGCGTGCGTGCGTGCGTGCGTGCGTGCGTGCGTGCGTGCGTGCGTGCGTGCGTGCGTGCTGATCTGTATATGTATATTGTATGAGCTGCTGTTGCCTATGTAAACAAAGGGTGTGGGAGCTTGTCTAGCTGCTGTTCAACTTTTTCTTCCATCTTCCCATGTTTCAAACAAACATGAAATAAAACCGTATTCCTATTCGTATTCGTAAACACTTCGACGCCTTGGACATCATCACTGCCTACAATTTCGATATAAACGGCAACGCCGTGTGCCTGGAAAGGCGATGCCGAAGCCCTCCACAAGTATTTTCGAAGGCCTTCCCGCGCATCTCACGAAACTCAAACCTCGGTTGCGCGCAGCCGTGGAGTACGATTGAAGAGCCCCAATTTCTTTATTCTTGAAAGCTCGTCTGAGTAAGAAAAGACAGCGGTATTGGTGCTGAAGATACTCGTGTTCAGTTAAGAGTTGATTTGCCCTGTGTTATTAAATGCTTATGCTTACTTGTCTACAGAAATGATCGATTATACATTCTGTATTTATTGCCATTCGCTTGCTGGTGTTTCCTGCGCCCCAATGCATATCTCCCATGTTTTGATCTGCTTTCTTTGGGCTTCTTATAACAGTACCATGCTTTTAACAAACTTCTTCGATTATTAATGATGGAGCATTCGTGACCGTACGCCTCTGTGTTGTCTGTATGTCACTTATTTTACCTCATAAATAAATTATCGTACTTGTATGTTTTCGACAATGAGCAAAACGATAACAAGGTGAAAGCCGGAACCGGCTCCGGTTTTCACCTTGTTCTCGTTTTGCTCATTGTCTTGAATTTCCATCTCCCGCATTCCCCGTGTTTTCCTTGTATGTTGTTGCACACACGTTTTGTTTCTTTTTCTGATTGAACTATAAGACTTGTTTATTTTTCATTTTTCGACCATGACAAAAGTATCAGGACTGGCGATTAGAATATTTTAACTTCTTGCAAATAGTTGCGCATTAAGTCGTATCATTTCTGCGTCGAAACCACTTGCAACGTGAATTAGTGCTGGGCTTACCGACGCTTCTAAAGGACTGCTTGCTAAGATGCACAATGCATTGGCGGGCTAGTTGGTGCGAATCCACAATTACTTTGTTTAGCGCAAATCAACGGACACAAGAGAGACGACAGGACATGGCGGTACTCTCAACCGACATCATTATATTGCGTCACTCCTTTATAGAGAGCAGAATCTAGAAGAACATACGCAGTCAGCATCATGTGCTTGAAGCACCAACATCCGATCATCAGAGCGCACTCATGTGACCGAATCCAAAAAACCATATTCAATGCTGTACAAGGTTAAAGAAGGTACACTAATGCTTTGCGAACCCAATGACTGCGTGAAAGAAAGCTTCAAATAATTCTCGAGCAGAGGTATCACGGCTCTTTTACAAAATCGTAGTATCATGAAACATAGCTTTGCACTTGGATATTTTGGGAACCAAGTGCAAAGCTATTTTGGGAACCAAGTGCATTTTGGGGATATTTTGGAAATGGGAACCTGTGCATGTCGGTATGGTTCGCTCATGTTCTTTAAGGCGCTAGCTAACACAGCGGCCTGACTGCCCTACATACACTATGCCACATGACAACAGAATCTTATATAGCACACCGATGCTGCAATCTACAACCTTTGTGTGGCAATCACGGCAGTAGCGGTGCTCGCATGAGAGGGCATGCAGTTATGCCTCTAGCTGCGGGCGCTGGCTCTATATGAAACTGAGTCCAGTTTCATGACCAGAAAAAAAAAACATACAGGTCGATACCAACGACTGCGGAAAGAGCTTCGGGACATGGTAAAGGTTGTAGCAGTCCAGCCGGAGGTGAGGTCAGTCGTTTACGATGTTGGCAGCGGGAGCAGGAAGCCACGTAGTTCGCTACTATGGTCCAGGCTATGAGATGCGATTGCAGATGCGCTTATAGGTTTTATGGCAACCGAACTGACCGCCTATGGGATCGTCGCTAAAGGTCTGCAGTATGTGGGCCCGAAGTGATCGGGGAACGACAGGAACCTTACGCTGTCTTTCGGGATGAAACACGTATCTGTATACGATCGAATTTTCGATCTTGGTCTTCAACTGCCGACAAAGCCGAGCGTGAGGCGGATGGTAGGGTCTGCGGAGACGTTCCATAATGGAGTGACAGTACGAGTCACTACGTTGGCAAGATGCAAACGTATGAGGATGGTTAGATGCGAGTTGGTCGAGAGCTGCGAGCGAAGGAGCCACAGAAGACGCGTACTGAGATTTGCTCATGGAAAGAGGTAAGCAAGCTGCGTTTCAAAAAGGTGGTAGGGGAAAACGAGAGTGAGCATTGGCATCTTGGTAACTTTTTTTTTCAGACTTATAAGTGACGTCAAAGTCGCACATGTCTACCATGTGCCAGCCGTTGCTATAGTTCACTTGGGCTCTCCCGTGCTTCAGAATCTTGCTGACAAGCTGTCTGGCCAAAGCCGCGCATTGCAAGCTGTCTCTTACTTCAGAAAATAAGGTTGTTACAAAGAGTACTTGATCGTTTTTCAGCTATCTCAAGTTGGCAATGTGCCCTTGCACAGGCACCACTCGAGACCTAAGTGTGCGCATTTTTTTTATTCATCTGGTTGTTAGAGGCATATTCGTGGCCAATGTCACCACGTCATTTTATTGAGTACTCTCTGTTAAGGGCCCATCCGGTCTAGTTGTATTACACTTTTCTATATTGTAAAGCTTGATGCTTGGGTACCAGGTAAACATTGCTTAGAATTTCTCCACGAATATTTTAGGAGCACAAAAGCCAGCAAAACTTGTTAACTCGGAGCTTAGCTAGTTGCCAGGATTGGGGCGTACACTAGTGTGGGTCACTGCATGGCCCATGGAGACTCCTCTGATTGTTGCCACTTGAGTGATACTTTAATAGAGTTCAATGCTAAACATTGTGGGGATGCGCGACTCTCACGCGTCCCTTGATATGTTGGTTTTCCCGCACGGCTCGCGTGGCCTGGCGCCCGCGGCGGTCGGAGTGCTTGAGGCGTAGTACGAGAGATGGCGCGAGTGTTGCGCTGCTAATAAAGTCCCTTGATAATTTTAAAGTACCGACACTCTTTGAACTCTGCCGCCGCCGCGCGACCTCCTCGCCTCCTCCTCGCCCCTTGAGCGTTCCCCCACAGAACACCTATACAAACTTAGAGAAGGGAAACTGTACCTTCCAGAGTGCTACGGAAATAAGCATAGCGGTGGCGTCGTGAACGAAAGTATGCGACCACAGGTGGCGCTGTACAACAGGAAACGGAAACGGGGTTTTGCACACGCTTTACCAGGTGTTCTGTGGCTTTACTGGGTTTCTGGCTGCTGCGCCTCGATCGTGCTCCCGCCAGTTTAGTTGCTGTGTAGCAAACGTAGCGCCTACATATTTATGTAGGCGCTACGTTTGCCACACAGCAACCAAACTGGCGGGAGCACGATCGAGGCGCAGCAGAATACATGTAGCGCTGAGTCATATCGAGTTAAGGCACACTCTAAACTGACTTTTAAGGGCATCCCAAGCGGTTTTTCGTTTATTACGCCGCCGTTGCCCTGAGTTAAATTGTGCAGCCGCGCTCCAGCTGTTGCATTTCGTGTAGGGCTACTGACAGAATGCGGTTTCCAGGTGGCACGATGGCCTCGACTGGAATAAACGCACACGACACCAAAGATTGAGTAAGCCTGAAAATATTTTATTTGCATTTTACAAGTACAACAAAAAGCACACGTCTACGCATCCACACAAACGCGGTTACATAGTCAAGAACATAGTCAAGAAATGGCTCATTAATAAGGGTAGCACAAACGCACAAGAAAGAAGACCTAGGCTACAAAACGTACGGTCGGCTGCTAAGTATAATAATTTCCCTGTCACCGCGTGTCACTTTTATACAGCATCTTTACAGCACTGCCAGGCCGGGTAGTTTGGCGGAAAGAACGCAACCGCTTATACGGCCGTCAGCTGCCTCTTCCTTACGGGTGTCATAATTATCCTAATCTCCGCATCAACGTCGTGCAAGTTCGCATACAGGTATCTGTATCTGAACCATATGTGCCAGCTTAATACACGTGTAGTGAAATTATGATAACCACTGCGTCTTATCAAACGTATTTTGGTTTTGCAAATGCGCATTACAGCTGACGGAACGACATACTGTAAGTGAAGCACAAGAGAGCAAGGACAAAAGGAGGATACAGCACTTGAAGTAATGAAGAATTAGTAGGCATACAGCAAACAAGCGATGACGGAGAACACACAATGATGCATCGGTTGTTCTGTGACATCGGTTTGCGTACTTGCGGTGTTATGGAGATCAACGGCATAAAAACGTACCTTCAAGCGTACTCCCTCAACCTCCGCCGCATTCGTTATGATAATCAACGCCTAAACAAAATGAGGCACTATTCTTTGCCAAGAGTAGACCTTTTTACAGCAAGTCTATGTAATGACTCGCAGACGAAACCAGCATGCTTTCGAAAATGTTTTACCGCCGTAGTATTCGAACGCCAACGGCCAGGAAACACATCGATACCAATAGGCTGTCGGCTGTCGGCTGTCGGTGGTTAATCGAGCACAAAAACCTTGACGCTATGACTAAAAAGCAGCTTCAACAATCAAATTTTTAAAAAATCAACTGCCTATTTGCCTGAGGTAAAAAATCATCCTTAGACACCTCGATTGTTCATGTCAATGGTTTGTGTAAATTAAAAAATTCAGCATGTTCAGCGCCCCTAGCAGAGAAAGCACAAATTAAAGTAGTCGACCAAATTACAGTAGCTCCACTTGCGCGCTTACGCTGAAACGCGCCTCGATTGATTTTTCGCCCTCTGTGGCCATTTGTTGAACTTGAGAGTGTGCGGGGCCCGGTTCCCCCCGCGGCAACCAGTTTTGCCCCCGTTTTTCTGCACGACGATTGGTCTCCCTGCCGTTGCCCTTGGAAACCCGCGGATCTTGAGTTTTGCTTGTGTTTTTCTTTTTCGTTCGCGCCATTTTCCTCCTGAGCACGGCTGGCTCGGCGCTTTAGCTCGGCGTAGCGAACGTTGTACGCTGTGTTACTGGTCTATGTGCTAGCGCTATGCCGGGCTGTTGCGCGTATAACTGCAGCAAGAAGCCTGAAGATGGTTATGCCGTTTTTATGATACCACAATGAAAGCGTGACGGCTTGCGTAGGAAGCAGTCGCTGCATGTCATTGGCCGAAAGAACTTTGTTCCGACAAAGAACAGCGTTGTTTGCGAGCTGATGAGTCTTTCTTATAGCTCGTAGCAAAGCATCCCGTAATGCGGCATTATTTTTTCATTCTTCCGGCCTGCTCACCAGCGTTTTTCTTGCGGTTGTCCTCAGTATCCTTAATATTCTGGGGCGGCTCCATCACTTCGCACGTCGCTAACTGTTGGTATTCAGTCGGAAGTGCAGTATTATTGATTCTGCTTTGCGCCCTGAAAAGATTAGTGGCAAGTATTCCCGTAGTATTGCAGGTGATGAGCGTTTAGTCAAAATGGAGCTTTCTTTAAGTTTTAAGGCGAAAGCCTTTAGATCTTTATGTTTCAAGGTCGCGTTGTAAACTAAGTATCACGTGACCCAAGGAAGGCCAGCGGGGACCCAAAGCATGTCCACCCCTGTATAAGAGAATGATAACCCAAGTTAATTAATGAATCATTAGTGGTTGACATAAGGTGGATTAGGGAGGATTAAGGTGGATAGAGTGTATTACGAAGGATTAAGATGCATGAATAAAGGTTAAGGTGCGTGGAGGAGGATTGGTCCTATAAGAGAATGATAACCCAAGTTAATTAATGAATCATTAGTGGTTGACATAAGGTGGATTAGGGAGGATTAAGGTGGATTAGAGCGTATTAAAGATTAAGGTGGATTAGAGTGCATTACGAAGGATTAAGATGCATGAATAAAGGTTAAAGTGCGTGGAGGAGGATTAAGTCGGATAATGGTGGATGAAGGTGAAGTGTTGATGAAAGGGTATTAAGACCGATTGGGGTGGATTAGGGTGCATGAACAAGGATTAGGGAGGATTAAGGTGGATAAAGGAATATTAAGGTCGATTAAGGTGAATTGGGGTTGATAAAGGAGGATTAAGACCGATTTCGATGAACTAGGGTAGATTAATGGGGATTAGGGGCCATGGAGCTGGATTAGGCTTGATAGAGGCGGATTAGGGTGCATTATGGTAGATTGGGACCATTAAGCAGGATTGAGTGGGATTAAAATGCGTGAATAAGGATTAAGGTGGATGAAGGAGGATTAAGGCGGATTATGATGGGTAACGGTTGATAAAGGAGGATTAAGACCGCATAGGGTAGGCTAAGTTGCATTGGGGCGATGTAGGTTGATTAAGGTGGATGAAGGAGTATTAAGGTGGATGAAGGAGCATTAAGGTGGATTAGCATGGACTAAGGTGAATTGGGGTTCATTGAGTATTAAGACCGCTTAGTCTACCACAATCCTCCTTCATTCACTTTGATCCGCCCTAATCCATGAAAGTCCTCCTTAATGCACCCTAATCCACCTTCATCGACCTTAATCTACTCTAACCTTCCTTAATGCACTTTAATCCTCCTTGATCAACCGTAATGCTTCCTCATTAACTTTGATACACCCTAGCCCACCATAATCCTCTTAAATACACCTTAATTCCTCTCAATCCACCCTTATCCTTCTTTATGCACTTTAATCCACCATAATCCACTATGATCGTCCTCAATGCACATCAACGCACCTTCATCCACCCTAATTAACCTCATCGACCTTAATCCAACCTAGTCCTCCTTTATGCACCTTAATCCACCTTCATTCACCCTAAAGCACCTTCATCGACTTTAATCCACCTTAATCATCCTTAATACACGCGAATTCATCTTAATCCAATCACTAATCAATCATTACTTTGCTAATCATTAATCATCTCTTATACGCGGCTGCATATGCTTTGGTTCGCTTCCCGCCTTCCTTCGGTCACGTGATATTTTATGTAGCTCACAACGGGACCTTGAAACAGAGGTCTAAGGCTTTCGCTTAATAAGACACACACAAAGGGATGTGTTACAAGCAATACTAGATCAGCCGCACGAAGTAAAGCGTCTGATCGTGTGGCAGAAAAATTGTCTGGAGTATAGAACTCGCCTCTGAACTCCCTTTAAACCAGTATACCCCGCTCATACGGCTTTAAGAAAAAACCAACCTCCTCATAAGCGTTGCCTCCAGCATTATCGATGCTGTTATTAGCATTTCTCAAAATTTTCAGCCCCACTGGGGCGCGCAACTGGCCAAAAATAAGACACCTCCATAGAATCCTGCGGCCCGTCCCCGGGAGCCGAGGAGATATAGCGTGCCGTGCGCAGCCGGCGGGCGAGGAGAATCGAGGAGGAAAGCGCCGTGAGGAGGAGAGTGTCGCTACTTTCAAATTATCAAGGGGCTTTAGCTGCTAACGCCGCCGACAGACGGAGTTACTCGGGCGCCGAGAAACAAGGCGCTTGCTCTTTGGCGGCGGGACAGCAAGCAGTACGGACGTGCCGTGCGTGTGCCGATCCATGCTTCTGCGAGACTGCCTCGCGTGGCCGCCTTGGAACGCGCCACCGTTTGCGTGACCGTACACGCGAACGACCAGGCGTTGGGATCCAGCATGGGGCGAACATATTCGCTCGCTATCCGGTCGCGGTGAGTCGGACTTCTAGATTTGTCGCGCGCCCATCGGCATGTTTTGTGGATACCAGCTCGGCTAGCTGGCATTGATCTATGAAAGGTGCAATAAATGCCCTTGTGATTGTGTGCACTACTGTGTTGTCGTTCCTTTGACCCAAGAGTACGGGAGGAGAACCCCACATCTGGCTGCCCAACGTGGACCTCTTGGGGCATCGGACGACAGATTTAACAGTTTTGCTTCGTTCGAGACCTTTGTTTGAACCGAAGCGTAGGGTTAGCGCCGATTTTGATCGCTAGCGTTGGCGGCGTGCTTTCTTGAGCGAGGCGACGGTGGCTGTAGTGTGTTTGAACATGTCAACATGCTAAGCCTTTTCGTAAGTGTTTTTTTAATGACATTCGTCGGTACGAGAGCCACGTGGTCTGCATCCTGGGATAGCGAGGCATAGCGCCCGCGGAGCATATTGGCAAGCCTGAAGCGAGTGAGTACGGAAGCCTCGTGGGTGGTCCGAATTTCTCATGTAAATAGCTTCTCCTATCTCTTTGACTCTGATGAAGTCGCGACTCTGGGAGCCGGGTGGCAGCGGGCCACGGGTGCCGCTACGGGCTGACTGTTATTGCGGCCTGGCACCGGGCGCTCCGACACCGTCTGGGACGGTGGGCGCCGTCAACTCGGATGCTGTGTGCACCGAGCGGAGTAGGACCACCTCACAGAGCTGACGTCTCCTCGCGGCTGCCTGTGTTGTGCTCATTTTGGGTGTTGTTTTTGGATGCCGGTCGTTGTCAGGGTAGCGACGCTTTAGGCCTAAGGCTTTACGAAGCTGCCTGTCGCACGTGGAGGTACACAACCTGGTGGACCGTGGCGTTGAGGTGTTGCAATTTGCTTCCCTCATTCTATTTAGCCTCGCACGAATTGAAATTACTCGTTCGACTCAAGGAAGCGAGCTTCGTTCACGTGAACTTAGCATCTGAGTAGCTGCCCGATCTTTTGCTAGCCGAGATGAACATCGTACCACGTGGGCGATGTGCATGCAGAATTCCTCTCCCTTGCACTACGTTAGTGTTTGCCGAGTGTGTTAAGTGTACGCAGTGTGAACGGAGTCACCCCTGGTTTGCCGTCACCTGCACATCGTCTGCGCTACTGCCCCGGACTACGATCGAGTCACTCCGGGCGATGGTGATGCTGTGGCCAGTTCGGCGCAGCGACTTCGGCGGCCTCCTGCATCCAGCTCACAACCCTCGGTGGCGGACAAAGGAGCCAGCGGTCACCGGCAGCTACGGCGGCTCTTGCCAGCAGGGCGCGTCGGCGCGAGCGACACTTGCTCGTACCGACTACTGCGTCGTCGTTTCCGGAGTCCTGGCCTGGAATCGTGCCGTCGAGTCTGCAAAGCTGCTGCTGTGACCGGCGGACGCCAGCGGTGTACCCAGGAACAATGTCGGCTCGCATGTTATGGACAGCGTGTGGACATTTCCTCGGCGCGGCCAATGTTGCATGTACTACCTTGTTCGCGAAGCACGCGTTGATGTTAGAGCGTGTGACATGTTTCGCCGGAATATGTAGTGATTTAAGGTTGGGGGGATGTGGGGATGCGCGACTCTCACGCGTCCCCTGATATGTTGCTTTTCCCGCACGGCTAGCGTGGCCTGGCGCCCGCGGCGGTCGGAGTGGTTGAGGCGCAGTACGCGAGATTGGGCGAGTGTTGCGCTGCTAACGCCGCCGACAGGCGGGGTTACTCGGGCGCCGAAAGACAAGGCGCTTGCTCTTTGGCGGCGGGACAGCAAGCAGTACGGACGTGCCGTGCCGGGCGTGAGCCGATCCATGCTTCTGCGAGACTGTCTCGCGTGGCCGCCTTGGAACGGGCCACCGTTTGCGTGACCGTACACGCGAACGACCAGGCGTTGGGATCCAGCATGGGGCGAACATATTCGCTCGCTATCCGGTCGCGGTGAGTCGGACTTCTAGATTTGTCGCGCGCCCATCGGTATGTTTTGGGGATAGCAACTCGGCTAGCAGGCATTGATCTATGAAAGGTGCAATAAATGCCCTTGTGATTGTTTGCACTACTGTGTTGTCGTTCCTTTGTCCCAAGAGCATGGAGGAGAACCCCACAACATACAACAATAACATGCTGCACGTATGTTACGTATCAACAATGTTCAGACTTGGCTCGCCTTCTATCTAGACCGCGGGCAGAGCTGTGGCAGGGCCTCTACGCCTATCGCATACGATTTTGCGGCTACATTGAAGCTCAAAGCTTAGCAACGACGTACTAAGTTTCCCAATCTCAAAAACTTATTCAGACCTCTCAGGAAAACAAGAAAACTTGCCACTCGTCGTCAACACTACGTTCCCTGTGCACCCTTTAGCATGCTCCCACATATGAGCAAGGAGCCAGACAATCGACTGCTCTGTGATCACAAAATGGCGGCGCCCTGATAAAGCAGTCTACAGCTAAAAGAATGTCGACTTAGAATGCAAACTTTCATTTATGTGTGTTTAATAGTTTTCTTAATAATGCGACCGCAGTTAGGCAATATTCAGAATGCTGTGTAGTACTTGTGCCGATTTTTGTGGGAAACTACTAAAGACGTGAGGCTAAAGACGTGAGGCTGGGGTTTCATATTAAGAAACTAGAAGCTTCAATCCAAATCTCAACATATTGTCACGTGGTGGTGACGTTGAACACAGTAGCAATACTGTGAACGACAAAACTAACTTTTATTGGGCGAACCTGTGCCCACAAAAACAGGCTACACTTATAGCACAACGATAGCGGCGAACACGGTCGGCGATCGTCGAAAATCTGATCAGCGGGTCGAGCGCGTCGGCTTTTATAGAGCAGTCGTCGAATGTTCCAGACTAATCGTTCGGACCCGCGTGCCTTCCACAAAGTTCTACACCATTCGCGTCACGCGATGGAATCAGATAACATAAGGTTCGGCGACAACAGACAGAGAATAGAAGCATCGATAACTTTCCAGAAACTTCGGATACATGCAGGCGCGTCCCGCGCTCTGCGATTACATTTGTTAGGCGGCGAAACGTGGTTGCCCGATACAGATAAGTACACGTGTCAATACCCCCCTCTTAAAAAGCATCGTCCCGATGCTACAAATATAAGAGAGCTAAACACAAAAGGACACTTATTAAACACAGGTAACAAAACAACGAAAAGAAACAAAGTTCAGTTACGCGAAGCCCCAAAGTTCATTAACGCTGGTAGTACGGCTTGAGTCGCACAACGTGGACTATTTCAGGTCGTGAGCGGCGCCGCTAGGATAGCGAAATGCCGTCTGGCACGACCTCATAGTCCAGTGCGCCAATACGTCGGATGATCTTGTACGGTCCGAAATAGCGACGCAAGAGCTTCTCGCTCAGTCCTCGTCGGCGTATAGGGGTCCAAACCCAAACACGGTCGCCGGGCTGGTACTCGACGAAGCGTCGTCGCAAGTTGTAGTGTCGGCTGTCGGTCCTTTGTTGGTTCTTGATCCGTAGGCGGGCGAGCTGTCGGGCTTCTTCGGCGCGCTGCAGATAGCTAGCGACGTCAACATTCTCTTCATCAGTGACGTGGGGCAGCATGGCGTCGAGCGTCGTCGTCGGGTTCCTGAAGTAAACCAGATTAAACGGCGTGATCTGTGTTGTTTCTTGCACTGCCGTGTTGTAAGCGAAGGTTACATACGGCAGGACCGCGTCCCACGCCTTGTGCTCGACGTCGACGTACATTGCTAGCATGTCGGCGAGGGTCTTGTTCAGGCGTTCCGTGAGACCATTCGTCTGCGGATGGTAGGCAGTTGTCCTCCTGTGGCTTGTCTGGCTGTATTGCAGAATGGCTTGGACGAGCTCTGCTGTAAAAGCCGTTCCTCTGTCGGTGATGAGGACTTCTGGGGCACCATGTCGCAGCAGGATGTTCTCGACGAAAAATTTCGCCACTTCGGCTGCGCTGCCTTTTGGTAGAGCTTTAGTTTCAGCAAAGCGGGTGAGATAGTCCGTCGCCACGACGATCCACTTATTCCCGGATGTTGACATCGGAAACGGCCCCAACAAATCCATCCCAATCTGCTGGAATGGCCGGCGAGGAGGTTCGATCGGCTGTAGCAATCCTGCTGGCCTTGTCGGTGGTGTCTTGCGCCGCTGACACTCTCGGCATGTCTTGACGTAATGGGCGACGTCGGCGGTCAGACGCGGCCAGTAATACCTCTCCTGTATTCTCGACAGCGTCCGCGAGAATCCGAGGTGCCCAGCGGTTGCATCGTCGTGTAGGGCGTGCAGTATTTCTGGACGCAGCGCTGACGGTACAACAAGAAGGTAGCTGGCGCGGACTGGTGAGAAGTTCTTCTTCACGAGCAGGTTGTTTTGTAGCGTGAACGAAGACAATCCACGCTTAAATGTCGTAGGGACAACGTCGGTGTGCCCTTCCAAATACTCGACTAGGGCTTTTAGCTCCGGGTCTCCTCGTTGCTGTTCGGCGAAGTCTTCTGCGCTTATTATTCCAAGGAAGGCGTCGTCATCCTCGTCATCTTGCGGCGGCGGGTCAATGGGGGCGCGCGATAGGCAATCAGCATCTGAGTGTTTTCGTCCAGACTTGTATGTTACAGTGATGTCGTATTCTTGTAGTCTGAGGCTCCACCGTGCTAGCCGTCCTGAAGGGTCCTTTAAGTTAGCTAGCCAACACAACGCGTGATGGTCGCTGACCACTTTGAATGGCCTGCCATATAGGTAAGGGCGAAATTTCGCTGTAGCCCAAACGATGGCGAGGCATTCCTTTTCGGTTGTAGAATAATTGCCTTCCGCTTTTGACAACGACCGGCTAGCGTAAGCTATCACGTGTTCATGTCCATCTTTTCTCTGGACTAGGACGGCACCGAGGCCTAGGCTACTGGCGTCAGTGTGGATTTCGGTATCGGCGTGCTCGTCAAGTGCGCAAGCACGGGCGGCGACTGCATGCGTCGTTTTAGTTCTTGAAATGCGTCGGCCTGCGGCGTTTCCCATTTGAACTCGACGTCACATTTAGTTAGCTGCGTCAGCGGCTCAGCGATGCGTGAAAAGTCCTTGACAAATCGCCTGTAGTAGGCACACATGCCAAGAAATCTACGCACTGCCTTCTTGTCGGTGGGCTGCGGGAACTTTGCGATGGCAGCTGTCTTCTGCGGGTCAGGGCGGACTCCAGACTTGCTGATGACGTGGCCTAGGAACAGAAGCTCATCGTAAGCGAAGCGGCACTTTTCTGGTTTCAGAGTGAGCCCTGATGACTTGATGGCCTCTAGTACTGTGGCAAGCCGCCTAAGGTGATCGTCGAAATTTCCGGCGAATACAACGACGTCATCCAAGTAAACGAGACAGGTCTGCCGCTTCAATCCTGCTAAAACCGTGTCCATCACGCGCTGGAACGTTGCAGGCGCCGAGCACAGTCCAAATGGCATAACCTTGAACTCGTAGAGGCCGTCTGGGGTGATGAAGGCCGTCTTTTCGCGATCTCTTTCGTCGACTTCTATTTGCCAATAGCCAGACTTGAGGTCCATCAAGGAGAAGTATTTAGCGTTGCAGAGCCGATCCAATGCGTCGTCTATCCGTGGGAGGGGGTATACGTCCTTCTTCGTGATCTTGTTCAGACGACGATAATCGACGCAGAAACGTAGGGTTCCGTCCTTTTTCTTCACCAGGACAACAGGGGATGCCCACGGGCTTTTCGACGGCTGGATGATGTCGTCGCGCAGCATTTCCTCGACTTGTTCTCTTATAGCTTCGCGTTCTCGCGGCGAAACTCGGTAAGGGCTCTGGCGGAGTGGTCGAGCGTACTCCTCGGTGATTATGCGATGCTTGGCGACTGGTGTTTGTCGAATCCTCGATGACATCGAAAAGCAGCCTTTGTATCGTCGGAGCAGACTTCTGAGCTGCTGTTGCTTAACCACGGGGAGACTTGGATTAATGTCGTAATCTGGTTCGGGAATTATGGTCGTAAAGGTAGATGCGGCGGAATCCGAGAGGACAAACGCATTACTGGTTTCCAGAATTTCCTCGATGTACGCGATCGTCGTGCCCTTGTTGATGTGCTTGAACTCCTGGCTGAAGTTTGTCAGCAACACTTCAGTTTTCCCTCCATGCAGTCGAGCGATCCCTCTTGCGACGCAAATTTCGCGGTCTAGCAGTAGACGTTGATCGCCTTCGATGACACCTTCTACGTCAGCGGGTATTTCGGTGCCGACCGAAATAACAATGCTGGACCGAGGTGGGATGCTTACTTGATCTTCGAGCACACTCAAGGCGTGGTGACTACGAGGGCTTTCCGGCGGTATCGCTTTATCTGCCGACAGCGTTATTGACTTCGACTTCAGGTCGATGATTGCGCCGTGTTGGTTCAGGAAGTCCATACCGAGAATGACGTCTCGTGAACACTGTTGGAGGATAACGAAGGTGGCAGGGTAAGTCCGGTCATGAATGGTTATTCTTGCCGTGCACATTCCAGTCGGCGTAATCAGGTGTCCTCCAGCGGTGCGAATTTGAGTGCCTTCCCATGCAGTCTTAACCTTCTTCAACTGGGCGGCGATGTGTCCACTCATGACGGAGTAATCAGCGCCTGTGTCCACTAAGGCGGTAACTGCGTGGCCGTCGAGAAGCACGTCGAGGTCGGTGGTTCTTTGTCTGGCGTTGCAGTTAGGTCTTGGCGTCGGATCGCGGCTGCGTCGTGTTGAACTGAAGATGGAACGTCGCGTCGTCAAGTCGTCTTTCGTCGGTGTAGTCTTGGCTTCCTGACTGCGTCGGGACGGCGGCGGGTCGTTATGTCGTCGAGGTGGTCTCTTCGTCGTCTTCGTCGGCGGCGGAGGATCTTCGTCAGTTCGACGAACAGCAACCGCACCTCCATCGTTTGCTGCTTTTAGTTTTCCAGATACGGGCTCGCTGACCGGCCCCGGGCTGGGCCAGTGTATGGTCGGCGCTGCGGCGACAGGTAGCAGCCTGGTGATGGCGAACGCGACGGTCGTCGAGAGCTCCACTGAGTAGCGGCGAGGTAGTCGGCGATATCGCGAGGGCGTTCACCTTGCTGCGGGCGTGGAGCGTTCACGGCGAAACCTCGCAGTCCCATTTCCCGGTACGGACATCGTCGGTAGACGTGACCCGCATCCCCGCAGTTGTAGCAGAGCGGGCGGTGGTCAGGAGCGCGCCAAACGTCGGTCTTCCTCGGGTAGCTGCGCTGGGCGACGGGTGGGCGTGCTGGTGGCGGCGGCGGCGGACGACGGAATTGCGTCGTTGCACGGCCCTGGCTTGGTCGCGGAGGGGGACCTTGACGGCGTGCGACGGCGGCGTATGTCATCGCTTCTGGCTGGGGCTGCGGTAATTGTGGTTGCAGCTCGGGAACTCCAAGCGATCGGTGCACCTCTTCTTTGACGATGTCGGCGATCGAAGCCACTTGGGGCTGCGACGAAAGCAGCACCTTGCGCAGTTCTTCGCGCACAATGGCCCTGATGGTCTCCTGAAGGTCGCCGGAATCCAGTCCTTGGATGGCGTACTGCGGCGTGAGCCCCTGGCGGTTATATTGCCGGGTGCGCATCTCCAGTTTTCTCGATCGTCGATGCCTCGGCAGAAAACTCAGCTACGGTCTTCGGTGGGTTACGAATAAGTCCTGCGAAAAGTTCTTGCTTGACGCCCCGCATTAGGAAGCGGACTTTTTTCTCTTCTGACATTTCCGGGTCGGCGTGCCGGAAAAGACGGGCCATCTCCTCCGTGAAGATCGCGATCGTCTCGTTTGGCAGCTGCACTCTGGTTTCTAGTAGTGCTTGGGCTCGCTCTTTTCGCACGACGCTTGTAAACGTTTGCAAGAAGCCGCTTCGGAACAGGTCCCACGTCGTTAAGGTGGCTTCTCGATTCTCGAACCAGGTCCTGGCGGCGTCTTCCAGTGCGAAATAGACATGCCGCAGCTTGTCGTCGCTGTCCCAACTGTTAAACGTAGCGACCCTCTCATACGTCTCGAGCCAGGTTTCCGGGTCCTCGGATGTTGATCCACGGAACGTCGGAGGTTCCCTGGGCTGCTGCAGCACGATGGGGGACGCTGGGGCTGCCATTGGGGTAGCCTTGTCCACAATTTTCTTGGTCTTCTCAGGTAGAAGTCCGTGCTCCGGGGGCAGCTGTTGAAGACGGCGGCTTGCTCGATGCTCCGGGACTACGTTGGTGTTCTCTTTGCGGTCCGGGCTTGGATCACGGCTTGTCGGGGGCGTCCGGTACATGAACGAAAAGCACCTCCACCAGATGTCACGTGGTGGTGACGTTGAAGAACACAGTAGCAATACTGTGAACGACAAAACTAACTTTTATTGGGCGAACCTGTGCCCACAAAAACAGGCTACACTTATAGCACAACGATAGCGGCGAACACGGTCGGCGATCGTCGAAAATCTGATCAGCGGGTCGAGCGCGTCGGCTTTTATAGAGCAGTCGTCGAATGTTCCAGACTAATCGTTCGGACCCGCGTGCCTTCCACAAAGTTCTACACCATTCGCGTCACGCGATGGAATCAGATAACATAAGGTTCGGCGACAACAGACAGAGGATAGAAAACAAGCGGTAACGCCGCAGCAGATGTATGAACTTGCTATATTATTTTTCTCACAGTCAATATCAGAAGAGTCAACATAACCTTCGAAGTGCGACAAACTCTGAGCACACGCCGCTGAAAAATTAGCAGGTGCGGTCCCTCTGTATCCTCATGCACATGAATCACAACAAAATGCTGCCGGAAAACCGAGAAATTGATACTATTTTCATCACTACAGAGGAAATGATGACATAGTGCCAACTACATGAATATAACGAAATTACTGAATCGAGATCACTGTCCCTTCGAATGTCGCGAGTTGGAACATTTTACCTCAGTTGTGAACGTTTTAGATTTCTCCAACAAGAGCTCCTGGTCACACCCATAATGCCTTCCATTCGTCTTGCATGTTGCTGCTGCCTACATGTTGCTGGCTAGGTTGGTGCAGTGCAGACAAGGCTAGGGCACGCACCAGCCAAGTAGTGAAGAGTCGAATGCATGCAACACGAAGCGAGGAGGGATTGCCTATCGTGCGCTAATAAAACTTGCCTGAAACTTCCATTCAGCTGGTTCCACGGTGGTGGTGATTAGAAGTGCATAATAAACGAACCCTTCTCCTTGCTTTCTTTTTTCTTTTCTTTCCTGGTTGAACCCATAGCTTCCACTGTACTGAGATGGAATATAACTTGCAGTGCGAGCACAGAACACATGCACTAAGCAGCTTAATGTCTCATGCATTACCTTCCTGTCGCCCAGTTAATTTGCGTCGTCAGTTTTGTCACGTCCACGGCATCATTCGACAGTTTCTTTTTTTCCGTCGTAACCTTGTGCACAGGACACAAAAATATGGATGAGTTATCGAGACCTCACTACTGATATGCTCAACATGTAACACTAGTGCCAGCCCAACTATTCACCATCCATTGTGGGATTGTGTTGGCACTCCGGATATCAAGAGCTTGAGGGAGGGATTGGATTTTACCTCAAAGTGCTCCTTGCGCTAAGGACACTATGCTATCGCTATGGGCCTTCGCGTGCACCATCAGCATTGACCAACGAATGTGAGTTCTTTTCCTCCTCCCCTCCTTCCAGATAACCAGGTTGTTGAGCCATTCTTGTTACATTAAAGGGATTCATTCAAGCTCTAACAGAGGCGCTCTTCCTCCGAAAACAGGACAACGTACCACACATGGCTGTACACACGTGTTCGATTGTCGCATCACAGGATTTCTTTACTATTGTTCTGCTTCTATGAAATTATATTTATCCCCTCGTCTGGCACTTTCCACCGGAAACATGAATAATAAACAAACTTGTGCTGCTGATCTCAGTGTCACAAGTTCAATATCATGTTGCGGCAGCTGCATTTCATAGATGTGCTATGTAAAAATACTGCGACAAGTGTCTGGAACACCAGGCAACGCTCCGAACGAAATACGTGCAGTCATATGTAATGTGCAAACATTACTTGTGGCTACGGCAATAGCTTGGTTCATGCCTGCATATCAAAAATGGTACAAGAATGGTGCAAGCGATCAATCCTAAAACAAAACATTATTGCTTACTATAAACTATGTGGTGTGTACTATAGTCGAACCCGCTTATAGCGGTACCGGTTCTAACAATATATAAGTCATAACAATGAAAAGCTGCTGCACCGTCAACTTTTGTATGTTTCCTTTGGGGAAATAACCCGCTTACTACTATGTCCATGTGCCGCGTTATTGGTTCTCACAGTCTGGCTGCTGGGTGTCCACGTAGAAAGTAATAGAATGCGAAATCCTTGAAAAGAAAAAAGTAAAATGCGAGCCATTGCACAATCGCCCGCCACCTCGACTGCCGCCACACGCTCCTCTCCATGAGATGCACGCCAGCCTCGCGTGCATCTCTCCCCTCACCCTTCCACCCGTCCGAACATGAATGGCCTGCGCCGCGCCACCCTCCGAAACACGAATGAACCGTGGCAACTGCGCTGACAACGCTGCCAGTGCTGCTCCCAAATTTCTCGCTGGGCCCTCACAATTGGTTTTTGATTCTATGGCCCTCATTCCAATTCTGCTGATTACGTCGCTCGTGCTTGTATTTGTTCATTGCGTCGAAGTCGTTACTGGCCATGTTGTTTCTCAGCCTCGTTTGACTCGCAGCCAAAACGGAAGATGGCTGATCCGCCCACTAAACATCGGCAATGCAGGACACTGCTGGTGAATAGAAAGCACCCTGCTAGAGATTTGGAAACAAAGTGCTTCTAACCGATGAGGCGATCGTGGCAAACGTGCTTACATCGGATAGCGACAGTGATGACCACGACGGCAGCGCTGATGCAGTAGGGCAGGCTGCCTCAACGTTGTCCCCGCGGGAGGTCCGTAGATGATTCTGCCTATAGATGGTCTGTAGAGAGTCCCAGATGGGCTTGCTTTTGCGAGGGACCTTCTACTTCACTATGTGGAGCATCTGGATGCCTTGCAGAAGGATGTCAGCAAGTTTTGCGTAAAGGAAACAAGGCTGACGGACATGCGCTTTCTCGTGCAAGCCAGTGGGAAGTATGTAGCGATCACGTCCAAACATTTCTTCTGGATTTCTCAGGCTGAGATGCTGCCTCGGCAACCTTACCGAATTTTTCAATAGGCACATTTTGGGGCTTCCAAAGCGATGCCTCGGCAGAGCTCGCATGTGACTTGCCGCCCGTGAGCCCTCCTTGCTTCCTGCGCGCTCTGATCGCAAGTTGTTAACAAGCAGCGGCTGTCGGAGTTTAAGAATGGCACTGCTATATAACAAGTGCAAAGAGGGTTCACAGTTAAACGTTAAACGAGTCAACACAATCAGTAGCTGGATGGAAGAAAATGGTGAGGAGGAGCCCAGGCATGGTGAAAACATACTGCAATGGTTACAAAGATAAACTGAGGAATCGTATCGCCTTGCACCCGTGTACGGTTCACATTTTTTTTTTCCGCTCCCACGGTATATAATGTTTGATGGGCGCAAAATAAAATCTATGATTGAAAGTAGCGCTGTCTCTATCCGTTTCTTTCTACTTCCTCGTTCAGTCCCGCTTACACACTATCACGGATTCAAACCAACTAGCCCACCAACGTGTTTTAATCTTTTGATCCAATACTTTCCCATTTTACTCATGTACTAAGATAGCCTAGCTCGTGGGCACTCGGCAATACACACGTGTAAGCTTGTCTCCACGGCCTGTACAGACGAGACTGTACGTCTCGGGGAAGGAGACAGGTCTGGCCATGCAACGCGAGGGTATGTTGGGCTACTGCTACTACCACATGCGTGGATAGTGCTGAACAGTCTACTGTGGCCATGCAGCTCATCAAAGCCTGTGCAACTTTCTAGAGCAGTCTGTTCTTAACACCCGGCTGCACCCTATGTATCTGCCGAAAACTAGGGGAGGGCATCGCTGCGAATGCAGAACTTTCCACAGCATTTATAAATATTACAAACACTGTAATTAGCCCCTTTACTCTTTTCTTTGTTCTTTCTCACTCTGTCTCTCCCTAAGCTGTCCACAGCTGTTTACCCCTGCTGGCTTATGTTCAGCTGTCTGCAAGACAGTTACAGTCCAACCAGCAGAACCCTCTCCTTTTTGTTCTCAGCACCACAAATAACATTGTTTGCTCATCGTTTGCTCGCGGCAGCATCGTGATGGTCAGGAATGCAACCCTAAATGTCAGGATAGGACGTGACAGTGGACTGCTCTGCGGATTTTTGATGGTGCACTCTGGGTGGATGGACGAATGTGCTTTTCTTTCGTATGCTGTTCCCTCATGCTACATTTAGCACAAAATAAACCCTAATCAATGCAGGCGACCAGAAGAATACTTCACCATGAGAAGGAACTTGTCATGCCAATGTTCAGTTGTAGTCCAATTTACACTTTACACAACTACAAAACGACTACGGCACATGTCAAGGCAGTGCTCGTCACTCACGAAATTTAAGTGGTTGGGTGGGGTAGACACTTTTCCCGACCAAAGCAGATCTCCTGTCAATACAGCTGTGTTGAATCAGCAAAGAGCCTTTTTTTTTTCCTAAATGAACGGCGTTGCCTAATGGTGGAAACCGAACCAGTCGCAAGATGACTGCTGTAGTACCCCACCTTAAGCCAATTTAAAATTTAACGAGTGAAAACAGAGAAAAAAAAAAAGAAAAACTCATACGGGGGCTTATGAGCCTCCTCGCAGTCAACGCTACATGTCACAGCCAACGCTGTATGGTTTCTTGTTCTTCTGGCTCAAGCTGTTCACACAAAAATTGGCAATTTCCATTAAGATTTCCCTAATCTTAAAGCTATGCAAGGGTCTGATAACGGATATTCATAGCACCTATTTTGTTTAATGCAACAGAAAGCTTGCAGTCTAGACAGCCCAATCGCAGCAGTAATGTAGAGAGCATTGGGGAGCATCATGAAAATATTTCATTCTGTAGTGATGATTACGTTTACGTAGGCCTGAATTAGATTACACGCAGAAGTTGACAAGTGCGGTTAAGAAATTATGCCTTGATGCAAAGTGAAGTCTTACCGCAAATGCTGTGGGCCAGATGGAAGTGGCCGCAGATGTGGCAGCTCTTGATGTAGTCCTTGGGCTTGATGCGGAAGAAGGGGTGCGAGATGCGACGCATCAAGCGGCGTTCCAGGCTGACCCGACGAGTAGGCACAGCCCACACCACACCCCGATCTGGGAGGTCACCCACAAGTGCGGGGCTCCAGCCTGCATTATCATCAGGAATGCACATTACACCTGTCCTCGAGCATTTTCAATCAACACATGTGGCAGAAAATGCACTTCGTCTTTTTCTGTATCACTACTCTAGTAAGCAGACTGAAAAGTCGACTGCCTCATTGATGAATACAATATTCACAGAAAAATATAAGTGCCTGAAATGTCCCACAAAGACTTACGAGTGTAGCCATTATATTTTATCCCTACTGCTGCCTCGAGTTTCCCTAAAGAAGCGGGACTGGTGTCACAAAAGTCACATTATTTCTTCAATTCTCAACCCCCGCATCCTATGTATACATGCCTATTAAGCATCGCTTCTTTAAGAATGGGCCGAAAGCCTATGTGCCGCACCGTTTCGCAAATGGTAGGAAACATGATCTTAGGTATATCCAGAGCTCATTGAGCTATGTGCGTTCGTGACTGCTGTTTTGTGCATGATTAAATTGTTCGCAGGAGATGGTGAGCGCTGGTAGGGTCGAAACCATGGTAGCTACACACCCGGGCTACGTGAAGCAGGGTGGGTCCATGGCTGTTGTTTTGCATGCTATGAAATTGCTTGCCAGTGAAGGTGACCGCTAGCAGAGTCTGAACTACGGTGGAAGCACACCCGGCCTACGTGAAGCCATCTTCGTCCGCAGCTATTGTTTTGTGTGATTAAATTGACTGCCGGTGAAGGTGACCGCCAGCGTAGTCTGAACTACGGCGAGAACCAGCGCGTGCATGTGTTATCCCTGTCTAGACGGGAAGAGGTGAACGCCGGCGCCTCGAGAGGTTTATAAAAACGCGCCGATCCGACACTTCGGCAGTCTGCTCCGGGGACGATAAACGAACGCCGAGCAACTCCCGCGCAAATAAGATGCCGACATCACGGCCTGACACGGAACACCGCCAGCCGTCGTGGAATCCAGCCGCTGACGTCGAAGCGCCGACTTCAAGGGTCACTTCGGGGCCGCATCGGTTGGGACGGTCTGGCGGCGCGCCCGCTTTGCTGCATGTCACTTTTGATTCTGTGGACTCTAAATATTTGCTTTCCCGATTGCTGTTTAGGAATGTGGTTTGAACCGATGTTCATTGTTCACGTTTAGTTTGCACATAGTAATTGTTCAACATTGTTACACCTGGTCTTTGGAATTGTCCCTTTCATATTTTTTCTGTCTAATATATTTACATCCACTGCTTAATAACGTTAGTTTGTTTTGTTGCTGACAAATCGCATTAAATTACTGCCCTTTTCTTGATTTCATCAGGCCTTTGTCTCGTTCACGATGGCAATTGGCGAAAGTCAGGCACCAGACTCCACCCCCTTATGCCACTACTAAGGAGGAGCTAACGCATCGACTCTGAGTCGTGACCACTGGCATGCCACAATGTCTATCAAGGGGTTAAAATATAAAAATAAACGTTGTATACATATAAAGAAAACTTGCGGTCACCAAATGACTAGACTATATTCTGCGACTCAGTGACAGCCCTGCAAGCCCTCTTATCAACTCAGCACCGCAGCCCACATCAACAATCGCTATCAGAGACACGATTATGCTACCATCAAGCGGTGGACAGAGGCCACAACATTGTATTTCAATGGCTACCTAGGCACTGCAGCATTAATGGCCATGAAAGTGCTGATTAAGCTGCCCGTGAGGCACACGATGAATGTGAAAGCACCTAGATACCACTTTCAAGAACAGATGTAGTGCATGACTTTTTTTAGGCTTGTAGCGCAGCTCAGAACGAGCACAAAAAGGAACGTGGAAGGAGTAACGAAAATGAATGGAGAACAGGGTGAACGCTAACTTCTAAATGAATGATGGTTTACTTCGTGTAACGATCCGCCCGGGTTCGTGAACAAGGGAGGGCTCGAGGCACCCTCCGTTAGACGCTCCGCAGCGTGGTGGTGATGAACGACTGACCGTCGAGCTAGGGTGGCTAGGGAGCTAGCCACCCTAGTCGAGCAGCTGTGTTTATCGCGGTGCGGTGACCAATGTTGCCTACTGAGCATGGCAGGCCTCCGAGTCTGGCGGGCCAACGAAGATTGTGCCCGAGGAGGCGTCAGATGCTTGTTACATTTCTTGACTCAGAAGCCTACTTATACACTCAGCGAACCATGTGACAGGAAGAAAACAAAACCAAGCAACAAAAGCAAAAGTAACCATGCGAAAAAACATATTCCGACAGCCTGTAGGGTGTTAGATACGGGACCTTTCTCTGAGCCCCCTTCGGTTCCCCAGACGACATCGAATCGCACCACAGCTAATTTAGAAGCGCAGAAGCACGGATGCCACATTCCAGAGGCGCGCGGGCAAACAAGTTGAGGGCCCACACTTCGTACGCCGCCGGTTGGGCTATTCAATGCTTGACTCTTCCAGAAAGCGAAGGGATAGCCCGGCACTGTTCCAGGTAACGTGAGTCCCGAAGCAAGACGGCTGTGATGTACCGGGAAGGCCTGGCAGCGTCGCCCCGGCCGCCTTTGAAGAGGGCCCTCGGACAATTGGGGCCCAAGCGTCGTCCCCGTTCTCTCGTTGTGACGACGCATTGCAAGTCAGCAAGGCAAGACCGCAGGGAGCCGCCGGGTGTGACACCATCGCACGGGCGCCTTCCATTGGCTGAAAATGGCGTCATCTGAGCGGGCTCTCCCATTGGCCAAACATGACGCGTCTTCCAGACATCGAAGGGCTTAAAAGAGAGACCGGGAGCAGCAAGTACAGAGGATTCTAGAGGATTCCTAGAGCATTCCCTGATTCATCTCTCTCGAACTTCTAGCCACGGGCCGCAGCGTCCGAGTTGCTGCCGGCCCATAATGACTCTAAGAGTGTTAATTGACGCTCACTGTAAATAATGTCAATAAACCTCCCAAGTTTTTTCATCCCGAAGTCCTCCTCAACTATTACAACTGGCGCCAGCGGTGAGATTTCCTCCAACTCCTTCAAGGGCCAGTCTGAGATACGCCAATTCATTGCTTGATAACGGTAATGAAGGTGAGCTTACACATGCATGGCCAAGACCTATGATAGCTTTTGCTTCAATGATTTCTCTTCAAAGCTGATTATGACTACGACCTAGAATCACACATTCTTCTAAAACAGGTCCAAAACTACACGTTTTGCAGTTTGCGCAAGAAATCCCCCAGCTGTAATACAATTCTTAGCATTGTAACAATGTTCGCGCAGCCTATCATTCAGATATCGGCCAATTTGAGCGACATAACGTCTTTCGCACTTCAGCGGAAAACAATAACCAACACAATGTGTGCAATTAATGAACTTCTTTTTATGATTCTTATCACAGCTAGGAGGAGCCTCCTTATTCGGATTAGTGAGCTTGCAAATCCTCATAAGCTTGTTAGGGGCAGAAAACGCCACACAATTATTTGCTCGATTGGCGATTTTCTCAATATGTGAGGCGGTGTGGATATACGGGATAATGCTTGTCCTACCCCGAGTAGTTGTAGGATTATCTTCGTGCCGTTTGTCTTTCCTAAACTCTCTTAGAATCCGGTCTGCTACTGAAACTTTTAAGGACACGGGATAACCAGCCTGCGCTCACCCTGTTCTATGTTCCTTTTCGTTACCCCTTCCACCTTCTTTTTTGCTCGTTCTGAGCTGCGCTACAAGCCTAAAAAGGTCATAACATACCACCTCGCCCAAACTGCCATACTTTAGATGTAGTGCAGGACATCAGCTCTCTTTGCCCATATTGTTACTCAAAAGTAAATGGAACACACCGGAGTTCACTAACCGGCACCTATATACCATGGACCCGCATATGAGATTACAACTTTCACTTGGTTTTACCCACGGGTAGCAACATTACAGTGAGTCCTGCGAGTAGGAGTTTTTTTCGCAAGTGCTTACCCATTCCCAATTGGAATGGTGAACATGTAGTGCCGAAGAAACGACCACACATCTCCTGTGCAACTGCCCCACATACGAAGATGAGAGGAGTGCCCCTTAGACAGCTTTGGGGCACTTAGATACACAGAGGAGAAGATCTTGGGCCTGTGGCCTCGTGCACCTGGCATGTGCAAAGTCACAAAGGCACTGCTGCGTTGCTCGAAATGCACCAGCCTTTAAGACCGCCTTTGACTCAGCGATGAACGCTTGTGTGTAACAGTGCAAACTGTGAACTTCTCTCTTCCTTTTCTTTCAATCAGCTTTCCCCCTTCCCCTGTGCAGGGCAGCCTACCGGGCTCAGCCTGGTTAACCTCTCTGCCTTTCCCTTTTCACTCCTTTCTCTGCTGTTACCACTTCTGCCAATAAAAAGTGAAACAATTCAGTGTTTGCATACTAACACCCGTATTCAGAAATGCATTTTAACTTGAAGCTCATACTTGACTTGATCATGTGACGCCTGGCATGAATGTGCACAAGACACTCGTTCTGTTTCCTTCGGTGCGTTCACGACATTTAGATCAAGTCAAGCATGCACTTCAGGTTAAGATGCATTTCCGAATGTGGGGATAAAGGAATGCCATGCATGACATTTATTTCAATAAAGAGGTGAGTGAATGTTGATAACGGCAGTTTCTTTTAACAGTGATGGCAACTAACATTCCAACTGCCGCTATCCCAAGTGAGTTCTTATTATTTCTTTCCACAAAAATTATGCTGCCCATAGAAACAATTATCCTCTAGCAATACAACAGCTTAGTGTGCTTTCGAAACAGGTCAACTCATCTTTTTACCTTGCAAAAAAAACCTGCCGTGGTTGCTCAGTGGCTATGGTGTTGGGCTGCTGAGCACGAGGTCGCGGGATCGAATCCCGGCCATGGCGGCCGCATTTCGATGGGGGCGAAATGCGAAAACACCCGTGTGCTTAGATTTAGGTGCACGTTAAAGAACCCCAGGTGGTCGAAATTTCCGGAGTCCTCCACTACGGCGTGCCTCATAATCAGAAAGTGGTTTTGGCACGTAAAACCCCACAATTTATATACCTTGCAAAAAAATGAGTCAACCTGTTTAGCACAGCTGTATTTGTATGGCACAGGTGTTCTTACTGTGCCACAGGGGTGGCCAAGGATAGCTATAGGGGCTTGTTGGTACGGCACATCGGAAATCAGCGCGAACAAAGATAATTGAGCTCTTTTGAGGATAATGAAATGGAAAGTTTACTGACGCATGCGTCGCCGAATGTGTCTAGCTTCTATTATCAACCAGGTCATCTCACACCTGCTTCTACTCATGATGACTGTTTCTTTAAATCTAGGTTTGCATTTGCATCTCTGGCAATGGATGTCAAGGAAGCCATCAGCGGCCAAGTTGTTTACTTTGCTATTGTGTTCTCATAGCCTGTCATTTATACATCTGCCTGTTTCACCAATGTAGGACCGTCCACACCTGGTGGATGGCGGTATACCACACCCGCGATGCGATCAATGAATTCGTTTTTACGTTCTTTTTCGCATGCGGTACGTGCGATTCTTTCTGGCCTTGTGTTTTTACACAGGCTGACCAATTTATTAGGCACCGAAAATACAATGTTGATGCCGCTCTTTCCAGCAATTTTCTTTGATCTATGGGAGAGCCCGTGTATGTAGCGGATGACAGCAACCTTTCTTCATGGCAATGCTTAAACCATGCACCTGCTCCGAACTGCTTTCCTGTGCCTCCTTCTGCGACTGACACGTGGCTCGGGCAGCCAGCGCAGCTTAAACGCGAGGATTGCCGTCCGAAGCTATCGTGCATTAGGTGTTGGCATGATTTTTTTCAGTGCTTCGCTGAAACACATCTTCGCGATTCCCCTCTTCACAAGCTTTGTATGCGCGGAATGTCTGAATATGTGAGTCAAGAAATTGCTTACGTGTGGTTCCCATTTTATATATTTTTGTTCATTTTTTACCAAAATTTTACACATGCTGTATGACGGTTCGAGGATGTATATATAGTGACCAGAACGGGAAATAAATCTGTTGCTGAAAGTTAGCCCTGTGCGGGTCAGATGCGCCTTTCTGTTGTCCTTGTTCAGCTTGCGCTGCAACAAAATAAGACAGGGGTGGCACAGCAGGAACAGCTATTGGAGGAATTTTTGGAGCAGGAGAGTTATGATTTTGGAGCAGAATACTTAAAATTTTGGGCAGGTTAACAAGATAAATAATGCCATTTCTGGAGCTGCTAACTTGAAATTCGCAGAACACTTAAAATCTGTAGCAGCTCAAGGAAGTACATTATCACACTTTTTACTCTATTCCTACGTGTTCTCTCCCGCTGTCCCCGTCTTTATTTGCGGTCAATATGATATGCAGTAAACACCAACTAGGCCAAACTGAAGTTCTTCCTTCCTTTTTGCATTGGCTTCTGCAGTCAATAGACTGCAGAAGCATAAATCGCAAAAGAAGACTGCTGTGTTCCGCTTACTGTTTACCAGGTAAAGTCTCTCTACGAATCTAGTTACCATAGGTCAAACTAACAAATAACTCGAACAGCATTTTGGGTTCCATCATGGCTCAAGGTCTTTAAATTGATAACAGCTCTGGATATTCGCGAACACATAAAGGCAATTATTTTGAAATATATTCCCATTTCTGCCTACCACTTATCATCGAAATATGACGCCCAAACACGAACTCAAATCCCGTTCGAACAGTATGGAGCAAGCATTTGGATTCTCCCTTTTTTTTTTTTTGCGCGCAATGCTCGGGCTCCTCACCACACTTCTTTATTTATACTGTTACACGAATGGGATTAAACACTGAAGGCTATTTACAATGTACATTTACAAAACAACTGCAGTGCTGGCCAGTTCAGCCAACAGCTTGAAATCCAGGAGCAGTTCATCTTCTTCGTGGAGGCACCAACACGCATTGTCCAAAAGGAACAAGAAATATGCATATCATAAGAAGCCAACAAACACTGACACCAAGGACAACATAGGGGAAATTACTTTTGTCTAATAAATTAAATTTAGAAACGATATACTAATGGAAATGAAAGTGGAAGAAAAAAACGACTTGAAATGAAAGTGGAAGAAAAAAACGACTTGCCGCATGTGGGGAATGATCCCACAACCTTCGCATTTCACGTGCGATGCTCTACCAGTTGAGCTACCGCGGCGACGTTTCCCTATCCACTTTCTTGGGTATTTATCTTTCCTAGTGGAAACCCCCTGGGAGTACTAGCCAGCGCCACCACTCAAAAACCATGGCGGCGGATGTGCAACATCCTTTCTGCCGCAGGCGTCATGAGAACGCGATCTTTTTGGGTGAAGGCAACCGGTCAATAAACCCACACATGCTACCTGAAGGCATCAATGACTAGGCCAAGGTTTTGAAGCCGGCAACTAATAAAAACGGGCTTCTCGGTTAACCACCTTTCTTCTTGTCCAAGCAATATGCATGGAACACATGGGGAACGTGGGAGATGGAAATTCAAGATGATGAGCAAAACGAGAACAAGGTAAAAGGAAAAGCCAACGTTTCTACAAGTGGTCTCTTTCAAGGCATCAAATGCTTTCCTCGGCATAGTATAGACCGTTTCATCGGGCGAGGAGGATAGGGCGCCTGGAGAGCCTTTCCTCCTCTCTGGCTTGGGCGATCCGGCGCGGCGCTGCTTGAAAGTATTGCTGTCGCGTGCTGCGGAATGATTTCGAGATGTTTTAGATCTTACTTAGTGAAATTTACGCCATGTTAGTTCATATAAGGTCGTCAGGGAAGCCTTTCGGTGCATCGGTGACTACTGTAGGCGGAAATATGTCTTGCGGGCGCAAAAATGTGACGCGCATAGTCAGCCGCGGTGTACGCGCACTATCAGTCGCGGTGCGTGTATGTGTTATTTACTATTTTGCTTATATCGATTTTAATTCAACAAAGGAAACCGGCGTCTCTGTATTACCAGTATTAAATGGTAAATCAGCTCACTGTCTGATCGATTGGCGTAGGGAGTAAAACATAAAACATAAGAGCGCATGCTCGTGCACGGCCAACCTAAGGCAACCACGAAACATTTGAGCGGCAGGCGCTGTCAAATATTTGTGATACACTGGCATCGTTCTGACGCATTTCAAGTCTAGTGTGCTTGAAATTACCATATGTCTACGCTAGCCTTGCTGCATGAGGCCCATGGCGCTGCTCAACACAGCGATCACTGCGGTTGGTGAGCCAGCACGATACATATATAAGCTGTGTGCTTCGGCATTGCCTTCTTGGCCTGTATACAGCCATAATATATGAGAGGATTCGCATAAAAAGAATGCGATGTCTATTTTTGAGCGCAAAATTTCTGTAATACGTGTGAGTGCGTCGTAGAGAACTGAACGAACACAACCGAAAAAAAAAATTCGGTTATCATCCTCTTTCTCTAAAAAGCAAGAGAAAACGGGCTAACGCCGCACAATGTTTATAAATATATAACCGCTGATGCCGTATGCTTGGACCATGTGCTATATAGAAAAAATATATCTGTAATCCAGCACCTACTACTGCTTAGGACGCTCTCGCAGTTCGTAAACGGTCGCTTTGCTGGACAAGCTTAATTCAGACTAAGGTATGCTGCTATTACTAGCCAAAACTATTTTATTCATGGGTGGAAACCTCATCCATCCAACCAAATAGTCACGCAATGTAACCTGCAGCGAACAGTTTGAGCGCTTGTCAAAGTATAACAGTAGAGCTCCTATCGTAGCAGAACGGTACCCACGCTGTTACGATCGTCGCGTATGTTTCATGGCTCCTAAACCGCAGCTTAGAAATAGAGGATAACACTGCAATAAGGTCGCATTAGTGATTGGAACATTCATAAATACACAAATGACCTCATAGGCTGATTGCAGGCTCAAATATGCGCGCACACATCGCGCTGCGTGTTCCGTCCACCTCAACGCCAGCAGAAATACCGACCATGACGCATTAAACCACTTCAGCACGTCTCACAGAACCGTTTACCACGTAGAAGACGCACGTCATACTAAACAGACCGCACGACCACGAAAACAAACGACAAAACCTACCGCCGAGCGTATACCTGCCATGCCAAACACCGCTTTCCCCCAAGCCAGTATGGCGCTGCTCATAGGCGGCGCCACTGCTCTCACAATATGGTCTATATATAGGTGGGGTTCTTCTAGAGGAGAGAGGACGTAAGGCAGGTGGGCGATGCAATGACCAAATGTGTGTTAGCGGCGAGGGTGCAGAATTGAGAATAAAGGGGTGCTATGCATACGGCCGGTGACGCGGCCATGTTATGGTGGCTAGAAGGGGGACGTGACGCCGGCATATCCGCCGAGAATCCTCGCGTTCATGCGCTGCCGCAAAGGCCACGGTGGCGCTGCGGTCAGCTTGGCGATGCAGTCACACGGTTGCGCGCATGTGCAGCTTCCCGCGGTGACTGGCCGGCGCGACAGCGTTCCTGTTTCTTCGCGGCTGCCAAAGTGTTCTCTTGTTTATGGCAATATGTGTTTCGCTGCTGACATGTTAATGTGAGTGTCGGACTTCGCCGAACAGATGAATTCCAACGCAAAAAACGCCAGGCAGCGTCACTGCTGCGCCCCTGGCTGCACGTCCGGCTATGTGTCGTCGAGGCAGCAGAGTCAGCGTGTGTCTCTTTTCTGTGCCGAAGGACCCTGCACGCTTCGAAGCTTGGCGACGAGCCGACCCCCGTGCCGCCAAATCATTGGACGCGAAGTCGGCGCTATGTGAGCGTCATTTCGACGAGCAGTTTATTGAGCGTTGTTTCACGCACATGATAAACGGTGAAACTGTGCAGATTCCGCGAGAGCGGCAGGTGCTGAAACCCGACGCGGTTCCAACCGTATTCCCCAATGTTCCCGCATATATCTCGAAGAAAGTGCCGAAGAAAAGGACATCAAGAACTTCAACCTGCGGTTTGCCTAAGGAGATCCGGCGCCAGGAATCAAGCGTGTCTGTTTGTGCAAACCAACGGACTCGGGTGCAGAAAGCGATTTTAACCAAGTGCCAGAAATTCCTTATGTTCGCAAGTGTGATCTTCCCAGTGCTTACTGGGCTAGACACCTTATTGCTGGAGCCGGCAACGTCACGGTGTTTAGCGTGTGCGCTCTAGAAGGTGAGAACATATATTTTCAAAAGTATGTGCTGATAACATCAAATGAGAAGACAGTTCAGGCGACGGTTTTTGTGCGAGCCACAAAAGTCAAAACTGTTCATATTAGTGACATGGAAATGGCAGAAGAGTTGCTTCGCAACGTGGACTCCTTGATCCAATGCAGAGGATTTGGTAAAACTGGCGAATTTGAAGCAAACGCCAAGCGCAATGACAAGACCTGTGGTAGCAGAACTTTCAGCTCATTCTGCCGCGGAGTTGCTCAGACGCCAGAAAAAGCCTGTGCACAGTGCAAGCAACTCAGGAGACTGCTGCTTAATCAGGCATCCTACAGAAGAAGAAAAGTAAAAACCGGGGTCCAGTCGCTTTCGTATAGGTTGAAGCTGCGAACAGCAGAAGCGAAAAGGCGCAGGCTAAGTGTCCTTCGAGCCAAATTACGCATTGAGCAGAGTTGAAGTAAAAGAATACGCAGCTTGATTCTGCGGTCTTTGAGGAAGCAGTCAAGACCTTACCCATGAAGCAGCAGCAGCAGGTCAAGGCGTGCTTTCCAGCATCGAAGAGAAAATGTACGAAAGGAATGAAGTACGAAAGTGAGTGGGCGCTGGAGTGCTTGATAATGTACGTGAAGAGCCGCAGACTATGAGCACATACGCAGAAACAAAATAATGACCTTGCCTTCTCGAACATCCTTACGCCGATATCTAAAGAGTTACAGGAGTGGGTTCGGCCTTAGCGAGAAGGTGTTTGGTGCCGTGGCAGAAAAAACTAAATCAATGGACTCATTCCAGCGCCATGGCGGACTCCTAATTGACGAGATCAAGCTATTCGAAAGCTTGAGCTTAGCATCCAATGGCATAATCGAAGGTTTTGTGGACCTTGGAAAGTTCACATGAAAGTGAGCGCGCCATGACATGCGACCATGGCCTTGTTTTGTTTTTGCCTTTTACTGAAATGTGGCACCAGATTATTGGCGTGTTTGCATCCCAAAGCAATGTGAAGTCGGACACTTTAGGCAGAATAATCCTCGAAGCTGTGGTCATGTGCGAAAATGCCGGCTTGCACGTAGATCTCATCACTACTGATGGAGCTGCGTGGAACAGGTGTATGTGGCACTCGTTTGGCACACACGGCCGAAAAGAAAACACGGTCTGTAGAAGGCAGCACCATAATGACCCAGAACGCTTCCTGTTGTTCATATCTGACTTTCCGCATCTCGTGAAGTGTGTCAGGAATGATTTTGTTCGAACAGGTTCAAAGCTACCAGAAGCCCGTGCCAGTGTTGATCCTATTGATTGTGCCCGAAACCTTGATGAACAGCACGACACGACCCTCAGAGCCATGCCTCATATTAATAAATCAGTCGTGCGGCCGAACGGTTTCGAGAAAATTAGGGTTAATTACGCATTCAGGCTTTTCAGTGATGAAACACTGAGAGGTCTTTTCTTGTATAATGAACAGATTGAAGAAAAGCATGGGAGCACGGCTGCAACAGTCAGCTTTGCGGAAAAAATTAGAAGGCTGATTGAGGCCATGACATCAAGGTGCAGCTTAGATGCACTCAGGCCTGGAGGTACACACGAGAAGTGCATTGAAAGTTTTTTGGCTTACTTGGACGCATTGGAAGCAGCTCCTGGCCCTGAAGGCTTCCTTAGTCGCATTACAGCAGAGGGATTTCGTGTAACCTTATCAAGCACCTTGCACCTGCTCCGCTATGTGACAACGAAGTTGAACTTCCACTACATGACTTCCCCTTTGTGTCAGGACCCTTTGGAGAGACTGCTTGGAGTCGTCCAGCAAATGTCTGGGTGCAATGACCATCCAACTCCCTCCCAATTTCTGATACCTGTGAATGCTTTCAGCTTCCAGAATTTGGCTAAGTCACCGATGGGAAGCAATGTACCTTCAGGACTACTAAGGAGCCTGCTGGGAGCTGAAAACAGAAACGACAAGACCACTCAAAGGAGACCGGATGAGCTTCTGGATCTAGGCAACCTTTAATTATGGGTTTTTACGTGCCAAAACCATTTTCTGATTACGAGGCCTTGCCGAAGCACATGAAGTGCTAAGTGAATGCGGCCACGGCATCCGGCATGCTGCCATGGAGGTTCAAGCCAGCGATTCCAGACTTATACATTACATGGCTGGCTACGTAGCAAGAAAGAGCGTTGCAAGCACAATATGTGCAGAGTGCAGCCAGCAGCTTCTACAAGGGGAGGACGAAGCAGCTCCAGCTGCAGCATGCCTCACTGCTGCTGTTGACCGAGGAGGCTTGCTCTACCCATCAGCCAAGCTCAATGCACTCGTGACCTCTTGAGAACACTTTCACCCACTGCTTTAGTGTAAGGCAAATAAACACTGACAGCATAATGGATTTGGTTTCGTTCCTGCAGTTGAGAAAGCTGACCCTTGTTGGCTGCCGTAATCACAGTATGTCCCTCACAAACAAAATTATCAAGTTTTATGTTCTTACTAGGCTCCACTTCTATGTCAAGGTCCAGAATTGCAAGCGAAACGCTAAGCAGGAAAAAATGAAAATGCTGAAACTTAGGAGGGTGCTCGAAGTTTTATATTTCTTCAAGGTCGAACGTATTAATATTTTTAGTGGAAAGTGATATCCTTGCCTCCCCATTTCTTAGTGGGTGTTCAATATTTAATGTTTTTCTTTCAAATTACACAGAAGCATGTGTGAATGTGATACCTTGTATATTGAATTACCCTGAATGTACGATGTGCAGTGCTTTGCTATTACCACGATGTGCAATAAGCTTTTGCTATGCTTTGTATTACCTGTTCTGAACCCCATTCACATTTTTAGGAGTAAGCTGACGCTTCATATTACTGAAAGTTAAGGAGTGGAAGACACTGGCCAAAGAACAGCCAACCTTTTTTTCTCTAATTTATTACCCCTTGTAACTTCCTTTTTACATATTCCTTTATGCCCTGAGGCAATAAACAACGTTATTTAAAAAATGCAATCGCACGGACCCGAAACATATTTCCATCCTAATTCTTTTGGTCTGCGTCTCCTACTGTCGTCATGCACTATCTTGACCCCACGGGACTCATTCGGACCCTTCAATTCCTGAAACTGAAAGGATTCGCGAATAACGCTTTAGATACGGCGATGTGTTACGCAGCAGATGTATTGCAGAGGCAACCACTCAATTTTAATGGTTTTGTTTGTGGGGTTTCACGTGCCAAAGTGACTCAGGCTATGTAAGATGCCGTAGTGGAGGCATGAAGGACTCTGGAAATTTCGACCAACTGGGGTTCTTTGACGTGTACTAACATCGCACAGCAAACGGGCGCCTTGTTTTTCGCCTCCATCGAAAAGCGGCCGCCGCGGCCGGGATGCCATCCCTCATCCTTCGGCACAACAATCGGGCGCCCTAACCACTGCACCACCACGGCTTAAAATTGCATTCTGTCAGCCGTAGTCATGTTCGACTAGCGTTTAATGAGCTAAACCATTGGTTGCAACAACATCACTGAAAGGCCGACGCGTCGCGTGCACGGCAGGCCTGCGTCCTTGCGCATGCTCAAAGCCAGCGGCGCCTACCATGCATCGGATGGATGGATGGATATTATGAGCGTCCCCTTTGGAACGGGGCGGTGGGTTGCGCCACCAGGCTCTTGCTACTATACTGCCTAATATCCTACCTAGGTTAAACAATGGAAAAAAAAAAAAAAACACTAAACTACCACGCCCAAATTTTCTGATCCCCTATTGCGAACTGTGCTTTTGTACGTCTCCGTCTTTTGTCGTTTCCCTACTTTTCTTCCACCAATCCTCCAGTCGCCTCTTACTAATGTCTATTGCGGACATATTTGCTTTACCACTGCTCCCTATGAACCCAAGGGCTTCAAGGAGGCCAGTGGTGCCTAAATCGACCGCTGGGTAGACGTCTTCACATTCTAATAAAACATGCTCCGTAGTTTCCCTAGCTTTACCGCAGCAAGCACATGCTTCTTCTTCCTTCTCATATCTCGCTTTATAGGTGTGTGTTCTAAGGCACCCTGATCTCGCTTCAAAAAGTAATGAGCTTCTCTTTGAGTTATCATAAATGGTTTCTTTCCTGATTGCGTTTTTTTCCTCTTAAGTAGTTCCTCATGGCAGGTTTCTTTTCCATTGCCGCTACCCATGAGATTAATTCAGCCTCTCTGACTTTCCGCTTGACCTTCTTTGTTGCTGTGTTGTCCACCCTACAGGCCGCATACTTGCTGGTAAGCTTCCTAGTTCTTTTCCTCCACTGTGAATCAATGTTTTTCCTGTACAGATACCTGAACACTCTCCCAGCCCATTTAATTTCTTCCATATTCCTCAGCCGTTCTTCACACTCAATTTTACTGCGAGCTTCCCTCACTTCAAAACTAGTCCAGCCCATATCACCCTGCACAGCTTCATTTGTAGTCTTCCCGTGAGCGCCCAATGCGAGGCGACCCACTGACCTTTGGTTCCCGTCGAGTCCTGATTGTACCCCTGATTTATAGCAAACAACCGCATTTCCAAAAGTAAGTCCTGGAACCATTACACCTTTCCACATACCTCGGAGGACCTCGTACCTATTGTATCCCCATAGTGCTCTGTGCTTCATTATGGCTGCATTTCTCTTCCCCTTTACTGTTATGGTTTTTTCCTGTGTCTCCATATATCCATTGCCTTCGTTTATTCATATACCAAGGTATTTATATTCTGTTACCCGAGGTATTTCTTGGCCCTGTATCTCCACTGTCTGTTCACTGCTTTCATTGAATACCATAACACCTGATTTTCTAACACTAAATTTCAAACCTAAATTGTTGCCTTCCTGTCCACAGATTTTAGCTAGACGTTGCAAATCACTTTGCTTGTTAGCTAGCAGCACAATGTCGTCCGCATAAAATAAACCTGGGAGTTGCTGCTCTATTACTGTACCCGCCTGTTTGTATGAGAGATTAAACCCAATATTAGTTCCTTCTAGCGCCCTCTCCATCCTCACCATGTACATCATAAACAGCAGCGGGGATAAAGGGCATTACGGCCAACAGCGCCACCTACGCCCGGCTTGAAATGGAGGAGCGGCTTCCACCCGCCGTTGGCGTCACCTCTCCCTTCTGCCATGTGTCAGCCGGCGTGTAAATGTTCATGTGCATAGCACCCCTTTACTGTCTGCTTCGCTGGAGGTCAGTGGGCTATTGTCTCTCTGATAGTGTCCTCGATCACCTGCACCTGTTCAATGCGTGTTCAATGCTGCATAAAAATGTGAGCGCGGCCTGTTACCTATACGTCGTAAGAGGGCTCTACCGGGCGTAGACTCACTCAATCGTAGTAGCTGGATCATCAGAGCCTGGGAAGCCTGAAGTCGTAGAGGGCGTGACTCAGCTTCGTAGAGCACTTTCTTGTTTGACGCTGGCTGAGGGACTCCAAGGCAAAGCCGGATACCTTTTCTGTGGATGGCTTCTAAGCGCTCGTATTGGCTCTCTGAGGGTGACATCAGAGGTAGCTGATACAGGATTCGACTGGTAACCAACGCTGTATGTAGCCGTAGCATCGACGTCGGGTGGTTGCCCCAGCGTATGCCAGCGACTCGCTTGAGCACATGTAGCCTGGGTGACGATGATGCCACAACGTGGTCAACACCGCGGCGCCAGAGTAGCGTGTAGTCTAAGGTAACGCCCAGAAATCGGACGTTGGTGACTTGTCGAATCTGGTATCCGTCCAAATTCAGCGTCAAGCGTGTAGATTTTCTTTTCACTCCAGGAAATAGTACGAATGACGATTTCTCTGCTGATAGTGATAATCCAATCGTTGCCAAGTGGCCCTGAATGGCTTTTACTGCTCCTTGGGCTATTCGTGCGAGGCGGCGATGCTGGTAGCCGGAGACCCATATGCAGATATCATCGGCATATATAGATATCTTCACTGGTGTTCGATGGTTTAGTACTCTTGGGAGGCTACTCATGGCAAGGTTAAATAATAAGGGGGATAAAACACTCCCCTGTGGCACACCGTGAAATATACGTATTTCATCGCTCAAAGTGTCGCCAAGACGAACTCTGATGCGACGATCATTGAGGAACGTATGTATGAAGTGCAAGAGATGACCTGTGACACCTATAACTTGTAACTGGCTGATGATGGCTCTTTAGAAACATCCATGAAAACAGCAAGTGTCGACAGGCCATCCGCACTGTAATGTTCTATGTGGCTTAGCAGGTCCAGCACATTGTCTTGAGCGCTTAGACGCTGCCGAAACCCAGTCACGCACGATGGTAGTTTTCGACCCTGCTCGACATACCAAGTGAGTCTTGTGCACGCCATCTTCTCCATTAGCTTCACTGCACACGAGGTCAGTGATACCGGTCTGTATGAGTCCAGAGCTGCAGAATTTTTTCCAGGCTTCAGAACCGGTACCACCCATGCTACGTTCCATAAATGTGGGATAGCCCCACTGGCCCAGACTTGGTTAAAAAATGCCAGCAAATCATGCCGTCTCTCAACCGGTAGGTTAGTCAGCATCTGATTACTGATAAGGTCAGGTCTCACCGCACAGCGACGTCGGAGGCTGCTCATAACTAGTTCCAGCTCTCTGAGTGTGAAAGGAGCATCCATTAGAGACGACGATAGCGGCGGAGGCGGGTTGGTTGTGCCGGCTGACCTGCCGGAAGAGTATGTTTCAGCGAAGGCATTCGCAAGACAAGCGAGTGTCTTGCCTAACGTCAATGCTAGGGCTTCAAATGGCTTGTTTGGTCGAAAGTTTCCAGCAAGGTTATTAACGACCCACCATATCCTTGGAACTGGCGTGAAGACCGATAGGCTTGCACAAAATGATGCCCATTGATCTCTTCTTAGTTTCCTTGTATAACGTCGAATCACTGCGTTAATCCTGTTATATGTAGTCTTCATTGGTGGGTCGCCCTTCGTCCTCATCAGCCTCCGTTCCGCTCTTCTACGGGCAGCGCATAGATTTTTGAGCTTTAGATCCGGAGCGGGGAAGTGGACGGGTAGCTTCAGCTCAGCGGTAGCCAATCTCTTGCTACGTAGCATGTCCGCGAACAGGTCTCCAGATGATTCGCTTAGGCTGTCCCTGTACGTATCCCAATGCGTCACAGGACAGGATCTTCGGCCGTTGGCTCTATATCCAGCAATGTTAACAAAGACAGGAAAATGATCACTGCCCATTCTATCTTTACTATAGTCGTTGACGATGCGAGGATGTCCGTTGAGTGTAACGTCAAGTCAATGACACTGTAAGAGGCCGGTTGTCGAAAAAACGTTGGCTGTTTGTCATTTGCCACACAGAGTCCCTCGGTGTTTAAAGCACTGACAATTTGCTTTCCACGTGCATCAGTCGCCTTGTCGCCCCAGAAAGTGCTATGCACATGGCCGTTGACATGCCGGCTGACACACGGCCGTTTCATCGGCCGTGTGCAGAGGCACCCCTTCTTTCTCAATTCTACACTCTCGCTGCTAAAGCACCTTCGGTCGTTGCCTCACCGTTACCTTACCCCCTCTCCCCTTTAGAAGAACCCTACCTACATATACTACGCAGAGGCAAGCATATGTCGCCTTGAAGAAAAGTCCACTTGTCGATGTTGGCTCCCACATTTAGTTCACGAAGGTTGCAATGGGGGCTTGTTAGAAATGCATCTTCAAGGGGTGTACGGTGGCGCGATTAACAGACGGGGCAAAGGAAGACACACACAGCGCTAACTTCCAACAATGTTTATTATGGAAAACCAGTTCGTACTTATACACTCAGCCAACATGAGTCACAGCTACGTGAACAGATAAACAATCAGAGCGAAACATTTTTGTAAGTAATACGTTATGCCATGCACAAAAATTTGTTCTTTTTCAGAGAGAGCCAATGACGGTTTGCTGATACATGAATCTCCTAGGACATCAATCTGCTCGGCTTCTATTATGTCTAGTGAGTTCGCACTTATTTCTACCAGTAATGGTTGTTGATTCGAAGAGAGGGGAGCACTTATGTTGCTTACAATGAAGGGAGAGAAACCCATCTGAAACAACTTTGTCGACTTTATTTTTGTGTTCGCGCAGTCTATCGTCAATACATCTGCCCGACTGTCCGGCGTAATACTTCCTACATGATAAGGGTATACGATATATAGTAATTGATGTCTTACAATCTCTAAACTTCTTCCTGTGCTTAACTTGGTAGCTAGGAGCAATTTCTTTTCTGGTCTTGTTTTCCTGCACAAGCTGATTAGTTTGTTGGGTGCAGAAAAAACCACATCAGTGTTACCTCGGCGGGCAATTTTGCTTAAGTTGTGCGGCAACCGGTGGATATAAGGTATCACTAATGGTCTTTTTTTCTTGTGGTTACTATTTCCTTCCACACGTTCAGAAGTCCCAGATTGCTGCACTTGCCTAAGTATTCCCTCTGCAACTGATCCCAGAACATGATTGGGATAACCTGCTCCATGTAGCCGCATGGCCTGTTGTCTGAACGCTTCGTCAGTGCAATGATGGCATGATTTAGTAAGTGCGTTAGTAAAACACATTTTCGCAATTCCTCTTTTTACCAGTTTAGAATGGGCTGAATGATATGACAACAACGGTTTATTTGTCCTGGGACTGTAGTACCAGCAAGTTAGATCATCCCCGAAGGTAATTTAATTTAAATGATATTGCGCGACAAAAAAACGACACGGACGTGAGAGAAGACAACACGCCTAGCACTAGGTGTGTGGTCTTCTCTCACGTCCGTGTCGTTTTTTTGTCGCGCAATATCATTTAAGTAATGGATTACCAACTTGCCCGGAATGCTGCTCTCAGTAAATTTAACATCAAGAAACTTGATATTTTGTTCTATTGGCACTTCGAACGTAACTTCTAGTGGACAAAGGCACTCACGTATAATATTACTAACAATTGAACACTCTGTGTCAAAGTTGTCTAGCTTAACATTGACAAACACTAAAAAATCATCAACATATCTAAATATTTTAACAACTTTTGTATCATTGATGCGTGAACACAGGTCTCTGTCTAGCTTAGCTACGTACAGGTTGCTTAAAACAGGCGCTAAGCAGCATCCTATACAGAACCCTTGTTTTTGAAGATACGGAATGTCATTTCTTTGCACAAATGTTGACTTCACGTACAAGTCTAAAAGTTCTAAAAAATATTCAACGCTTGTGCCCGCTTTCGTACTAAATCTTACAGCCCCAAATTCATCTATACATGATCGAACACAACAATTCATTTTGACGCAAAGAATAATACAGGTCCTTCACATGTGCTGAGAAGGCCTTTAGTCCCGCGTTACAGTTGGCCTCTACAAAGGCTAAACCTTCCTCGGAATTTCTCGTCCAATACTTCGTTGTGGGTGTCTGCATACAGAAGCAGCCTACAACAGGCTTTTTATAGCCTCAAAATTTGCTATCTCAACCCCTTTAAACACAGAAAGAAGTTTAGAGATGTAAGGCATCAATTACATATCGTGTACCCTTATGTGGGAATTATTACATCAGAGAGTCGGGCAGATGCATTAATCATAGACTGCGCGAACACAAAAATAAAGTCGACAGACTTGTATCAGATAGCTTTCTCTCCCTTCATTGTAAGCAACATAAGTGCTCCCCTCACCTCGAATCAACAATCATTACTGGTAGAAATAAGTGCGAACACACTAGACTTATAATAGAAGCCGAGCAGATTGATACCCTAGAGTATTCACGTATCAGCAAACCGTCATTGGCTCTCTCTGGAAAAGAGCTGAAATTTTTGCGTATGGCTTAACATATCACTCACTAAAAAATGTTTCGCTGATTGTTTATCTGTTCACGTGGCTGTGACTCAGTTAGCTGAGTGCATACGTACGAAATGGTTTTCGATAATAAACATTGTTGGAAGTTAGCACTGTGTGTGCCCCAGTGTGTCTTCTTTTGTCCCATCTTTTAATTGCGCTACCGTACACACCTTGAAGATCCCACATTTAGCTTGTTCTCGTTTAAAAAAAGAAAGCTTTACTAACCGCGTCGAGCAGAGTTTCGCTGTCGCCAGCAATTTGACCTTCATTGGACGCAGCTGAGCCATAGCCTTGGCAACACACAACGTGATTCGCAGAGCCGAGCTCCGCCGCCGTGGGCTTGGCGCATGCGCTCTGCAGCTGGGTCGCCACCTGAACACAACTCGCCGCACACCTGGCTAAGAGGAGCGCCACGCTCGCCTAATCAGTGTGAGCTTAGCCATGGAAGAGAGCAAGGCCAGGTCATCATCTGTGAGCATTGCGCGGGAGGTAAGGAGGCTTTGAGAGCCGTCACCGCCAAGCGGCGTCTGACCACTGTTGCGTTCTCCAGGGTAGCGTACCCCACCGCTGCCGAGTTGTTGCGACGCCTGTTTATCGAAGCTCGACCGACGCTACTATTGGGTAGCGTGGCGTTGTCGGCTGGTTGCAGGCATCCAGTAGACCATGGTAACCAGGCAAGGACGAGAAGACTTCTAGTGCGAAACTTGCACGGTTTATTCAAAGGTTGGTGAAAGACGATAAGAAGAGAATGAAGTGAAAAAGTACATTGCAGAGCCCCTTTAAATAGGCTCTCTAAAATCGTGGGTAGGATCTTGCTCGCGTCAACGTCACGTGACAGGCACTGAGTCTTGTTTGTGGATGGGCGTCTCCCACTTCCAGTGAGCCGGTACGGGTCCGCCTCCGCAGGTACCAAGCCCCCAGGTCCGGGATCGGAGACACTTATCCTTTCTTCTAGGCGACATTGTTTTGCGGAAAGGGTGCCTGGTCCATTTTCCCAATTGACATGATAAGCCCTCGTCGTGGCTTTGCAGCTGCTCTTGCTTTCAGTGAGCCTGCAGGTCCGGGAGGGGCGGCTTGATCCTTTCTGCTAGGCGACGTTGGTTCGCGGAAGTTCTCCTGTAGAGCTTGACAGTTCGTGGAAAGGGCGTCTGGTTGTGGATAGGCAGCTGATACATTGTCCCAGTTGACGTCCTCACGAGCGTGTCTCCGCTGGCGGCTGCCCGGGGTTCCTGTATAGTTTGTGGAAAGGGTGCACACACACAAAGGGGCCTGTGAACACCGCGGGGAATCCGCCAGACCGACATCCACTCGAGATAACAACAGTGAACTAGGAATTCACCCTTCGTTTCGATGAGGCATGGTGGTCGAGCATCCCTTCTGCACGTTGCTACACGCCAGCCGTAACACCACCCGACGGATATCGCCCGTCGAGGTGCTTCACTGGAGAGGGTCAGGAATGCAACAGGCATCGCAACGTCGAGATGAACGTAGTGACCGCGCTCGTGCCCTGTCCGTTTGTGCTTCGACGCTGCGCACGTTTGCAGTGTCTCTTCTAGCACTTGCGCTTTCCCTGTGGCGCAATAGGCGTCGCACTGTCGCACGACGCGTGTCTACCCAAGCCTAATCACAGTCATGTCTAGCCAGCAACCTAGGCACAGCCGTCGTACTTGGCTTAACAATGAATGTGTACCTAAGTATAATTGAAGCTAAATCAAAGGTTAACCAAGTGAAACCAAGACTGAACCAGGCTAAAGCAAGCTTTGGTTTTGCATATCCAGGGTTAGCTGAGCTAAGCAGCAGCCATATTTTTCAAGCAATATGCAGGCAGCGTTATCCCTGGTGGTTATCCCTGGTTCATCTAAATATTGCTGTTAATAGGAGAGAAATAAGGTATCTGACGTGCGACATGCACAACGTCAGTGGAATGCGGGGCAGATAAGGCATTGGCATTGCTTGGGCAATTTCAGATGTCACTGGAGTCAAGGCACGCAGCACTCAGTATGGGCCTGTGTACCGAGACAGGAATTTTTGCGACAGCCCAACGTGACGTGTCGGGGAGCACAGCAGTACCAGAAATGCAGGTGAAAAGTGCACGTCTCTGTGTTGGCAATTGTGCAAATGCCGTTGGTTTTCTTGAGAGATAAGGTGAGCGCGGCCAATTTCGCATGCTTGGGCTGGCCTGGTGATGGCATCGAGTGCATATTCGCTGGCCCCTACTGCAGCAGATGTTGGTCTTCGGCCGAACAACAAAAATAACAGGGAATAACCAGCATTGTCATGACGCGAGGAATAATATAGAGATCTGACAAAAGGTAGAGCAAGGTCCCAATCAGTATGATTGGACAAGACATAATTTCCAAGCACGTCAGGGTGTCTACCAAGTTGACATCTCTAAATTCCGCGAGTTTTCCAGGTTTCCCTGGGTGCCTTTGCAAAATTCCCTGAGTGACACAGAACTTTCAAGACAGGCTGACACCATGTCGCCCAATGTTTTCGCTCTCTAGTAAGCATGTTAAAAAATAAAACGACTTCATCCAGTTTGAATACTAAAGCGCAGCGTTTATTTTATTCAAAAAGAAAACTGAAGGGAGGGGTTAGTAAAATGCAGAGCAAATATCTTCAGAAAAAAATTTTATAACCTATTGCAAATCGAGTCTAACATTCTCAAATACAAATAAAATGGATACGCATAGAGAAACCAATATTTTCCAACATGAGCAATTTCTAACAACTAATAGCAAGCTCACTGGCATAAGGCCGAACTTTGTCACAAGTGAGATTCTCTCAACAGCTGGTAAGTCAACCTCAACTGTCCTAACATATGCTGAAGCAAGGCAGCAAGGTGGGCGAGTTGGTTAGAATTCATCGTACTCTTGGTAACAGCGCAAAGGGACACAGAGAAAAAAGAAACATGACAACACTGGCGCCTGGATTATCACGTTTCTTCCTTTTGTCCATGCCCCTTTGCGTTGTTACCAAGAGAACGATGTGCCCTGGCATACTCTCAGCTAGTGCACAACGCCTCAGTGTTGTATTTCACTGTTTTAAAGAGTTGATTTTGGTTTGGATGACGAACATCTGCATCTCAGTGTCTGCCAACGCTTTGTTTTTTGATGAACTCAAGCTCCTTCAATGAAGCGGCGGCACACTTCCTTTCCCGTTCATTCCTCAATGTGTAGGTCATTCCTGTTCTCGTCCTCCTTGCGTGTTTGCCCCACGCACCATTTAATGCATCCTCTTGGTCAGTTGTACAGCCAACATCACTATTTTTTACTGCCCAGGGGCCGCGAAGGCGCCCGAAAAATCGGGCAGTTTGAAAAAAATGAATGCATGTCTTTCACTGCCCTTAAGGTGGACACGGGTTGTGGCGACCAAAAATCGCGAAAAAAACTCGATTTTTTATTGCATTTTTGGAATGTACAGCTATTATTGCATCTACATTGCTAATTTCATACCGATAACATCAGTATTTTAGCCGCAGTGTCGCCTTATACCAGATGAATTTTAGGCGAAGCTTGCGCTGAAACGGCACATTTTCCGAAACGCGCGCCTGCTCTTCCACGTGTGCTAGCACGGTCATCTTGGTCTAATTTGAAAGAGTTGCCTTTTCCCTTCAAATTCCAGCCAAAACGGGCCCCATTCAGCCATTGGCCACTTTGAATATGCACGGCAAAAAAAGCACTAGAACGCCCTCCTATTCAATACTCGGTGCACGTTACTTGAGCTTGCCTCCCGATTGGAGGAACTGCATGGCCACCGTGTGCTCTGAGCTTGGAGCCGCGCATTGAGGCGATGTTGAGGCGCGCCATCTAGCCCCAGTGTCAGCGAGGAAGCAGGACGCGATATCTGAAACGGAGCGCAAATTTCGGACGCGGCACAAGTTTGGTACGAAAAAAGTGCGACGGACGCTTATAGAAAACTTCAAAAAAAAAAAAAAAAGCGCTGCTCGACACTGCAAAACGCCCAGGACGCCACAACCTCAGCGTCCGATGCCGAAAGCGTCGATGCAGCAACGACCACATCGGCTGCTGCGGATACTGTGACAAGTCCGCCTGCCGCTTGCTTGCTTGAAAGTCTTTATTGAAAACAAAAAGAGAGGTGGAGCCCTTAAGGGGCTCCGCAATGGGTGGAGTCCCTATTCCGGCCGGGACCCCATTGGTACGAGCCGCTAGCTTAGTCCTCTGGACCAAGGCGTTCTGGGCCTGAAGGTCCGAGTAAACGAGCAGCGTCGCCTCCCACTCCTTTCGGGTTGGATTAGGGTTGAGGGAAAGAGCTGAATTTAGCTGAAAAGCCCTAACCATGTGGTAAGTGTCAGCCAATTCCCCACAGTATTGGCACTTGCCAGTGAAACAACAATCGAAATGTTTCAAGTTTGCCGGGCACAATAAAGTGTTAGTGAAAAGTCAGATGCGTTCATTAGCCTTGCCAAGCCCTTTTGCAGGAGTTTGCTATTGGCGATGCCTATCTTTGTAAAAGGTCGTGATATCTTTGAATGTAACGAGATAGCTGCCTTCGGATTCCAGGTACTCATGGTCTAACTGGGACGCCCAGTAGATGAGTGCTCGGGCCGCCGTGTTCGCGGCTTCATTCCACCCTGCTAGGCCCTGATGGCTCGGAGTCCAGACCAGGCAATGGGGGGTAGGATCAATTCTCCCGTTGCTATAGTTCTCCAACATTCGTTCCGCTAGTGGGGTGACCCAACCAGGCTCATAATTGCCACAAGCCCCGCGCGAGTCGGTTATATATCGAGACCGGGGGTCAGAAGGGCGATAGCTACTTCTTCTGCATGTGTTGAGCCCGAGGCCTTGAAAGTGAGCCCATCTACTTGCTTTCCTCGTGGATGACCGCTGCCGTATACGTCCCCCCCCCCCCCCCCCCCCCCCCCCCCCCGGCATGGACAGCTCCAGCGACGAAAAGTAAACACGAGTTCGTGGGTGATAGTACCGACGATGCACTTCGCCCGCCTGATGGGATTACGTTTACGATTGTGGATTTGAGTGCCTTGAACACTTTATTAACGTTTGCGAACTGCAATATCTGCAATGGTGCCTTAGAAATAGTCCGAGACGAGCGGGAACACGGTTTATGTGCGCAAACTGTGGAGAGATTGCTTCGGTGTGGAGCTTGCCGCGCGTCCACAGTGCTAACTAATGAAGCCCTTTGCTGTGAGCGTTTTGGCTACGCGTGTCATGCAGGCAACGGGGAACCGACAGACCGCGTTCAATGACATTTTCTCGTTGATGGGCACCAGCCGTCGGGCTCTTCACACGAAAACGTGGCAGAGCTACGTGAAGACGAAGTTGACGCCAGCGGCCGATCGCGCGGCGCGTAATATGACGAGCGACTAGCGCAAATAGCGCCCGGCATAGAGGAAGCAATAGAGTAACATCCCGTGGAAAAGTGGGATTATTATCAGTTAAGTACTCATCAGTACAAAAATAAACGTAAAAGGAGTAAACCGCTGGAGAGGAAAGACGAAGCCACGAAGTTGGTGCAATAAGGAAATTAGGGAGGCCATCGAACAACGACGGTTGGCATCACGGGAACACAGCGAAGCAAAGAGCGTTATCTGAAGTTATCTGAAGAGGAAATAGGCCAAAAATGGGAATATTATCGACAAAAGAAACAAGAAGTGCAGGTCCTCATCTAGGCTAAAATAAAGCAGTCCTCTGATCGCTGGCTGGCTGAAGTTCGCGATGCAACTAAAGGGGGGTCAAGAAAATTCTGGAACCATATATGCTGGCTGGGTAAAGCGAATCACAGAAAGCAGGAACAGATTCACGATGTCGAGGGAAATTGTTTAGAGGGAGCTGACGCAGTGAACTACATTGGTTCGGTTATAGCTGAGTCATTTAGGAAAGACGATAGGATAATCGCCCCAAATGAGGGAGCAACACAGGATAGCACATCAGAAAACAGCTTAGAACTGACCAATCTTAACTGGAAAAAGGCGGAAGCAAATGTTCCAAAATAAACGTCTGCAGGGATGGACGAAATTCCAATCAAGTTAATTAATGAACTTGGCCCAAGAAGCAAGGAAATGGTGATAAAAGCATTGGGGGCAGTCATAACAATAACAAATAAGTAAATTCCGCACAGCTGGAAACAGGGTAAAATGAATTTGATTTATAAAGGGAAAGGCGATAAGACGAATATAGAATGCTTCCGACCAATTACGATAACATCAATTATATATAGGCTGGCGATGCAAGCGGTGAAATTGAAAATGCAGTCATGGGTATAAAGTAATAGAATACTCGGAGAAATTCAGATCGGGTTCAGAAGTGGTAGGCGCTTAGATGATAGCCTGTTCGTGCTTACCCAGTGCATAGAAATAGCTAAGGCGGAAAATAGACCTCTGTATTTAGTCTTCCTGGACATAAGCGGTGCATACGGCAACATGAACAGGGAACTCATGTGGAACATATTATTACGATATCATCGAGCTATGCTCAAGAGACGAGCCGCCGCGAGAACGACGATGAAGTGGGTCTGTGCCCTTGGCGCCAGCGAATGTCGGCCTGGCGCTCTGGCTCCAGTCCAGTGTAAACAGCCTATAAATAGCCTCTTCCCTCTGTGTCTTTCTACACGTAACATTCTGGTGGAGGTGCTTGGTATCGATCCCAGTACCTATATTAATATTACCTATAACAGTACCTATAAGAGTACCTATAACAATATTAAAAGACGAAGGTATCGGTCATGAGGTAATTGATTTTTTACAGGAAATACATCGAGAAAATAATGTTGAAATAACATGGGAAGGAATTAAGAGTACGAAAACTGTCGTGGTACACAAAGGATTAAGGCAAGGTTACCCTCTATCACCGCTGCTGTTCATGCTTTATTTGGTAAGTATGGAAAGAAGGCTACAAGGAAGCAATCTAGGGTATATAATCTGTCGTACAGATTAGGCGGAACGGTTGTTGAGCAACGACTACCGGGTTTAATGTATGCGGACGATATTGTACTGTTAGCAGATAGCCAGGAAGATTTCCAAACTCTGGTTAATTACTGTGGAGACGAAGGAGACAGTTTAGGTTTCAGTTTTAGTGCAGCGAAGTCTGGTGGGATGTTTTTCAACGATACAACTGGTCAGGAGCTTACAAGGCCATGAAATACCCTGAGTGGCCGAATACAAAAAAATTGACAGTGGCTTAGCTCGGCTATGCCAGGATATACGTAGCGAAAGCTGGTTAGCCTTGGTTAAGCTTGCTTGCAAGTCCAGGTCAGTCTAGTTGTCTAGCTATGTTGCGGCGTTTAGCCAGTCGTTCGGCACGCTGTTCGTCTGTTTCCTAGGCGATTCGTTTCCTCTTCATCTTGTTCCGATCTCTAGTCCTGGTCAGCCGCTTTATCCGTTAAGGGCTTTTTAGATATGCTTAGTTGCTACCTTCACTCGACGTATGCAGCATGGAATGACGACATATTCATTCAAAAGCAGGGGGTTTGCATCGGTTCATGTTTGGCGCCTATACTAAGTGACATTCTTCTTGCTCACCATAACAAAAACCTGTCCCGTACCTTGTCGCAGCACAGCGTGGTTAAAGTCGTCATGTAGGTTGATGACTATCTCGTCCTTTTTGAACCAGACGCACGTTTTACAGTAGGCAAGCTTTACGAAGTTTTTTCTGCAAGCCTTAGCCCACTTACTCTCACGATTGAAGAGCCCACCGATAACGTGCTGCGTTTCGTAGATATTCAGCTCGAGTTCATCGAACGGCACACGTGTTGGAAGTATAAACCTAGAGCTAATAAGCCCCAGTTACCGTATCGGTCAGCCCACTAGAAGCTCGTCAAGAGGAGCATTGCCAACTTATGCTTTGGAAGTGCTTTAAAGAAGTCTTGCCACCATAAGATCTATACGAGTCTTATGGATCAGTCTGGAAGGTTATCAGCAGCAGGGTTTCCGGAATCAATTGAAGTTTCGGTCGTAGAGGGGCTGCTAAAAAGGTGCGGGTCAGATAGCACAATTCGGGACGCGGCAAATCAATGGACGGAATGCAGAAGGAAGGTATCGGTAGTGCCCTACCTGCATAGAACGGCACATAGTCTTAATAAAATGGCTAGCCGGGTGGACACAAAAGTGATCTTTTCAGCACCAGAAAAGCTGGCAAAAATATGTCGATTAACGGACCCGTACCGTAAGCCAGCTGCCGGATGCTCTACGAATCATCAAAAAGCACCAGTGGGTTGCGTAGAAGCTGTTGTTTATGAGCTTCCGCTGTCCTGTGGGAAAAAATACATCGGACAGACAAGGAGATGTCTTAATGACCGATTACGGGAACATGGCCTAAACGTGAAAAATAAGCAATACGGCCATCTGTCAACTCTGTCAGGAATGCGGCTGTGCGCTGGTGTATAGATGCTGCCGGGCTCTTGCGAAGCACAAAGATAAAGATGTGCGAGAGATTATTGAGGCTCAGGCTAACTGGCGGAATAGTGACACGTCTGTTAGTGCCCCTTCGGTAGACCTGTTAGATAAGGAGACGGCTTTTTTGGATGGTTAAGATTTGGATGAGGTGGCGCCACTGTGCATGGGTTATTTATCTAGGTGTATTTCCTGAAAACCAAGTTGTTGAAGTAAGCGCACTGTGGTGTCGTCTCCCTTCCGTCCTTGTTTGCTGGCGCTGAATATGCTTTCAGTTTACCAACACGCCCAACAAATGGCAATGTTGTTTATTTTCATCAGATTTGGCTATAAGATGCAGGAAATCTCCACAACCCATGTTCCCCCTTAAGAGTTCAAGTCGCCGCAGGCACATCCGAAACCGCTCCGAACTCCTGCCCGTAGACTTATTAGGCATATCAGTGCTCGTACTGTGACAGGAGATGGCGGGTGCATGTGTGTATAATTAAGGAATAATAGTGTGTGCCGTGACAATTGCCCCTCCCCATGCTTATGCTTCACCGCGTAATATTCCTGTACTGAGGCGAAGCTGACTTTTGGCAACCGGCTTACGCAACGCAGTGTGCTTTCCGAGCTTCAAAGCCATTGGCGAAGACCACAAAGGCGGAGTCTGCGCCATTGCTGACAGCGGCAAATTCTTTTAATGAAAAACCACGGCACTGAACGGCAAGAAGATTAATAGCAAACGCAATATCAAGACAAGTGTACTGTGAGAAACACGATAAAAGAAAGACACAGAAGTTCAAGAGCTGAAAGAGCATTAAGCTCTTACAGTTCTAAAAAGAATTCCATCAGAAATCGTACGCTAGCGAGACAGGTGATGATCATCGCTTCTTGCAGAGACAGGCACTTTAGGGTCAGCGCATATGGCGTGCCAATGTCCACAAAAAGTTCGTCAGGGATATGTGTGGCTTTTTTGGGGCATTGTGTCATAACGCTTAAGCTAATCTTAAGCAAATGCATTTATGCTACCGGGGCATTGTGTCATAACGCTTAAGCTAATCTTAAGCAAATGCATTTATGCTACCATGTGTAACCCTTACTACCGAGATTCAAGATTAGGTTTAAGACACCACCAGAACTTCACACAATATCGCCTAATTTATTAGTTTCTGCATAATGACTAAGTTTTGGAACTACATGAATATAGAGCGCGAAAAAAAGATTGAAAGTACATTCGAAACTACGATGGGTCATTAGCAATAGCTTCGTTAATCTTGGAAGAGGTACTGCACATTGCACTAAAGTCGGGTACAACTTTAGAAAAAAGGGGGCGTTTGCTCCTCCGAGAGCGTGAGATTTTGTGGTGAATGGACGTGCTTTTCGGGGCTCCGTGGCGGCGACGAAATCCTAAGTTTTTGTGCATGCTTTGAGCTTGCTTCGGTTTTTGGTTTGCCGGTTTTTTTTTTGCCTTTACATAGTAATTGGGTGTTTTCTTTTTTTTTCCTTTTTTTTGTCTCTCGTATTTCGTGTGCGAGGATGTGTTTCGTGTACATTTGGTTTTGCAGGATGGTTAGAGCGCCCTTTAGCGCCACATGCTTCAACACGTGCCGCCGGGTGGGACATGGAGTTATTAGAGACTAATAGCTATTCGTAATAGTCGAGACTACTAATAGTTGAGTTGACTACTAATAGACTACTAATAGTTGACTAATAGTTGAGACTAATAGCTATTACTGGTTTTACTGCGCGTTTTTTGGCAGGAAAGTGAGAGCCTGGGCGCGTCGTTGAGCGCGTGCGAGAGCGTCATATCTTGGGTCTCCGCAGCATTGATAGCTTTTGAAACAGTGGTGAGAGTTGCTTTAAGACATTTGGAGGATTTGGATACTGTGGGTATCGGTTTTCACTAAAACGCGCGTGCTCTGCATTATTATATTATTACAGTATTTGCATCAGAAAAGGCCATGCAATACATGGCAAGAAAGCCGGGAAAGCAGGCAGTGCGCAGGGGTACCTCAAGGCAGATGAGGAGACGGATGAGAATGGAGAGGGCATCGAATGAACCGGCACACAACGTGATGTCGATACTAGGCTGCAGAAAATGGAGGCTTTCCAGGAAGAGCTTCTCAAACAGGTGCAAGAGCTCAAAAATGAGCTAAACAGGGAGCGTCATGCGCGGAAGGTAGTTGAAAAGAGACTTGAAGCAGCCGAGGAAAAGCTGGACAGGGCCGCCATTGTGAATGAAAATGTGCGTGACAAGGGAACGCAGTCCCCGGACGTGACAAGAAAGGGAGGGCTAGCAAAGTACGTGAAATGCGTGCAACGTGTTGAAGGGTTAACTGGAAAGAGCGGCACCTACCTTGAGGCTGCCACGCCGAAAAAACAGGGGCACAGGGGACAATGCCCCTTGTCGAGTCCGAATCACGAGGAAAATGACAAGGGGATGCAGGGAGAGGTAGGAGAGAGTGAAAGGGTGATTATCGCCGGCGACTCAAACCTGGCTGGGTGCTCAGAAGCAATTGTGGAGAGGGTGAAAGGCGATAAAAGAGTGGCGGTAGAAACATTTCCAGGGCGGACATTGGAGTCTGCCATGGAGCGAGCAAAAGAAAAGCTCGCGGAAAATTCACACGTGCGCAACCTTACCATAGTAGCAGGTGGGCTAAATGACGTCCTAAAGAGGAAAGGGATGGATGGATGGATGTTATGAGCGTCCCCTTTGGAACGGGGCGGTGGGTTGCGCCACTAAGCCCTTGCTATTATACTGCCTAATGTCCCACCTAGGTTAAAAAATGAAAAAAGAAAAAACACTATGAACTACCACGCCCAAATTTTCTGATCCCCTATTGCGAACTGTGCTTTTGTACGTCTCCGTATTTTGTCGTTTCCCTACTTTTCTTCCACCAATCCTCTAATCGCATCTTACTAATGCCTATTGCGGAGATGTTTGCTTTACCACTGCTCCCGCTGAACCCAAGTGCTTCAAGGAGGCCAGTAGTGCCTAAATCGACCGCTCGGTAGAAGTCTTCACGTTCTAATAAAACATGCTCCGTCGTTTCCCTAGCTTTACCGCAGCAAGCACATGCTTCTTCCTTCTTATATCTCGCTTTATAGGTGCGTGTTCTAAGGCATCGCGATCTCGCTTTGAAAAGTAATGAGCTCCCCTTGGAGTTATCATAAATGGTTTCTTTCCTGATTTCATTTTTTCCTCTTAAGTAGTTACTCATGGCAGGTTTCTTTTCCATTGCCGCCACCCATTAGATTATTTCAGCCTCTCTGACTTTTCGCTTGACCATCTTTGGGGCAAGACTAGCCCAGCACTTGGCAAAGGGGGTGGACGACTTGGGCGAGCTATCCCCTCAGGTGCAGATGGTGATGTGCACGGTGCCGGAGGTGCCTGTACGTGACGGTCACGTACAAAGAGCCGTAGTGGCTGCTAATGAGGCGATATGGAAAATGAGCCGAGAGAAAGGCTTTCGAGGTTGTCAAAGTAAACAAGGAAGTGAGAAGGTGTGGAGGTTTTAAACGAGACGGGATCCACTTCAATTACAGGCTGGCACGAGAAGTGGGCTGGTGACTTGGTGGTCACGCTGTTGCTTTTTTAGGGGGCCCACGGGCGCTCAGGAGGCCAGAGTAGGTAGTAATGAAGAAGGTCCCCTACGGGAACCTCAGAAGAGCATCGCCGTCGATAACAGAAAAAGGAGGAAAGCAAGAAAGAGAGCTCGCCATGCAATAGGCTACATAAACATGCAGGGCAGCAGAAGAAACGAAAAGTGGGCAGAGATTGAGGAGCAGTTAAATAGCGAACAAATAGGAGTGTATGCGGTGACAGAAACGCACCTTAGAGACTCAGAAGAGCCGCCAGTGATCGAGAATTATGTTTGGGAAGGGTACAACAGAACTAAGTCGGAAGGAAAGGGAGGGGGAGTCGGAATGCTCATCCATCAGGGAGCCAAATGGAAAAGAGTAAATTCAAGATGTCAAGAGCATCCTTGGTTATCAGGTACAATGAGTGGGAAAAAAACTTTAGCAGTGTGCTCAATGGGGCTGGTTGCTTCATGTTTAGAATAAAAACAGGTACAGTGCAACACAGGACGAGCGAGTAAACAGGACAGAGCGCTGAAAAAAACTTGGCTGGGCGTTACGTATTTGTGGACCGGAAAGAATTGCACAGAGAAGAATAAAGAGTTAGTGGAATGCATAAGCGCTGGCATTAAGGGTTTCGGGAATGGTGCTGAAATTATCCTATTAGGTGACATGAATGCCCACAGACAGGATTTAGATGGCTATACTGACAACAACGGGAAGTCAATGCTAGACCTTTGTGAGCAACATAGCCTTGTTATCGTGAATACAGGGCCTAAGTGTGAAGGGCAGATCACGTGGGAAGTAGGAAACCGGCAATCGACCATTGATTACTGCCTAATGACAGAAGGAATTCATAAGTTGAGAGAAATGGTCATTGATGAAAAAGGGTATAGCAGCATAGAGAATGACCATAAACGCATCATTTTACAAATGGGATATGTAGTTGGGAAAGAGAGCAAGGAGCGCGAAATGGCCAGTCCGAATTTGAAGGCTGAACAAATAGCAAATACAATCACTAGAGTTGAGGAAGAACTTGGCAAATGGCCAAGTAAAGAGTGGGAATCTAGTGAGCTTCTAAGTGTAGTAACGACAGAAATACGGAAACAGAAACAAAATGTTCGTTGGAAAGGAAAAAAGAAACCGAAAAGCTGGAACAGGGAGATACAAGAAGCGATCGCCGAAACAGAGAGCATCGCAAGAGCACAGGCAGGCAAAGAAGGCACAGTTGCCGCAGGATGAAGTAGCCAGTAAATGGTTATACCGGGGAAAATATCTATGGTTCAAATACTGGAGCAAGGAAAATTAAAAGGTGAAAGTGAACGTTGGATGTCAGAAATGCATGAGAAAGAGAAGGCCGCACCTAGAATATTTTGGAACCAGATAAACTTATTAGGCAGGAAGACAACAACAATACAACAACATGTCCTAGACTAAGATCAAAACAGACTGGAAGGAGAAGCGGAGAAGCGGCAATAAATTACATACGAAAAATAAGGCAATGCCGAGGTTGTACCTGAAGGAAAAAAGAGCATGAAAGAAACCCAGGAGCTGGTGCTGACAAATTTCAACTGGAAGAAAGCCGAAGAGAAAATTCCTAAGCGCACAGCTACAGGGCTAGACGAGGTTCCCGTTAGGCAGATTAATGAACTAGGACCAAAAAGTAAGGAAGCTCTGGTGAAAGCAGTGGAAGAAACTTTACAAGATAGACGACTACCAGACAGTTGGCAACAGAGTAGAATGAATTTAATTTATAAAGGTAAGGGAGATAAAGATAGAATTCACTCGTATAGACCGTTGACCATTACATCGATAATATACAGGGTAGCAATGCAGGCAATCAAATTAAAGCTTCAAGCATGGGCCGAGAATAATGGCATTTTGGGAGAAGTTCAGATTGGCTTCAGAATATGTAGGCGTTTAAATGATGTCAGGAGTGACAATCGTAAAGAAAGAAAGAAGACGAGGAAGAAAGAGTGAAGCGGGCGCGTGGAGCCGCCATCTTGGGGAAGGGGCGCGCGCAGGGAAGGACGTGGTGGCCAGGGCGCAGCGTTCCGAGGAGAAGACGGCCGGAGATCGCCTCTCTGGGTCCTGCCCCAGTTCCTCGGCGACACATCGACGTCCCGCCCGAGTACCAGGCTCGGCGAGCAGATGTCCGACGTCCCCGGAACTACCGCTGGCCCGGACCTACCCGCCAGGACACGTCAGCGTTTGTGCCGCTGAACGTGGACGAGGGGAGGCTGGCTACAGCCAGTCACCGTCCCGTCCGGAGAACTACGCTGGGCCGGCGCGCACCGGGAGCGCCAGCCGGCACGAGCCGCGCCCTGCCGGAGCGCGACAGCTCCTCAGCGACCGTGCCTTCGTCACGTCGGCCGGGGCATCGGGGACGCCGGACACTAACAACGACTGACGACGACCAGATCGCATCGACGGACCACAGACCGGGGGACGCCGATACCCGCATCGAACAGAACCGGTACTGTAAGCGCCACTACTACAGCGAATAGACGATCGCCGCACAGACGTTTGTAAACGCGGTAGTGTGAGCGGAAAGCTGAGCAAGGGAGGACGCATTCCGTGTGTGATAAGTGTTGAATCTTACCGTGTGTTCCTGTTACTAAAATAGCCTATTGAATGAATGTTACGTGTGTATTGCATCTTGCGTTCGTGTGTTCCTTCCGCCCGCTGAAGCAAGCGTACCAGGCGTTAACGTACGCGTAACGCCTGGTCGTCGAAGAAATGAAGCGCCTATTTCGCCGTGCCGACCCCGAGATGACCGAGGAAAAGAAAGTTCAGTTTTTAATGCGCGGCGTAAAAGAACAACTCTTTGGCAGCCTCGTCCGCCAGCCGCCAAAAACAGTCGAGGAATTCATGCAAGAAGCCAGCACGATTGAGAAGACCCTCGACGTCCGGGCTCGGCAGTACAACCGCCCTTCCCCTGCTTGTGCAATCCGTCCGGACACGACGACCACCACCAGCGACAACTTGCGGGAAGTGATCCGCGAAATTGTTCGCGAGGAGCTACGCCAATTAGTGCCATCTTCCGCACAGCCGCAAGCAGCAACTCCCAAGGATGTGGTACAGGAAGAAGTGCAACAGGCACTTGGCACCCCGACGGCCACAGAACCCCAGGCCATGACGTACGCCGCTGTAGTACGCACTCCTCAGCCCCAACGACAACCACTACATCCTGTCCGACATTAACAACTTGTTCCCGGACACCGCCTCCCTGCCCCGCCCGTCCAGCCTACGAGCAACGCTCAAGCCCCAGGAAATGCGATGCCTGGAGGACTTCCGACAACCGGCCGTTGTGCTTCCATTGCAGTGAGGCCGGCCATATTCTTCGTCACTGCCCGTACCGACGTATCGGTCTTCGAGGATTTGCCGTTGACGTCCCACGACCACGCTTCGGCCAACGTCCGCAGGAAATCGACGAGTACCTGCGTCGAGAGGAGTACACGCCGAACCGCCTTTTGTGCTCTCCATCGCCGTCAACGTTGCGCTTTGCGTCGCCACGCCGCAGATACGCAGCCGCAGATACGCAGCCGCGGTACGGGGAAGGTCTCTAGGCCCCCGTAGGGGAAACTTAAGACGGCAACCTCTGGAGGTGAGGTTGCTCACGAACAAAATGCCGAAGATCCTCCCCCGACAACGCTCCATAAAGACGCTACACCTGCTACGCAGCATGAAGAAGCCCCACTCGCTGCACCGACGCCGCAGAAAATGACAACCCCGACCACGACGCGAACTGCCTTCGAAACGACGCCTCCACCCAGAAATGCTTCGACGATACGCCCCACCCGCGACTCGAATACGCGACGAAGCCGTAACCCGACGCCGAGGGCGACGTGCAATGCAAGAGCCAAGACATCAGACTTAGAAGTAGCTATCGACGGTAGGAAAGTCACTGCTCTAGTTGACACAGGAGCCGATTACTCAGTGATGAATGGAACATTTGCTGCGCAGCTGAGGAAAATCACGACCGCTTGGGATGGCCCACAAATTCGCACCGCAGGTGGCCACCTCATTACGCCATCAGGACGATGCACAGCGCGAGTGACTGTCAAAGGACACACCTATCCTGTGACCTTTGTTGTGCTACCGCAATGCTCCCGCGAAGTGATCTTGGGCTTGGATTTCCTTAGTGAGCATCAGGCGATCATCGACCTGCGATCCAAGCTGATTACGCTTTCGACGAACGAGGCCATCCCTTCGATGAGAACTCTGGGAAATCACTTTGCCCTGAGCATCCTGAAAGAAGAAGTGAGCGTCCCACCCCGTTCAAGCGTTATTGTGACCGTAGGTGCCATGAAAGCCATTAACTCTGAAGGCATCATCGAGGGGAACAGGCAGTTGCTTCTCGACCGAGGAATCGGTATCGCAAGAGGCATTGCACATTTCCGCAACGGCCAGACCGAAGTACTGCTGACTAACTTCAGCGAAGAATACCGGCACATTAACAAAGGAACAGCGATTGCTTTCTTCGACGAAATATCCGACGTATGGGATTCCTTCGCCCTCTCCGACCCATCCGCAGAAGATTCGTCTGACCATGAGAACTCGCCCACTTTCGACATCAACCCAGCCCTGCCCCGGAACAGACAAGACCAGATCCGCAATCTGCTTCAAAGTTACAGCCAGTGTTTTTCGTCATCGCCAAAGGTCCGACAAACGCCAATTGCCAAGCATCGCATCATAACCGACCAGCACACCCGACCTCTCCGTCAAAGCCCCTACCGTGTGTCGCCGCGAGAACGACAAACCATCCGGAACGAAGTGGAAGAAATGCTTCGCGACGACGTCATCCAGCCATCAAACAGCCCATGGGCTGCACCGGTTGTTCTAGTGAGAAAGAAAGACGGCGCACTTCGATTCTGCGTTGATTACCGCCGCTTAAATAACATAACAAAGAAGGACGTCTACCCCCTCCCCCGCATCGACGACACACTGGACCAGCTTTGCAACGCCAAGTATTTCTCATCGATGGACCTGAAGACCGGCTACTGGCAGATTGAGGTCGACGAAAGAGATCGCGAGAAGACAGCATTCATCACTCCTGATGGGCTCTTTGAGTTCAAGGTGATGCCATTTGGTCTCTGTTCCGCACCAGCGACGTTTCAGCGGGTGATGGATACAGTGCTCGCAGGCCTAAAGTGGCAAATTTGTCTGGTATATTTAGATGACGTCGTTGTCTTCGCCTCGAACTTTCAAGAACACCTCAAAAGACTTCGGACAGTGCTCGATGCCATCAAGTCGTCTGGCCTAACCTTGAAAGCCGAGAAGTGCCACTTTGCTTATGCAGAGCTGCTGTTTCTAGGCCACATCGTTAGCAGGGAGGGTGTACGCCCAGACCCGCAGAAAACAGCCGCTATTGAACAGTTCCCACCGCCGGCCGATAAGAAAGCTGTGCGCAGATTCCTTGGACTGTGCGCATATTACCGACGATTTGTGAAAAACTTTTCGCGCATCGCCGGGCCCCTGACCCAACTAACGAAGGCAAACGTGCCATTTAAATGGGAAGCACCGCAAGCAGGAGCCTTCAAAGAACTCCAGCGCCGTTTACAGTCTTCACCGATCCTCGCGCATTTTGATGAAAACGCTGATACTGAGGTGCATACCGACGCAAGCAGTGTGGGCCTAGGCGCCGTCCTCGTTCAAAAAAGCGATGGGCTGCAGAACGTCATCGCATACGCTAGCCGCTCCCTTTCCAAGGCCGAGGCTAACTATTCCACGACTGAGAGGGAGGGCCTTGCCATCATCTGGGCTACGTCGAAATTCCACACCTACCTGTACGGAGGACCGTTCAAGGTGGTCAGCTATCACCACGCGCTGTGCTGGCTTGCCAATTTGAAGGACACCTCTGGCCGCCTCGCTCGATGGAGTCTTCGCCTCCAGGAGTTTGACGTCACCATGGTTTACAAGTCCGGACTCAAACACTCTGACGCCGATTGCCTCTCACGAGCCCCTGTAGATGCGCCACCACCGGACGACGATGAGGATGCCTTCCTGGGACCCATCAGCTCCAGCTCTTTTGCCCAGCAGCAACGCTCGGACCCTGACCTAAAATGCCTCATAGAGTACTTGGAAGGCAACGTTTCTTCGCCCCCTGCCTCATTCAAGTGAGGACTTTCTTCCTTCTGTGTAGAGAATGATGTCCTCATGAAGAAGAACTTCGCAGCGAACAAAACAGCCTACCTCCTTGTTGTACCCGCTTGTCTCCGTGAAGAAGTTCTACAGGCTTCCCACGACGAGCCGACAGCGGGACATCTCGGGTTTACTCGCACTCTCCGCCGCATTAAAGTATTACTGGCCCCGCCTTTCTGCCGATGTCGCACATTATGTGAAAACCTGCCGAAATTGTCAGCGACGAAAGACACCTCCCACCCGACCAGCAGGATTCCTGAACCCCATTGAACCCCCCGCAAGACCCTTTCAGCAGATCGGCATGGACTTGCTTGGCCCTTTCCCAAAGTCAACGTCTGGAAATAAGTGGATCATCGTAGCCGCCGACTACCTGACTCGCTACGCAGAGGCAAAAGCCCTACCGAATGGAACAGCAGCAGAAGTCGCCAAATTTTTCGTGGAATGCATTCTTCTGCGACACGGCGCCCCCGATGTACTCATCACGGACAGAGGAACAGCATTCACGGCGGAACTAACGCAAGCCATCCTGCGTTACAGCCAAACCACCCACCGGAGGACAACTGCATACCATCCGCAGACCAACGGACTGACCGAGCGCCTGAACAAAACCATCGCCGATATGCTCGCCATGTATGTTGATGCCGAACACAAGACCTGGGACGTCATCCTGCCATTTGTGACACTACGTGACACCACTACGTGACAATATTGTACATTTCTGCGAAGAAAACTACATTCCCTCCAGAAAGAAACGAGTGAACATCCTTGGGTATCGCGCAAAATAATAAATTTAAAACGAAAAATTAAAAGGAAGTGCAGAAAGAAAACCACACGTGACCTTCAAGATCTTGTACGCTTGCTACAAGATAAGATCCAAATGGCCAAGGAGCGTTTTTTCACTGTTACTCTGCCTTCTTACATGGCGAATAAACCACAAAAATTCTGGCACTACCTGTCGAGGAAGCGGCACACCGTATCACAGATTACTGCTTCGAACGAGATGGTTGTTCAGCCTGACGTCATAGCAAGCAAATTTATTGAATTTTTTAATGTGTATTTAAGAGAAGTACCTTTAACGACCCCTCTCCACGGTATCAGTTCCACAATTCAATGCCTGAGATAGATTTCGACCAAGGAATTTTTCATCTCTTGCGAAAACTGGATGTAAGGAAACCCTGTGGCCCTGAACTTATATCAAACGCATTTATGCAAAAATATGGAGTTTGGATGTGAAAATACTTATACGTAATTTACAGGCGATCTTTGGAAAATTCAGTGATACCTGACGACTGGCGAAGGGCCAAAGTAATACCTGTGCACAAATCTGGCTCTAAACTCAACGTAAGTAACTATAGACCTGTTTCATTAACATGTGCATCCAGTAAATTGTTCGAACATATAGAAAGCAATCCGTAGCTGTGAATGATATGTGATTACATCAACGGTTTTTCTGGTGTTCCACAAGGCTCGGTTCTTGCGCCCCTCCTATTTCTGATCTACACCAATGATATTCGTTCATGCGCTGAGCCGCTCATTCAAATGCGCCTATTCGCCGATGATTGCGTAGTGTACACAATAGTGAATACCAGAGAGGATCAGGTAAAACTAAACGATTTGTTAGCTGCTATACAAGATTGGTGAAAGAAATGAGGGATGAAACTGAATGCAATAAAAACTACCAGTATCTCCTTCACACACAACAAAAATGCACTTCAGTTTACCTACACAATAAACAATAATATACCACTAAAAAAATTCAATGAGGTCATATCCCGGGGTCACTCTTACAACGAAGTTAAATTGGGAAACTCATAAATAACATATATGACAAGGTGATACGTAAACTACATTTCTTGAGAAGAAAACTTAGAAACACACCTCCTAGTGTTAAATTAAATGCATACAGAACCCTCATTAGACCCGCTTTAGAGTATGCTACATTATTTGGGCCCCGCACCAGAAGTATTTAACCGACAAAATAGACCGCATACAGAACTTAGCATTGAGATTTATATATTCATAATATTCGCGTCAAACGAGCATTACGAACCTGCGCGTCAAGGCTAACGTTCAACCACTGGCTCAACGTAGAATGATTTCCAGATTAAAATTTCTATACTTGCTTTATCACAGCTCCTATCGAATACCACAAGCAACATACATTCAAGCGCCATTCATACTTTCTGCCCGAACGAATCAAATCAATACAGCACCATCCCAGCCATAATAATACTCACAAGTACTCTTTATTCCCACACGCCATTTTCCATTGGAACATGCTACCCTCTGCCAATCTGCCAATGCATTTATTGACAGAATTGAGAATCTGGAATTCAAATGGTGAAGTTACCTGTATTTCATAAGCAGCCTCTGTCAATGCATACTTATGGTAAACGTTTCTCCTGCTTCACAAACCGCTCATTTAAGCAGAGTGTATATAATTATTGAGTATGTTCATTTTTGTGTGTGCTAATACTCTTTGTTTTGGATACAGTAGTTTCATTTTCTTCTTTTTTGTACTGTATTTCATGTTGTAACCACTCCTGCATGGGCCCGACAAGGACCTGCAGTATTGCAAAATAAATAAATAAATAAATTGATAGTGAGCTAACGATGCCCAATGGGCGCAGTAGGGAAAGAGTTAACACTTTCGAAAAGATGATTTGGAGGAACATCAGCTTGATAAACAAAATAACACTTTCTCACAGCTATGGCTATACCTGTCATTTGCCTCCCACCAATGCCAGCATGTAATCACTATACAGCTTACTTCATCACTATTTTCAGCATGCTTTCAGTAGACAACAACATCCTCATTGCAGATAGGAAAATTTTTATCAAAAACCAAGGACACCTAAGCCCCTCTTATGAGTTTTGAATGCGAAAGCATTGATGTCCAGTTGAATGCCCCTGAGCAGTCTGAGTTTTGCACTGCGAGTAATGTACCATAGCGGTGCGTGCTGCCCAAGCCAGCTAACAGCAGCAACTTGTGGTGCCAATGACACATGCCACTAACATCCTGCGCAACGAGAGGGCGAGGAAGCAGCAATGGTCACCAAGGCCAGCAGGTGTGCACAGCAGATAAGCCCCGAGGGGGTGAGACAGAAAGAGATATCAACCGAGAGTGAGGGTGATATGGCATCACACCAATGCACTCTCCTCTCACGCAACACTTTATGCGCTAGCGTGGCAGCAGGTGTACCCTTTTGCCCGCTCTGCTCCATTGAGGTGTGCTCGTGACATGGTGTCACAGCGAATGAGAACACCACTGAGGTGCACTAGTGATGTGGCGTCGCAGCCAATGGGATTTTAGATGCCAATTCGCTGCTGAAGACTACAGACGGCAGCTTTTTCACTCAATGAGCCACTTAACGCTTTCACATGAAAAATGTTCTGCTTCTCAAACAAGCACCAAATATAAACATCTCGAAGGGGCAGCGCAACAGAATGAAGACAGAAGGCAAGAACACACAGGACAGCGCTGATCTCACAACTAACTTTATTGCGCTACCCCTTCAATATGTTCAACCAGTACCAACTCGCCCAAATGTCGATCCTTTTACGAAATATAACATGAATTAAGGTTGACATGAGCTCCAACAGCGATGGCGCAGAGGTAGAGCATCCACCTCGTGTGCAAGATGACCGTGGTTCAAATCCTGGTGATGCACAATTTTCCACCGGATTTTTTTTTTAAATCAACATGTTGATAAAATTGCATAAACAGGCCTGGAGCGCGGCCTGATCCTGGTGACCAGAACCGGTAACGCACTCCCTCACCAGAGCAAGATTAGCCACCCTGGTGCAGTACTTGGCCACAACATCCTATATGAATACAACAATCAAACCCCCGCCCTCAGTCCCCAGCAGCTGTGAAGCAACTGACCGTGGCAGTGGTCAGACCTGTGACGCAGCAGAGGGTGCCAAGAATCTCTGAATCCAGACAGGCCGCCACTGGAATCTGAACCTGGCCACGTTTAACGCTGGAACGTTATCTAGTGAGGCAAATCTAGCAATGCTATTGGAGGAATTAGCGGGCAACAAATGGGACATAACAGGGCCCGAACACACCGTCATTGGAATCTGAACCTGGCAACGTTTAACGCTATAATGTCATCTAGTGAGGCAAGTGTAGCAGTGCTACTGGAGGAATTAGAGGGCAGTAAATGGGATATAATAGGTTCATCTTGGGTACTAGGCGCGAACACGCACAAGACACAAGGAAGGAGATGGGACAGAGCACCACTTACAACTGCTTTATTCGGAGGCACACCACACACTTATATACCCATCTTAGGTGCAAGGAACACAATCAGATCAAGATTGATATAGAAGCGAACTGGTTAAATTCTCTTTTCAGCCATATATAAAGATATTGATGGACCGCTGACACACATACTTCCTTTCATTCTGATAAAGAAAGCTTCAATTAGCTCCAGAGCTTTATCTTTACTCTTTACTAGAATCCGCACCCCTGCAAAACATGCCTCACAAGAGCGTGACGGGCAGGACTTGATGTGCTTGGGAATGTTTGGCCCTTCTTTATCTTGTTCTACATTTCTTTCATGTTCCCTAATTCGGTCATTAACGCAGCGCCCAGTTTGCCCTATGTAAGAGCGGCCGCATGAGAGGGAGATTTCGTACACGACACCTTCAGCGCACTTCATAAACGGTAGCCCATGCTTGGTGCCGCATCCATTTTTATCTTCTTGTGTTCTTTCGATACGAGAACAAAGGCTTCCTAGCTTTTTGAGGGCTGAGAACACAAGCGGGACCCCATGTCTGCTAGCAACCTTCTTTAAGTTGTGGGCCATCTTGTGTACATAGGGCACCACCACAGGCCTCACCACCTCATCTCGACGGGGATGTTCCCCAGCTCTCACAGCCGAACTCTTCATCTTTTGAAGCAGGCTTTCAGCGACAGCCGTCACAATCGAATCAGGGAATCCAGCTGAAGACAGCCTGGCCAATTGGTTCTGGAAGCCGAACTGCATCCTGTGAGGGCAAGATTTTTCAAGGGCGGATTTCAGGCAAAGTGAAGCAGAAGGGCCAAACATTCCCAAGCACATTAAGTCCTGCCCGTCACGCTCTTGTGAGGCATGTATTGCAGAGGTGCGTATTCTAGCAAAGAGTAAAGATAAAAAAGCTCAAGAACTAATTGAAGCTTTCTTTATCGGAAAGAAAGGAAGTATGTGCGTCAGCGATCTATCAATATCTTTATATATGGCTGAAAAGAAATAGTTAACCAGTTCGCTCCTATATCAATTTTGACCCGATTGTGTTCCTTGCGTCTAAGACGGGTATATAAGTATGTCGTGTGCCTCCGAATAAAGCAGTTGTAAGTGGTGCTCTGTCCCCTCTCCTTCCTTGTGCCTTGTGTGTGTTCGCACCTAGTACCCAAGATGAATTGCGACCAACTCACCCAACAAGACGTACTTTTAAGGATATAATAGGGTTCAGTGAAGTAAGGAGGACAAAAGAAGCATATACAGTGCTAAAAAGCGGGCACGTCCTGTGCTACCGGGGCTTAGCGGAGAGACGAGAACTAGGAGTCGGATTCCTGATTAATAAGGATATAGCTGGTAACATACAGGAATTCTATAGCATTAATGAGAGGGTGGCAGGTCTTGTTATGAAACTTAATTAGAGGTACAAATTGAAGGTCGTACAGGTCTATGCCCCTACATCCAGTCATGATGACCAGGAAGCCGAAAGCTTCTACGAAGACGTGGAATCGGCGATGGGTAAAGTAAAAACGAAATACACTATACTGATGGGCAACTTCAATGCCATGGTAGGCAAGAAGGAGGCTGGAGACAAGTCGGTGGGGGAATATGGCATAGGCTCTAGGAATAGCAGGGAAGAGTTATTGGTAGAGTTTGCAGAACAGAATATGCTGATAATGAATACCTCCTTCCACAAGCGGGATACCCGAAAGTGGACGCGGAGGAACCCAAATGGCGAGACTAGAAATGAAATAGACTTTATACTCTGCGCTAATCCTGGCATCATACAAGATGTGAGCGTGCTCGGCAAGGTGCACTGCAGTGACCATAGGATGGTAAGAACTTGAATTAGCCTAGACTTGAGGAGGGAATGGAAGAAACTGGTACATAAGAAGCTGATCAATGAGTTAGCGGTAAGAGGGAAAATAGAGGAATTCCGGATCAAGCTACAGAACAGGTATCCGGCTTTAACTCAGGAAGAGGACTTTAGTGTTGAAGCAATGAATGACAATCTTATGGGCATCATTAAGAAGTGTGCAATAGAAGTCGGTGATAACTTCGTTAGACAGGATACCAGTAAGCTATCGCAGGAGACGAAAGATATGATCAAGAAACGCCAATGTATGAAAGCCTCTGTCCCTACAGCTAGAATGGAACTGGCAGAACTTTCCAAGTTAATCAACAGCGTAAGACAGCTGACATAAGCAAGTATAATACGGATAGAATTGAACATGCTCTCAGGAACAGAGGAAGTCTAAAAGCAGTGAAGAAACTAGGAATAGGCAAGAATCAGATGTATGCATTAAGAGACAAGGCCGGCAATATCATTACTAATATGGATAAGATAGTTCAAGTGGCTGAGGAGTTCTATAGAGATTTATACAGTACCAGTGGCACCTACGACGATAATGGAAGAGGGAATAGTCTAGAGGAATTTGACATAATGAAAGCAGCATTCCGGGCAAGTTGGTAATCCATTACTCCGATAATATAGTGCAAAAAAAACAACACGGACGTAAGAGAACACGACACACGAAGCGCTTGGTGTGTCGTCTTCTCTTACGTCTGTGTCGTTTTTTGTTGTGCAATATCATTGGAGTAATGAATTTGACATCCCACAAGTAATGCCAGAAGAAGTAAAGAAAGCCTTGGGAGCTAGGCAAAGGGAGAAGGCAGCTGGGGAGGATCAGATAACAGTAGATTTGTTGAAGGATGGTGGGCAGATTGTTCTAGAAAAAATGGCCACCCTGTATACGCAATGTCTCATGACCTCGAGTGTACAGGGACCTTGGACGAACGCCGACATAATCTTAATCCATAATGAATGATGCTTTATGGCGCAAGGGCCAAGTATGGCCAAAGAGCGCCATGTGCGTGGTAATGACTTCGCAGTGTAATCATGAGTTTGATGAAGTTGGTGTGACGTGGCTGTAGAGGGGCCTTAAGAATGGTCGCGCTAAAGTGCGTAAAATCTGTACAATAAGATTATGGCGATGACTTATGACGTGTACTATGAACATTAAGATGCATTTAAGAAAAATGATACGATGTGTAAAAATATATGAGGTTAGAAGATATGCTAGAGCACTACTGCCTCCTTAGAGCCATTGAATAACAAGGGCCTGGAGGCATGTGCTACACAAAACTGTTATCGCAGTGGCATCCTCTGGAGCGAGGATGCTCTACGAATTTAATGGGCATATAACATGTAGTACGACATCATTTAAAAAGTTGAGGACTGCCTTGGTGTCAAAAAGCGGTTCCTTACCAAGAAACATAGCCAGGTGTAGAGGGATGTTTTAATGGTAAGCAAGCGGAAAATGTTTCTTTCTCTCCGTTTCGGCTTCCCGACACTCCAGGAGCACATGGAGGACGGTCAGCCTCTCGCCGCATCTACCACAGGTTGGAGGTTCACTTCTAGTAAGCAGATAATTATGGGTGCCAAATGTGTGTCCTATTCCGAGGCGACAGAATAGGACATCTGTTTGCCGAGATCTTGTTGGGGAGGGCCAAAAACCTAGCTGTGACTTTATAACGTGCAGTTTGTTATTTGTTTGCGCGTCCCACGAGCACTGCCAGTGGTTTCGGAGTTTATTTCGTAAGAAAGGCATCAGATCTGTGACAGGCACATCAGCGGCAGGGTTAACAGCTTGCGATATGATTGACGTGGCCATCTCGTACGCGAGAACGTTACCTTCGATTCCCTTATGGCCAGGGACCCAGCATATTATGATATTCTGGTTAGATGAGTACGCTTTGCACAATACCGAATACAGTTCATTGAATACGGGATTTTTATGTTTGTAGAGTGACATTAAGGCCTTCACGACGCTTAGAGAGTCTGTATAGATCGCTCGGCCGTAAATATGCTTGTTTCCGGATGCAGTACATTGGATTCCGAGAAGGATTGGCTGACGGCTGCATAGGATACCCCGGCATTTGACTTCGAAACGTCTGTGTAGAGCACTACACAGGAGTGCTTGTGCTGGAGTTCTAGGAAATGCATTTTGATTTCGATGTCGGGTGCATGTTTTGTTACTTCTAAAAAAGATATGTCACATTCTACGATCTGCCACTCCCAAGGTGGTAACAACTTGGTTGGATGCATTATGCGAAGCTTGGATGTATTATGCGAAGCTCAAGGAGTGGGACATAATTTCATGACCAAGCTCCCTCACATGAAGCGAGAAAGGCTGTCTTATGGAGGGACGATTGCTGTATAGTGTAGCGCACGTCATATAGGTAACGGTATCAAAACATGGATGTTCAGGATTAGAGCGCACTTTAAGGAAATATGTAAAGCCGATGTATGATCTTTGTAGGTGGCGAGACCATTCATTCGATTCGGCATATAAGCTTTCAATCGGGCTTGTTCTGAAAGCGCCCGTGGCTAAGCGGATACCTAGATGGTGAACAGGGTCTAGCACCTTTAGCGCGCTTGGGGCGGCAGAGTTATGTACCACGGCACCATAATCTAATCGTGACCGGATGAGGCTCTTATAGAGATTCATTAGGCACTTCCTGTCACTACCCCATGTAGTCTGGGATGGAAGTTTCATTAGGTTCATTGTTTTCAGACACTTTTCTTTCAGATGTTTAATGTGTGGGACGAAAGTGAGTCTATTGTCAAGTATAACACCTAGAAATTTGTGCTCTTTGTTTACAGGTATCTGTTGTCCACACAGTTCTAAGCAAGGATCTGGAACCAGGCCTCTCTTTCTTGTAAACAAAACACAAGAACTCTTATGAGGATTGAATTTAAATCCATTTTTCTCTGCCCACCCTGACACCTTGTTCAAACCATGCTGTACCTGTCTCTCGCACACTGCGAGGTTACAGGATTTGAAACCTATTTGAATGTCGTCCACATAGACGGAATACAAAATGGCCAGTGGTAAGGATGCACGAAGTGTTGTCATCTTAACAATAAAGAGTGTGCAACTGAGCACGCCACCCTGGGGTACACCAGTTTCTTCTGTAAAAGGACGTGACAGGACATTGCCAACTTTTACCCGGAAAGTGCGATTGGACAAGTAGCTTTTTATTACGTTTAGCATATTACCATTATAGCCCATTTCCGATAAGTCTCACAAGATCCCGTATCGCCACGTTGTGTCATACGCCTTTTCCATATCGAGAAATATTGATAAGAAGAACTGTTTATGTACAAAGGCGTCCCGGATATTTCCTTCAATACGTACAAGATCGTCGGTAGTGGAGCGCCCTTCTCGGAAGCCACACTGATAGGGATCAAGCATTTTGTTCTGTTCAAGGAAATGGATGAGTCGCTGATTTATCATTTTTTCAAATACCTTACACATGCAACTTGTGAGAGCTACGGGCGGTAACTTGCCACTGAGGAAGGATCTTTGCCTTGTTTTAAAACAGGGACCACAATGGCTTCTTTCCATGCGGTCGGAAGGTGCCCTGCGTCCCAGATAGTGTTGAAAAGTGTAAGTAGTGTAACTTGCGTGTCATTGTGCAAGTTTTTCAGCATTTCATACATGATTCTATCAGATCCCGGTGCAGAGCTCTTGCATGCGCTCAAGGCAGCTCTCAACTCTTCAATACTAAAAGGGCGGTTGAACGGTTCATTCTGCCGACACTTTCTTATGAGTGGCTTGCATTCTTCTATTTGTTTATGTTTGAGAAAGGGTTTGGAATAATTGGTGGAACTTGACACGCTCTGAAAGTGCTCCCCAAGTGAGTCTGCTTGTTCAAGCAGGGTATCGCCTTGTGTGTTTACCAGGGGGAGTAAATAAGTTTGTCGTCCTTTTATCCTGTTAACCCTGTTCCAGACTTTCGCCTTATCTGTATAAGAGTTGATACCCGATAAAAACTTCTGCCAACTCTCTCTTCTGGCCTGTCGGCGCGTTCTCCTGGCTTGAGACTGCTTTTTTGAAATTAATAAGATTCTCTGCAGTGGGAGAGACATGTAATGATCCCCACGCTTTGTTCTGTTTCCTACGGGCGATCGTACATTCGTTGTTCCACCACAGTACACGTCGTTTGCATGGCAAACCGCTTGCTTCAGATAGGCATTTTGATGCGGCATCTATTATGAACGCTGTAAAATACTCCACAGCAGCATCAATTTCTAAAGAAGACGAGATTCCAGGAGATACTAGTGAGAGTTCGGAATTTCTCCCAGTCGGCTGTATCGATCTTCCACCTAGGAGCCTGTGGTAGATATTCGTTTTTTTTATATGTTCTCAGCAGTATGGGGAAGTGGTCGCTCCCGTAAGGATTGTTTATAACTTCCCATTCGAGTTCAGACAGTCTTGACGGGGAAACTAGGCTAAGATCAATTGAAGAAAAGGTATTGTTTGCAAGAGAGTAATAGGTGGGTTCTTTCTTATTCAGCAGACACGCACCGGACGAAACAAGGAATTTTTCAATGAGACGACCTCGCGCATCGATACGGGAGTCTCCCCACAAGCTGCTGTGTGCATTGAAATCACCCAGAACAACATAAGGTTCTGGCAATTGATCTATAAAGGATTTGAATTCATGTTTAGTTAATTTGTAATGTGGGGGTATGTAAAGAGAGCTAATAGTGACGAGTTTGTTTAGGAGAACAGCTCGAACCGCCACTGCTTCAAGAGGTGTTTGTAGCTGTAAATGTTGACACGCAATGCTGTTATGGATGACAATGGCAACGCCGCCCGATGATGCGACACCATCATCGCGATCTTTACGAAAGGTTATATACTGTCGGAGAAAGTTTGTGTGTTTTGATTTTAGGTGTGTTTCCTGTAAACACAGCACTTTTGGATTGTGTTGGTGTATCAGTTCTTGTACATCATCAAGGTTTCTCAGAAGACCTCTAACATTCCATTGTATGATTTGTGTATCCATATTTAATGTAAATTGGTGCTGTGTATACGGAAACAGAAATTATGAATTATATTACAGAGCTCTTGCGAGGCCCTGTAACCGGGGTTTTGCCTTTTTTTGGAGCGTTCGAGGGAGCCTCGCCGCTCCTTAGGCGCTTGGTGCGCCGTGGGGATAGGTGTTGTGTCCATTGCCTCTTGTGAGGCGCCGGACACGCGCTCTTGAGAGCGAGAAGTTTTTCGAGAGAGTCTCACCTTGGAAGGCGAGACCCCTGCGCCCACCAGCCCGGAGGTGGATGGGGCTCCCTGAGGGATTTGGCTGCGCCGGCTGTTGCCAGCGCTAGAAGGGGCCGGGGAGGTTGAAGCAGCCTCGGCTGCGCCTACCTTCGTGGCCGCTATCGGTCCTGTGGGATCGCTGCGTGTAGCGCAGGGTGCCGCAGATAACTCTTGTGGGGCCGGCAACCCAAGGGTAGCCTGGCCTGGTTGCTGGTTGGATGGAGTAGGCTTACCTACTTCCACCCTGGGGGCAGGAGCCAAAGCTACCTGCTCGCTGCACGCGGACTGGGTACTTGGCAATGGCCGCTGCGACGCTGCCCCCCGACGCGCCGCATCAGCATAAGGTGTGTTGTGGAAAGGAGAGCACCTTTTACGGGCTTCCTTAAACGAAATGTTTTCTTTGACTTTGAGGGTAATTATGTCCTTTTCTTTTTTCCAGTTCGGACAGGAGCGTGAGTAGGCAGGATGGTCTCCACTGCAGTTCACACAGTGAGGTGTGCCACTGCAATTGTCGGAAGGGTGGCCCTGGACTCCACACTTTTCACAAGTTATTTGACCACGGCAGCTCTGCGAGCCATGGCCAAACCTCTGACATTTGAAACACCGTCTAGGGTTGGGGATATATGGTCGCACGGTTAACCTGATATATCCTGTTTTGATGGTTTCTGGTAGTACGCTGGATGCAAATGTTAAGATAAGATGCTTGGTTGGAATATCCTTATTGTCCCGTCTAATGATAATTCGTTTTACATTGGTAACATTTTGTTCTTTCCACCCTTCCACGAGTTCTGCCTCTGATACGACTCCGCGTGAGCTATTCATTGATCTGTGTGGTGTAACAGAGACTGCTATATTGCCAAATGTTACAAGCCTGCCTAGTTTCTCATACTGATTTTTCTGAGGGATCTCAAGAAGAAGGTCTCCACTAGCCATTTTAGTCACTTTATAACCTGACCCTAAGGCTTCGGTCAAGGATTTTGCTACTGTGAAAGGTGAAATGAATCTGGCTTGTTTTTCAGGGTTCTCACTGAGTACTACGTGGTATTTTGGGTAGGTCTCATTAGTGCGGGTGAAACATGTGCTCAGGTCTTCGGTGCGCCCCCTCTTCTGAGGGTGACGATCAAGTAGGCAGGGAAATGCGGGTGTTCCCATAGTATAACTTTCTTTTCGGCAGCAATGGCGGCCACCCACCACGGAGCCCAACATGGGGACGCTGCAGGACTTAATGCGTAAGGCCGCAGGTGCCAACCGTGCATTGCCACTATAACCTAACATATTATACCCAAGGGAGGGCACATACACAAGGTTAACCCTAGCCGCCTAGGAAAATTAGGAAGTGACGGAAGAGAGATGAAAGGACAGTAAAAGAAAGAAGATAGGAAAGAAAAAGGTTGAAGAGGTGGACAGGAAAAGGCGACTTCCGATTTCCCCCGGGTGGGTCAGTCCGGGGGTGCCGTCTACGTGAAGCAGAGGCCAAAGGGGTGTGTTGCCTCCGCCAGGGGGCCTTAAAGGTCCGAACACCCGGCATCGGCTCAACCCCCAGGATCCCCCTTTCCCCGGACACGGCTAAGCCGCGCACGGCTACACGCGGGAGGGTCCAACCCTTGTGTGCTCGGGTACGTGGTGTCGCAACACACCAAACGCCTGCTGACGCAGACGCCCCTACGGGGCTTAATCCATAGGAAAGGGGACACCAAGGACTTGAAAAATTATAGACCAATCAGCTTACTGTCCATTGCCTAGAAAGTATTTACTAAGCTAATCGCAAATAGAATCAGGAACACTTTAGACTTCTGTCAACCAAAGGACCAGGCAGGATTCCGTAAAGGCCACTCAACAAGACCATATTCACACTATCAATCAGGTGATAGAGAAATGTGCGGAATATAACTAACCCTTATATTGTCACGTGGTGGTGACGTTGAAGAACACAGAAGCAATACTGTGAAAGGCAAAACTAGCTTTTATTGGGCGAACTTGTGCCCTCAAAAACAGGTTACATTCAATGAACGGCGACAGCGGCGAACACAGTCGGCGATCATCGAATATCTGATCAGCAGGTCAAGTGCGTCGGCTTTTATTGATCAGTCGTCGAATACTCCACAGTAATCGTTGGGACCCTCGTGCCTTCCACAATGTTCTACGCCATTCGCGTTGCGCATACATGCAATCAGATTGCACAAGGTTCGGCGACAACAGACAGCAGGTAGAAGCATCGATAACATTCTAGAAACTTCCGATACATGTAGACGCATCCTGCGCTGCATGATGACATTTGTTAAACGGTCAGACGTGGTCAACATATAGCTTTTATTGATTACGAGAAAGAGTTTGATTCAGTCGAAACCTCAGCAGTCATGGAGGCATTACGGAATCAGGGTGTAGACGAGCCATATGCAAAATACTGAAAGCTATCTATAGCGGCTCCACAGCCACCGCAGTCTTCCTCGAAGAAATCAACAAACTCCCAATAAAGAAGGTTATCAGACATGGAGATACGATCTCTCCAATGCTATTCACAGTGTCTATACATGAGGTCTTCAGAGACCTGGATTGGGGAGAATTGGGGATAAGAGTTAATGGAAGATACCTTAGTAATTTGCGATTCACTGATGATATTATTGCCTTGCTTAGTAACTCAGGGGACCAATTGCAATGCATGCTCACTGACCTAGGGAGGCAAAGCGGAAGGGTGGGTCTAAAAATTAATCTGCAGAAAACTAAAGTAATGTTTAACAGTCTCGGAAGAGAACAGCAGTTTACGATAGGGATTCAGGCACTGGAAATGGTAAGGGAATACACCTACTTAGGGCAGGTAGTGACCGCGGATCTGGATCATGAGACTGAAATAATCAGAATAAGAACGGGCTGGGGTGCATTTGGCAGGCATTCTCAGATCATGAACAGCAGGTTGCCATTATCCCTCAAGAGAAAAGTGTATAACAGCTGTGTCTTACCAGTACTCACCTATGCGGCAGAAACCTGGAGGCTTACGAAAAGGGTTCTCCTTAAATTGTGAGCGACCCAACGAGCTATGGAAAGAATGATGGGTGTAACATAAGGGATAAGAAAAGAGCAAATTGGGTGAGGGAACAAACGCGAGTTAATAACATCTTAGTTGAAATCAAGAAAAAGAAATGGGCATGGGCAGGACATGTAAGGAGGAAGGAAGATAACCGATGGTCATTAAGGGTTACGGACTGGATTCCAGGGAAGGGAATCGTAGCAGGGGGCGGAAAAAAGTTAGGTTGGTGGATGAGATTAAGAAGTTTGCAGGGACAACATGGCCACAATTAGCACGTGACCGCGGTAGTTGGAGAAGTATGGGAGAGGCCTTTACCCTGCAGGGGGCGTAGACAGGCTGATGATGATGATGAGCTCCAACACCAACACACCGTTGTCATGTCGTAGTCGTCACTTCGCCTTCAAGCCCTTGGCCCATTCCTTCGCTGTCACGTCATTATCAGCGTTCTGCCATTTCTACTCTGTTGGTCTCATTGCGTTGTCATATACTCGTCATTATGCCACACTCTTTGATCCATCATCATTATCATTCCACTGTAGTCATGCTGCTGTCATCGTGTCACTATCCCAGGGTTAATGAATAAAGGGAAAATCAGACATCCACCCGTTCATAGCAATTGCTACAAAGGAAACCCAACGGGTTCCTCGTAAGAAAAGCCTCACAGCTGAAGAAAATTCGTCCTGGTCCCGGACCAGGACGAATTTTTCTTCAACTATGAGGCTTTTCTTTCAAAGAACCCGTTGGGTTTCCTTTGTAGCAATTGCTATGAACGGGCGGATGTCTGATTTTCCCTTTATTCATTACTTCTCTCCACCTTGCGGGTTTCTGCAGAACTACTACGTCAATATCCCAGGGTTGCAGTCATGCCGTCGTGACCCTTCAATTGCAGTCATTTTGTTGTAGCGATTCCACTGCCATGCTCCCATTGTAGATGCGCCTCTGTCATCATGTCATCATTACAGCTCAGTCATTCCCTTGATCACACCATTGTCATTATACCATCGGCATCATTCCAGCATAGGGATCATATTGCCGCGACAACTTGGTCACATTCAAGTTGTGTGCCCTTCGTATTGGGGGTGCACGCCGTACCATGGTGTTTTTCAGCAACAACAGGCACGAGTAGCCGGTTGGACCCGGCTCACATGCGCCACACTGACGAGGTATCACGCGAGAAGAAGAAAGAATACGGTTCGACGCCAGTTTTAGAATGTGACTGCCGGGGATTCTTCACGACCGCAGTGACTTTTCGTTGTGGGCACAGGTTCGCCCTTAATAAATATTGTTTTGTTAACCTCAACATTGTTATATTTCTGATGGAGGTGCGGGGTATGAGTCAAAGCCACACGAATGAATGTCAGCGTAGCCCCGACCACCAGCGAATCCATCCTGGGGAACTGACACCTGTGCACCAGCGGACCAGTCACAGTCTTCGAAGTGACTCGTCCGAGTTCGGCCCTCTTCTCTTCACGCCAAGGGAAACTCAAATAACGGACACCGCCACAATGACTAGCCAGGTAACACAGGCACAGCTGGTCGTAAGCCAACCTCGCAAGCCGCCAACATTCCATTGCGACTCGTTCGAAGATGTGGAAGACTGGTTGGAACTGTTCGAGAGAGTGGCGAGCTTTAATGAATGGGATGAGAGACAAATGAGTAACAAATATTTCGCCTTGGAGGACTTCGCAAAAACATGGTATGAAAACCACGCACCCTCTTTGTCCTCTTGGGAGAAATTTCGACGACAACTACTAGCAACAAATGCCAGCACAAATAAAGAAACGGCGGAAATGGCACTTCAAGCTAGGAACCAGCTCACAAACGAGAATGTGGCGATATACATCGAGGACATGTCCCGCCTGTTCAGCGTGCTGATATAAACATGAGTGATGTTACGAAGCTGCGCCATCTCATGCGTGGAGTAAACCAATAACTCTTAGCAGTTCTCGTCCACAACCCACCGTGCACGGTCGCCGAGTTCAGATACAAAGCAACAACCATCGAAAAGATGCTGGAACAGCGGGCTTAGCAATACAACCGTGAGGCAAGCTGTGCACCTGCCCATGTCTTCTACGGAGGTGTGCCAAAAACCTTGAAGCCCTGCAGGAGCTCATCCGGTCAGTAATCAGGGAAGAGCTCAACAAGTTGCAGACACCTCAGACTCCAACTGCACTATCTATCGTCGATGTTGTCCGGGGTGAACTGAGGCAGGTCATATGGGATTCAGAGTGTGAGCCACAGCCGATGTGGCGCACCCCAACGTACCCCGACGTGCCCAGGCAACCCGCGGTACACAGTAGTGGAGCAGTTGTCACGACCGTTCCCTACCCACCGACAGTACGCAGTGCACCTCGTCTGCTGGAACCACCGGCGGCCTATCCGCCTCCAGCATATAGTGCACCTTGTTTTGTGAAACAAAGACCCTGGAAAAGTGACGTCTGGCGTGACCACGAGCGCAGGCCTCTGTGTTTTCACTACGGAGAAGCGGATCACCTGTATAGGTTCTGCCTGTACCGTCAAGCTGCATTAAGGGGTTTTCCCTTAAGTGCATCATGCCCCCAAAACGGTGAACAGCCAGCAGAGATCGAAGAATACTTGTCCTTGCGCCAAAGCCCCATTACTCCTCGCCAACACCAACCACGGTCACCGTCGCCCATGCGCTACCGATCGCCTAGCCCACGCGCGTCTCCAAGATTGCCTAGGCGTCGTTCACCAAGCCCCCACCAGGAAAAGTGATGCAAGTGACCTGTGGAGCTGAGGCCGCTGATAACCAGAGTTACGAAGATCCTCCAACACTGTTCCGGAGTTGTGACGACATAATTCCAGTAAACAGGTACAGGAACAAAATGATTACATCAGATTTGCAGTTAATAGTAGACGGATGCGAGCTTAATGCCTTAGTCAACAGCGGCGCCGATTATTCGATAATAAGCTTGAAGATGGCGAAGAACCTGAAAATAGTTGTGATACAGTGGATGGGACCGCAGATACGCACAGCAGGCGGTCATCTTATTACGCCCTTTGGCCTATGCACAGCAAGACTTACGATAAAAGGCTTCCATTACGTTTCCAGCTTTATTGTACTGCCAGAATGTTCACGGGAACTTATATTGGGATTGGATTTTCTACAAGCTAACGGTGTCATAATTGCGTTTGTGTGTCTTTCTCGACAAAACATGTTTGTGTGTCTTAAAGTGTGTCTTTCTCGACAAAACAAGCTATACCCCTGGAAGAATCGGAGAAACGACGTCTTGCTGCACCGAGCGTCGTTGATGATGATGATGTAACTGTGCCGCCACGCTGCAGTATAATGGTTCTTGTGGAGAATGAAACATTTTACGACTGCAAACGGAGCTCTTTTTCAACAAAGGTATTTGTGTGGCTCGGAATCTTGTTCACTAAGCAATGGCCGTGCAAATGTCGCACTTACAAATTTCAGAAATGAATTCCAACACATGGCACAAGGAACAGCTATTACACTGGAAGCATAGCGCGCAGAAAAATGAACCACAAAGACCAGACAGGACGAGTGCTAACTTTCAACGCAGCGTTTATTGCGGAACAGGAGCATATATACGCAACTGATTCTGCCAAGAGAAAGAAGGACAAAAGTCTGGTCTTTTGTCTGTCTGGTCTTTGTGGTTCATTTTTCTGTGCGCTATGCTTCTAGTGTAACCATGTTTCACCAACCAGCCCAAGCCTATACTCTTCTGAACAGCTATTGCCTATTTCCACGAGTTCTGTGTAGTGACCGAATTTCGCAGCCTAACGACAACTGCTCTGCCAGGAGCCTGCAGTGTCAACAGATCAATTACCGTCAACCGGAGACTCCCGGAAACCCAAAAGAAACAGATGTACGTCCTGATAAAGGGCTTTTCTGACTGCTCCTCCATTTCCTCGAAGGTTCATCGCATGTCTGTTGCAAAGCACAGAATCGTAACAGAGGATGCCACAAGACCGGTACGCCAGCAACCGTATCGAGTTTCACCGAAAGAAAGGGAAATCATCAAGAAGCAAGTAGAGGAGATGCTTTCAGATGACGTTGCAGCCTTCCAGCAGTCCATCGGCTGTAAGAGTTGGAGTAGGGCATGAAATAGATGGACGACGGCATGGGCCAGCTACCGACTCATCCAGGCTAAGGACGTTGTTGAAAGGAGGGACTTGTTCTCATTGAGAACGAGGAATATGGGATTTATTTACAATATCTACATAAAGGGTGGAGAAAATTACAGTTCATCAGTCTAGCATGACTGAAAGAGAATGCACCCTGAGCGGCCACCAACGGCTGCTTAAGAACACTCTGTCCTCCCTAGATCCCTAGGTGAGAGAAAACTGCCGTTCAACCTTCGTCCAATGAGACAGCCATCGTAGCCGACCCGCCTTTGAGGGAAGGGTTCACACACCTACTTCTGCCCTTGAGGTTCACTGAACACATCGAGGTGAGAGGGTTCTTGTAGACTGGGATCTTGACCCAAGCAGGCGCCTCTTAATCCCAGAGCTGACCCCGCACAGTCAGTAGACACCGCGTCTGTCCATTGACTGTGACGACATCTGGGGCCCATGGAAAAGCACCGCAAAACATCCCCTTCCAGGAGTTCCCCAGCTCCAAGCAAACCATGAAGGCGACAATGAATCGACTAACTATACTCTGTCTGCCAAAAGTGGCTAGACATGCCGACGCTGTCGGGCTGTTGAAGAGGCCCATTTTTGTCCTTACAAAGTGAGTCGTCGCAGCGGGCTGGGAAGGGTTCAGAGGTCGCTTCTCTGTTCAGTTCAGTTCAGTTTTATTTCCTTAAAGACCCCTGTGCTAGGGGTATTACATAAGGGGTGGGTACAGTTGATAATGCAAATATAAACACAGGTATACAGAAAAAATTGAAGATCATCAAATCCCGCAGGCCAATCGTAACAGCTCCTCCATGTCTCGGAAAATCTTGACTGGCCAGTGCAGCTGGGCCGGAAAAATTAGGAAGGAACAGCGCCAACTAAGACAATCACGAGAGGAAGAACGACACAGGACAAGCGCCTTGTCCTGTGTCGTTCTCCCTCTCATGATGGTCTTAGTTGGCGCTGTTCCTTCCTAATTCAAGTATGCACCATCTAGCCAAATTAATGTTGTCCTGGGCAGGAAGAGAATGGCTGGTGGCAACGGGGGGATGTCTTGGCTTGCAGCGACCAGCTGTGATATGATGACACCGCCCCAAAACATCCAACAAGGACAGGCAACTGCAAAGCAAACCCCACAGCACGGCTGTGCGCCAAGATGATGTATCTTGGATCACACTTTAGACGCGCTAGGCTTCAAAGAAAACATAAGTGCAGAAACAAAAATGCCGCATTTTGCTATGCCAATTTTTGAAGGAATGCCATGCTGACAAATTGAGCAATCATGGAGGTCCTGCTAAATGAGAGGGTATCTTCTTGGCTTAACAAAATTAACAATAATAACCCCAAAATTTAGGCGGGATCCCTAAACGCAGAATTCAAATTAGCCTGCTCAAACCATCCACATTGCTATGCAAATTTCCCTTCTTATATCTAACGGAGAAGATGTGCTCTTGGAGAGTGAGGCTCCATCGGAAGAAGCGGTCATTCTTGTGCGACATTTGAGCAACGTCAGAGGACAGTGGTCGATCTCGAAAATGAACCTCGCTTCATACGAGTAACATGACAACTTCTGGGCTGTCCAAACGAAACAAGCACATTCCTTCTCTGAAGCGCTACAGTTAGTTTACAGCTGGCATAGAAGATAGGATGTTCCTCATTATCGTCACCAACCTGAATAAGTACCACGCCCATACCCATGTCGCTTGTGTCACACTGAACTATGAATTCCTTTGTGTACTCTGGCGCATGAAGCACAGGACGAGAAACCAATAGCGTTTTCAAACCTTGGAAAGCATTCTCTTTGTCCTTATCCCAGTGCACACTATTTGGTGCTCCCTTTCAAAGGGCGTCTGTTAAAGGACTTGCTATTTGCAAGTAATTCGGAATGTACCATTGATAGTAACCGACAAGTCCCAAAAATGAATGGATGTCTGCTTTCGTGCGCGGCTGAGAAAAATCTCAAATCGTAGCTAATTTCAGCTCGGCCGGCTGTCTCGTGCCCTGGCCGACAACATGGCCCAGATAAGTAACCTGCGAGCAGCCAAACCTACACTTTTCAGCTTTCACCGTTAAGCCGGCTTCCCTCAACTGTGAGAACACCTGTTTTAGGTGTGATACGTGCTGTTCCCAGCTGTCCGAAAAAATTGCTAAATCATCAGGATATGGCAAAGCGAACTCCTGCAAGTCTTTTAGAACAATATCCATTAACTTAGAGAAGCTAAACGGTGTGTTCTTCAGCCCGTAGCTGAGGGCGAGTGAGCGAAAAGTGCCTACAGGCGAGATAAATGTGGCATAGTGGTTGGCACTTTCTGAAAGGGGAACTTGCCAGTATCCCCGCACAAGATCTATAGTTTAAATGTATTTAGCAGCACTAACTCTTTCAATTCGTTCCTCAATGTTGGGTATCGAGTACAGCTGATCCCTAGTGATGGCATTTAACTTCCTGTGGTCAGCACATGGACGAGGGTCCTTATTAGGGGCTTCTACAAGTATTAGTGGTGACGTGCAGTCACTCACAGCTGGCTCAATAACTCTCAACTCTAGCATGCGCTGTATCTCTGCCTCCATAATTTCTCTGTCATGACGACACCCCGTAAGGCTTTGATCTTACGGGTTCAGTTGATGTCAGCTCTATTTCATGCGTTATTAGTTCGGTTCTACCTGGCCGATTGCTGAATCTGTTGAGATATTCCCCCAATTGGACTCAGCAGAACTGTACGGCGCACGATGCTGAATTTTGTGTTCTGTTTGTACAGGCGTTCCTGTGGCTGCCTGGATCCGCCCATGGCTGTTCCTTGCCATTGACCGACTCCGCATTCCGTCCATGTACAGAGACACCAACAGCATTGTGTCTGCACAATCAAGTGCGGACTACTGATGCACGCGTTTTCCCACTGAAAGCACCGCCACACGAGGACAGCTGCGCAGGGCTGCTCAAACTGGACCCCTCATTCTGCGCACGACGTAGGCGAATCACGTCACTGGAAGAGCATAAAAAGATGGATCAACCTGCTGCACCTTTCAGTGGAATCGGGGGCACCGTACGGTACACGATGCTGAATTTCGTGTTCTGCTTTGTACAGGTTGGCGAGAAACAATTTTGTAGAAGTCCTTTTAGAAGTAACTGTGTTGGATTACTGGTGCTGCCGAGTCCCCACTGCTTGTTCCAGTGTTGTGTCAACCTATGTCGTGTTACTAAAGCTTAGTGGTGACGTTGAAGAGAACCCAGGGCCCGATCAACACAAACTGGATGCGATTTTAAGCGCTGTTACTGAAATTAGGACATCACAACATCAGTTAGAGTCAGGTCTACAGAGTGTCCAAGTCAGGCTTACGGAAGTAGACACAAATCTTGCTTCTCTCCAGCTTTATAATGAAAAGGTTTAAAATTCGAGGAAGCTATTACCGCTATGAATAGGGGGATGGCTCGGTTAAGCAATAAATTAGAAGACCTGGAAAACAGAAGTCGTCGGAACAATCTAATCGTATACGGTCTTAAAGAGGGAGACAATGAAAGTCCGGCAACATTAGAAAAACGCGTTACACATGACATTTGCAAGGACATTCTTGGAGTTTAAGTTAAATCTGTTGAACGGATTCATTGTATCGGCAAGAAACGTACTGCACATGAACGCCCAGTAATCCTGTTTTGATTTCACTGAGAAAATGTGTTCTTCGAAACTGTTCCAAGTTGCAAGGTGAAAACATATCAATCTCCAAAGACTTCTCACCAGCAGTACAGGAGATGCACCGGAAACTATGGCATTCATCCCAAGAAAATCGTACCAGAGGAGACAAGGTCAAGCTAATATTTGATAAAGTGAGGATAAACAGCGATCTGTATGCCTGGAATAGCACTGAAAATAAGAGAACACTCGTGAAGCACGAAAACCGTGTGGCTTATGAAAACAGCCACTCCAGCTCATGACAACATTCACCCCAACTCTCGCTTTTGAATGCAAGGAGCGCTGTCAATAAAACCGAAAAATTAGAAGAAATAGTGCTGGTATACAGCCCCGATATAATTGTCATCACCGAAACCTGGTTGCATTCTCACATTCACGATTCAGAAGTACTTCCCAATTCCTATTCTATCGTTCATTTCGACCGCGATAGCCAGGGAGGGGGCGTTGCCATTGCTATTAAATAAGGCTTCTTTAAGAAAGACAAAGGAATACCCAAACACGAGAGTGTGTGGTGCAGTATCACTATGTTTGTTTAGTATCACTATGTCACTATGTATCACTATCTGTGTTGTTTGAGGCGCGTCAAAATTCGCTTATTGTAAAACCAGTGATAATGTTCAACTGCAACATTGAAATAGTTGATACTGTAAAAATGCTAGGAATACTTTTTCAATAAAAACATGAGCTGGGATCCTCACGTTAGCTCAGTTATGTCTCGCCTAAATAGGTGTGTTGGTGTTCTAGCAAAATTTCGCTCATACCTTCCCGCATCCGTAAAATTGTTAATTCATAACACACTCTTCTTATCACATCTTAACTATTGTTTCCTGGTTTGGGGAAATACCACATCGTCTAACACTAGCAAACTGCATGTGCTACAAAAGAAGGCATTACGTCATATCACTAGTGCTGATTACAATGCACACATTGCTAAACTGTTTCGTCAGTTTAAAATTGTTCCCGTGCCCAAACTTTACGAGTATTTTCTATGCATAAGATACAAAAAATCTGTATATAGCAGCGAGCATGCATTTCTTAGCATATCATCGTTGAAAACGAATACCATTGTATATCCATTCCGTAGTAAAGAATATTGGCACGTGCCATTTTGTCGTACTGAGCATGGGCGGCAAATGTTAGGTCATGCACTTGCAGTTCTGTTGAACAAACTAATTTTCCAGGACATTCATGTGTAAATGTGCAGCATACGTGATAGGAGAGTTCTTAATTCCATGATGTCAGTACTCTTTTTCCCCTGCTGTTAGTATTTTTATGTATCTATAATTACTGTCAAGCTGTTCGTATTACATTACATTGTATAACACTAGAGGTTAACCTGCAATGGTAAACAGTTAAAATGCCTTGTTAATTGTCGCCCTTTTTGTATGCCTTGTATATTGGGGGCTCGGGCGCTTCTCAAGTGAATTGATTTTCACTTTTAGCTTGAGCATCCCCGCATTGTAATGATGCAAATAAATTTCAACTTCAACTATCAATGGAACGTCAGTGTTCGTTGGCGGCATATACCGACGACCAAATGCACCGACTGACTATTTTGCTGAACTGCACGACTTTCTGTGCCAAAAATTACCGAGTGTACTAAGCTTATCTTAGTCGGAGACTTCAACTTAACGGGGATTGACTGGGGAAGTCTGACAATTGGTAGAAACGAGCACAGTAGTTTTGAAATGCTTCTGACTCTTACGTTTAGTTTTTCTTTAACCTAGCTTGTTAGGGAGCCAACACGTATATAAGGGCAAGCTAGCTCCATTCTTGATCTTGCTTTCGTTTCCAAGACACTTAACCCCGATATCAGTATCGAAAATGGAATCTCGGACCATAAAGTGCTTTTACTTACTTTCGATAACTTCAGTTTCAGTCGCAACCAAATCACCAGTATATCTCGTATACCTGTCAAGGATTACAGCAGGGCAGATGATGTCACTGTTATTGATTACATTGAAATAATGCTAGATAGTCTTTTACAGTCTGGATTTGAAAACGTGAATGACTTATGCTTGAAGCTGAAACGAATAGTAGCGTACTGTGATGAAACATTTATCCCACCAATAAAAAAGCGAGTAAATAGGAGGACACTTTGGACTACATGCAGCATTATCCAGCTCAACAGAAGGTTACAAAGAATGCATAAAAGGAAAACCAATGTCGATGCTATAAATGAACTTTCGCAAATGCTCAGAGCAGAAATTTTTTCAGCAAGAAGCAATTTCTTCACAAATACACTGACCAATTTTATGACACACGAGCCAAGAAAGTTCTGACATTACCTGGCAAAACGGGGGGCTTCGACGACCAAATGGAAATAGACGGAGCCGTTATGGATGATGCAAACTGTATCGTGAATGCCTTTAATCACTATTTCCAGTCTGTGTTCATCCGTGCTTCTGCCTCAAAATTCAATCAAGCGGAATATCATTCCCGCATGCCCGACCTTGTCATAAAACAATGTGGCATTCTTAACTTACTGCTACAGCTTGATGAAAAGAAATCACCTGGGCCCGACGGATTACCCAATGCTTTTCTAAAGTGACACGCCAACTGTCTCCCCTTCAAAAAATTTTCTACTTGCCCATAGAAACAGCATCCGTGCCCGCCGACTGGCTTTGTGCGAATGTGGTCCCGGTGTTAAAAAAAACGGGAATAGGCTCTTAGTAAGCATGTATAGGCCTATATCACTAACCAGCTCTTGCTGCAAGTTAATGGAGAATATTAAATTATGGGGTTTTACGTGCCAAATCCACTTACTGATTATGAGGCACGCCGAAGTGGGGGACTCCGGAAATTTCGACCACCTGCGGTTCTTTAACGTGCACCTAAATCTAAGTACACGGGTGTTTTCGCATTTCGCCCCCATCGAAATGCAGCCGCCGTGGCCGGGATTCGATCCCGCGACCTCGTGCTCAGCAGCCTAACACCGATGGAGAATATAATTAACAAAGCAGTCATAACCTACCTGGAAAGCAACAAACATTTATATGCAAACCAGCATGGCTTTAGGAAGGGACTATCAACAGTTACGCAATTACTTGAAATTACACATGACTTCGCGGCTGCTATTAACTCGTGTTGTGTCTGTTCTCTCCAGACTGCGGGGCCTTCTTCTTCGTCCCTGTCTTCAGAAGAGTGTCAAGCTGTGAAGAGGCTTCGCAGCAACTGCAAGGTCGTGATCCTTCCCGCGGACAAGGGGAACGCGACTGTTCTGTTGGACAAAGTCGACTACTCCCAGAAGATGTTGACGCTGTTAGAAGACACGAATACGTATGTTCAACTTGACCGGGATCCAACACCCAAGGTGCAAAGAGACTACCAGAAGCTTTTGGCTGATGTCTTTTGTGTGGTCCCCCCTGAACGCAAGTCACTGTATTTCACATTACTTTGTCATAATGGTTCGGCACCTGCTCTTTATGGCCTCCCCAAGGTTCACAAGCCAGGCATTCCCATGCGTCCAATTGTAGATTTTATGCATTCGCGCCTGCACAAGCTATCAGGATTTTTACATCATGCCATTTCGCCCCTTGTCGGACAACGTGCCACTCACATACGCAATTCCTACGACTTGATGGACAAAGTCCATGACGTCGTACTGGATAAAAACATCTTGGTCTCTTTTGACGTGAAATCGCTTTTCACTAGTGTGCCAATGGAACTGGCCTTGGATGTATGCAGGACCGCTCTGGAGTCGGATGCAACTCTACCCAAGAGATCGCCCATTGATGCACAAGACCTGGCTTGGCTGTTACAGTTCTGTTTATCAAACACGTACTTTACGTTCCAAAAGACTTTCCATAAACAGGTCCATGGAACGGCTATGGGAGCTTGTATATCAGTAACCGCCGCTATTGACAGTGGAAGCACTTGAAAGTCAAGCGCTCTCTTTATTCAGCCCTGCTCCGAAGGCATTTTTTCGCTACGTGGACGACTGTTTTTGCATCATTCACAAAGAAGCAGTTCAGTCGTTCACTTCGCACCTAAACAGCATGGAAGCAGCGATCCAGTTCACGGTAGAAGAGGAAGTCGACGGCAAGCTCCTGTTCCTTGATATGCTGATTGAAAGAAAGGGGCCTACTTTGTCACTCGCAGTTTTCAGAAAGCCAACTCACACAGGACGCTACTTGCATTTCGGCTCTTTGCAACCTGCTTCTCACAAAAGAGCAGCGATTTCCACGCTTCTACGACGCGCAGAGAAAATCTGCACAAGACAAGAAGACTACACAGCCGACGTAACCCTGCTACCGCGGGAACTATCAGCCTGTGGTTACCCGTGTTCTTTTTTGAATACTGTTGAATGACAAATGGCACGTCCGCAGTTACCCTATGCTGCCTCTGGTCAAATGCGCGCCGGAATACCACATACCCCGTCCACAAGTGAAGCTCTAAGCCGTATTCTGCGTTCATACAATGTTCAAGTGGCACACATTCCAAACCAGAAACTACGACAATCACTCGTCAATGTTAAGGACAAATTACCAAAAGAGAAATTCCCAGGTGTTGTGTACGTTGTCCCATGTGCGGATTGCGACTACGTGTACATTGGCAAAACTGGCGACTTTGAAAGGCTTCTTAAACAGCACAATTATGACGTCAAAAAAGAAAATGTGAAATCCAGTGCTTTGGCTGAGCATGCCGCTTCAAGTGGCCACACAATCGACTGGGGGAAGGCACGTGTCCTTGCCAGGGAAAAAGGGCTATCTCGACGCCTTTATCGTGAGTTGCTCATGGTTCAGACTACGCCACACTCTGAACAGGAGCGATGGCAATCTGCCGTCAGTGTATGCGCGTTGCCTACGTCACATGTTCAAGACTATTTAAGCGAGCTGCTCGAACACCTTTGTTTATTTTACCTGTGAACAAGGCTCCCGTGTGGGAGCCGAAACGTCATCTTTTCTTTTAAATATTTATTTGGTCGGCGTAGTGCCCTGGGTTTTTGTTTACCTTTTAACCATGGATGCAGTGTTCGTTGACTATGCAAAGGCCTTTGATTCTGTCCCACATCGGAAATTAATTGAGAAGCTTAATATTATTGGTATTAATTCAAACATAGTTTTCTGGATTGCAGCTTACCTCTCAGGCCATACTCAATATGTTGAAATAAAAAATGCCAAATCCAATAGCCTAGACGTTTGCTCTGGTGTTCCACAAGGATCAGTATTAGGACCTACAGTATTTTTAATCTATATAAATGACATTTTTTCCTGTGTCACTTCCAATGTTTTACTGAGATTATTTGCAGAAGACTCCATAGTGCACACTGCGGTTCGTTCACAAGAAGACCAAAATAATTTGCACTTAACACTAACATTGATTCTTGGTGTAAAACTTGGGATATGAAAATAAATGTAAGCAAAACGTCATCTTAAAAAGACTTAAAAAGGTGGCTGGGAGTTACGAAGTAAAAGTGGTGTTTTCGGCAAAAAACAAGATAGGTAGTGTGTGTTCTAAGGTTAAAAATAAGTTCGAAAGAAAGGATGATGCAAAGAATGAATGTAGCGTTAGACATCCGTGTAAGAACCAATTTGTTGATTGCATGAAAAACGTTGTTTATCAGATTCCTATGACGTGTGGTCAGGTATACGTAGGGCAGACTTCCAGATGCATCAACACGAGACTAAGGGAACACTTACCTAGTCTGAAAAGTCGCCCTGGTACGCATTTGGCTGTGCATTGTCAAGAACACAATTGCTCACCGTGTCTTAATGGCACCGTAATTTTGTATAGGCATAAGAAAAACCGCGAGAGAAATTGTGGAAGCGCGCTGGAATGAAAAACAAAAGGAAAAATGCATCAGCCATCCTTCTGTTTCATTGCTGGATAAAGAAAATTAGCTGTTGTCATCACATCTATAACATATTTTCATCGTAAGTGCTTGTTACACGCGCCTTGATGTTTTTATGTTGATCGGGTGCCTTTGGTGCACAGCATTCTATCTCAAGAGTTATATGCGCTATAGGCGTGCTGTGTTTGACTAGATCGCGCAGATCTGTGGGTATTTAAGCAGGAAGTTTTTCAAAAATAAAACCAGTTATTAGAAAGCGCTCGTCCGTGTGTTGCTCCTCTTCTTTGCCCCTGTCTGTTTGCGCATAAGAAGTTTTTAAATACATGTAATGAATCTGTTCCAACTAGGCCGACTCACAGTTATGCTTTAGGTGTGAATTATTCAAATTTTCATTTTTTCCTCGATCCATAGAACCATGGAACAACCTGCCCCACCATATCATGAATGATGTGTCACTTGATGCTTTTGTTGCGAATGTTGAATATTTCATTGAAGAGCAGTCCTTTTGTAAATGTGTTTGTAGCCAAAGCTTTCTTGATTATGAGTCATGAATTGTATGATTCTAGAGCTCCGCACACTTTTGATTCGACTATTTATGCAAGCTATGTGTCTTTTCATTGATGTTCCGGAACGCCAAACCTCTTGTACTACCTACTGTTCATTCCACTCCTGCCAGAGCCTGAGGAACGCTCACAGTATTATGAAATAAAAATAACTAAAACAGCCCACTCACCTCAGCTAGCTGCTCGGGTCTAAGAGCATGCGAGCTTACCGGATGTTTTAGTTCTTCCAGGTTGATTTCAGAGTTGGAGGTTGCCTTATACTCATTAAATTCGGTGCTAGTGTCATCCTGCTCTTTGATGGCACAGTTAACGACTCCGCTCCGCTCCACGTACGGCTTCATCAAATTGCAGTGGTATATCCTCACCTCCTCCCTGCGACCAGGCATTTCCAGAGCATAGTATCTGAAAGTTTGTGCAACACTTTAACGGGTCCATCCCAGTGAACTTCAAGCTTGTTCTTTCTTGAAAGTTTGAGGATCGTTACCTGGCCTCCGGCGTTAAACGTACGAAGCCTCACATTCTTGTCATAATAGAACTTGGCGTTCTTTTGAGCGACTCCCATGTTCTTTTCGACTAATCCTTGGGTTGCACTTAGCCGTTCCAGCAGATTTAACACCTATTCTACCACTGTTGGACTCTCTCCTCTTTCCTCCCACATCTCTCTCAACATTCTCAGTCGAGAACGGAGTGTCTTCCCATACACTAGTTCTGCTGGCGAGAACCCTGTAGCCTCATGAAGAACCGTTCGCAAAGCAAACAAAGAGGCCGGAAAACAGTTCTCCCAGTCCGCCTTGTGCTCGTAACAGAGCGCCCGCAAGACTCGCTTAAGCACTGGATGGATGTGTGTTTAGTGGCGCAAGGGCCAGGTATGGCCAAAGAGCACCATGACTGATAATGTTGTGTTAAGCGCTGATTTGTGAGTGGCGATGGTGGAATGTAACATGGCTGTAAAGTGGCCTAAAATCAATCAGTGTCATGGAAGCGTGAAATAGTATATAGCATAAAATTATGATAGTGATACATGTAATGGTCTGTGGATATAGTATGCGTGATAAGTGATCATGGAGCTAAAATGCAAGAATATGTAAATAGCACTTATGCCTCCGGGGGGCCTTTGAGCCCAAAGGCTGGGAGGCAGGTGCTTTCTTTTATTGCACCTACCGCAGCAGAAACCTCTGTTAGAGCCTGTGCTACGGATTTCCTGGGGCTATAATATGAAAACTATGTACATCTTTTAAAAATCGGAACAGGGATTCATGTTTAAAGAGAGGTTCTATACCTATAATCATTTGAGGATGGAGTGGAATCAGCTGCCGATGTGGTAACGGAAATTGCTTTTTCCTATTAGCGTCTAATTGAGTGCATTGCAGCAGGATGTGAAGCACGGTAAGTGGCTCACCACATTTATCACACGTGGGTGGATCGCCACCGGACAAGAGGTATGAGTGTGTGCTGTATGTGTGTCCTATCCTGAGTCTGCAAAGTGTTACTTCTGTGTGGCGATTCTTTGATACCGGCGGCCAGTTGCCAAGATACGGCTTGATAACATGTAATTTATTTTCTGTCTCTTTATCCCACAAGCGCTGCCAGAAAGCCCTTAGCTTTTTTCTTATTGAGGGCTTGAGGTCCATTACAGGGACAGTCGTGCAAGTGTTGGAAGCGTTCGCGTGGACGGATGTGGCTAGTTGGTCAGCACACACGTTTTCCTCTATCTCTCGGTGCCCCGGCACCCAGCATACGACGATATGCTGCTTGGACTCATAGGTTGTGCATAATGCTGAGTAAAGAGATAGAATTACGAGGTTTTGATATTTCCTGACAGTTTTCAAAGTACTTACGACACTCAGAGTCTGTGTATATAACTGCCTTTGGGATATTAAATTCATTAATGTGTTTAACGGCAGCCAATATCGCGTACGCCTTTGCTGCGAAAATACTTGTGTTAGGGTGCAGAACACCGGCATTTGAAAAGGATGGACCGACCGCTGCGTAAGATACGCCAGAATTACACTTCGATGCATCTGTAAAGAATTCAGGAGAGGAGTATTTGTGCTGTAACTCGAGGAAGTACATTCGTATATGCCTGACAGGCGCGTGCTTTGAAACAGCTACGAAAGATGTATCACAGTCTATTGGTTGCCACTGCCATGGTGGGGGCCGTATAGCAGGGGACATAAGGTGGTATTCAAGCAGTGGAACCCTTGTTTCTTCAGCCATGTCTCTAACACGCATGGAGAAAGGCTGTGCCACTGTGGGCCGGTTGCGGAAAAGTTGACAACTGGACAAATCGTTTATGGTGTAATACGCGGGATGCTGACTGTTTCCGTTCACTCTAAGAAAATACATGAAAGACGAATATGTTCTCTGCAGATGCAGTGACCACTCATCCGATTCAACGTACAGGCTTTCCACTGGGCTTGTTATAAAGGCGCCTGTGGACAGGCAAATTCCTAAGTGGTGGACAGGGTCTAGCATCTTTAGAGCAGTTGGAGTAGCCGACTGGTAAACTATGGCTCCATAGTCTAGTCGTGTGCGTATGAGGCTTTTGTACAAGTTCATGAGACATTTTCTATCACTGCCCCAGGTTGTGCGTGAGAGAACCTTTAAGATATTCATTGTTTTCATACATTTGTTTTTAAGATACTTTAAGTGCTGTATAAAAGTTAATTTCGCATCTAAAATTATGCCTAGAAATTTATGTTCCCTGTTTACACGCAGATGCTCATCATGCAACACAATTTCAGGATCAGGATGCAGGCCTCTTTTTCTAGAGAAAACGACACAGGTGCTTTTTTGTGGGTTCAGTCTGAACCCATTCTCATCAGCCCATTTGGAGACCTTGTTAAGACCAAGCTGAACCTGTCGCTCACAGATTGCGAGAGAACTTGATTGAAATCCTATCTGCACATCGTCAACATATGTTGAATAAAAGATGTTATGTGGTATATGTAGACGGAGAGAATTCATTTTTACTATAAAGAGCGTGCAGCTGAGCACCCCGCCCTGCGGCACTCCAGTCTCCTGTACAAATTTCCGTGACAAAACATTGCCCACTCGAACACGGAATGTCCGATTTGACAGATAGCTTTCGATAACATTGAACATATTTCCGTGTATACCTAAGTGTGAGAGGTCTCTCAATATCCCGAACCGCCACGTAGTATCATAAGCTTTCTCCATATCAAGGAATACAGATAAGAAAAACTGCTTATGGACAAAAGCTTCACGGATACGTGCCTCGATGCGTATAAGATGGTCACTGGTAGATCGGCCCTCCCGAAAACCGCACTGGTATGGATCAAGCAAATTGTTTGATTCGAGGAAGTGTAGTAGTTTTCGAAAACTTTGCAGAGGCAACTTGTTAATGCTATGGGTTACAGAGGAAGGATCCTTTCCTTGCTTTAGAATTGGGATTACAATAGCCTCCTTCCAAACAGAGGGGATCTCGCCGGAAAACCATATAATGTTGTAAAGGTAAAGGAGGGTTTCTTGTGTTTCGGGGGGTAGTTGTTTCAACATCTCATATATTATGCGGTCTGAACCTGGGGCGGATGTATTACAACAGTTCAGTGCTGCCTGCAGTTCTGCTATGGAGAATGGTTCGTTGTACGCCACACTTTTATCACATTTTCTTTGTAACTTTTGCTGTTCTATTCGCGTTTTGTTCTTTAGGAAGGTTTCGGAGTAGTGCGAGGAGCTCGATATGTATTCAAAATGTGCACCAAGAGAGTTGGCTTGATCTTTCAGACTTTCTCCGTGGCTGTTTACTAAAGGTAAGGAATATGTTTGTTGCCCGTTAACTTTCTTCACTCTATTCCAGACTTTTCTCTCATCTGTGTAAGAGTTAATGCTTGAGATAAACTTTGCCCAACTCTCTCGTCTTGCTTGTCGGCGCATTCTCCTCGCCTGTGATTTGACATGCTTAAAGTTTTCCAGGTTTTCTCCTATTGGCGAATCGCGAAGCTGCGGCCATGCTTTGTTCTGGTTGCTCCGCGCTTGCTTACATGCAACGTTCCACCAGGGAACACGCCGCTTAGAACCAGTGGCGCTCACTTGGGTAATACACTTAGAGGCGGCATCTAGTATAAAAGCCGTAAAATATGTGACAGCATCATCTATGGCTATACCGGACATCTCAGTCCACGTCATATGAGTAAGAGCTCGGTACCGTTCCCAATCGGCTGATTCAACCTTCCACCGGGGGACCTGCGGGAGAAGTTGATCTTGTTCCATCGTACTTAAGATTATTGGAAAGTGGTCACTTCCATACGGGTTATTAAGCACACTCCATTTAATATAAGGTAAAAGTGTCGGCGATAAAATGCTAAGATCTATGGCAGAATATGACTTGTTAGCAAGGTTAAAATACGTAGGCTCCTTTGTATTCAAGAGACATGCTCCAGAAGAAAAAAGCAGCTGTTCAATCACGCGAACTCGCGCATCACAGCGTGAATCGCCCCACAAACTACTGTGTGCATTAAAATCACCAAGAATCAAATAGGGCCCCGGGAACTCATCTATTAACGATTCTATGTCTCGTCTGTGAAGGTGATAATGTGGTGGTATATACAAGGAGCAGATGGTTATGAGTTTATTTGAAAGTACGGCTCGAACGGCCACTGCCTCAAGGGCCGTTTGGAGCTTTAAATGCTGACACGCTAGACTTCTGTCAGCAATAATGGCTACACCGCCAGATGATGCGACAGCATCCTCGCGGTATTTGCGAAACGTAACATACTTTCGGAGAAAGTTTGTGTGTATAGATTTTAAGCGTGTTTCCTGTAAACACAGCACTTTTGGATTGTGTTTTTGTACAAGTTCCTGCACATCATCGAGGTTTCTGAGAAGACCTCTGACGTTCCATTGAATTATTTGTGTATCCATATTGGGAGTTAATAGGTGCTGTGTGTACAGAAACAGAAGTAGTGATTATGGAAATTACAGTGATTAAATTACAGAGCCCTTTCGAGGCCCTGTAACGGGAGTTTTGCCCTTTCTGGAGCGTTCGAGCGAGCCTCGCCGCTCCTTAAGCGCTTGGTGCGCCTTGAGGACAGGTGTGTCCATTGCCTCTTGTGAGGCGCCGGACACGTGCTCTTGCGAGCGAGAAGTTTTCAGGGGGAGTCCCGCCTTGGAGGGCAAGACCCTTGCGCCCACCAGCCCGGAGGTCGATGGGGCACCCTGCGGGATTTGGCTGCGCCGGCTGTTGCCAGCGCTGGAAGGGACCTGGGAAGTTGAGGCAGCCTCGGCTACGCCCACCTTCGGTGTCGATGGTCCCTTCTCCTCGGTTGACGGAGCAGCGCTAGCTGCAACCGCCGCGGGGCCAAAAGGCGTAACTGCTGACTCACTGCTTGTGAGCCGGACAGCCACCGGAGGCCGTTGTGACGCTGCCCCCTGACGCGCCACATCGGCAAAGGTTTTCTTGGGCAGGTATGATACCCGCCTCCGTGCCTCCTTGAAAGTTATGTTTTCCTTGACTCTGATTGTAACGATTTCCTTTTCTTTTTTCCAGGAAGGGCACGACCGCGAGTACGAGGCGTGCTCGCCATCACAATTAACACAATGTGGAGTGTTCTGGCACATTTCGGAGGAATGTTCTTTGTCACTGCACTTGGCACAAGTCAGATGGCCTCGACAGTTCTGTGAACTGTGGCCGAAACGTTGGCACTTAAAGCATCTGAGAGGATTGGGAACGTATGGTCGAACACGAAGTTTGATATAACCGGCCTCGATGGACTCCGGGAGGACACTTGAACCGAAAGTGTGTATCAGGTGCTTCGTCTTGATCTCTTTACCATCTCGCCTGATCTTAATTCGTTAACACTTATGACATTCTGTTCACTGAAGCCCTCCAAGAGTTCAGCCTCAGTGAGCTCCATCAAGTCATCGTCGGAGACAACACCACGGGTGGTGTTCATCGTGCGGCGCGGGGTTATAATTACTTGGGTTCAACGACACTAGTTTTGACAATTTTTCATATTGTTTCTGATCGCGGAGCTCCAAGAGGAGATCACCGCTTGCCATCCTCGACGCCTTATAACCTGGACCAAAGATTTCAGTCAATGACTTGGAAACAAGGAAGGGTGAAATTGTTCGCACTGGTTTGTCTGGTTTTGCAGAGTGAATGACATGGAAACGCGGGAAGGATTCTTTTTGTCGGCCAAAAAACTGGAAAATTTCATCGGTGCGCCCTCTTTTCTGAGGGCGATCAGGCAGTTGAGGGAAGGAGTTATCCATAGAGGAATGTGTAGTTTTCGGCAATAACGCCAGCCACCCACCGTGGAGCCCTACAAGGGGACGCTACAGGAACTGTAAATACAGGTCTTGCAAACGCTAGCTGTACGTAATTACTATAACCGAATATGAAATAACCTAGGTTGGCTATTCACACAAGCTTAACCCTTGCCGCCTGGAAAAATTGGAAGTAAACGGAAGGTAGGAGAGGACAGGAAAGGTGAAAAAGTCAGAGAAAGATGAAGGCTGGAGGGAGAGAGAGAGAGACAGGAAAAGGCAACTACAGATTTCCCCCGGGTGGGTCAGTCCGGGGGTGCCGTCTACGTGAAGCAGAGGCCAAAGAGGTGTGTTGCCTCCTCCGGGGGCCTTAAAGGTCCAAACACCCAGCATCAGCTCAACCCCCAGGATGCCCCTTTCCCCGGACACGGCTAAGCCGCGCACGACTAAGCCGCGCAAGCCGTGCTCGGGTCCGTGGTGTCGCAACACACCAAACGCCTGCTGACGCAGACACCCCTGCGGGGTCGCTTAAGCACTGAATGCCACCTCTCTACACTATTTGGCTGAGGGTGATAGATGGAACTGTGTATCAACTTTACCCCGTACTTTTGTAAGAATGTGGAAGTCAGTGAGCTGGTGAATACTGACCCTTGATCCACCTGAATTTCAGCTGGAAACCCAAATCGTGCGAATACTGACAAAAGCGCGTCTACTACTTCGGTGGAGCTGAGCTCTTTCAGAGGGATTGCTTCCGGAAACTTTGTAGCCGGACACAGCATGGTAAACAAGTACCTCTAACCCGACTTTGTCTTTGGTAGAGACCCTACCGTGTCTATCACAAGTCATCTGAAAGGTTCTGAAATTAAGAGCACTACCTTTAGTGGGGCTTTCCAGGTTTTTCTTGGTTTACCCGAGCGCTGGCAGGCGTCGCATGATCTTACAAAGTTTTCTACGTCTTTGAATCAGCCAGGCTAGTATTCCATAAGCAATCTTTCCTTCGATTTGTTTATGCCTAGGTGGCCAGACCACCCATTTATATGACAGAGACTCAAAAGGTCCTCCTTGTACTTAGTAGGTACGACTAACTGATCTAGAATCCTGCCCTTTTGGTCTCTGTAGTGCTGATACAACAATCCTCCTCTCTCTTGTATTGTCACATTGCGCCTAGCAATGCCTTCTTTAGCTGTGTGATGCAATTTAGCTAAGCTGTCATCATTCTTTTGCTCGGCTGCCAGTGATTCTCTGTCGACACGTAAGAGCTGATCAAAGTTCTTTGAAGCTGGTAATAGAAACGATCCTGTCTCACTTTTGAGTGCGGCAGCTGGCTCTTCCTGCAGGCATGAACTTTCACACCCTAGTGATATGCTCTCACTGAGCTGGTCAGCTGGCAGGGTTTCCTCAATCATGTTTTTGTCCCTCGAGCCTTGCTCGGATTCGGTTACTGAAGCTACCTCTTTTGCTACTTTTGCTCGAGCAGCTTTTGCATTTTCAGCCAAAAGAGATGCGATTTTACGAGCTTGGCCTCGCGTCAACGCCTGTACTACGCCCTCTCCCAGTTAAACCCTTTGTCACGCAGTAACTGATCCAAACGAGTCGATAAATGTAAGGGTAGTGCAGCGACAAGAATTTGGAAACTGCAGCCTCAGTCACAAGCTCCCTGAGCAGTCCAGTGATTTTGACTTTGGCCATGGGCAGACACACGCTGTGTTCTTCTACAACCTGTTTGATCCATGCTACTTCTCCCGTGAAGTCATCTACCGTCACGTAAGATGGATAGACAGTGTCCATAGTGGCGGCACTGTCTTGCAGCACCTGGCATGGTTTCTCATTAACTTGCACGTTGTGAAGATATGGACTTGGAAGTTTCAGTTTCAGTTTCTGTTTGCCCTTACACGCCGCCAGTGGCGGCAGTGTTGTCACCTGTATATATACATGCTTCTGCATAAAGAGTGCTAGTTCCGTTGCGGCCGTGACTGTATTCGTGGTTCATCTGCAGCTACCACCGAAATACAACAATGGCGACGAAGATGGGACCTTTTCGAAGGGCGTAACCGCGGCTGCAACTTTAGTACGCCATGAGCTGCATCATGCTCGCTTCGCCGCCCCCCTTCTTGCCTGTACCCGGCCGCCCTCCTGTTCCCTGGCCGCAATGGTACTGGATGTTCGAGAACTTCCTGCTGGCATCAGGTGCATCCGACTTCAAGCCCGAAAGTCGCAAGGCCCTGCTGATACACAGCCTCAGCATTGAGGGTCAACGTGTCTTCTCCAGCCTACTGCTTACGTCGGATGCCGCCCAGAGCAGTGAGTCAGCTGCCGGTGGTAAACGTAGTAAGGATAGTGGGGACGCCGCTCAGTCTTCCGTTTATGACGAAGCTATCGAAACCCTAAAGCAACATTTCACAAGCTGTTGTCGTGGAAAGGCACCGGTTTCGCCGTCGTATGCAACCGGGGGAGTCTGTATAGGAGTATGTTGCTGCACTACGTGCTCTCGCGGTAGCATGTTCTTATGTGTCTCTGGAATACTCACTTCGTGACCAGTTTGTGAAAGGGGTCGCGTCCCAGCACCTTCGCGAACGCCTTCTTGAGGGCTCGACCCTCTCGTTCTCCCGAGCAGCGGCATTAGCTTCACAAGTCGAACAGGCCAATGAGGACATTCGAGAATTTGCTTCCGGCAATGTGCAGCGCATATCAGGGCACTCTCGCTTGGTGCTATACCACCATAAAAGCGCTGGAACGCACCACCCTCCGCGTAACGACGCGCCCCTACGTGAACCTCCTACGGAGGCGAGCCTGCAGCATGACAGCCGCCAACCTGCCTCGTATCTGCGCCCATACAACTCGTCCTCTCACTGCTATCATTGTGGTTCGCGCCAGCACCGTGCCGCATCACCCCCCTGCCCAGCCCAAGGTCAACATTGCTATCATTGTGGTCTCATTGGTCACTTCAGCGCAGTATGCAACAAGAAGCGACAGGCCGAAGCGGTTCGTGAGCTTAGCGAACAGACATTGCCCGACAATGAAACCTTGCCCAACAGTGAAACTGACAATGAAGCTGTGAGCATTCTATGTGTGACCGCGTCCAGCCGCGCTGGAATTCTAGTCAAGGTAGCAGTTGGTCACATGACTTTAACATTCCTTATCGACTCGGGATCTTCAGTCTCCATTCTAGTGGGGGATCTTTTGGATAAACATTTTGCCGAACAGGTGCTGCTATCCGCACCCCATGTGCAACTGTTAGATTATTCAAAAAAGCCTATTCCAGTGCGAGGATGCTTTCTTTCGAAAGTCGCACACAAGGAACGCGAGGCGTCCCTTCTGTTCTATGTTGTCTCGCAAGGTACATCGCTTCTGGGTGTCGACGCTATTATGGCTCTTGACTTCTAGATTGATGGCTCGTCCCTCCGCTGCCTTGAGACTACTATGTCAACTAATAGTGCTACCAACGTACAAGTTCCAGTTCAGGAACCAGTTTAATCTGCACATCTTCCAGCACAGTTGCGCAATGAATTTGCATGTCTTTACCGACTCCACCCTCGGCCTAGCAAATGGGTTTGTACATCGTGTCAAAGTACGGCTCTCGATTCCGCACATTGTAGCAAAACTTCGCCGCCTTCCTCTTTCACTCCAAGCTAGGGTATCTGAGGAACTTCGTCGGCTAGAGCAGTTGGGCGTGATAGAGTGCATTAACGCTTCAGAATGGGTGTCTCCGATTGTTGTTGTTTAAAAGAAGGATGGAGGCATTCGTGTTTGTGTGGACTTACGAGAGCCTAATAAAGCTGTCGTGACGGATAGCTTCCCTCTTCCACATACCGAAGAACTCCTCCACAGTCTTGTTGGGGCAACGCAATTTTCGAAGCTAGATCTCGAGTCGGCCTATTACCAGGTTTTGCTCAATTCTGAAAGCCGTGACTTGACCGCTTTCATAACTCACTATGGCCTCTTCCGCTTCAAACGCGTTTGGTTCGGGTTGGCATCCGCCCCCGCTGCATTTTAACAAATGATGTCGAAAATCCTTCAAGGATGTTCTGGTGTTTTGTTCTATATCAATGACATCATTGTTTTTCGGGAAGAACGAACAGGAACACTTGGCCAACCTGACCACTGTACTGCGGGGCATTAAGGAAGCAGGGCTCAAGTTGAATGACAAGTGCCTATTTGGTGTACAGGAACTTTCCTTCTTGGGACACAGGATCACACCGCAAGGCATCTCTCCTTTGCCAGAGAAAATTGTTTCCATTATTAATACTCCGGCGCCCACTGATAATACTAGTCTGCGCTCTTTCCTCGGACTGATCGAGTATTATGCCAAGTTCGCTCCCAGGCTTGCTGACGTGGTAGAACCAATGCGAGCTCTTCTCCGGAAGAACCAGCCATTAATATGGAATGATGCTGTAGACGTCAGTTTCGCCCAGGTGAGGTTTCTGCTCTCTTCCAGCAAAGTCCTGCACATGTTTGATGCGTCCCTTTTGGTTGTAGTGTCCACTGACGCGTCCGACTGCGGACTGGGAGCTGTTCTCCAGCAGGTTGATGGCCACATGCTGCGAACTGTTGCCTTTGCTTCATGCACACTTTCACCTGCAGAGAAGAAATGCGGAGTTGGAGAGCGTGAAGCGCTGGCATGTGTTTGGGCCTGTGAGCATTGGCATACGTACTTGTGGGGACGGCATTTCACGTTGTGCACGGACCACCAAGCTCTGGTGTCGCTGCTCTCTTCTCAAGGCACTGGGCGCCGCCCCCTTCGCATTGCACGCTGGTCTGAACGGCTGCTTCGCTACAATTATACAGTAGAGTATCGGAAGGGGTCTCAAAACCAGGTGGTGGATGCCCTTTCCCGCCATCCAGTTCCGTCTCCACAGGAAAATGTTTCATTTGATGAGGTTGTGTCCTTTGTTGAGTTACCGTGCCTCACTAAAGAGCAGTTTCAACAGGCCCTTCGTGATGACTGCATGTTAGAACAAGTCAAGATCTATGTCGCCACATCTTGGCCTGCACATAAGATGCTCTCGGGCGAACTTCAGCCTTTCTTCTTGGTACGTGAAGAATTGTCCGTCGTTGACAACCTGCTTCTGCGCAGCAAACGAATCGTCGTTCCCTTTCTCTCACGCCGCAGGTAATCACTGCTGCCCATGAAGCTCACCCTGGTATAGTTTGAACAAAAGCTCTGCTACGAGAGCGGTACTGGTAGCCAGGCATGGACAGGCAAGTGGAGCTTTCTATCCAGAACTGCAGCATGTCAGATGGCTGACAAAAGTACCAAGACTGCTGCTACCCCCTGCAGCCAGTACCCCTGCCCGAGCATCCATTGCAGAAGCTTGCTGTTGACATCGTCGGCCCTATAGAGAGAGCCCCACATGACTGCAGATACACCATTAGGCTCATAGACTATTTTTCCAAATGGCCAGATGTTCAATTCTGCAGTGAAGTATCCTCCCACACCGTCATAAACTTTTTGCTTCACGTGTTCGCCCGTGAAGGCTATCCGGACGTGTTGGTGTCCGACAACAGGCCCCAGTTCTCAACTAGGGAGTTCATTGAGTTCCTCAAAGATCGCGCCATCTGCCTTGTGCACTCTTCCATTTACTACCCCTAAGCGAACGGACTTGTCGAGCGGTTTAACCGGGTCTTCAAGAATTTTGTGCAGGTCGCTATGCTGGAACAGCGTCCGCTTCGCCAAGCGGTAACCGAGTATTTGGGCATATATCGCTGCACGCCACATGCCACTACGGGAGTTGCACCGTCTGTTCTTCTACACGGACGGCGACCAAGAAGACGCCTTGACGTTGTGGGTCACCCGTCACCAGCTTTCTTCAGCGATCCTGTTTCCGAACTTCATCATCTGCGCCAACGAATTAAGAGCAAGCAAGACTACAGCAAAGAGCACACAGCCCATCGCAGGGCCGCGAAGAAGACAACAGTGTCTGTTGGTGATTACGTCAGAATTAAAAAACCTGGAATATCGGTTAAGGGAGACTTCGCGTTTAGCCACCCGAGAAAGGTACCTAATCCGTCAACAAGGTCTATCTTCGTTTCGGCTTGATGATGGACGAACCTGGAACGCGTCGATGCTATCCAGGGTACCTGCAGCTTCAGCCACATGGAATCTGCAGCATAATGCCGTTTCCGAACCCATGACTCCATCGTCGGCATCTCAGCAATCCAACGATTACGCCTCAACTGCTCGACCCGAAGCCTCACCAGCTACGCCTCCGCTACGAGCTCCAGCGTTAGCTGCGTCGGATGACCGTGTGCTTCAACGTCGGGTCCAACCACCGAGGAACAGAAGGCCTCCAGATCGATACCGGGACCACATGTAGCTTGTGTGCTAGGTGCAGACGGGTGCAGTGTCAGAACTTGAGTGCTGCATGAACTATGTGCAGATGGCTGTGTGTCTCTGCGAGCAATTTGTGCTTTTTTGCTTTGTCTTTTTGGCGTTGCTTGTCCTAGGCCATGCTGCTATTCCATACAGTATCATTAGCGATGAGCACATGACATGTATGGTTGAAGATATTTGTCATCATCATCATCATCAGCCTGGTTATGCCCACTGCAGGGCAAAGGCCTCTCCCATACTTCTCCAACTACCCCGGTCATGTACTAATTGTGGCCATGTTGTCCCTGCAAACTTCTTAATCTCATCCGCCCACCTAACTTTCTGCCGCCCTCTGCTACACTTTCCTTCCTTTGGAATCCATTCCGTAACTCTTAATGACCATCGGTTATCTTCCCTCCTCATTACGTGTCCTGCCCATGCCCATTTCTTTTTCTTGATTTCAACTAAGATATCATTAACTCGCGTTTGTTCCCTCACCCAATCTGCTCTTTTCTTATCCCTTAACGTTACACCTATCATTCTTCTTTGCATAGCTCGTTGCGTCGTCCTCAATTTAAGTAGAACTCTTTTCGTAATCCTCCAGGTTTCTGCCCCATATGTGAGTACTGGTAAGACACAGCTGTTAAAAATTTTTCTCGTGAGGGATAACGGCAACCTGCTGTTCATGATCTGAGAATGCCTGCCAAACGCAACCCAGCCCATTCTTATTCTTCTGATTATTTCAGTCTCATGATCCGGATCTGCAGTCACTACCTGTCCCAAGTAGATGTATTCCCTTAGCACTTCCAGTGCCTCACTACCTATTGTAAACTGCTGTTCCCTTCTGAGACTGTTAAACATTACTTTAGTTTTCTGCAGATTAATTTTTAGACCCACCCTTCGGCTTTGCCTCTCCAGGTCAGTGAGCATGCATTGCAGTTGGTCCCCTGAGTTACTAAGCAAGGCAATATCATCAGCGAATCGCAAGTTACTAAGGTATTCTCCATTAACTCTTATCCCCAATTCTTCCCAATCCAGGTCTCTGAATACCTCCTGTAAACACGCTGTGAATAGCATTGGAGAGATCGTATCTCCCTGCCTGACGCCTTTCTTTATTGGGATTTTGTTGCTTTCTTTATGGAGGACTACGGTGGCTGTGGAGCCGCTATAGATATTTTTCAGTATTTTTACATACGGCTCGTCTACACTCCGATTCCGCAATGCCTCCATGACTGCTGAGGCTGAATCAAACTCGACTGAATCAAACTCTTCCTCGTAATCAATGAAAGCTATATATAAAGGTTGGTTATATTCCGCACATTTTTCTATCACCTGATTGATAGTGTGAATATGGTCTATTGTTGAGTAGCCTTTACGGAATCCTGCCTGGTCCTTTGGTTGACAGAAGTCTAAGGTGTTCCTGATTCTATTTGCAAGTACCTTAGTAAATACTTTGTAGGCAACGAACAGTAAACTGATCGGTCTATAATTTTTCAAGTGTTTGGCGTCCCCTTTCTTATGGATTAGGATTATATTAGCGTTTTTCCAAGATTCCGGTACGCTCGAAGTCCTGAGGCATTGCGTATACAGGGTGGCCAGTTTCTCTAGAACAATCTGCCCACCATCCTTCAATAAATCTGCTGTTACCTGATCCTCCCCAGCTGCCTTCCCCCTTTGCCTAGCTCCCAAGGCTTTCTTTACTTCTTCCGGTGTTACCTGTGGGATTTCGAATTCCTCTAGACTATTCTCTCTCCCATTATCATCGTGGGTGCCACTGGTACTGTATAAATCTCTATAGAACTCCTCAGCCACTTGAACTATCTCATCCATATTAGTAATGATATTGCCGGCTTTGTCTCTTAGCGCATACATCTCATTCTTGCTAATTCCTAGTTTCTTCTTCACTGCTTTTAGGCTTCCTCCGTTCCTGAGAGCATGTTCAATTCTATCCTTATTATAATTCCTTATGTCACCTGTCTTACGCTTGTTGATTAACTTCGAAAGTTCTGTAAGTTCTATTCTAGCTGTAGGGTTAGAGGCTTTCATATTTGTAATTAATTGCAAATACTGTGTATATATATATATATATATATATATATATATATATATATATATAACAATACTAATCTATTAATTATTAGCTACCTTGTTCTTGTAAGGAGGGGAATATGTAGTATCTCAGTTTCAGTTTCTGTCTGCCCTTACACGCCGCCAGTGTAGTCACCTGTATATATACATGCCTCTGAATAAAGAGTGCTAGTTCCGTTGCGGCCGTGACTGTATTCGTGGTTCATCGGCGGCTACCGCCGAAATAGAACAAGATGCACCCCTTCATTTACCATCGTCCCGCGCAACTCACAGAATGGATACCGGCTCAGCACACCCCATCCGCCGGAAGCCCTACAGAGTGTCATCGTCTGAGCGCAAAGTTATTGCAGAGCAAGTCAAGGAGATGATGAACAAAGGCGTCGTTCAAGAGTCGTCTAGTCCATGGGCAGCCCCAGTAATCCTGGTCCGAAAAAAAAATGGCTCCTGGAGATTCTGCGTGGACTACAGATATCTAAACGCAGTGACAAAGAAGGATGTCTATCCACTACCACGAATTGATGACGTCATTGATTGCTTACATGCTGCTTCTTACTTCTCAACACTTGATTTGCGATCGGGGTATTGGCAAATACCTATGGACCCTGCCAACAAGTAAAAGACCGCTTTCGTGACTCCAGATGGCCTATTCTAATTTAATGTTATGCCTTTTGGCCTTTGCAATGCTCCTGCCACCTTTGAAAGATTCATGGACACAGTACTACGTGGTCTAAAGTGGGAGATATGCATGTGTTACCTCGATGTTGTAATCTTTGGCCGCACGTTTGAAGAACATAATGAATGCCTCAGCCTCGTTCTTGACTGCATTGAGAAAGCTGGACTGGTTCTAAACTCAAAAAAGTGTCGGTTCGGCGAACGTCAAACACTGGTCCTGGGACACTTAGTCGACAAGGATGGCGTCAGACCCGATCCTCATAAGACTGAAGCGGTGAGCACCTTCAAGCCACCGCAGTCAGCACGAGAACTCCGCTCATTCATTGGCCTATGTTTGTATTTTCGTCGTTTTGTTCCCCAGTTTGCCAACATTGTTTACCGGTTGACAAGTATTTTGCGACAAAATGCATCCTTCAATTGGACACATCAGTGTCATGTGCATCATTCTCTCAACTGAAGTTTATACTAATGTCAGCACCCCTCTTGCGTCACTTCGATCCATCCTGCCCGACTGAAGTTCACACTGATGCTCGTGGAATCGGCATAGAAGCGGTGCTTGTACGTCACAGTGGCGCACAACATATCACATATGCCAGCCTTTGCCTGAGCAAGTCTGAACGCAATTATACGGTTATGGAACAGGAATGCCTGACAGCCGTTTTCGCCATACAAAAGTTTCGGTGTTATCTTTACGGCAGACCATTCAAGATTATCACCGACCATCATTCTTTATGCTGGCTGGTCGGTTTGCGTGATCCCTCTGGTCGCCTCGCATGTTGGGCGCTGCACCTCCAGGAATACGACTTTGTGGTATCGTACAAGAGTGGCCGACGTCACGCTGACGCAGACTGCCTCTCTCGGGTTTCTCTTACGACTACTGACTGCGATGCTGAGAATTTTGACGACTGTCTCGCTATTGTTACTTCTACATTCCCTGATGCGGCAGACTTTCAGCGAGAACGGAATGATATTACCCTCGATCCGCTTTTTGTCGCCGCACATACTTCTAAAGGCAGCGGTCGCTTTACTGCCCGTGATAAATTGCTTTACAAAACTAATTACTCCGGGCACGGAGTGCGTTTTCTGCTTGTTGTACCCAACAGTCTCCGCTCCAACGTTCTACACGCCATGCTTGATGATGTGACATCCGGCCATTTCGGCTTCGTACGAACGCTGCACCGCACGCAGGAGCGCTTTTACTGGCCCAAGATGCACGAAACAACCAAGCGCTATGTCGCTAGTTGTGAAACGTGCCAACGTCACAAGCAACCGACCACCGCAGCCCCGGGTCCCCTTCGGCCATTGACACCGCCCAGTATGCCGTTCGAGCAAGTAGGCATTGACCTTTTGGATCCATTCCCGTTATCTAACAACAAGAACCGTTGGATAATTGTCTGCATAGACCATCTTACACGATATGCAGAAACTGCAGCCGTACCATCTTCCACCGCTGCTTGCGTAGCGGTCTTCCTGCTGCGTTCCGTGGTCCTTCGTCATGGCCCACCACGTGTCATCATCAGCAACCATGGTCGCCAGTTCACTGCTGATGCCATTGAAGAGTTACTTCGTTTGTGCACTGCACAGTTCCATCATTCCACGCTGTATTATCCACAGACCAATGGCCTCGTTGAAAGGACGAACAGAATGCTGACCAACATGCTTGCCATGTACGTCTCCTCCAATCATAAGAACTGGGACGACGTGCTTCCATTCATCACTTACACATACAACAGGGCGAAACACGAAACCACGAACTATAGCCCATATCATCTCCTGTATGCAAGGTTACCGTGAAGCCCTCTGGACACTTTCTTACCCTTCGTACTGCACAGTGACGATTCTGTATCAAAGACTGTGTCTCGCAGAAGAAGCCAGTTGAATAGCTCATCTTCGTACTCTGGCCTCGCAAAGTCGTTCGCAAGAGCGATACGACGACTGTCACGTACAAGTATCGTTGGAAAAAAGGTGACTTGGTCCTTCTTTGGACACCGCAATGCAAGCGTGGATTGTGCCAAAAGTTCTTGTCACAATATTCAGGCCCACTTGTCGTGGACCGCCTGAGAGAACTCACATCATAGCTCGCCTCCTGTGCAATGGCTGGCGATCAAGCAGAACTCAGCTGACTCCTATTGCTCGCCTGAAACCTTTCTACCCTGCTTGTCCATCCCGACTCGCCCCACGGGCTTCGTCTGCTTGTGGGGAAATGTAACGGATACGAAAGGCGCGGACAAGAAGAGAGAAGAGAATACGAAGAGAATGAGGAGTTTGAGAGGCCAGGCTGCGCTACGATCACGTTACGATCATCGTCCACCTCTTGTAAATAAAACCATTTCTTCGCAGCTCTTCGTAACAATACGTATAGCATACTTTTTCCCAGAAATGAATAAACCTTACTGCAGCAGAAGCTTGATGTGGGCGAGCTGGTTTTGCATACTTGACACAAACCTTACTGCACAAAGCATTTGAACAAATATTAATGTGAGATATCAATATACTTCAACACACTGTTTCAGAGAGGACACTTAGTGTCCTGAGGACATCCTCTAATATTATAAACATCTCGGTTTTTACAACGTCCTTAGGATGACATTCGCTGGTTCATCTCGACAGCATTTCTCGCAGGACCTGTTCAAGGAGTACAGACACAAAATTTCAGTCAGGATAATTTGTGTGAGCACTTTCTTTGGGTAGCCAGACCATCTACAATATATAAAGGGCAAATGAAGCATAGCTGTGCTACTCGCTGGGCCCGTTTGTTCATACTGATGCTTGAGAAAAACCAGAAAAAAAAAACTTAGATGCAAACACGAAGGAAAGAAGCGACACCACAACGATGGACTAGCAGCCGACATATATTGAAAAATGGACCATCCCTCGAACACCAAGCTGCCAAAGCATGCACAATGCTAGGTACAAAATTCTTTAAATTGATAGATACAGAATTTGCTCTTTCTCTTTCTAGTTCCTTATATTTAAAACTCAGCTGTTGAGGAAAGCTATCTCTATCGCTCAGAGATTGAAGGAACACTAATGCATTTTTCTTCCTCTTGTTCAGCGATATGAAATGCCTTAAGTATTTCTCTTAGGTTTTTCTCCTGCCTCTGCCGAGAATTGCTACATTAAAAAAAAAAATGGTGCACAGTCACACTTATGACAGTGAAAAGCCAGGTGTCCAGCTCCTTCAGAGTTGGTCAATGCATAGCTATAAGCAATACATAGCTTATCAAAAAGAAAGTAATCACCAGGGAGGTGATTCATTCCTGAGGTGTTCATTCCTGTACATGACAGAATCAGAAGTGTACCTGTTGTGTCCGTGATTAAGTTCGGGTTTTGGTAATCGGATGCGAACGGGTGCAGCCACATAGTGGGAGTGTCGAACTACACGTGAACGTTCCCCATTGTGTCGATGGGTGGCGCCACATCCCTGGCAAGCCCTGTTGTGGGACAGTCACGTGGACAGTGTGTTCGCGCCAAGTGATGTTGTGTGGTCGCCATATCTCTGACAAGGCTACGTTCATTATGTGTACTACGTGCGGAATAAAGTAATTCCCAGTACATAACAGTACTGTTACACTGTGATGTTTCTTCAGAATGTATTTGGTGCAGAATATTGGTTTCTGGTGGTAACAGCTTAGTGGTGGGATCGCTTCACAGGCCCCCATCTTCAACAAGCATATAACTATTTCACAGCTTTGCACAATCGGTGTTGGTCTTATCGGAAAGTATTTTACTTGGGGGCGATTTTAACATGCCTGAAGTTGTATGGCATGACCGCTATCCTGTAGCGACGAGCGCTTCGGCACTTCACTTGGCCTTCATTGAACTAACACGAAACAATGAACTTGCTCAGTTAGTAAATTTCCCAACGCGTTATGTTTCAGCTAAAGACAGTATGTTTGACTTGTTGTTTAGCAACAATGATGATTTAGTTGAAGCAGTTACGGCAGCCCCAGGAATAAGTGATAACGAGGTCGTAAATGCAACAATAGTGTCCAAGAAGTTACAGGTTAGCAAGAATTGCCCGAGAAAGATTTTTGTTTATGAACAGGGGAATTATAATGCCATAGATGAAGAGTTACACTTATTCCTGCCAGTATTGTTGGAATACAGCAATCAGTACAGCATGGAAAGATTATGGGCTCTGTTCAGAGACAAAATCCTGTCTTTGGTCGCTAAATACATTCCCTTAAGAGTGACATCATCTAGACGTAGAATGGATAAACCTTGGATTAACAAAGAACTGCGTCTGTCAATAAGAAAGAAAACCGGAGTATACAAGGCATCCAAGATAGCACCAAGTCAGAACTTATATGACAAGCTTAAAACTAACTGAAAACTTGAAACAAGAATTAAAGGTAGCAAAAAGAACATACTTGTCGTCACTAGCTGATAAAATAAGATCTAATCCTAAGGAGCTATGGCGATACGTCAAAAGTAACAGAAAAGACAGTGTTGGCGTTCCGGCTCTCCGGCATGAAAATGATATGTTAACTGATGACACAAAAAAAGCAGATTGCGTTAACGAATATTTTCACTCCGTCTTTACAGCATGTTGGCATACTCCGATACCTGAATTACACGAACAATTACCTCAAATGCATGACATCGTTTTAAATGAGGTTGGAATTAGGGCTCTGTTGGGCCACATTAATCCTCATTCTGCTCATGGTCCGGATGGTATATCAAATGACGTCTTGAAGCGCTGTTCCCACAGTATTGCTCCCATGTTGATTGAATTTATTAAGTCAATAAATTCTCAAAGATTACCTAGTGACTGGAAAATGGCCAATGTAACTCCTATATTTAAAAGTGGTTGTCGTGATTTGGCAAGCAGTTACAGAACGGTGTCTTTGACATCTGTTTGTTCTAAAACACTAGAACATGTTATTTACTCTGGTCTTATTAAGCATCTTCACGACCATGATTTTTTCATCCCAACCCAGCATGGATTTCGCATGGGATTATCCTGTACCACTCAACTTACTGAATTCATACACGATGTTGCACTTGGGCTTTAACAATAGTACACAGACAGATGCTATCTTTATTGATTTTCGAAAGGCGTTTGATGTAGTCCCGCACGACTTACTTACAAACTCATTTCTTGGCTTCCCCGATTCACTTTATGGTTGGTTAAAGATTATTTGTATAAACAGCAGCAAAAAGTGGTTCTGAACGGTGCGACGTCGAGAACGGTTAATGTTTTATCAGGTGTGCCTCAAGGGTCCGTCCTTGGGCCGTTGCTGTTCCTCATAATTATCAATGATTTAAGTGAAGGCTGTGTTTCAAATATCAGATTGTATGCGAATGATTGCGTTGTGTACCACCCTGTGTCATGTGCTGAACATACGAGTGTGTTGCAGTTTGATCTAGAAAAAATTTGTTCCTGGTGTGCTAAATGAAAAATGGGTGGAATCTAGGGTGGAAAAAATCTAGGGTGGAAGTTGCTGTCCACACGCAGAAAAATAATCAGGTTAAAGCTTTTACACAACATTAACAGCAGTAACACAGGAATCGATACGACTGTACTATATTTAAAACCACCTCATTATCAGTATAAGAGACGCGATAATTCCAAGAAAATAGGGGCCTACTGTTATATTAAGTTTCGTTATTCATTTCAGTTCTTTATTCCCGAGGGGGCACTTCTGTTCTTCATTATATATATTCGTTGTATATGTTAAATAAACGGCTTTTACTTCGGGACGGCTGGAGTCTGACTTCCACCTTCGGTCAACACCACATTGGCGACGAGGATGTCGTGAACGTACCCCCAGCCCCGCTGCGCCGTCCGTATCCGCCACCATGAGCTTTACCGGGCTTGCTCCGCCACCGTTTTTCCTTCTGACGCCCGGCCGTCCCTCATTGCCATGGGAGCAGTGGGAGCAGATGTTCAACGTGTACTTGCTGGCATCCGGAGCCGCCGCATTCAAGCCGGAGCAACGCAAGGCTATTCTTTTGCATTGTTTGGGGGCAGAGGGCCAACGTATTTATCAGACGCTACATGCAGGGACGAGCGTCGCAGCACTGGCCGCGCCAAGTGCCGCAGCACACGCCGATGACAAGTCTGTCGTGGCCCCTCCTGACGAATACGACTCTGCACTTGCCGCATTATGGCACCAGTTTTCAACGTCGCGCAACGTTATCATCGAGCGCCATCGCTTTCACCGCCGTAGCCAACACACAGGCGAGTCCGTTCATGACTTTGTTGCCGCTCTACGGGAGCTAGCGTCACATTGTTCGTTTGCCTCGCAAGATGATGCTTTGCGGGACCAATTCGTTGCCGGCGTAGCTTCCACTCGCATACGTGAGCGGTTACTGCTCACGTATGCGTATTCAACTTCACGGACTCGGCCTTGCATTTGGGTTAGCTTGCGGTTGCACACCCTTTGAAAGTGGCCCTTGTGACTGCAAAACGAACAAGTCTTGCCATGCGCTGGGCACTGTGGCGCTGACGTGATGTGGTCCCGCGAACCGCATGAGAAACAATGTGGCGAGCCGGAGCGGCTACTGTTCTCGTTTCCGCTTAGGGGGGCGGTTCCGCTGCGGCGCACGTGAGCCGCCCGCGCTCCTCGTTAAATGCTGCTCTACGGTGACTGCCGGTCGTGAATTCCTTTTTTTCGAAGAATGCGACGATGGTTTTCGACACTGCCGCAATGAAATTGCTTCGACCGAAGCAGAAAGCTCCTTTAGCTCTTCAGCCGCCTGCTCAAACTGAAGTGCAATTCGAACAGAATTCTCGAATTCATACGTGGTCCGACGGGTAGAGCAGCCCACCTCGATCTTGGCTCCGAGTGAGCTGAAAGAGCGGCTGGTTGCTCACCGGCTTCGTACACAAAGTAACACAGTTCTCGCAGTCAATATGCTCGCCTACAACCCTTGCAATGTAGCCCCCCACATAGGTGGTAGCCGAAATCTGTAGCGATGACAGCTGCTGTGGCAAAATTGTGGTATTAAGTCTCTGCAAGGCCAATCTTGCTCTCAAGAGCTGGGGCACTGCTTGCACAGTCGACGGCAGGGGAGGCATTGAAGCTGAAGCAGAAGTTGGTTGTGCAGAGGAATGTGCATCACACAGTATATGTCCCGACATTGCACCACATTCTTTGTGGGCAATATTGGAGGCTGCATTGAACACAGCAATCCCGGTCTTCAGTAGCTTTTCGAGGCCTGACAGTGCAGCCCGAACGTCCAACATGTCGTTGCACCCGGATGACATTCACAAACTTCCAAAGAGCGATTCAATTGGATCGCTGTTGAATTTTCGAGTGAGCACAAAAGAAAACTTCTCTTCTGTCAACAGATATCTGACACACGCCACTGTCGAATAGGTGGTTAACAGAATTGCTTCATACGTTTCGGCTGTGAGGAATTCAGAAGCATGTCCAGATCTTTTCTTTAACGTCTCCAAGTACATAGGAAAAGTGACCTCAAGCCATTCAAGCCGCGGATCAGCACTGTCGTCAAATTGACGGTCATCCGAAAAATTGTGGCGTATGTGCTGCGTCGTGTTGCTGACATCGTGAAGCACAAACCACCGATAAACGTTCTTCATGAATGTAATTGTTGGGCCTGCGGCTGAAAATGACAGCGCACAAGTGTGTCCAGCCTGATCCTTGAGATGATCCAAGGCAGCGGTTACACTTGGAGACACGAGCTGGACGGCTCTTGCCACGTTCATCTTTTCTATGTTGCTCGGATAAACATGCTTCCTGCTTAAAAACCGAACAGGCTTTACAGACAAGCCTTTCTGCAGTTCGTAGAGGTCTTTTATGTGTGAAGCAGAAATCTCACCTTTCGGGCCGAAGTCACGCGATAGAAACTGTGACCTCACGTTCTTCAGCACGTGGCACGGATCAAAGCTAATGAAAAGAATCCTGCTGCGGTCACAGGGGTGTTCAATCCGGTAGGTAAGCAGGCCATTTCCAAGCAGTTTCATGCAATTCACGTTCACTTTATGATTGTCCGTGACAAGGCGAACAATCCTAAACCCACAAGCTTCCACTTTTTGCATGACGAAAATCAGCAACTTGTGGAGTTGGGGGCCCGTTAGCCCTTTTGTAAAATAGTAGGCAACTGGAATTCGAAACTTTGTTGTCAGTCCACTGATGACAAAGCACAGGAGCGAATTGGCTAAGACAAGGTCACCGTTTTGCTCTTCCACCCCGATGTCTACTTGCCCAACAAAGCAGTCACGTTGCTTGCAGTATTGCAACTTCTGCTTTACCCTCATCTCGTCAACGATGAGCGAGCAGACCTTTGATTGCGGTTTGTCAAAGTTTTCGGCTTCACATATCAGCCGAGCTTCCACCAGTTTGCTGAAGCCGGTCTCACCACTTGTAGTTCCAATATAGTTGGTTAGGGTCTTTCGGTCTGGAAGCTTCAAAAGCATCTCCCCTCGAATATGTTCGTAGGCTTTCGTTGATAAATGCCTCAGCACCACACAACGTCGAGTAGTTTCTTCAGACCAGGTAGGCCTTTTTTTTTTTTTAATAGGTAATTTGGTCCACGAGAAACAATGCTGAAGCCTCTTTCTCTGCTGCTCTTTCTCTAATGTAGGAAACGTCTGCAGTCAAAGAGTCCTCCTGCAGTTTCTTGAGCTCCTCTTTGTACTTGTCGATTGTCTGATGTAGTCTCAGTATCTGGCTCCTCAGATCTCTTTCTTTTCTCTTCCATTTGGCCTTTTCGGTAGTGAGCAAAGCAGAGGCCGAGTTGCTGTCGACCTGGACACTTTTGTCGCATGAGGCAGCCTGGTCAGCCCTGTGCACGCATTCATTCTGGCACTGTACACCATGATGGTCTCTTGTTTCGCAGGTAGCGCTTGTAGTATCCATCGGCTCCGATTCTTCAACTTCGGGACCTGATGTTGCCTGCGTTGCACATGACAGCGGTCGCGAGGCAGCATGGCTACTGGTGCAATCATTCGTTGACTGTTCGTTCGCAGCACGGTCACGTTTAGTGATACTTGCCATGCTTCGTTTAATTGTTGCCTTCGGCTGCAAACATGAAGGGTAGTCTGCAAAGACTGACGGAACTGCATCCTTCCTGAGCCGCCGTTTTCTTCCTTCTATGAAGTCTTCTGTTCTGAAATGGCGGCTGCATACTCTAGTGTAGTTAGAAGTTGTATTAGGCGACCAATCACCCCGCCTAATTACTGCAAGCCACCTCTCTCGTATACCAGCGGCAGCTGGTATTTCGTGGAACGACAGCCCGACAGTCTTTTTCTTTCCGTTCGATTTGCACAATGGTACGCAACAGTAAGACATACTGAGGCATAGGGAACACGTGCTTGCAAAATCCTGAAAGAAGAACAATACGAATTCAAAGTTTCGCAATGTTAGCGTGGCCGGACAGGCTGCATGTGCAACACGTGCGTGCAAAAGCCTGAGAAAAAAGAAAACGGATACTATGAAATACGAATGCAAGTTTCGCACTGTCAGCGCGACCGGACAGACTGCATGCGGAATACGTACCTGCAAAAGCCTGAGAAAAAACGGAATGCAATCAAACGCGGATGCAAACACGAATTAGTCAGCTTCGTACTGCGCGCGGCCCGTCAGCGCCAGCTTACTATCCTACTCACACAGCGCCGCCACGCGGCGGCGGCGACGCGGGCGCCCGACGGCCTGGGGAGAGCATTCGCCCAGGCACTGAAAAAATAGAGGAGGCACGTACCATGGCTGAGCAGCCTTCAGGTAAGCATTGACTTTCACAATGTATGACTTTTGAAGTCTCCAGCATATGTCGCTGATATTTTTTATATTTATTTCATGCTCGTAGCGTAGGCGGCATGCGAAAAATTGTAGGCCTAACCTGCATACTTTTTTTGTAGTAACCCTTTGTTTACATGTCCACTTTTGACATCAGAGCTTAGTGGTTATAAGTCGTGCGTTCGTCGTTGTAACCATATTCTCTTTCATATTTTTTAGGTACATCGATACCGGCGGCCTTATTTTATTCATGCCATGGTAAACGCTCACGACGCTTGCAAGAATGCACGGATAGTCTTTTTGAAGAACTCGACAACGGTAATTTATCCGACGTGGAAGGCGAGTGCGACGAGCCTGACGGCAGCTGTGACTAGGGAGACGACGCACTTGGAGCCCCGGCGGAGAGCGAGAGTGATAGTTCGGAAAATGATAGCACACCTGCAACGGCAAGCGGATGGACGAGAAAGCCTTTCAAGGTGCCAGAGACTAAATTCAAAGGGGCAGCTCACGAAGACCTTCACATCGAAGGAGACCTACTCTCACCATTTGGTTATTTTAGCCGTTATGTCCCGAAGAGCGTCTTTACTGAGCTTGCTGAGAAAACAAATCAGTACTCTGTTTTTCAGTATGGCACGTGTGTAAGCACTGATGAAGATGGAATCAGCCGACTGGTGTGGAAGCCTGATATGAGAACTGCTCTCATCGCATCATGTGAAATCTCGCGCAACCGCTTCGAGAAGCTGCGCAACACACTTCACATTGTGGATGCGAAGAAGCCAGACATCAATGACAGACTCTGGAAGGTGAGACCTCTGCACAAGAATTTTCAAGCAAGGTGCCACGATCTCGAGGTAGAGGAGCATCTGTGCATTGATGAGCAGATTGTTCCTTTCAAGGGGCGTTTGGACATAAAGCAATATGTGAAGGGCAAGCCTCACCCTTGGGGTGTGAAGGTATTTATGCTATGCGGCGAGTCCGGCCTGATTTATGATTTTCTGGTATACCAGGGCTCTACAACAAAGCTGAATGAGAGGGAAAAACAGCGGTATGGTGTGACAGGTGCAACTGTTTCGCACCTAGCCGAGCGAATCCCGCCATTTGTTGGCCACAAGCTTTTTTTTTATAATTACTTTACTTCATTGCCCATGCTGCGTGCCCTGCATGAACGAGAAATATTTGCAGCTGGTACCGTACGCATGAACAGGTGTGAAAAGTGCCCGCTCATGAGTGAAAATCAACTAAAGAAAAGTGGTGGAGGGTCATCTGACAGTTTGGTCAGCAATGACGGCAAGATTGTTGTGACGCGGTGACTGGACAATCGTGCCGTAAATATGACCTCGAATTTTATCGGTGTAGGAGAAGAGGAAACAGCACAGCGCTGGAGCAAGGTGGACAAATGTTTCATTGATCTGAAATGTCCAGCTGTAGTCGGAGCGTACAACCAAAGCATGAGAGGCGAAGACAAAACGGACTTCCTTGTTTCCTTGTACAGGACCACAACTTGGTCAAGAAAGTGGACTCTCAGAATGATTTTTCATTTTGTGAATTTTGCTGTTGTGAACTCTTGGTTAGAGTACAGACATGATGCCGATGTGCGAGGAGTCTCATCGAATGAACAACTTGACCTCCTTGACTTCAATCTCAGAATCATTGATGCTCTTGCAAAGAAAGACAAGAAATGCAAGACAATGAAGCGTGGTAGGCCATCCTTGTCTCCACTAGAGCCCAGGAAGCAAGTTCGCTACACGGAAAATAGGCCTACAGAAGATGTGAGGTTCGACCAAGTTAGACATTGGCCAATTCACGCTGACGCTAGGGCGCAGCGGTGTAAAATGGGCGATTGCACAGGGAGAGTTTCTTGTGAAAAGTGCATCTGTGCTTGACAAAGTCCAAGAATTGCTTCAAGGACTTTCACACAAAGAAATAATCAATTTTGTGCTTAGTTTTTGTTGTAAGAGCCGCATGAAATAAAGTGAACATTTTTTCATTCCTACAGCCATTGAGCCCTGATGTCCTTTTTTGAGGACATGATGCCAAATCGGTAGTTGCTTCACACACAAGCTTTATATTTTGTGAGCATGTTATTTGGACCTTCAATATGAAGAAAATGTGAGAAAGAAATCTGCGGTAAAAATAAAGATTCCAGGGCTGAAAGGGTTAATTCTACAGCCCTCACTCAAGCAGACTCTTACCATTACTTCGGCGTTACTGTCACTAATCAGCTTACGTGGTCTGCACACATAATGCCACTTATAAACCCAAAAGATCACGTTCTCGTGACGCCTGCGGCAGAAAGGACGTTCCACGTCCACTGCCAAGGTCTGTGAGTGGTGGCGCTGGCTGACACTCCCAGGGTTCTACTAGGAAACAAATACCCAATAAAGTGGATTGAGAAACAGCGCCACAGTAGCTCAATTGGTAGAGCATTGCACGCGAAATGCGAAGGTTGCGAGATCGTTCCCCACCTGCAACAAGTTGTTTTTTCATCCACTTTCATTTTCATTGCTTTATCGTTTCTTTATTTCATCTATTAAGCACAAGTAATTTCCCCTGTGTTGTCCTTGGTGTGAGTGTTGACTTCCTATGATATGACTTCGAAGGAAGATTTCACAACTTCCCCTTTTCCACAAAATGTATTATAATTTCCCACACTTCAGAAACGCTATTCTACTTCACCGAGTATGTCTGCATGGTTTCTCTAATGCCTTCAACAAATCTTTCTTACCTACTGCTATCGAATTGTGAAACGCGCTACCCAACAGTATTGTAAATGAAAGTGATTCAGGTAAATTTAGGCACCTATTATGTTTTTTAAGCCCTTAACCTACCACTAGTGTGCTGTTACTCTAACGTCTGCCTTTTTTTTTACTGCTCTGTTATACTGCCGATTGTGCTGCCATTGCTACTGCCGGTTTGTACCTTATTTTTTTTTTTTTTCTATTTTTTTCTCACCCATCATCTTCTAACATGTATACTAAGTTTTGTTTACTATTGTATAAATAAGTTAACCACTGTGCAATAATGACCATAGTGTTTATTGATGCGTTTGCCCCCTCCTTATGCAATACCCTGAAAGGGGCCTTTAAGGGACAATAAATGATGATGATGATCACATGAACTTTAATTTCTTTGTTTTTGTTGGATTTTCGGACTCGGCTGCCACCTTGAGCACTTGTGACTGAAAACCCACTGGAGTTAGCCTGCGATCTTGGCAGTCAAGGCTTTCCTGGATGAGATGACAAATCCTGGATGGCGTGACAACTGCTTTTCTGTAGCGCACTCTGGAAATATAATGTGGCTATACATTTTACTAGTTTTGAATGGCTTGATTCAAACAGTAGGAAAGCCTTCACAGTTTTATGGAAGTATATGCAGCAAACATGACTGTCGTCTCGAATTATTGGTGTTATATCTAAAACCTAATGCTTTTTTCTTTAGGAAGTTCAAAGCTAAAATTCATGGTGTAGGTGTAGAATAGTGTAGAATGTAGCTTAAGACATTTAAAATCGGTTTTAAAGTATGTAGGCAGAGAAAACAACGCTCAGCCTGTTGTGACATTGACATCAACAAAGTGCGTTTGTAAATATCAAAGCTAGAGCAAACAGCAGTGCTACGTCACGAGTTTGCGTTGGCCACCATGCTCCTTGCGCGTCCTCTTCCTCGTCCCACAAGATAGCTCATTGCTGCACTCCCAGACCTCCTCGGTTATTAGTCATCATGGGACATGCCGCTGCAACAGTTTTTGTCATGGATTTCCCACACTATCTACATTGACTGTGCTGCACTGACCATGAATGAAACGTGAGAATAGCACAATGTCAGGTTAATACTCCTGCCTAACACATTCAGGGCCGGAAATAGTCATGCATAGGCTTCCCCACAATCACCCTCAGAAGTGAACCAAGTTTGCAGGTGCCACTGGACGCGAAGAGCGGACGCCACTGAAGGGCAGGGCGTCCACTCTTCCCAACCTCAATTTGAGCTTAAAAAAACAGGTATTTTACACTTGCCTATACTTTGCCTTACTGAAAATTGGGTTGATGAACAAAGAAATAAGTGGCATATTCCAAGTAATAACATTAAGTAGGTCACGGAGATTTTTAATTACACAGTGCACCGCAAGAGGATGAGGACAGAATTTTGATGCACACACACACAGTGTCAACTTTTAACGACAATTTTTTTAATTTTCGCATGTGCACAATATGTATACATAGCTGGGCGATTGAAAACAAACACAGAAATATCAATTTTGAAAGGCACAAACCAAAGAACCGATACGAGTCGAAACAGCTTAATCGCAACATGATTGCATTTTTGCATGGCCACCTCAATAACTCAAGAAACCGCATCACTTTCTCGTAACTGAAAGAGCATCCTTATTATGCTAGAAAAGGTATTTCAGGCCATCAAGGCACGCATTGCCACGGGTGCGGCAGTGTCCCAATCTTTGAAAAAACTATCTTGAACAGGATTCAATGCAGAATGACAAAAGAAATTCTTGAGGCTTATGAAATTTTAAAAAATCACTGTGTGAGCTTGCCTTCGGTAGCAGTCTTGGAAAAGGAGAAGCGGTTTCTGGAGTTATCCAGATAGCCTTGCAAAAGTGCCGTGCATTCAAAAGAGCAAGCAAGCTGCGATTAAGCTGCTTTGGTACATATCGGTTTCTGTTAACATTCATGCTTTTGTTTTTGTTAGTCATGGTATGTATATATATTGTGCACAAACACACACACACACACATATATATAGAGAGAGTGAAATAGGATTCATTGTGCATAAAAAGGTGAGGCGTGCAGACAGGACACAAGAGAAGAGAAGTGGACAACACGAACGCCGGCATAGGAGTGGCGCCGCTGAAATAAATTTCCAGCAGCGCCACTGCCAGCAAGGTATCTCGCGATTTCAACCAACAACCAAGCTACCTCACTCTCTTTTCTTGCTGGCAACATTGGGACTTTTGATTTGAATATTAAAGTCAAGCCAGCCCACGCAAAGCGCAGCCCTGAAGAAAAACAAGACAGCGGGTGAGTCTCTTTTTTGTGTTTTTCAGGGTGGCAGAAAGTGGATCGCAGATTTGTACAGGGGAAGAAACAGACGCATTTGCACATGTTTGCATCTATATAACAGCACTGTCGCAAATAGGTCTGAAGTATTGTGAACTCACGAAAACGAAGACTCAATTCAGACTAAGAGCAAAATGCAACAGCACAGTCCAGGGGCTACCTCGAAACCTCCACATCGACAAGGGCAGGACGTAACTGTCGCAGGCATCAATAAAGGCCACAGAAGCGAGAGGTCAGGGCTATGCCAAGATACAGTTCTCGCCCACATACTAGAGCAAACGGAAAATAGCCAAACATTCAGACAGAAACTTCATTGATTATCTAGTGAATCGGACGGCTTCACACGATTTTGCCATGGAGTTCTCTATGCCATATGGTACACGGGTGCTGGCACCCATTCAGTCGTTTTGCCAGTAGAACTAGACAATTGCTAAAGTTACTCTGCACAGGTTCATGACATTTTGTGTCTGGTCATGAAGATGGACACTTTCAATGTGACAATTTCACATTTTGATGACTCATTACTACTGTAGCCTGCTTCTCTACTACTCCTCTGCCCCAAGTGCCTGTCCATGACAACTTCACTGGCAAGAGCATTGTTGGAAACGCCCAAGAAATCAAAAATTTTAGAAGTGGGACACAGCAAATATCAATAGCAATTTCAAGGCGGGACAAGAGAGGACAATGACACACAGGGCAAGCGCTAATCTTTATTGTTAACGTTTTACCCACTTACATACACCACAGAACAGTACTGTGCAAGTGCAGTGCCCATCAAGCCACAAATGCGTGGCACCACAGAGCGTACAGACTACAGCAGCCCTTCTACAAACTTGATTTCCTAGTTACACCCTACAATTGAAATATCGCTAATACAAGCACTCTCTTTCTAATATGATATGATTCTATGATTTCCCTGGCCAAAGCATTCCCACTCCCGCCTAAAATCCGAATACCAGAAATAACTGGCTCACAGGCACAGGACCTACAACATATAGGAAAATGAAATGAAGCTTCATTAGCTATAGTTCACTCGTGTTCCCATGCCCGATCATTGACACATTGCCGGTTTGTCGGAGATAAACCTTTCCGCATAAGCGGATTCTTGTACACAATGCCAGCGGCACATGGGCCTGGCATGCTTCTTTCCTCGCAGGTCCTGAAATGTGTGGGCATAATAACCCATCAAGTTTGCATGGTGCAAAAAAACCAATAGGCCCTTTGTACCTTTAAATCACAATCTTCCAGTTATGCGACACCCTGTGAAGGTAGTGCACCACTTCAGGCCTTTCACCTAGTTCGAAGAATCGGAAGAGGCTCTGCTCTTCCCTGCCCTTCAGTGGGCCTCTTCGATTTTCCACTTCTGGCTACCCGCGAGCTGCCACAGCCTGGCAGAGCGCCTTCCGTTTTTTGCTCCGCCCACTGTGCCACGCACTTCCGCTGGGCATTCGTTTTAGTCGGGCTGGACGATTCTGGCTACCTGCAGGCTGCCAAAACCAGCCAGGACTATTTTGGTCTGGCTGCTCTCTGGAAGTTCTCTGGCTAGCAGATGACTAAAAGAAGCGATGAGCTCTCACTACCATCTTTGTGGGGACTTGACAGATTGCAACAAAGGTACTTGAGGATTTTACCTAGCTCAGCTGACTGGCTAGTCTTCTTCGAATTTCCTTACTTCTAGCATTATGTTCTTAAGTTCTAACGCACCGTTCCGCATTGCAAGTATGTGTGTCCCATGAAGGCTTCTTCCCGGCAGTGAACAGCGTGCTGTGCTTGCATGCGTGGATGTTATCTGCATCGTGTTCCGCGCGAGTTGTAAACATTCATTCACACAGACTGCGGCACATTTTCGGTTCATCTTTCTCTGGCGGTGTTCCTTTTCACATATCTCATGCACATATGTGGTGATATCTCCTATTTCTGCAGTTGGTCAAGGCATTGCAGGTAGACCGTGTTCACTCCGTCTCTCCGTCGTATGCTTGGGTGGCAGCTCGAAACCGGTATGTGTTCGAACTGCAGGTCACTGATGTTAAGAATGCACTGGTTGAGTAAAAGACACAGGTAAATTAGGTTATTGCTCTCATGATCTTACGACTACTGACTGCGATGCTGAGAATTTTGACGACTGTCTCGCTATTGTTACTTCTACATTCCCTGATGCGGCAGACTTTCAGCGAGAACGGAATGATATTACCCTCGATCCGCTTTTTCTCATGATCACGATCAATATTGCTTTTTGTGTGAAACTTTTCATCAGTCACAGGTGATGTGCATTTTTATGCGGCAGCCGCATCTCTAGCTCCTTAGGGTCGTAAGAGAAGCACCATCAGCCGAAACAAACTTTCCAAAATTGACCTTTCCAAAACCCAAGCAGGTCGGCACTAAATTTTTTGCGTGTCTATGTACCCGATATCCTGCTTTTTCATGTTGTCAAGTGATGACACAACAACAGCTTATCACTGTCGCCTGTAGGCAGCACGATCGCTGTAAGCAGGGGTCCTCGAGCGATCGCTTTCAGGGATACAACTTAAGCACAATTTTGAGTCTTGGCACGTCAGAGGCAGTCTGTTGCGCTTTGCAAAGTGAGCTTGGCCCAGTGCGCGTCCCGTGCTGAGTAGCGTGAAATATCACAAAAGAGACTGTATCCCTGAATTTAACTATATATTTTCAAGCTGGCAACAGATAAATGGGCAGACTACACCGAGTGCTGTCATACAGGTAGCATTTTTACATTTATCCCGCAGCCAACTGCCTCTGCATTCGATTCTGCAAACTTCGGATAGCAATTGGGTTGTCTTGGGATCCCAGCCCACGTGACTTCCTATCAGGACTGGAACTAGCTGGCTGCCATCTGGCTGCCAGAACTCTGAAAATTGAAGAGGCCCAGTTTCTGAAGGAAGGCCTCGGACACAGCTGTCAAAATCAAGTTAGGGAAACCAGCCGCCTGTAGGCACTCAATCTGGCAATTAAAGCTTCACTAGCACCGACTCTAGACATTCAGTTGCGATTCCTCGTTTTACCATCTGACTGTGTGCTGAATCAAATGGTAAGAGCTCTTTACGAGCTCACGGAGAGTATTTCCAACAAAGATATAGCCCACAAAAATACATGTTAATATCTAAAAACAGCAAGATGTCATTATTAGGAAGTTCAGGAGTAAAAACTAAGCCTTTTCCATGTAGTCAAAGGAGGTTCACAACGTTTCCAACAGCACAGGTACTCATATGGAAGGTATTAGTATAGAAAATCACAAGAAAGTAATCTACATATCTAAAGACTTGGAGTATCTTCTGGTTGTCTAAAAGGCTATTCAAGACGCAGTCAATAGACACTAATAAAATATCACAAAGCTGGGGAAACACAGATACCAATAAAAATTCCCTTTCACTGGATATGAACCTGGTCAAAAGAAACAAGTTGAGCATAGGTAACATCCTAGCAAAACTAAAAAATTCTCGACAGAAATCGCTGCAGAGTTCTGGGATGCCATATCACCATTTCCTTCTATACAAGAGCGCACAGCAGGCAAAAAGACAGCAAGTGGTACTGAGTGAAACAGGTCCTCAATATTTATGGAAAACACAAACTTACAGGAATTATGCAATCCCAACAAAGTTGTCACTTCTTTCGAATTGCTAACGACATAAGGGTCACCAATACCCAGAGCGTTTAGATGTTTTAAAAATTCGCTGAGCTGCTGCTGCCCAGGTACCCTTCTCACTTACAATACTGTTAAAAGGTATGTAAAATTTATGCATTTCAATGCTAAAATATAGACATAGTGATGAAGGTTTACAATCGATAATAAACTTAGCCAACCTAGATAGTTCCATATCATGACACAATGAAATCGCATTTGTCTTTAGCTTGGTCATGCTCGCTTTTGCAGGCGCAAAGTTCTTGGTTAAAGCCTCGGCAGCTTTTTTTACCAAACATAGCTGTTGGCATCACCCTAAAGCCACCATCTTTATCCGCTCGTAAAAGACATAATTTTCCTTGCACAATTCCACAACAGTGCTCATTTTATCCTTAGTTCATAAAGGGGGACATCTGTCTTCAGTATGCCATCAACACCAACCAACAGGCACCTTCCCTTATCGTCATTTTATGCTTTTTTGGCCACCCAAGCTCATGTGCCCAAGAAGCTTGTGTGCATGTACACTCAGTTGAACGTTAAGCCCCGGTCCTTCTTTGAGGGTCTTGGAAATCATCATCAGCCGAGTTACGCCCACTGCAGGGCAAATGCTCTCCCATACTTCTCCAACTACCCCGGTCAGGTACTAATTGTGGCCATGTCGTCCATGCAAACTTCTTAATCTCATCCACCCACCTAACTTTCTGCCGCCCCCTGCTACGCTTCCCTTCCCTTGGAATCTAATCCGTAACCCTTAATGACCATCGGTTATCTTCCCTCCTCCTTAGATGTCCTGCCTGTGCCCATTTATTTTTCTGGATTTCAACTAAGATGTCATTAACTCGTGTTTGTTCCCTCACCCAATCTGCTCTTTTCTTATCCCTTAATGTTACACATATCTCGTTGCGTCGTCCTCAATTTAAGTAGAACCCTTTTCGTAAGCCTCCAGGTTTCTGCCCCGTACGTGAGTACTGGTAAGACACAGCTATTATACACTTTTCTCTTGAGGGATAATGGCAACCTGCTGTTCATGATCTGAGAATGCCTGCCAAACGTACCCCAGCCCATTCTTATTCTTCTGATTATTTCAGTCTCATGATCCGGATCCGTAGTCACTACCTGCCCTAAGTACTTCCCTTAGTACATCCAGTGCCTGGCTACCTATTGTAAACTGCTGTTCTCTTCCGAGACTGTTAGACATTACTTTAGTTTTCTGCAGATTCATTTTTAGACCCACCCTTCTGCTTTGCCTCTCCAGGTCAGCGAGCATGCATTGCAATTGGTCCCCTGAGTTACTAAGCAAGGCAATATCATCAGCGAATCGCAAGTTGCTAAGGTATTCTCCCTTAACTCTTATCCCCAATTCTTCCCAAGCCAGGTCTCTGAATACCTCCTGTAAACACGCTGTGAATAGCATTGGAGAGATCGTATCTCCCTACTTGACGCCTTGCTTTATTGGGATTTTGTTGCTTTCTTTATGGAGGACTATGGTGGCTGTGAAGCACCTATAGGTATCTTCCAGCATTTTTACATACGGCTCGTCTACACACCGATTCTGTAATGCCTCCATGACTGCTGAGGTTTCGACTGAATCAGATGCTTTCTCGTAATCAATGAAAGCTATATATAAGGGTTGGTTATATCCCGCACATTTCTCTATCACCTGATTGATAGTGTGAATATGGTCTGTTGTTGAGTAGCCTTTACGGAATCCTGCCTGGTCCTTTGGTTGACAGAAGTCTAAGGTGTTCCTGATTCTATTTGCGATTACTTTAGTCAATACTTTGTAGGCAACGGACAGTAAGCTGATTGGTCTATAATTTTTCAAGTCTTTGGCGTCCCCTTTCTTATGGATTAGGATTATGTTAGCGTTCTTCCAAGATGAGGGAAATGTGCTGTGGAAATTGCACATCTTAAATCACGATAAAGTAATCAGGCTTCGGTTTCGTCCTTCCAGGTCCTTTAGGCAGACGAACAAGGCACTGCCACTCCATTACAAAAGGTACAAAGTGCCGATTGTTTTTTCTGCGCCATGCAAACTTGCTGGGCTGTGCCCAAGCATTTCGGGACCTTCGAGGAAACCCATCTCTGGAAAGAAGCAAGCCAGGACTTCAGTCACATGCGCTGTTGGCATTGTGTACGAGATTTCACTTACTTTCAGAAAGGTTTATATCAGACAAGCTGAACGATGCATCAATGATCGGGCACAGGCACACAAGCGATCTGTAGCTAATGAAGCTTCATTCCATTTGCCCATGCATTGTAGGCCCTGTACCTGTGAGCAAATTCTTTCTGGTATTTGGATTCTAGGTAGCAGTAGGAATGCTTTGGCCAGGGAAATCATGGAAGGGTTTCATATTTAAAAAAAGTGCCTGTATTAATTATATTTTCGTTGTATTGTGTAGCAAAGAAAAGGGGTTTTTAGAAAGGCTGCTGTAATCTGTGCCCTCTGATATGATGCATCTGTGGCTTGATGGGCACTGTGCTCCCACAATCGTGTTCTGCTGTGTACATAAGTAAGCAAAATGTTCCCAATAAAGATTTGTTGCTAGTAGAGCTTGTCCCGCGTGTCGGTGTCTTGTCCCTCTTGGAACTGTGCTTATCAGTATTCATTTGATAGTATGAACCAACAAGCGCATGAATTTTGTTAAAATATCACCATGTCAGCATCAAAGCTAGTTATGCTTCATTTTTCTTTCCAAATATCACAGCTAAGAAAGCAAATTATTATTCGCTATCAAACACATTTTTATTGCATTGCTTTTGCCACATAGAGCAATATTCTATCACCACAAGATGCTTTGTTGCTTCATACAATACTTTTGTGCTGCAGTGCGTCCAAGTAGGTGGCACAAACTAGCTTGTAATTTCTTTGTGTTTGGATCTAACTTGTCTTTGACGATGTGCTGCTTTATTATTTCCTTCAGTATTTCTTAGACTTTCGCTTTGCAGAGTTCTTGGATACAAAATTTTAAGGGTCAAGTTGCCTGGTGAAGTTTTTGCTAGAGTTGCCGGGAAGCGGCCACTATCGCTTGGTCTGTAAGCACTCGGTCAAACTTATGCCCCATTTTCCGCCGAAATTTTGTGCTGCCACTGCACGGAAGAGGACGCGCTCCGTTTCGCAAGTCGTCTGTTCTCTGACCACTGGGAGTAGCATCAAGGCAGAAAACGCCCGGAGAAAAGTGTGGCTACGAGAGAACGATGGAAAGGTTCTGACTGATGTATGTCGCGGGCCGCTTCTTTCGCCGCGACGATAGAGTGGATTTTTTAGAAGCACTGCTCCAGGAGGGCAAATGTAACCGGCAAACGGAGGCCTCAGGATAGCACCTGAGATTATAACGGAGGCGGGGCAGGCTCTCCGGGGCACCCAAGGGGTAGCGGAAGAGGGGGGAGCAAATGACAGTTTTAGGACTTGAACGTTGCATTTCATTTTAGAAATAAACGTGCGGCACAACCGTGCTTTCGTAGCACCGACTCTACACTATAAAGCAAGTGCAGCCAAATCGAAGGGACGGCCGTCTGACGCGCGACCAAGGCGGGCTAGCACAGAGAGCCTGTTCGCCGCCCGCGAATGATGCGTCGCTAGCACGTGCACACAGTGCGGAACATTTTAGACTGTGTGGTACAGGGCGAAGCGGGACAGGAGATACAGGAAAAAACGAGGACAAGCGCTTTCCTTGTTTTTTTGCTGTGTCCCCTGTCCGGCTTCGCGCTGTACCACAGAGTCTAATTAATGGAAAACCAACTAGCCCAAAACCATCACCCATATAAGTGCCTAACACTTACGGTTGGGTTGGCTCACACGAACAAAGCCGTTGGCATTTTTGAGAAGAGCGTCAGAAAACTTGAGAATCTTCTCCACAACAGAGAAAAATGCCATAATGAAGCGCCGTTAGAGAGCACGGTTGACACCAGCGGACGCAACACCACAGAATAAATGTAACAGCCCCAATGAAGAGACGGTCATTTGAGAGAGGCCGGCGCTGGTTGCACGCACGCACTTGGTAGCAGACGACCCCAAGTGGAGTCCACTGCTGCACGCATCATGACGTCACACAAATAAAAGGCTAATATAAAATATATAAAATGCTAACATTATCGTTTTAATATTAAATGTACTACGCCTAAATAGATAAAGCATTTATTTGATGCTGTGTTTTAAAATCGAAAATGACTGCCGGCGCTTACACGCCATCTACACGCGTGCAACCACATGACTATGGTGGCTAGAAGGTGGAGACGCGAGCGCCGGCATATTCGCCGAGAAAGCGCGATCCTCTCGTTCATGCGCTGCGGCAAAGGCCTCGGTGGCGCTGCGGTCAGCTTGGCGATGCAGTCACGCGGTTGCGCGCGTGTGCAGCTTCCTGCAGGCCCCGCACTAGTAGGGTCCCTAGAAATACTTGCTAGTCTGGCGTCCGCCGGCTGCGGCGGGGGGCTGCTGCTGATTGATCGCCACGGTGGCGCTGCGAGCAATCGGCGCGCCATGCCAGCCGCGGCGTCTGCTCTAGACGCGCGCGTCTCGCCCCCGCGAAACAAATTCACTGCGCGTGTTGATTTGCCTTGCGCATGCGATTGCACTGTTTTTTTTTTCTTTGATTTTAGCTTAGTCGTGGTTTTTCAATGTGAACTTCATTTATTGGCGTAGCGGCGCAAACGATTTTTTTTATTGCGAAAAATTTTGGACGCGTACCCCAGAGTCGAAGGTGAAACTAACCCACTTATTTTTTACATCATATTCTCCTTTCTCAATACTGCTGCCCATCCACGTATTATAATACCGCCTTCTGAGGAATTTAAATAAAAATTCCTTGCATCAAAAAACATTACCCAGGATTCTAAACCCCACGACCGTGTGTGCGCGCAACAGTGCGCTATTGACAGCGCCGTTTTCATTCATGCTATTGATCCGATCTCAACTTCTACGGACTATAAACGAAGTTAGAAGGCAGACTGAGCACTGGAAACTTCTAGATGCACGCACAATTAAAACATATAAGATGAGAACCTGAGCCCTGTAAATCACGTGCTTTAGGCAAACTGCAGGAACGCATTCCTTAGTGCTTAGGCAACCGTGTTACAGAAGTAATGAACACAAGCATGTATTCTAAGTAGTTCCTTCGAATCACGTGCTTGGTAAAAGAGGCTTATTAGCCCATGCTATGTAGGTAACACGTATTGTCAGGGAAAAGATACCAAAGGATCACTAATGTAATGCACAAAATAAAAATCGTTGTTGAACCCATTTATTTTCATCACTTTGCACTCAGGCTGCCCACATTTTTTGTTTTCACCACCTACTGGCATCTTCTCATCTTTAACAGCTTCAGCTGCTCTTTCTTAGCTGCCCTCTCAACATTGATAGACTTCGTGTAGAAGCGCAGGCGAAGCAGAATATAAAATTTCATTATCCATTAACAATTTCACGTCCATGTTTCACGCAGGCCAGAGACGGAACATTTACATGTGTTAAAATATCAGCGAAGTCAACAATGCTTTTTTCGTGCAAGTTATTCAGACTAAAATAAGTAGTGAAGCTGTCTTCAAGGACGGTGACAATATTCTTCAAGGGGCCAGACGGATAGAGTAAGCCACCATTATCAAAGTTTGCAGTGAAAGCTGCAGCCTGATCATTTTCTGTAGCCACTGCTTTTTCACTCGTCAGGGCTGACGCACTGAAGAAAAGCCATTGCATAGAGTGTGCTTTTCTAGCTATGTAGCCTGAGATATAATAAATTAACATCTCGTGGCTTTTTTCCTGTCACACAGGCACTGTGGTCAGACGTAATACTTGTACGTGTAGCACACAAGACCAATGCAGTTTCTGCCTCATTAAGCGCTCCTTTATCAATAAGGCTGTCGAGAATAGCCAGCATATTCTCGCTGCTTGGGTGTTCCTTAGGCACCGAAACTAAGGGCGTGACAACTTCTGGTAAACAGTTTCCCGATGGTGGTGGTTTCGCAAGATTGTAAAATGCGAGCGCATTAACAGTTACCAAAAACTGAGCAGCATTCGGATGGTCATTACTTCCTGATGATTGCCGAGCGATGCTGAATACGCTTTCAAGCCTGTCTTGGCTCAAGTTTGCAGTCATCATGTACTTAAAGCCAAGTGTGCCGAGAAATGCAACTAAACTGAGTGCGCTCTTGCATCCCGGCACGAAACACGTGCTGTCGCGCTTGTCACGTTGCCTAGACATGACGCGATCGCACATCTATGAGCGCACGCACACCAACAAACACGCAAGTTAGCGTTCACGTATTTTGAAAAAAACAACAGTATTGTGGGCTTGCGACCAAAAAGCAGCGCGCTACACTTCCGCAGCCACGGCAGGCACCGCACGACCGTCCCTTTAGGCACAACGCTCCGATTGTGTGCAGCGCCCCCCTGCGCATTCATCCGAGGCGTAGCCAACCGGTTCCGTGGGGAGCTCCGCGCGAACGGCAGACTCACCGTTTATAGATCTTTTCAGTTCCGTATCTCCTCGCCGCCACCGCAGCGAGTATGCGGCCCGCCTCTGCACCCGCCACCGCGGCGCTGATGTCGAAGTTTGCGCCAAGGAAGCGCGTCGTCCGCTGCAGGCGCCTAGCGTTCCGTTGTGCTTTCGCACGGCGCTTAACGGAAGGCATTGCTCACGCTTCACGGCGTCATTATCTGCGCTTTACAAGTTTTAGGAGTTAGCCCACGTATGCGTACAAACGATCGGCGATTTAGAAAACAGTGGGCTTTGGCGATTATGTTTTGTTTTCGGCAGAATAGTCGCTTTCGCGCACGTGCATTTCGCGCTTTCGGTTTTTAATGCGTTTAAACTCTCTAAACCTGCTGTAGAAAACTACGCTGTCGCATATATGGCGTATGAATCAACGTTTATTGATCAAAACATCTATAAAATGGTATAAATCGTGTGAATCTCACGGATCGTCTGTGCATTACGGCGCTGGCGTTTCGTACCCTCCGCATCTGTATGGCTAAATGAAAAGTTTACTTCGCACTTGCGCTTGAAAGGTGACGCTATCTCTCCTTATCAATCACACTGATCACGAGTAATTTTTATTCGTTTTCCGAACGCGAAATCGCGCATCTCAGGATTTACAGAAATTGAAACAGCAAAGCTTGAACATTTCCCCCGATCTTATTAAGGACGCGATACACCCTCCAGGGTCGTCTAGAGAGGTTCCATAAGGAGACTCCTTAGTTTTCAAGGAACATGTGGAGGGCTACTTGATAAATGGATATCATGCTGCCATTGCTCTGCTACCTCTGGTAAATAGTTATAAAATAAATATATTACAGAGACGTTTTTAGTGGACTTGTATTAGTTTATTAAAATTCTTCACACACTTTCAGCTGCCTTCTTTGTCGCTTCATTCACCCTTCACACGAGCTTTGCTTTTTTACGCTCCCTCCGAGCTCTATTGGCGCTGTCGTTCTCCTGGCTCTTCTTTCGGGAAAAAAAGTGCATACGTGTCACCAAATAAAAGTGTACAATCTGTGCTGTAAAATCACAGCTATGATCTGAGCAACCAATACAGTTCGTCCCTGTCTTGGCAAGGGCATCTAAAACCCTCCAGAAAAGGTCTCCAAAGGATTCTTTTTTTGATGCTTGCACAACAGTTTCTTCCATGCCTTTCACGCAGCTAAACAGTTTCCTTGAAGGACAAACAAGGCTACCAGTCACAAACTCGCGTTCAATCACAAGCATTGCTTCAGGAGGTAGAGAGTCTTGTGATGCCATTGTGTCCCTTTTGCACTCCATGCAGGAGGTCACTTTCATCATTTTATGTGCCACATATCCAGCTAAATAGTACAATGCCGCCTTTTCTGGACTAGAAACACTATACACATGATCGTCAAATGGGGCTGACAGTACCCTCGAAGGCAGTGATGTGAGCCGCCGGAAGACTTCATCTTTAACCTTTCTTTTTTGTACAAGTGCTTCACGGCGCTTCTCTCCAAGGCTCTCAAATGTGCTGAGCAGAACCCGTTCATCCCCGGCTTCACAGTTCCCTTTCGTGGCAAGCTTAACAGGCGTGTAAAGGGACAGAAGCCTGAAGAGCTGGCCGAATTTGGTCACGGTTGGATGGTCCTCATCTCCTCCGAAGGACCTGACAAGTCCGAAGAATCGCTGCAAGGCAAGAAATTGGAGATTAACAACTGTAATTATGAGGAGTTGAAATTGAAACGGGATGGAAGGGGTACGGTTACCTCCAGTGGATCCTGGTTCAGGCTTGCTGTCAGAATGTAGCCAACACCTTGGTTGAAGAGAAACTCAACAAGTGACAGCACAGACATTAGCGTTACACGCAGGGACTCTATAGTCTGCCTAGATGCAAACAGCTTGACATTAGGAATACACTCTGTCTCGTTCATCATTGTCAAGAAGTCCTCCAAAAACTGAAAACGAATAGAAACAGCAAACAGTTTATGAGAAAACGGGTGAATCGATTGAGTTTCATATTAATTAGTGCAAAGCTTTTGAATAATAAAGTCTCCATTCATTCACCAAAATAAAAAGGCAACATATAACAATTCTTGTACCTTAATTTTTGGAGATCCCTTTCGTATCCCAGCTGCAGGAACCTTGGAGTTCAGAATGTCGAAGAGATCATTTAGGAGCATCGTGAAATGTTCCGTTCCAGAACTGTCGGCGAAGCCGGGTACTTTCATTTGTCTGTAGACCTTCAGGCCAATCGACACACTTCGGCTGAAGAGCTGCAATCAAAAAAATGAGTAAAAGAAATTTCTCAAGTTGCAAGAAACATAGCGGCAAATAAGTTTTGAGAAGGCCTGGATGCAGACAAGCCCAGTTGCCATGTAATGTATAAGCGTGCAGTTTAATGGTATCAACCACTTACAGCATTTATAATCATAATGACTAAATGGCTAGAACACACTACCTGAGTTGCTAGACGAACGTTCATGGTCTGCAGCTTCTGTGGCTTGACGTGATGCTCAGTCAACTTAGGTACCACTTTTATAGCGACTTTCTTTTCAGCCTCAAAAAGGCGTTCATAGTGCTGGAAATTTGCTTGGTATTCACCTATCTGCAATAAATTATTGTACACCGTTCCGTTATACACAGTAATTAAAAACAGGTCAAACGAGCGTCGGCAAGGACACCAATCAAGAGGCAGGCATATCCGAGGAATAATTGAACTTGCCTGGCCATACTTGTGATTCATCATATGATTCCGGATACATTTCACAATATGTGGCATGTCACATATGAAGTGGAGGAATGTGCCATCTGGAAGGCAGGGATGTTCAATCTTGCACTGTGGGTGCTCCACCTTACCGCTGATTCCAAGATGCGTCCACATCGATTTGTTATTGCCGGCACCATCGCTGATCACTGCCAGCACACGAGCACCGTGTTCATGCAATTGTAGCACTGAGCTGATCACTATTTTTGCCAAGACCCATCCTGGTGCTGCACCTTTAGCTGCAAAAGTTGCTATCGGCTGTACCCATGAAGCAAACATTGGGTTGAACATTACAACCAGTGCATGGTCTGCAAGTTGGTCCGTGCCAACTTGAGTAACATCCCCGTAGTCTACAAAGCCGTCAAATTTGTAGGACGACCTGTTAAACTCGGTTCCTTCCCTGAGTTTCACTTCATCAATGATTAGACACCAATATGTGTAATGTTCTGGCTTGCCTGCCATATGCAGTTTAATGCTACCAAGGGCAAATTTGTTTAGGCCATAGCCACACGGAAGACCCTTCAATAGCTGCACAAGACGGCTGGCACTCGGCAGGGGCAAAATCTTCAAGTCAGATAGAGTTCTGTAGCACTTTGGGCTTGTCAGCCTCAGGAGCAGACAGATCATAAGCCAATCTGTAGTGTATCGGTGCCCACGTGGCGACTTGGCTGCTTGTTGCATGACAGCCGCCTGTATGGCCATCTTTTGTGCATCTGGCAGGTCTTGAGTCACTTCACTGAGAGTTGTTGAAAGCGCTTTCTTCAGCTTTTCACTGAGTTGGCTAATTTCTTTCTTCTTTCTCTCCCGAGCTGCAGCGGCACGAATGAGCCTCTTCCTCAAAACACGGGCTGCAAGGCACACATTTTTCTTGGGTTTCAGTCCACTTTTTCTTTTGGCGTCCTTCATCATCTTCACACACTTTACACAGACCCCTTGTTCTGCCTCAGTCAGAACTTTGCACAGCTTGTGGTACACAGTCCCCCCACTGCTAGACGTGCAACCATGGCAGGCTTGCATAGTTTGTACAACCTGCACAATTGCCTCTACGTCTCCTAGCGAAGTGATTGTCATATCCATGGGCAACGTTGGCACCAATTTTCCGCCGGCAGATACTACGTAGCTCATGTTTTTGCGGACTACGACACTCTTCAATATTTTGTACACCTCTCCCTCCATTCCTGCCTCGTAAAAAACAATCTGTGAACGGTGTCCATTTTCGTCGTCAAGAGCTGCTAATCTCCACTGTTGAGGCAACCGCAAAGACGCGCTCTTCTCCATCAACTCATTAACAGTCAAACAGCTGATTTGCACGGGCTCCGGTTGCTCTTGTACGGTGTCCTCTGCAGCTTCCCTGTGAGTTGCCCCTGCGTTTCTTGCGACACTTGCTCTCTTTTTCGGAGATTTTCTTCGCTTACGACTTGAGGACAAGTATTGCGGGAGATTCGGAAATATGGTAGGAACTGCATCACTCCTGAGGGACCATACTCCGCGCTCGATTTCAATCACTTTTCCGTTGATTATATGTTTATAGGACTTCACAATGTTCCCTTCTTGGAAGTGGGCGTCGCACACTTTGCATGTTTTCCCCAACACTTTGTCTGCGCGGGGAATCGCTCTCTGCCACTTTGCAAGGAGAAGCGGATCGGTCGGCGGAGAGAAGAAGTGCCTTTTCTCTGTGTTGCGCCGGTACCCGCTGGTGCATCCCGGCACGAAACACGTTGGCATTTGGTTGCCGAGTCCTAATAAATTGCAACGAAGATAATTCACACGTACCACCTACCTTCTGACAGCGAAAATTAAAAAAACAATCCGGCGTTCAAGAGTGGCAGCCCACGCTGCTTGCAAACTTGCAGGTCCAAAGGGCGACGTGAGCGCGCACACCGACCACAATACACCGAAAGCTGCTGAAGCGCAAATTGCGCACTACTCACGATAATGCACACCCACTTGCGGGGAAAAAATCAGGACCACTCGACAAGAAAACGCGACGCAAATGTTCTCGGCTACTACAACATCGGCAGCATGGTCGGCAGGGTTGCTGCACGGCAGCGTGGCTAGCCTAGCGCAAACTTAGACTGCAGCGCCATCTCAGTGCCTAGGCGCAAAACGCGCCCGCTTTGGGAGGAGCAGTTTCGAAACTAAAAAAGCTTTATAAACGGTGGGCAGACTAGCAAGTATTTCTAGGGACCCTAGCACTAGGGTATGGTGGCTAGAAAACTAGGGTGGCTAGAAGGGCTAGCTACCCTACCCGCACACTCTCAAGTTCAACAAATGGCCACAGAGGGCGAAAAAAATCGACCACCCGCTTCATGCTTTATATGATAAGCATGGAAAGAAGGTTACAACGAAGCCATCTAGGGTATAATCTGTCGTACAGATTAGGCGAAAAGGTTGTTGAGCAACGACTACCGGGTTTAATGTATGCGGACGATATTGTGCTGTTCGCAGATAGCCAGAAAGATTTGCAAACTCTGGTTAATTACTGTGGGGACGAAGGAGACAGTTTAGGTTTCAGTTTTAGTGCAGCTAAGTCCGGTGGGATGTTTTTTCAACGATACAACTGATCAGGAGCTTACAATACAAGGCCACGAAATACCCCGAGTGGCCGAATACAAGTATCTCGGGGTATGGATAAACAAAGGGCAGATGTACACGGAAAAGCACGAACAGTCTCTAATAGCAAAAGGGCGAAGAGATGCCGCGGGATAATGAAACATAAGGCATTGTGGGGTTACAACAGGTATGAGGTACTGAGAGGCATTTGGAAGGGAGTAATGGTGCCGGGGCTTACTTTCGGGAATGCGGTCCTGTGTTTAAGGGCAGAGGTTCAGTCGAGACTAGAGGTAAATCAGAGAGCTGTGGGAAGGTTAGCACTAGGTGCCCACGGGAAAACCACAAACGAAGCAGTACAGGGAGATATGGGCTGGGCGTCATTCGAAGCACGGGAAGCTCAGAGTAAAATCCTATACGAAAAACGTCTGAGGAAATTGGATGATAACAGGTGGGCAGCTAAGGTGTTTAAATACCTATACAGAAAGAGCGTTGACTCACAATGGCGGAAAAGAACTAGAAAGCTAACCAGTAAGTATGCCAGACACGAGGACGAAAAAGGACAGAGCATTAAACGACAGGTTAAAAATGCGGAAGGTAAAAATTGGATAAATTCAATGGGAAAGAAGCATAGTGTAGAACTATATCGATACTGGAAACAGCAGATCAGGAAGGAAACGTTTTATGATAACTCAAGAGGCAGTGCCCTACTCTTTGAAGCTAGATCAGGATGTCTTAGACCGCGGAGCTATAAAAAGAAATTTAGCGAAGAAGACACATGTACTGTGTGTGGTAAATATGTAGAAACAATGGAACACCTCATACTAAAATGTGATGGTATCAACCCCGATGTCGATGCGGCCACAGTCACCCTTCCTGAGGCCCTAGGGTTCAGAGATAATGATAGTCATGTAAATAAAGGTGCGGTGGAAATTAGCAAAGGCCGCCGTTCTTGCGACCCGGTCGACGGAGTGGAAAGGGGGGGGGTAAGCGTTATAGTGCCCTGGTCGTTCGAACGCTTAGGGCCCGAAAGCGTTAGGTTCACCCAAATAGACGCTAAATAATGGTACTGCAGTAAAACACGTTGTGGGGCTAGTTGGTGCATAGCTTTCAATAGATTAAGCGCCAAAAGTGACGGCACACAAGAAGAAATACAGACAGGACAAGGCGCTTCCTGTCTGTATTTCTTCTTGTGTGCCGTCACTTTTGGCGCTTAATCTATTGAAAGCTAAATAATGGCTTGGCTTGGCTCCGTATATTATTTTTAAATAGGTGGCGCTAAAGCGATGAACGCGACGAGAGCCCCGAATCGGTGCTTCCGTTCTACCCGTGCGGTATGGTGCGGTCTTCGCTTGTGTCCGTGGCTGTGGAGAAGTGATTTTAGCTGTTTGATGTCGTTAAATGTGAGAGCTTGTGGCGAAGTCATTGAGTATGGCCGTAGTAGTTTTGCCGATGTAGTGTTTTGCGGACTTCACCTGTGCCTGTGACTGATCGTGTTGCCCAATAGCTTTGTGGAAAGCGACGTGGTTTGTGTGGATGTCATCGCAGCGTTTGCCAGCTCCTGGGTGGCCCCTGTGCCAGTTGTTGATGGCGTTGCGCAGTAGCTTTGCGGAAGTTGATGTACCTTGTGTGGATTTCGTTGGCGCTTATGACTGCCTTAATTATAGGTGGTCACGCTGCCTTTTGAAGCGCGTTCGAGCGCGAGAAACTTCACCGAATTTTTCGTAAACAACGTGGACGTCTCGAAATGTTAGCTAGAAATCAGCCAGCAGCAACCAAGTCTGTATTTTGTGGTTTTTCGAGCTTATGCTCATGCGAGCAGCAGAAGGACAAAAGATCCGTTACATAACGTCAGTTCCATAAAATCAGCTTTGCCGCAATACAGTCATGTTATGCGGTGAAGCATACGTAATGTATTGCGGTAAAGTGTATGAAAAAGTAGGCAGGGACCACGGCGTTACTGGGGCGATTTTCTTGTATTATGATCATGGCCGTGCGCAAACAAGGAAGAATCACAGTCGAAGCGCATGGCACAAACCTTGCCAATGCTTCAATTAGAAAATAAAAGAAAACGAATTGGAGTGGGTGATGCCAAAAACAAAGCCTTGACTTGTATTATCCAAACAGTTCCGAGAAGAGTCAATCATATTCCAAGCTCCTGCATTATTTATGATTGTTTAAAGTATATGCATATATTGTGCACCAGCCATAGCACCAATTCTAATGTACTTTAATGATGTAAGTTTAATAACACGTGGCAAATATATATTTTATGCTGTATGGTGTTGTGCTGTTTATAAGCTGCTGCTTTCATGTGGTAATGTGTACATTGGCTGGAAAAGTTGATGCATCCTCCTTATAGAACTCATTGAAAGGTGAACCACCTGTCAAGCCATCATTGTTCTTGCGGTTGTACACCAGATTTCACAAACATGGAATAGTTATATAGAAAGAGTAGCTGAGGCTTAACATATCCACATGCATGCACAGGAGTGCGGGAGTCGACCATCTATCTCTCTAACTCAGGTTGAATGTGCATACTTGAGTAACATGTAACACTTGTTGGGTGTCAGGTTTCTTTTATTGTTAGCCTAGTTTGTGTTTTTTCTCCCATTTGTAGGTTTTAGTGTGTGTTGCTGTGTATGTATATAATTGCTTCCAGAGTGGCTTTCTTGTTGCTAATAAATTTATAGAAGGCAGCGTTCTTCCTTTTGTGCATCAGACAGCAAGTGAGCATGTTTCAAAGGATGTTGGATTTTGTTGCCATAAGCAAAAAAAAAGGCATAAGCATATAGACTGCTTGCTAGAGGTACTCTTTATAGCATTAAGGATATTATCATGCTGATAACTCTGTGCACAATAACTAGAAAGATCACATCATGTCTGACATGTCTTCTTGCCACCATGAAATCTTGTCAGATGCATAACACGGGACATACACCACAGATCTTGGCCAGCCATCCTCATTTGTGGTCTCGACCTCCTACCATTAAGCATAGTGGTCCAAGAGACAAAACATGCAACTTTTATCTGATTAAATGTAGTGCATGTTGCACAAAATTAGATGTCAGGTGTTATTGTTGACACAGATACATATCTGTGAGCCTCATAAACTAATGTCAAAAGAAAGAGAGTAATACCCATGAAATGCACTCTTGGTAGGATGGCAGGACCATTCTCTTGCAGAGTTAAATAACAACCATGCAGCAGTATCATGATATCAAGCTGAACAATAATTCACTCCAAGAATAGGTTTCTTCATGCAACATTGCACTGATAGTCTTGAAATACAATACCCATTGCTAACAGAAGGCCTTCCAAAGTATGCATGACAGGAGGGCATATTTTAGGAAGCAAGAATGAAAATGGAGCCGGTTTACTATGAAAGTTGTGAATGCAAGTCTGCAGAAGTTTGAAAAATGAACCAAATGGAATAGTTTAAAATTAAGTTTTTTAGAGACAAAAGGCCGTTTTATTCCATGCCAGAAAAGCAAGCACAGGTTGAAATGCTTTCCACATACATACCTTCAAGGTGCATGTACAGGGTCTGTCCTGAGAGTAGTGTCAGTAAGGCGATTAAAAATCATTTATTGAATTTGTTGTTACAAAAAGTTTAAAAATCTTCAAAATACTCTCCTTTTGCGTCAATACATCGGCTCCAGCGAGACTTGCAGCTATCGAATGCGTTGCGGTAGTCCTCCTCCAGAATGGCGTTTAATGCTGGGGTGCTAGCTGCTTTGATCACGTCCGCTGTCCCAAAATGATTGCCTTTCAGGGGTGTTTTGAGGCATGGAAACAGAAAAAAGTCGGGGGGGAGCCAAGCCCGGGCTGTACGGGGGCTGGGGGATCGTTGGCACCCCTGCTTTAACCAGGTAGTCGGTGACGATGAAGGCACTGTGGGCCAACACATTATCGTGGTGCAACTTCCAGTTGTGTGCAATGTCCGGCCGGATGTATTGAACCCTGCGTTTCAGTCTTTCGAGGACATCCACATAAAATTTGGAGTTCACAGTGGTTCCAGGTTCTTCAAACTCATGATGAACCAGTCCGTGGATGTAAAAAAAAAACGATGAGCATGATCTTGATCTTTGATTTGCTCATCCTGGCTTTCTTCTGGAGAGGGGACAAGTGTGTGTGCCACTCAGATGATTGCCTTTTGGTCTCCAGGTCATATTCAAATACCCAAGTCTCGTCTTCTGTAATGACGTCCAAAAATTTTCGCTCACGTTTGCACATGTTGAGATTTTCTTGGCACGTTTCAACACGGCGTGACTTTTCGTTTTCAGTTAGCACTTCTGGAACCATTTTTGTGCACGCCTTCTGCATGCCAATATCGTTTGTAACAATTTCATGAACTTGAGTTTTCGGAACGTTTGACATGTCAGCCATTAAACGAACACTTAATCGTTGGTCTGAGTTCAACAATTCCCTCGCTCGTGTTACATTGTCAGTCGTAGTGGTTGTGGATGGCCATCCAGCGCAGTCCTTGTCGTCGCCCTCTTCCCGGCCTTCCAAAAAGGCCGTGTTCCACCGAAACACTTGCCGATCTGACAGGGCATGTTCTTTATAAGCAGTCTTGAGCATAGTAACAGTTTCCGCAGCGGTATTGCCAAGTTTCACACAAAACTTGATCGCAAATCTTTCTTCTAATGAGCGTTGCATTTTCACTTGCACAAGAATAAAAAACAGCTCTCACGGACAGGCCCGTCCAACACTCTCCGATGTTCGGAGCACAGTGAGTGACGGACCGCTGTGTGATGTGTGGTGCACGACATGGTGCTTAGATGGATTCTGTCACTACTAGTTTCAACCAGTTAGACCGCTCTGACATACAGTCACATCACAATAAATTTACTGACATTACTTTCAGGACAGACCCTGTATGTGGTGATAGACAAGCTTTTTAGATATAAATGTTGGGAACCTGGATGGAGGTGAGGGACATGTACAGTAAAAACAAGATGTATAAGGTCAAAAATTTATTCTTTTAGTCAGAAATTGGTCAGTGGTGTCTCGCTTCTCTTGTTCCCTGGCCCTGGATGGTGAATACAAAGTATATATTTATGTATATATATATATATATATATATATATATATATATATATATATATATATATATATATATATATATATAATTGTCTACAATCAAGCATAGAATCATTGCCTTCTACCTGTGCTAACGTATGGGGCAGAATCTTGGAGGTTTCTTGGAGACAAAACAGGGCATTGTGTTGTCATGTTGGAAAGCACTTTTCCGGAGGAGGGTGTGTCAGCCACTGACATAAATTTTAATGAAATTTATACCAATATAGCTGACAAAATGTTGAGCTGTCACAAAGTTGAATCAGTTTAGTTTGACAACAGTCTGAAATGATGTTAAGGTAGAAAAAGGTCTTCTTTTATGCGCCTTCTTCAGTGCAAAACACACAAGCTTAGGGAATCCGTTTCAGAACCATTTTGTCGGAATATAAATCATGGCTTCATGTTTCAGAATTTCTGCAGACCTTGACAGGCTGGGAATCAACGACCAATTTCTTGCTGCCAGCTCTCAGACTGTTGTACACTTCCTGCAGGAGCATAATCTGGGAAAATGGACAGGCTTTAGTATAGATGCAAAAGATCTATACAATTATTTGCTGCAGGTGCGTCTCTTGCAGTTTGTTAAGGACTGAATACACAATCAAACAGGTTAGCTGGAATTTGCTGAAAGGTGTAAAATTCTTGTTGCAAACTTTCTGGAGCTTCTTGATTTCTATTTAAGGTCAATTTTGGTCTGGTGGGAAGGTAAAATATGTGTCCAGAATGCTGGCATCTGCATAGGTTCCGGTGTTGCACGAGTGCTCAGTAATATTTTAAGTTATGTTGACCAGAAAATAATCAAAACCTGAGTGGGCTTACTCTTAAAATTTTCCAATACGTGGATGATTATTTGTTTTTCATGAGCAAATGATAACTTTCGCAGAGCTGTCATCGAAGTACTGAAGCTATTTAGAGAACAATAGGAAAGTTTCAACTTCACTTTAGAAGTTCCAGAAAAAAAATGTGCTGCAACTTCTTATATCAGGCTTACTTTTATGTGGGATCACGTATGCTGGGGATATCAGTCGAGAACTTCTAAGCCCCTCCTTGATTATAGGTCTAGCCATTCAAAACTTATTAAGTATTGCCACTCACACAATTAGAGATGCCCCAACCAAGAGCTATCCTCACCTTATCCGTGAAAGTGTAAGGAATCTGGTGACAAGGCTTAATGAGGCAGGTTATTCAGTTTCAGTGGTTTTTTTTTTTATCTTGAAACACGTTAATTAAGGAACTTAAGGTGCAACCAGGGTGAAAGAAGCTTAAGGAGCCAGAGTGGATCAAAGTTGCCATTATCCCCTCTAATAATTGTCGCACAGGCAGAAAAAGGTGACTTCCAAGTTCCAGGAGAGGATTGGGTTTTCATTTAAAGATAAGCTGAAGGGAATATGTGAAGCAATAAACAAGCACATTCTTCACAATGGGTGTCTGAGCAGGGAGGACTGCAAAGTGAAATAGCATACAGTTTGTCTCTTGCACACGAAATGTTGCTTATTCGATTCCTTTTTCTTGAAGCCTACAAAATATATATCAGTCAGACTGGAAGGTGCTTAAACATTAAACTAAGGAAGTACCATAGTTTTTTAAGGGTTTTTGCGCATCCACACCGTTCTGTGCATTGTTGCAGCATTGGGCATCATGCAGTTTTTGAAAGTACTATTCTGCTGTTCACACACTGTGAAAAGCTCTCACATGATATAATGGAGGCTTATCACATTAGAAAGAAAGGCTCACTATGTGTTAGCCAGCCATCCATTTCGCTGCAAGATAGCGAGGTTGCCGTGTTAGATCTTAAGTAAAGCCACTGAGTTGCATTGTGCCTTAGTAATTGTTTTTTTACGTTGATTAATCAGCCGTGACATGTGTGTTGCCATCAAAACATGTGCATTCAGTGATGTGAAGGTTGTTTTGGTATGTTTCTGCATATGCTAGGGGGCCGGGTGTTGGTCACGTGATGTGTGTTATATATTGGTTGTTTTCTTTCAATAAACTTCATTTGATAGTGCTGTATCCTGTCCCGTTCTATTACTTTTGTCGGCATCTGTCATGCAGTAGCTGCCATGAAGCTTCAACAACTTGCCCAATTTTCTATCGTATTTTCTATCGTATGGAGCATTAGAGTTACGGAATGGATGCCATGGTGTGTGTGTGTGTGTGTGTGTGTAAAGGTAAAATGGTGGTAAGGTGGGGTGGTAAAAGTAAAATGAAGAGATTTTCACATCATGACTAGTCCTTTTAACACATTTACCTACAAAATTAAACACCCTGCTCTTATTAAGCACCTTGTACATAGGTATTCATATTACTAATAATCTTTCAATGCAAATGCATATCAACTTTTTGAGTAATGCTAATAACTGAACACATGGCTTTTTGTGCTGCAAGTTTTCTTGGACTCCTGCTTCCCTTAAACTTATACTGCATAATATGCTTGTAAGATCAAAACTGGAGTATGCTTCATCAATCCGGGATATACCTACAAAAAATACAACTCTCATATTTAGTTGAAGCCATACAAAACCAACCTGTAAATTTTATTGTAGCTGCTTATTCCCATACCGCAAGCATATCAACAATTAAAAGTTGCCTTGATTGGCTAGGCAACAAGAAAACTTACCTGTTTATTTCACAAATTCTAAATTGAAACATGTTTTTATTACCTCCTTGTAGCTCATTGATATATACGTGTGTGTGTGTGTGTGCGTGTGCGTGTTCTGAGGCTGCCTTTTACAGGAATAGTAAAGATTGGTTTGGCAAGTTGGCACCTGTACCTGGAGGTTGTAGTTCATTCTCAATGAGATACAAGGAGGTAATAACATATGTTTCAATTGAGAATTTGTGAAATAAATGGGTAAGTTTTTTGTTGACAAGCCTGGCCAATCAAGGCAAGCTTTAATTGTTGATAAGCTTGCGGTATGGGAATAAGCAGCTACAATAAAATTTACAGGTTGGTTTTGTATGGCTTCAACTAAATATGAGAGTTGTGTTTTTTGTCGGTGTATCCCGGATTGATGAAGCATACTCCAGTTTTTTGATCTTGCAAGCATATTATACAGTATAAGTTTAAGGGAAGCAGGAGTCCAAGAAAACTTGCAGCACAAAAAGCCATGTGTTCAGTTATTAGCATTAGTCAAAAAGTTGATATGCATTTACACTGAAAGATCACTAGCAAAAAATCTGATAGGGCAACCTAATAAAAATTATATCAGTTTTCTTTTATTGCATTATGAAACGATACAACTGATACACTGATAAAATTACTTTTAGTTCTATTCTGGACGTATTTGTGCTATTCTGCTTGTACCAGTCAACTAGTGTATTCTTTTTATTAGTGTAATAATGTATTCATATTAGTTTGCCAGATCTATAGTCTATCAGTATCTATATGTGTTGTATAGGTGTAATGTGCTTCAAGGAGAAGCAAGCTTCCTCATTTGCCCGAAAAATGAGTCAGAAATACTGCATTTATATTATCACAAAAGACAATACATATAAATCAAATATGAAGCCCAGGATTCAGAAAGGAAAGATTGTTAGAACAAATATACACCATACAACAGCTTAAAAAGAATAAAAATGTGATCCCATTTAAAAGAGAAAAGATGTTTACATTGGTTCACAACAAAGTTTAGCCTCTTTAAACAGGAGGTTATTGGCAGTCAAGCCACCGAATTGGTTCACACGTACACCACGAAGATTATCAGACTTCACAATCTGGAAAGCTAGTGAATGGAAGTGGTGGGTTCTTCATTATTCATTACCATGCCTTCATGGCTTTTTGCCGGATAAGTATGTCAGACATTCCAGTTTGCTTGTGGAGGGTGTCTATATACTTCTACTGGACACCATCACTTCAGATGACCATAATGAGATCATCTGATCTCTCGGAGTTTGTTGTGAGAGCACAGTCTTTGTATGAATTGGGTGCAATGGCATACAACGTACACCAAATCCTGCATCTTCTTAAAAGTGCGGCTAAACTAGGACCTCATTGGTCGCATTCTTCATTTGTATTTGAAGGCGGAACTGAACTTCTTGTGAAATTGGTACGCGGAGCTAATGATGTTCCTTTACAAATATTGGAATGTTACGTACTTGCTCGAAAGTTACAGGCAGCTGAAGCTAGTTTAAATCTTTCACCAGAAGCAGTGAGTTTTTTTGGTGCACAGGAGAGGGGAGCTGATCAGCAGACAGTTTTGTTGGGCACTGGAAAGGTGTGCCTGAACTTGGATGAAAGTGAAAAACAGGCTGTAGTCCACAACCGTGGCTGTGACTCAACAAGTGTCACTGAATATTACCAAATGGTCGTCAACCAACAAACGTTCCACTCTCTGCAGTACACTTGAACTATAAAGACTAAAAACAGTGCATTTGTCAGCTTCTCAGGTGCGTTTTCTCTCATTTGTAGAATTCTTACTGGAGCGAATTCTTGTATAATTCTGAAATGCAAGAAACTACTTCCTGTTGAAATTCTCCATGCAAAGCACCTTTCAGTCTGTGTCAGAAGAGAGAAGTCACTAGTTTACGTAACACCCAGCAAAATTATGCGCCTTTATGTGTTTATAGAAATAGACAACAATATTTTTGAATGAAAAATATGAAACCATTATGAAAGAGACTAATTCCCGTGCTCAAGACATGGCAACGATGAACAGTATGTCTTTAGCCATGGTACATGAATGTCTGGTAATAACAGGTTATAGCTTTAAAAAACAACAGTTGGTAACAGTGCAGCACGCTTTATGGCGTTCTGTAATAATCAGCTTTTTGATGTTTGAATATATTACACAAGCCAGAGCCATCAAAATTCTAGAGTGTTTATTTTTTCTTGCGATAGCTTCTTGTTTTCCTAATGAACCAGCTAGCCCAATTTGCCACTCTTCATTATTGTACTCTTGTTGATTAAGTGCTTGGGGAATTGCATGGTCTGCATGTTGGCAGCAGTGATGCAGCTGCTGATGAACAGTTGCAGTAGCCAAAACATGACAATATCTTACAGGACTTATGCACAGTTTCGGGTCGGTGTTCTTACATGTAGCGCAGGGCCCTACTTAACCACGTGACTGCCTGGAGTGGGTGATCACAGTGAACAAACAGTGCTTCACTAGCAGATGGTGAAGAGGTAAAGCTTCTCAGTCTGTATACAGAGGCATGGAAAGCAGCTGAATGTTAAGTGAGCAGTTATGCTACTTGATACAACAGCAACATTTTCACACCGTGCATCTGTCTTCCTCACTTTATTTTCTCCTTTGACTCAATGTAGCTGGTGCAAGTTAATCCGTTAACTGTGGCGGCATGACTAAGACACTATCTTTTTTCTGAATGAAACAAGCAAACTCTGAAATTTTATTTTAACAGTGTATTACGGTTTGAATCAAAGACTCCAAACACTATATATGAAGCCTGTTCTGATAGTCTTCTTTGCTGTCGCGTGCTGAAAGCTACACAGGTTAAACTGATTTTACACATTTCGACGTGCGGTGGTTGAACTAGCACCCAGTGAAGAATTGTGTCTTCTGATTTTGCAATATGTGCACTGATGTATAGCTGTTTTTGTTCATGAATATGTGGTTTTAAAAATGGTAAATCCATGTTCTTACTTGAATAAATTCTCAGATCTGTACTCACTTTTGCTTAAATAATATTGCTGTATTGTCATGTTCTGATATATTGCTGTAGATCTTGTACCAATAGCGATGCTTGTCCTATTTCCTTGCTTCCTGTCAGTGTGCCATGCCAGCTTGTTCTTTTTGCACAAGCTCACTTGTGTTCTGTCACATATCACAACACTTTCGGGATGAATGCAAAAGTGCATAGTCTAAAGAAAATAGCTTCATATGAAGTTGTAATATGATAAAAGCATGTGCCAATTAGACCTGGCGTTATATCCAGCATCTGTGAGCACAAATGGGCATGGTGAAGTTGGTACTTCAGTCTGTGTTCTTCCTCTTATGTGCTTGTTTAAATGTGGCTAAAGTTGCTTGCTTATTCTTTAGATAATGGAGTGTAAAATAAACCCTAGTCACGTTTGTAGTCATGTTGCTTGTGTCTTGTCCTTGTTCCTTTGTGGATGGATGTATTTGCGTTGTCATAATTTTCAAATCAAGTATGCACCCACTAGCCCAGAAAGTAGCTTTAATGAAATCACGTTAGTAGTGTCTAATTTATGGCATTCACAAACTCAGCCTGACATGTTAGAGCTACAGTTAGTATCCACAGTCTTGAAAGTGCTTTGTTTTGCTTTTGTAAATAAACTTTATTACAACAGTAGGAAGATACCTATGAAGAAAGGAGTCAGACAAGTAGACACAATCTCTGCAATGCTATTCACTGCGTGCTTGGAAGAAGTATTCAAGCTATTAAACTGGGAAGGTTTAGGAGTAGGGATCGACAGCGAACACCTCAGCAACATTCGGTTTGCCGATGACATTGTTCTATTCAGCAACACTGCGGACGAGTTACAACAAATGATTGAGGACCTTAACAGGGAGAGTGTAAGAGTGGGGCTGAAGATTAATATGCAGAAGACAAAGATAAGGATAAATAACCGGGCAAAGGAACAAGAGTTCCAAATCGCTAGTCAGCCTCTAGAGTCTATGAAGGTGTACGTCTACCCAGGTCAACTAATCACAGGAAACCCTGACCATGAGAAGGAAATTCACAGAAGAATAAAAATGGGTTGGATCGCATACGGCAGACATTGTGAGCTCCTGACTGGGAGCTTACCATTATCATTGAAAAGGAAAGTATACAATCAGTGCATTTTACGGGTGCTGACATATGGCGCAGAGATTTGGAGACTGACAAAGAAGCTTGAGAACAAGTTAAGGACCATGCAAAGAGTGATGGAACGAAGAATGCTAAGTATAACTTTAAGAGACAGAAAGAGAGCAGTTTGGACAAGAGAGCAAACAGGTATAGATGATATTCTAATAGACATTAAGAGAAAAAAATGGCTCTGGGCAGGTCATGTAATGCGCAGATTAGATAACAGTTGGACCATTAGGGTGACAGAATGGGTACCAAGAGAAGGGAAGTGCAGTAGAGGATGGCAGAAGTCTAGATGGTACGCCAAAATTAGGAAATTTGCGGGTGCTAGTTGGAATCGGTTGGTGCAGGACAGAGGTAATTAGAGATTGAAGGGAGAGGCTTTCGTCCTGCAGTGGACATAAATATGATGATGATGATGATGATGATGATGACAGTAATCCTGTTTTGGATATGCATTAAATGCTGCACATCCGTCTCACAAAATTTGTAAATGTAATTTTGTATAAAAGAACTGGAGCACACCTGCTACAAAGATGGACTGATACTTTTCTCATGCAACTTCCCCAATGTAGTTTCACAGGCTAAGTAACGCTGCTGTGCTTTGAAAACGTGTGCTTTAATTTATGTTGAAACATGTTTAGGATAATATATGTGCATACAAGCTGTAAAAAGTTTTGATAATTGCACAGTTTACACGCTTCATTTTTATTTGATACTCTAATATCCCAACTGTGTTTGTTAATCTGTTCACGTGGCAGGCAATGCATTCAGGGTTGTATATTCAGTTCATTTTAAAAACGTCTCTTCAGGCGTGTGGGCACTGGCATGTGTGCTATTTCTAACATGCTTTATCAGTGCCTCAATCAGATTCCTGTATGTCATATGATGATCTCTATCTGGGTTTAAAAGACTGATACATCATGCTATTTGGTCTTGTAGGCAGCACAGTGAGATCTATCTGCTGCCTGCCAGTTTGGTAAAGAGTTCTATGGGTCAGGTAGGAATATATATCACTCTTAGAAGGACCCATACAACCTATACATATTCCTAAGAGACTTGTAGAAATTTCTATCAGTTTTTTTTGCTAGGGTACTGATATTAGGTTTTAAACTAGTGATGGCACTCCGAAGAGACATTAGTGGAGACATTGCCCCACTGGGCACGTGCAGCAGCTAAGCGCAGTGGGGGGGGATATGGACTGGGCGCCGGCTAGCGAGAGCAAGGATGACGTGGCATTGCGGCGGCGCCCTCTCCCCTCACGTAACACCTGGCGCACTAGAGTGATGGCAGATGTACCCTTTCACCCGCTCTGCTCCGTAGAGGCACGCTCGCAATGTGGTCACAACCAATGAGATGTGAGGTTCCATTTCACTGAGACGACAGACGCTGGCTTTTTTACTCAGTGGGCCATTTGTTTAGTCTGTTTGAACAGAAACGGACCTGCCAGAGTTTGGTTGTTTCACGACAAAACACACAGTCATCAACAGAAAGTTTAGTTTTCTACGTTAAGTTCTTTGCTAGATCTAAAATGAGAAAAATCAAGGGCCTAAACACTCAGCATTGTGGCATGCCAGAAGTGACAAAAGACAGATTTGTGAATTGGAGTTGTTAACATACAAATTGTGTTTAGTCATGAAGAAAGCATTCAGTGAATTTTAGTAATTGCATGTGGATCAATATTAAGTTAGCTTATTCAGGAGAAGGAGGCAGTGGCACAAAGTAGCAGAATTTAAAACGCTAGAAGCATCCATTCAACGCAAGAACTAAGTTCAATGGAGGAGATCAAGTTAGTGAACATGACAATATAGTTATGTTTTTCATGCGAGACAAGGTCTTATGGCAACCATGTTGACATTTGTTGTAGAAGTTTTGTGACACAATTTAGGATTATTCTGGAGACTGAAATAAATGATGTTAGGGAGGCTTGGCGATTGAGGCCAGCAATTGTTCCGCCCAAGTGTCTCTCATAATATTACTGCGGCAGATCACCACGTGCATTCTGTCCTAGAAGCTGAAAAGGTAATGCTAATCTATGTAATGCATCTGTCGAATGCCGACAACAGTATGATGCTGATGCGGTGACAACGATGGCATGATCGACGCTGGGATGACAATTCTAGAGTCATCACGATTGAGGCATAACAACTTTGGGATGATGAGTGCATGCATGGCAATGACTGCGTATCTACTACACAGCGTGAAGGTGGCAGCATCCGACGGCGTGATATTACAACTAATTTGAAATGACAATGCAATGATGACGACAGATTGAAGACTGTGAATGGTGAACAATGATGCGTCCACTTGGCAACTAAAGAAAAACATATGAGGACAGCTAAGCATGTCTTATCTGAGTTGTGATTGCGAAAGCATTAATGCCCAATTGAACGCCACTGAGCAGTCCTTCGAGTTTGATGCTGCAAGTGATGCACCCTAGAGCTACATTGGGCCCGAGATAGCAAGCAGCAGCAGCCTGCGGTGCCAACACCGCATGCCACCGACGTGCCGCATGACCAGAGACCAGGAAACAGCAGTGGCAAGCAGCAGCAGAAGGGAATACCCATTGCCACACGGTAAGCTTTGCAGAGCCCAAGCGGTCACATTACGTTTGCTACAGACAAGAACATACCCAAGTCCATATTTTATTAACAAGATCTATCCGGAGAGGGAAATTCAAACCAACTGTAATAAGTGCAATGGCATCATTACTCTTGACCACATGCTTTGGCAGTGCCCCGCGGTCTTCACAGACCGTGACAAGGAACAAGAATGGTGGCGGCAAATGCTACACAGTGAATCACTCTCTGACCAATTACGGGCAGTCCAGAAGGCCCGCGATGTGGCTGAAGGGCTCGGCCTGACAGTCCCAACGTGGGAGCGGCCCGCGTCAATGTATGGTTGACCTTCAGGACCCAATAAAGTTCTCCATACCATACCATACCATACCAAGGCCGGCAGGCACGCGCAGCAGCTAAGCCCAGTAGAGGGGGGAGATACGGACCGGGCGGCGGCTTGCGAGAGCAAGGATGACGTGGCATCGCGGCGATGCCCTCTCCCCTCACGCAACACCTGGTGCACTATAGCGACAGCAGGTGTACCCTTTCACCCGCTCTGTTTCGTCGAGGCGTGCTCGTGACGTGGTCGCAGCCAATGGGATTTGAGGCGCTGTTTCGCTGAGACGACAGACGCCGGCTTTTTTGCTCAATGGGCCATTTGACGCTTTGGCATAAATAATCGCTACAGAATAATGACGACGTGGTTATGTTGAGTTCGCGTTCACACTTCATCTGCACGGACCGCCCTACCTGTGTACTTTTGGTACTGGGGCCAATTCTATACCATGCAATACACTCAGCCATGGAGCACCCGCAACGATCACACGATAGGCAAAAAACGCTGTGCTTTAAACATGCACCCATAGAGTGCCCCAATATTGCAACCAGCCGATCCACGCATAGTGAAGCGTCCGCATGGCCGCGTTTGCCACGTGGCCATGCTATGCGAGTGTGTGGCTGATATATTAATTGAGTAATCGAAAGACTGGTTCCGAATGCATTTACTAACCAATTTGAGTCCAGGCACTTTTATGTGCTGCTTTGAATAACTGCGTGTGGTACCGCGGTTCCCACAGTTGCCCAATGCATGTGGCGCATACTTTAGCAGCAGTGCTCGGCGTGTTTCGACTAAAGCAATTTCATTTCAATTCTGCTCGCCACTCATGGCGGCTGTAGCTGCTTATAGTTATACAGTACTTTGGTTATAAAGTACAGTAAGTCTAGTTAATAAATGTTATTGGGATGTGAGGTTTTATTATGTTAAATCGAGAACTTCGTCAAATTGAAACCACTTGATTAGATCACGCAACATGCCATAAAATTGATGTGAGGGCCAAAAATGTCGTTTTTTGCCTACGTTCACACTTATTGTAGCAGTTGAGCATGTACTCTGCCTTAACGGAAGAAACGATTAAGCATTCTTAAAAGCTATATGTCAGTGATACTAAAATCCCCAGAACTCAATTAGACCTGCTATACCCACATTTTTCTTTTTAATTATGACAAATCAGGCAAGATATTAGTTGATTCTAGGTTTTCAGTGCGCATGAATGTGACAGTGAAAGTATTGAATGTCATGTAGTGTAATGCAACGAAAACAAGGACACAAGAAAAAGGAAAACACAGACATAATTAGGCGCTTGTGTCTGTGTTTCATTTCTTCTTGTGTTCCTGTTTTTGTTGCGCTACACTACATGCCGTTCCATGATGATCAACGAACAAGCCCACATTGCCACCCCCGTGTAGAGAACAGGAAATTTCTTTATACACTTAAACCTTGATATAACAAAGTAGGTAAAATCGGCAATTCGCTCGTTATATAGAAATTTCCTTGTATTGAAATTCGATCTGTTATGCAAATGTCAGTACAGTCGCCGATCGTTTTTGTTGCACGGAAAGGGGCCATGCAATTTTCCGAATTATTGGGCAATAAAAAAAAGCAAGTTTGAATGAGAAAACATTTTATTTTGACGAATATAGGAGTCAGCGATGAATGATACGGTTTCATGCCACGTTGATATCTTTACATCAGCGGTACGAATTGAGTGACGCCATGCTTTCGCGTGCACTCCGCCCCCAAAGCGTCACCCTGTCGCACTGCGACGACGCTATCATGAAAAGCGCCGGCAGCTGGGAGCGAATGCTTCGTCTGCTTCTCGTTCAAACGGGTCATCAAAACTCGAGACTGCGCAACCTTCAATACTAAACGTGCGGGAAAACAGCTTACATGGTGCCACGCCGTCTTGACATGCCCGCTCTTTCCACACGCAGCAGATTACCTCTAGAGCAGGGTGCGCGGCTGCGTATGCACTCAGCCGCGCTTACAGCCGCGCTCAGCCGAGTCATGGCCGAGACGCGCGCCAACTTACCCCCCCCCCCCACTCCGCCCCCTCGCGCGCGCTTGATCGCGTTTCCGCGAGCTCGCTTTCCTTCCCCACTTTCCATTGCTCGCGTGGGAAGGCCGCACTTATGAAGCCACCATCTTTCTTGTCTCACCCTCGCACACTTTCACTCGCACCTAAAGCACAAGTGCGCGGGGCGCGATAGGATCTGATCGCACTTGGACTTAATTTATACGGAACATGATGCGGCTCCAAGCTGTTGTTCTTGTCGCGCTGCACGCAGTTTGAGAGGTGCGTTTGCAAGGAGCCGCTTGTAATTAAGTCATTTGACTATCTGCGTCCGCGGAAGTTACCATTGATTGTCTCAATTGGCACTCCTCTGCGGCAGAAGCGAAATTTCGTTATATTGAAATTGCACGCAAACACACTTCTTTATATTGAGGCTCTAAATGCATGGTGTTCTATGGAGAAGAGGTTATGAAAAGTTAAATTCTTCGTTATATCAAGAAATTCGTTATACTGAGGTTTAACTGTATAGAGATTTGAATTTATATACCTTGTTGTGCAGCTCCTTGGGTCATGGTTTCTATGACTATGACTCATATGACTCTGTATCTGTTGCGTAGGAAACCTCTCTCACCCCGTTTCCCTACGGTTCTCCTTTTGGAGGAGGCCCCCTATTGATGCTATCCTTGTTCCACTCTTGGCCCACATCATTTCATAATCGAGGCATCTAAGGCCACAGTTCCTTATGCTATGCAGCTCTGACATCATGCGTACCATACAGAATTGTACATGAGCCTGAGCCCTTGCATAACCATTCTTCTGATCAAATGTTAATTTTTAGACTGACGTCCTTTCTTCTTGCATGACAGTTATCTCTGCTGTATTGTTGCTGCTCTCTCATGTACGTATACCAATAAATTATCTTAGTCAATTTCTTCTTGAACATTGAGTCCAATCTTTGCCAACTTAAGTGTGTGTTGAATGTTAATTTTTTAAGACCTGTCTTCACAATCTGCCTCCACCTCATCCATTTTAGCATCCTCAATTCAGTCACTTCTCCATCCTGACTTCTAGGTGACTTTATTAAACTTGTTTAGGTTCCATACAGTATTGCTGGTCATGTATTGTCTTATAGGTTTATTAGACAGTGAAAATCTTCAACTTGACTGGAACCTGTGTAACATAAATATCATAATGCATCTTTTCAGTTTTTCCAAACTATGCCAATTCTGCTGATTCTGTGGGCTGTCCAAATTTTCCATGTTGGTGCTTTCAGTTATCATTGAACCAAGGTATCCGTCTTCTCTATGGTTTACCCTCAAGGCTTCCCTTTCATCTACTCTGAGAAATTGGCATGCAGCTACCAGATGTGGGCAGCTTGCCTCACAACACATGCACATGCTCAGCTACTTTCGCCAACCTTTGTGTTAGATGTCAATCAGCATGAGCGAAGCAGTGAGAATGGGGAATTATGAAATTAAGGCAGAGGTTCGAGCATTAAGGGAAGTCATACTTATGAGGTGAGTACATGTGAAGAAAAGTATTCAGAAATGCTGGGAATTTGCAGTTTCCTGTTTATTGGTCTATTCAACTCTCCCTAGCTATTTCAGTTATTTCATCATGTGTTGCAATATTTAGTTGCAATATGTTCTTCTTAAGTGCTGCCACACTTACTACTAGAAGTTTGAGAACCTATATTTCTTATTCACTTGGTTCATTCATACCTACAAGCAGCAGTCTTTTCACTTTACATCAGCTATTGAATGCAATGCCCAGATATGTTCTCAGTCTACTTCAGTGGGAGTCACTAACACAGTGAATGATCATGAAGCATGTGTGTTCTTAGAAAGTGCCTTCATGTGATGCAGCTGTAAGTTAAGGTAGGGGATGCTTTGGAAAGCATGTTACGTGGCTTACATGAGAATTATTTTGTGCCAGAAAGCACACAAATATTTGTGTTTATTTCTGGTGTTCTTCTTCCTTAATTACCTTCTTGATTCAGCACATATATATGAAGCAAGAGATCCTGGCTTGTTCTTTCTTTACATTAGCAAATTACATTAATCATGTAATAGCACACTTTACATAATTGAGCACACTAAAAGCCACTTGGCGAGCAAAACATGTACTTGTCTTTATGAATATCCCAGCTTAATGTTTTAGTGTGTGCAGTTTGGACGTGATTCTTCAGAAGCACTACATCTGCTTCAAGTATATGAGGTATAATTACTTTTGCTTAAAAATAATCCTAATCTTCCTTGATAGCTGTCCTTTTTTTACTAGACAATATAAGCATGGTGCTTAATACCAAGCTAAATATGCCTCTGTAACTGTATGCATCAGTGTTTGAATATTCGTTACCTACTATTCCTATTAGAAAAATGTATTTGCCAACCTCCAATTATTTGCATTGAAGTAGTGAAGAGTTTGATGGCAGCCTGTCTGGTTTGGTCAAAAGAGGCACGGTAAGTAGTTTAAAATTAGATGCCAACCATAAAAATGAAAAATAAGAACTGGTTCAACTGGAGCTTTGTTCACAATCTTTGTGAACAAGGCTTTCAAGTGGGAGCCGAAACATTTATCCTGTATGCCCAATCTTCATTTACTTATTATTATTATTTGAATTCATCTAGCCCTAAAGAGGTGGCAATTTATTTCAAATACTACTCTTTGCATTTTGTTTCCATTGCTGAGTTGTTGTTTTTTAAAGTAACTTCATGCACCACACAAGTACAACTCAAACATTTTCATTCTTTCAAGGATGTCACAACTAGTGGAAGGTATTCTGCACTAACATAATTATTATGAGATTTCCAGTAAATATGTAGTCCTCATAAAAAGTATCTAAATAATTTTGGCCTAAGCGGTTATACATTAACCATGTAGGCTTCATCAACTTCTGATATCACTTGGTCTTGGCAAACTTGTGAGCTGACAAGTTTGAGCATGGAGTCACTTCCCTCCATATTTGTTTCGATGAAGGCTTGCCCTTTGGTGCTACTCTGGATCCACCCCCGTTTCCTGTGATTACCACTACGGGCTTCAAGGCACACACCCTCAGGAAAACTTTTCATGAACAAACCTGGTTCTTTCACACTTTTACTAAGACAGACATTGAAAGCAAGGATGGCATAGCAGGCATGTTGGTTACAGAAGTACTTTATTAAATAGCTTTGTAAGTATTCATCTAGTGGACATGTCCATATCCTCTTCTGCTGAAGTGCAAATTAGCTGGGGGAGCATGTCTCCTTCTCATGCATATGCCAGCCCAGCCAATCAGAACTTCAGGAGCGGATGAAATGTACATTTCCACCAGGTGGACACAGAATACATCCCCTGTTCTCTGTCCTATCTTACCACCCTTCTCCATGTATTTTACTCAGTAAACTACTGGTTCAGCATGTTGGTCACCTTAATCAATCTTCCAGTAGCTCAGCACTTAAAAGGTATACAATACAAATAAAGCACTGTAAACCCAAGCAGTTAGGCTGGCGATTGCTGCTGTTATGCACCATACAGGCTGAAGCAATGGCTTCACCGTAGCTTTCTAAGTTAACGTTACTGAACTTTGAATTTAGAGAAAACAGAATATAAAAACAGACTAGCATTTTTTTTATGTGCTTTTTTGTGTTACTAAAATAAGTATATTGAACCTAAATGAAGTAAAAAGACAAGGAAATTGTGTCACTAATTTCATTTCACTGTCTTTTTAAAAGTATAGCAAGATTTTTTAATTGCATTACGAGTTGTTACTTATGTTTCAATCTTAATGTTCATTTCTCATGCTCCAAATAGGGCTACAACTGTTCCCTCATCCACAGCTATCAAGGCCTTATGGCAACTTTGGAAGCTCTCTGAACTGAGTAAATGCTATGCATTGCATAATTTCTTAATACATTTCCATGGCTGCCTTTAACCTCTATACTTCCTCATTAAAGCCAGCATCTCTCTTGCGGCCACCTTTAAAGACCTTGTGGTAATGTATGCCTAACAAGAAAGATGGGTGCTTTGTAGTGCTAGTATGCTCTAAGTAAATCGTTTTATGCAAAAATTGCTGACATAATTGTCTGACAAATACTGCATCATGTTTGCTATTTTGCCTTCTGTTTCAATTTCACTGCATCTTTACATTTTACCAGTGCATGAGTAGGGTTCAAGGCTGTTCTTTAAAATGCTCATGAGCACTTATCATGATCAGTTCCCCATATAACTGGTTTTGCTGAAGAGAATACAGGAATATGAGCAAAATTGACATGGAACCAACATATAGATAACGTCTGCATAAGTGCCTATCAAAAGTTATATTTTCTTAGAAAAAAAAAACTGGAACGTGCATCGCGTAATGTAAAACTTATTGCATACAACGCCTTTATTAGGATGATACTAGAATATTCAGCGTTGTTTGGAGTCCCCATCAAGTGACACTTTAGAGGAAGTTGGAAAGAGTCTGGCGGCGCGTTTTATTTCTTCGACATACCGAAGGAAGAAATCGGTCACGCTTATGTTACAGTGTTGCAACTTCGATCTTCTTGAGGTACGTAGGAAAAAATATAGGCTGAAGGTGCTTTATCAAATAATGCAGGATCAACTTAAGATTGATAAGCTCAAATATCTACATGCTCCAGGCAAAAGATACCCGCGAACTAACCACGACTACGTCATAAGCCGGACCATACCAACAGTGATACATATCGATACTCATTTTTCCTGGATGCGATAGAAATGTGGAACCAATTGCCAAACGCTATTGTTAGCCTAAAAGATGTCACCGACTTTGAAAATGCTGCTGAGGCATATTTATGGGAGTTTTCGATTTAGTTTTGAAGTGCCAAGTGATACGTGCGACTTGATATTCATTGTACGTATTTTGATAAATGTCAGAAGTGTGCTGAACAGCATTCAAGTGAACATCTTATTAACTGTGAATTGACAAGTGTTAAGCAACTTTACGTACATTGACATTGTCCATATTTGGTTTATGTAATTGTATTGTCCTCTCTGTTATGACCCTCTATGAGGGTTGACAGTATTAATAAATAAATAAATAAATAGACAACGAGGAACGTGGGTAAGGACACTTTATTTTCAGCACACATGTTTTTTTTAATGAACTGCTGTTATACTGCTAAAATCTGCACATGTAATAAAAGTACACTGCTCTGCTTCATCACTCCATGCTAAGTGCAAGTATCCTGTACCAGGAAGTCAAACCAAGACGTGGGATGTTCAGTCTGTGAAAATAAAAACGAGTTTGAAACATTAACATGCAAAAACTAAAGCACACTCAAGAAAATAAACACAGCACAGGAACATAGCCAATGAATCAGAATTACCTTTGAGAGCAAACATATAGTTTCTATGGCACAGCGAAGAAACCTTATTCTTCCGGCTTTTTTAGTGCGCGAGAAAATATGAAAGTGCATGCGTTCTCCCCATATTGTGTATCTGTCACCTTTTCACACAAAACAAAGATGTTGTCTAAATGTGCCCAACTGTCTTTGCATATCCATTTCTCTGCTCTCATACCATGATACCTACAGTTAAAGGCTGTAGCAATGCTTAGCTTGAATGAACGAACACAAGCTACATGCACTGTGCTGTTGAACATGGCATTGTAAGTTAGATTCATGCACAGCACATTCATGTGCCATAAACATTTGATTGTGATTGTAGGCGAGATAAATAAAAAGAAGGTATGTAAATAAGAATATTCCCTAATAAGCTGTGCAGAAGTGCTCTCCCGTTTGGACAGAACCCGAGCACAGCTGCAGTGAACAAGAAGCCAACTTATACAGCATTTAAAATCTAGGTTCTAAATGTGCTACAGATTTTTCTGAATTCATGGTCGAAAATCTAGGTGTTAAAGGTGACAAACATTTAAACAGGTCTCTATTCGGACTGGTAATGCTATGTGTCCCCTAGTTTGATAAAATATGCCATATCACTGGTCTCCCAAGCTACGGCTGCTGTCCAGTTGCAAGTGCAAATCACTCAATTACGTCTAGGGCACGTTTGAGCAAAAGGCAGCCAAGATTACTGTGCCATTGAGATCTATTTCCTGACATCTGATTTCTTCTCAGAAAGCTACCTCTAAAAAAAAACCTTCACAACAACATAACCCAAACCTTTCTTGAGTAAAGCCATCACACTGGTCCTTCAACACTAATTACACAGTGGCTGTAATGTTATGTACGTCAGCACCTAACAAAGTACAGGAAAATTTAATAATGGCAGCGTGACAGGTACACAAAAAAGTAAAGGGATAAAACATCACACAGGCTGCCATCAGTGTTCATATCTCCATTTCAATGTGGATGTTTTTAGCAGTGAATACATGTTCTCATTAAACTGAGTCATATTATTACAAAAGCGAAGGGCAAGGGTCTTTACATTCTAAACTGACAAATGTGCTTTATTACGATTCACCACAATACAGGAGGTGTTTTGCAGTGAACCATCACATAAGGTTTTGGCTAACTACGGCGGGCGTGTCCTGCAGCGGAGCCTCTTGTGTATTGCGGTAAAGCGTATTTTGTGACAAGAGCTAACCTGGCACGTATGGCTTTAGCCAACAAAAGTTCTCAAGACATCATGCATCCTGCCACGAAAATCTGCTTTGATGAGAGTAGAACATTAGGTTAGTCGCTGACAGAAACCATACATTCCAAATTCACGTAAATCTTTCCCAATATCGGCATGCTTCACCGCAACACACAAATATGTTGCGGTGATAACGGTGGTCGAACAGGCTGGTGCAAATGTTTCGACAGGGGAGCGTGCCTTCATCAGGGCAACTGCTTTCCTTGGCAGTTTTCATATACGTGAGTCCCCCCAACTCCCAACAGGGGAGATTTACCTGGACCTTTGCCAAGAGACGTACCGACAAGCGTTTGGTAGTGGCTAGTAGAGATGCAGGAGTCTAAAAAGCGTTGCGAAATTCGGTTCCGTAAGGTTAGCTTCACCGCAATACAAATATGTTAAGCGGTTAGACATACAAAATATGTTGCGGTGAATAATAGCAAGGGTACCTGGCCTTTGATGCAAATTAGCAGCTTCCCAAGAGGCACGGTAATCCCGTAGCTAGTTATGCAGTTCCCCGCATGCGAGTGAGTTCCCTGCGTTCGGCGGTTTCCCAGTGACATACAAAATTACATTGATTGACTGTGTTGTAAATGGGCGACTGCACTATATGCTGATGCAAAAGCGTCGTTTCGCTTTCGAAAACTGCGCTCGGCTAAAGAGAACACCTTGACTCGCATATGACCAAAGCAGTTGAACAGGAAACTACGAAATTACGTAGCTATTATGGAAGAAATCAACAGCTCAGAAAAAAATGGCCGTGTAAACATTAACTGGCTTACGAGGTCGACAAACCAACGGTTCAAAGCATCACAGCCACGTCCGAAATAGCGCTGAAGGCCGGCCAGTACACTTGGGCGCCTCGGCGCGCGCAATGTAACAGGAGACGGCAGGTGCACGCGTACATCATTAAGGAACACATATTATTTATGTCGGTGAAAGCGGTCACTCTTCAGTTCTGACATGCTTCAGCGCGTAACACTAGTATACTGCGGCGAAGCTGACTTCAGAACGCCGATTTCTTCAACTCATCTAGCGAGGCAGGTCCGTTTATCACGCTTGGCAACGTTTGACATTTTCTGCCTCAATTTCGTTTGTTCTTTTAATATTCTTATCACAGTGACCCTGTATCACGCAGTAGCAGAGCTGGTGCCGCGTCTTAACTGCGTTAGGAAAGGCAAGCGTGTATGCAGCAGGCACGGCAGCATTGGCTCTTGTTTGGAAACTTCAAGAGACGCTCTACCGCGCAGCGATGTCATTTGTATTATTAAAAGAATGCAGGTGATGATTAAATGAGCCGCAGCAAAGCTGTAAAAAAGCAGTAGTAATGCTGTTCTAAGATCCTCTCGCTCGAGCGAGATGGTCTTAAAAGAAAGCGCGATGTAACGCGATCTGACGGAACAGCTCGTCATGCCAGTGTTTTCTTACGTCCTCGTTCTTTCGCGCATCCTCCCCTGAACCAGACTACTGAATGGTTCTGTGCACGCACTGACGATCCTGACGGAGGCAATACCACCCACATGAGCAGCTCCATATAAGATGCCACGGCCCATTCCACATGCCGGCTGCAATTTGACGCGGCCAGGAGGCAAAATATGCGCACAAGGTACCTAATGGTAACGCATCAAACTGCTCACAGCCCCAATCCTTTATTACACGCATATAGCGTGGAAAGATGAATTACTCACGCTCTAAGTGGGCACGGAATACGGACCGCTTCGCAGCGCAGCCGGCTCCGTAAGACGGCCGCCATGGAAATGAGCGGATGTGACATCATGGGTTATAGCGGACGTGACGTCATAGGTGAACGTAGACATTTCGGGCACCTTTCGTCTGCTGTGCCCCGGGCACAGCAGACACGGCCATTAGCAAAAGGCGATTGGAGGATTGGTGGCTCAAAAGCAGAGAGGTGACATAAGGTTAAAAGGGTAGGAAGACGTATTTCAAGAAAATCGAGAAATTCAATAACACACAACACAGATAAAAATTAAAATTAAAGGCAAAATAAAAATCTGAGCATGGTGGCAACTGCCATCGCCCCGTTTCAAAGGGGACGCCCCTACCTTCTATCTATCTATCTATCTATCCGCTGCTGCTAACAAAACAAGCATAGTAAAATCACTTCGGGATGCTTACGTTAGTTTGAACATTTTCCGCTAGAGGCGCCGTAAAAAGCGCAATTTTATCTTACAAACTTTCTCTTACAATTACCGAAGCATTTTTATTACAAAAAAAAGACGGCGAAATTATTATTGCCAATCAGATATTGTACTCTTTGTAAGTAACTTTGTTTGTGTGTCACTATAAACGCAAATAGCGTTCAGCATCATCGATCTTTCACGTGACCTCTGGCCTGGATTTCAAAATTTTACCGGTATTTTCGAGTGCATGGCGGCACGGATTCATTCGTTAGTGCACTCAGACTGGTTCCTTCTTTTTTGCTAAAACTAGTTTATTGCGCTTCGGTGTCTCGCGTTATTTAACCTGGGGTGAAGTGACGTGTTTGCAAGCGGACATGTAATCCCGAAAGTTGGGTATCGGTCGTGAGCCATTCGGAACATGTCTGTATCGAAACGGGAGCTGGATTCTGGTGCGGCTGACAACGGCAATAACGGTGAGTCGTTTAACACCGCTGCTTGAATCGTTATATAATATTCATCTCATTAACTTACAGGCGGAGACAAGTTAACGAACTAGATCCTGCACAACATATGGATGTTGAGATCCTCCGTTGCTGTTTCCTAAATAAACTGTTACTTGCGAGGCTGTCGTTATAGACCGCAGACTCTGCTCAGGCGGCGCTGCGGAAAAACCCATCACCAGCGCCCCCATCGCAGCCTTGGCGCTAACTGAGTAGTGCATGGAGAGCTGCCCGCAAGCGAAGCCGGTGCTAGGGTGGCTACACCCTACCGGTGCATAGGCCACAATGGACCCTTCTCTTTCGTTTGTGTTGAGGCACGGTTTCCTAAAAATCTAGGACCTGGAAAGCTTCTTCCGCCCATCCACGCTTCGGAAAGGAAGCTCAGTAGGGCGAAGTACGTGTACAATATAAAATAAAGTCGCAAGTGTTGATTCGGCGTGCTGCAACTCGCAAGTACAGAGAGCATCAGGTTTTTCTATAGGCATATCAGCATAAAAATCGAAGCATTTCAAATTGGTTCATATTGAATATGTCCTGAACCCAAGACTTAGGTATCTCCTCTATTTTTATGTATGTTATCGTAATGTTTTGTCTCGCAATTATTCACAGAGAGTAAATCTTTTCATAGCCTTTTCCAGGGCAGCAAACAAAAAACGTTTTCCAAGGCAGCAAACAGCGTGCGATCATAACGAAAGTAAGCTTCCTACAGTGCCTACGCCACGACCTACTGTATAAAGATACAGTAGGTCCCTTATACAGTAGGTCGTGGCCTACGCGCTGCATCTTTCTTTCTCGCAGGAGCTACAGCATCGCTCAGTACCTTAATTTGAACTTTTCGCAGACGCTTCGAGCAACAAGCGCGCACAAATAAATGTAAATAAACGTGACATTTTTTTCGTTGCACACGTGCGTTACTTCGCAATTACTCATCCAGTGCTCCTACAGCAACTTTATTGCTCACATTTGGAAAACGCAGTCGAGCAGGCTCAGCACACTGCGAAGCGTGCTTGTTGTATCGGCGCAGGACATGCAAAATAGCGAAATTAGAAATGAGCTCGCGATACAACGATGCTCTAGAACAGGATTTTGAATTCATAAACGAACCAAAATGTTTGGTTAAGCTGACCTGCCAAATCTCTCCGTTCCATTTGAGTCAAGCGGAGGCGGACGTTTGTGAAAAGGTGGAGATGTCGATGGCACATAAGCAGGATGGTTCGCAACGTCGTTTTTTCTATTACCAACGAAGTGTTGGCTGCAGATTCTTGAGTTTTCGCTTGGTTACCACGGTCCTCCGTCAGGGCTACTCAACACGATTACAGAAGAACAAAATTGTCGCACTTTCTCATGCGAGCCGCTGTGTTGTAGGCAATGCAAGTAATCCGATTACCCAACAGGTTGAACGGCCCGTATCCAGCGCTCTCGCCTTTCCCCTTCATACGATCGCGATGGAAATCGGTAAAACTGAACGTTGTTATTCCGTCCTTCACGTTCATGGCAATTTACAGCACAACAGTAGCGTCGATTGCGGCGTTTCTTCGTAGCGCGCGGAGCTATCGCGGTTGCCGTCGTTTCCATCATCAGTCTGAAGAGTGAGCCAGCAAGCGCTTTATGGCAGTTCAGCGGCGCGTCCGACTAGCGTAGAAATTCATAGCTCTGTGTCTGGGTGTTAAATGCGCAAAACACTCGCAATATGGACCAAAATCTAGTCAAATCGTTGTTCCGCAGTCGCTAGCTGCATAGGCAACTTAGCAAGGGAGTCGCGCTTCGCACTACTCAATTACTGCCTCTTCGCAACGACAGGTGGCGCTACGCGTCTTGCAAAACTCCAGAGTCTGACGTCCATACACACACAATCGGGAAAGAGCGACATCAGAACGCGCGTCTCATTTTCCATCTTATTGTAGCCGTGGCCATAGGTGACTGTGTAGCCTTAACAATATACACATAAAACTTTTTTCGAGTCCGCCGGCAACTTCTTTCGTCCACAAAACCGAATAATTCTTTGGTAAAATGATGTGAAAGTACAGAATTTAATGTATTAAACAGTTGCAAGCATGATAATTCACCCATATTTCGTACTTGTTGGTTCCAAATGTTCTTGCTGTTCAGATTGGTTTACCGTAGGGCATTTATTTTTGCAGTAGTGAAGCGGTGCATCACGTTCGTGCAGAAAAATAATGCATCAGTTCTAATAGCTTCATGACTTTCATGCATTTGCTTGTGGAGCCAGCAGTGTGATCTCTTCCAGTGTATAAATGAACGCACAAATGTTCTCATTTCTGATCTTAATAATACTTAAGCTGTTTACATGCATTGTATAGTTAGGCAGACATAAATTTATGGACAATGGCAGTATTTATTTAATGTGCGGCTTAAGCACCCTAGAACAGACAGGGTACATTTGCCTGTGTTCTGTAGTCGCAAACCATTACAGTATATATGTCACACCTTTTTGCATTTCATATTGCAAAATTTTGCTTTTTCGATTTCTGATTCAGTCAAAATTTCTGTTCCAGACATGCAGCAATGAGGACGGCACCAGTATAAAGCAATACACTCCACGCACTAAACAGAAGCTGCTGCCTGCTACAACAAGGTCACTGTTTGGACGGTGGCTACTACTACAAGGTAAACAGCACATGGTTCAGAAATAAGTATGTTTCATATATGCTGTATTGGCTTGCTGTTTGCAGCAGATATGAATGTCTGTTCATATTTATGGTTCTGTATAATTGGTTCGAACATAAAGGAAAACACACAAGAGTTTGGCTAATCTGTGCTGTATCTCATGTGTCACCATTCTGCCCCAACAGAGTCCATGCCAAGCATATCTTGGTCATCACAGGAGCTCCTATCCACACCAACAGAAAGGGGCTGTAGCCGAATTTGCAAGGCTTTTACACCACGAACAAAGAAGAGCATGCAGAAGAATTTGCATGAGATATCAAGTCTGCAGATCACTGTGTCAAGACTGAAAAGAGCTTCAGCTACCATTCCACCAGCAGGGACAAATTGGCTGAGTCATCCAGGTAACTCGAAAAGGACTTTATAGAAATTCTTCGTCTTCAGATGCACCTGCAACTTCTTATCAAGCACGGACGACGCTGGCCAAAAGAGTTCCGTCAGTTTGCCCTTAAAGGGCCCCTGAAACGGTTCGGACAAATTTTGTAGACGCGTAGGGTACAGCTTAAGTAGAACATTCACACCACAATTTAAGTGAAGCGTTACGTATTAATGGAGCTACAAGCGATTAGAAGTTACCCTCCTCCCTAGTCATGCTTTTCCTCCTCAACTCGTTCGCCGAGCGATCGGGGCTAAGCTCCGCCTTCACTGGTTTCGCGTCACGATGCGACGTCACATCGTCCACTTCCGGTTGTTTTGGAGCCCGCCCCCGCCCGCGTGAAACGTCTCCGCTAGCCGCTTGGCCGTCGACCCCAAGCGAGAGCTATCGAAGCAGCGTGCGTTGCGAGCATTCTGTCGTAGCGCGGAACATGTCTGGTATTCCGGTAACCACAGGCAAGCTAGTCATTTCGGCAAATGACTGGAGGCATAAACTCAAGCTGATGAAGGAACTTTAGCGTAGACGTACGTGCAGCCTGATCGGTCTGCACGGTCCAGCCACTTGTTGGCGCAGCGCTTAACCAGCCAAACAAAGCGCTAATATTGCTCTAACCAAGTGTAAAACATTTTAAACATTTATAAAAACAAAGTGTTGATGATTACACTTCTGCGAAAAATACACACCAGCAGCAAAGAAGAATACACTTCGTTACTGCTACTGTGTATGGTTCGCATATGCGATTTTGCTCATCCCATGGCTCATCCCGCTACGGCACAGTCAAGCGGCCAGACCCTGTCCCCTTGCGCTTGCATTTGCCCTAATACCGGACTCGCGAAACGCTATTGCGTTAGTAATTTTCCGGTGTAAAGTGACGGCCACAAACGCGCAAACCCTGGCGCCGATCGGATAGCGGCAGTCCGATGCGCAGCAGCCAGCTCGCTCCTATGCTGCCTTGCAGAGGGACACGATGTCGCAGCTTGACATATTGCCAGTCGCTACGTTTGCAGTCCACAAAGCAACAAAGTCGAATCATAGTGCTCGCGAAAAGACTGAGACCGACTCTGACCGCGGAGCTCTCGTCAAAATGGAGTACGTTGTAACACAAGCAGACGACACTTGCTGTGTGCCGGAAGTGCTTAATTGTATTGAAAAATCGTTCTTGTGCATTCTCTTTATGTTACTTTCTGTTTATAAAAACAAATGAACTAACATTCCAACTATTACGAAGATCATTTGTTTACCATAAAGTTGGAAAAATTATTGATCACGCGCCCTGGTCAGCCAATCGGATAGCTCGCCCCACTGACGTCATATGGGTGATTTTCGTCATATGGGTAGGGGCGGCTTAAAATTCCGCCGAGCAGCGTGCTCCGATCGGCAGCGATGTGCATTTTTAAAACCTTATAATAAATTACACGCTTTACGCGGAGCACTTAGATGTGTCAATTAATGATCAGAAGGACCTACTCTAACGACTCAGTATGTTTGTAGAAAATCGTCAAAATCGTTTCAGGGTCCCTTTAATCAGCTTCCTGGCCATGTCAATTCCATTTGTGCCACGTGTAATTTTTCTTCTATAAATGCAAGCTTTTTCATTGCCCATTCTCGTTAGAGATCATTCATCCTCATCCAAACGTAGAGGTCAACCGATTCTTCGCTGATACTTAATACCAGTCACTGTCTAGTACCATAACATATCTGTAGCAGTAGCTTTTAGTCTATGTTGTCATGCACAATTCCTCTCCTGAAATAGGTGATGCAACGTCGACATGTGTCTTGCATTAACCTACGCACCATCTGCTATGCACCAGTTTACTTTTCTTGATGTTTTTGGCCTTCAGTGCTTGCAGAGCAGAGTGGCTTCTCTCTTGAATGCAAGCTTTCTCATTTTCCATATTCCTAGTCTCGTTGATGATTGCTCTTCGTCCTCGATAGCCTGGGTCTTTGCGCAAGCTACACTGAATGATTGATTGCAGAATCTGGTTTTGCTGCCCCACTTGGTTGTGGTCGCCGTGTTACATTTCTCGAATGTGGGGGCCTGGTCAGTTGCATTGGTAACAGTCTCTCGAGGTAAGCATTTACTCCTGCAGTCCGCACAGCGACATAGACTCCCAGTATACACGCACCGTAACTGGTGCTCCCATTCGTTCTTTCCTGCCACAGCCATAGGCAAATTGTACTTGTGGCCTGCCTCGGCCATGATTTGCTGAGAACGGAGACCAGCATATGTGCTTACATGGTACGACGTGTTTGAAGTTGATAGCCACATGGGTGGAAAGGCCCGCAAAAATGGCTGCCGAAGGTGATGCTCACGAAAGCGACTTGTCCATATTGAGACAAAGTGGGACACCAAATGTGAGCCACACATTAGCGGCCCTCGACAGAAAAGAAACGTGCAGGTTATAAAGGAGTTAACGCTAAAATGCCGGATAGTCCATTTCGCTGTGTTGGTTGCGGCAGCAGATGCCTGCGCCACCTGATTGCTTCGCAATGGAAGTTGCTCATCTTCAACAGCAACTGTCGGTTAAAACAGGTGCAATGCTCTGTCCAATCTGTTTGTACTGCTTGTTGTACCAGACCACCACATGCGACGAAGGCAAGCATTATGCCTGTAAGTAGGCGGCTGAATGTATCCTAAGAGACCCGTGTATGTGAATGCTCACTGTTGCCATATGGTTCGTAGCCAATGTATAATGTATTCTCTGAACCTCATGCATTGATTGATTGTTGCTTCACCCGCCGTGGTTGCTCAGTGCCTATCGTGTTGGGCTGCCGAGCATGAGGTCGCGGGATCGAATCCCGGCCGCCGCGGCCGCATTTCGATGGGGGTGAAATGCGAAAACACCCGTGTACTTAGATTTAGGTGCATGTTAAAGAACCCCAGGTGGTCGAAATTTCTGGAGTCCTCCACTACGGCGTGCCTCATAATCAGAAAGTGGTTTCGGCACGTTAAACCCCATAATTTAATTTTTTATTTATTTATTTATTTATTTATTGATACTGCGGCCCTGTTTCCAGGACCTTAGCAGGGTGCATACAAAGTGAAAAAAAAAAAATCTAAGTACAAAATACAGCGATACATAACATAGGTCACTGGCGATGTACAAATGCAAGCAGTTACTGAACAACACAGTAAATCACTCGCTACTTAAACATAGGTGCGACTCAAACAATGGTAGTGAGCATTGAGTTACAACGTCATCAGTAAGATTATTCCATTCAACAATAGTTCTGGGGAAAAAGGAAAATTTGAAGAAATTCTTTTTAGTAATTAACGGTGTTATTGTCTGTGAGTGTCGATGACGTGTAGTATAACCAGTAGAGAAAGTGATAAAGCGTGATGTATCAATGTTGTAATGCCCTTTTATGAGCTGAAATAAAAATTTAAACGGCATGTTTGGTTCCTTTGTGTCACAGATGGCAATCCACTTCTCTTGAGAAGCTCCGTAACTGAAGTGCGGCCATACGAATTATATATGAATCGTACTGCCCTTTTTTGAACTTTTTCTAGTTTAGTAATGTTTCTTTTAGTAAAAGGATCCCATATGACAATTGCGTATTCCAACATTGGTCGAATGATTGCATTGTAAGAAAGAAAACGCACAGGAGGCGTAGCGAATTTTAGAGAGCGTCTTAGGAAAAATAGTTTTCGAAGGCAGTTTGCCGTGACAATGTCAACATGTTTGTTCCACGAGAGAGTGTTAGTAATCCAGAGGCCAAGGTATTTATATGCGGTTACCTCAGAAAGCATGATGTTTTCGGCATTGTAGTTGTACAATAAAGGCTTATTTTTTAACGATATTCTCATAAAGACAGTTTTATCGAAGTTAATTTCCATTTGCCAATCATTGCACCATGTTACTATGCTTTTAAAGGCATCATTCAGTCTAATTTGATCGTCAACAGAGGAAATTTTTTCGTACAGAACACAGTCATCAGCGTACAACCTAATACCCACAGAAATCTGATCCACAACGTCATTTATGTAAAGTAAAAACAGAAGCGGACCAAGAACTGATCCTTGGGGGACGCCAGAATCAACGGGCACCTTATCTGAACTGGCTGAATTTAGTGTTACAAACTGACGTCGGTTAGTCAAATAACTCTTTATCCAGGCGAGTAGTTTGTTATTTTGCAGAATGTAGCTTAACTTATGCAACAATTTGTTATGCGAGACCTTATCAAACGCCTTACGGAAATCCATGAAAATTACGTCTGTTTGTTTACCCTCATTTATGGCTGCTGCAAAGTCATGAATGATTTCTACAAGTTGGGTATTAGTTGAAAATCCTCGCCTAAAGCCGTGCTGCATACAGGTAAGTAGCTTATGTTCTTCAATAAAAGCAGTTATATGTTTGTGAATAATATGCTCCAACATTTTACAGGCTGTTGAGGTTAGCGAAATTGGACGGTAATTCTGAATGAGCGTTTTGTCACCAGATTTGTTCAAAGGCACGATTCTGGCATCCCGCCAATCATCAGGTACTGCAGCTTCGTTTAAACACCTAGTGTACAGAACATGTAAGTATTTTGCACACCACTCAGCATAACGTTTCAAGAACGCATTTGGGATATTGTCTGGTCCAGGAGATTTTTTTACCTCAAGGTTCAACAGCAGATTTAAAATGCCATGTTCACTTATTACGACATCAGGAATAGGAGGTACGGACACTTCAAAAGGCGGAATACGGCCATCATCTTGCGTAAATATGTCTTTGAAATTTTTATTGAATGCCATCGAAGCCCCTGCATCATCCTGCACGCAACCACCATAAACTACACGTCCGTTGTTAGAGCGAGACTTCGGGTTGACCAATCTCCAAAATTTTTCGGGTGACCTTTTGATAATGGATGGCAGTGTTATATCGAAATAGTTTTGCTTATCATGCGCAATCTTGTTCTTCACCTCTTCCGATATCTGTTCGACCATTAGTTTCAAGTCAGACCTGTTTGTCGTTCTCGCCCTCTTCTTTAGGCGTTTCAATTTTCGCTGCAGCTGCAGCGTTACTCGACTTATCCATGGATTTCGAAGGTTATGTTTTTTAGCTATCCTTGGCACGAAACGCTGAATGCATTCGTGAATTACCCCCTTGAAGAAGAGCCACAAATCATTTACCGAACAAGTGTTGTTTCTAAAAGAGTCATAATTAAAACTGAGAGCATCAAGAATAGACTAGTCTTCTGCTTTAGAAAAATTAGGAAACATCTTGACATTGCCTCGCTGTTCCAAAGCGACGCCCTCTAACGTCAAGACTACTGCTTTGTGATCTGAAATGCCGGAGGTGACGCTGCAGAGCACTTTGTCTTTAATATTCCCACTTATAAGGAACAGATCAAGGATTGACTCAGAGCCGTTCTGAATTCTGGTTGCCTCATTTACAACTTGCAAGAGGTCGAAGTTCATCACAATGTTTAACATTTCATTCTCAACACTTTTGGCACTGGTTATTGAAAAGGTGTTCCAGAGCAGATTGGGAAGGTTAAAATCACCTGCCAGAATCAGTTTGTCTTCAGGCTTTACGTGGCGATGCATGTACTCGTTAAGCTGTTCAAATATTGTGGCACGTGAATTCGGAGGCCTGTAAACTGCTCCTAAAATGTAGCAGACTTTATTTATGTAAAGTTTGCAAAATAGGCTTTCCACGCCTGTTACGTCAGGCATTGCTATAACATGTAATGAAGATTTGAAAAGAACCGCTACGCCTCCTCCTCTTCGATCACGATCTTTTCGAAAAACGTTGTAGTTTCTTGGAACGAACTCACTGTCAAAAACGTCTTCGTTCAGCCACGTTTCTGTGAGCACAACTAAATCAGGATCGTGGCAGACCAACAGCGCTTCGAGGGACTCGATTTTATTCATGATGCTGCGGCAGTTAACATTAAGGATGGTGATGTTCCGCGTATCTAATATTATAGGTCACGTCTTATTTTTTGCTATATTGAAACGCCCTCCCTTCTCATTCCACCCGTACAGTGTGCCATTTACGATTAGCTTGTCAAAGACCAGCTTAACTTTCGCGCCTTCTGCTGGTTCTTGTGCTGAGCTCAGCCAAAGTTTCTTTCTTGTTTCGCGCACGTTTTTCGAAAAATCCTCCGATATTGAATACTCACTTCCTTTTAGCTTCGGACAAGCCTTCAGTATCGACACTTTATCTCGGTGGTCGAGCAGTTTGATTATAACTGGACGAGTCTTTCCCTTCTTTTTCCCAATTCTATGACACCTTTCAATATTGTTAACAGTGAGGCCGAGCTTCGCCAAAAAAATGTCGTTTCTTATTGTATTTGTAAGTTCATCAGGGCTTTCAGTGGTTTCTTCTTGTATGCCAAATATAACTAAATTGTTCCTTCGACTTCTGTTCTCTAGTTCGTCGACCTTGAATGTCAAGAATGACACGTCACTTTCAAGTTTTACTACAGTAGATTTCAATTCCTTCATTTCTGCCTTTAACTCAGCTATTACGGTCATCTGTGCTTCTAAACCATTCATTCTCTCGGACACGCTTGCAATGTCAGCTTCCATTTTCCCCTGTTTTGCCAGAACATCATTGATAGATGCAGTCATGTTACTCTGCCCCTGAAGAAGTTCTATCAACATTTCACGCTCAGTTGGGCCTGGGTTGGCCTCAACGTCACCACATAGCAAAAGATTCTGTTTAAATGACAAAATACATGAAAAGAAATTACCAATATTGGGTAGGCACGGCAGCAACACCAAAAAGCGGTCGTCATTACGGTAGCCTTGTGTAGGCAAGTAAACACCAACCTGCACAGCGTAGCGAAACGGGTTCGTCAACATGTCTGATGTGCCGCTGCCATGCCCACTGGTTGCAGTCGCTGCGTCGAAGCCTTTTATACCGTCTCGAACGTTCACGTGATGAGATGTGACCAGCTTTGGCGCAGTCGCAGATGCTGTCACGGGTGCAACGTTGATTTCCGTGATGACACACTGGTCCACACGTGCCGTTCCGTCTAAGCCGCTGGATTGAAGATCAATTGTAGGCAGCCTTGTCGTCGCGAAGCCCAGCATTACGGACTGCATGCCCAGAGCCACTGCGAGAACCTGCACAGCGTAGCGAAACGGGTTCGTCAACATGTCTGATGTGCCGCTGCCATGCCCACTGGTTGCAGTCGCTGCGTCGAAGCCTTTTATACCGTCTCGAACGTTCACGTGATGAGATGTGACCAGCTTTGGCGCAGTCGCAGATGCTGTCACGGGTGCAACGTTGATTTCCGTGATGACACACTGGTCCACACGTGCCGTTCCGTCTAAGCCGCTGGATTGAAGATCAATTGTAGGCAGCCTTGTCGTCGCGAAGCCCAGCATTACGGACTGCATGCCCAGAGCCACTGCGAGAACCTGCACAGCGTAGCGAAACGGGTTCGTCAACATGTCTGATGTGCCGCTGCCATGCCCACTTGTTTAAATTGCTGCTTAATTTCGCTGTCATCTTACTTGGTTACGTCGCCGTGTTATGTTTTTCGAATATGGCAGCCAGGTCAGTTGCATTGGGAAGCAGTCTCTTGAAGTAAGCATTTGCTCCTCCAGCCCACACAGCGACAGTGGCTCCCAATTTACACACACCGTGATTCGTGCTCCCTGTTCAGCCTTTCCTGCTGCAACCATGGACAAATTGTGCCTGTGGCCTTTCTCGGCTGCGATTAAGCACGAACGGAGACTAGCACCTGTGCTTGCATGGTCCGACATGTATCAAGTTGGGTGGAAAGGCTCGCAAAAGTGGCTGATGAAGGTGATGCCCGCGAAAGCGACTTGTCAATATTGAGACAATGTGGGACACCAAGTGTGAGCCACACATTAGCGGCCCCCGAAAGAAATGTGCAGGTTTGAAAGGAGTCAACGCTAAAATGCCGGGTAGTCCATTTCGCTGTGCAGGCTGCAGCAGCAGATGCCTGCGTCACCCGATTGTTTCGCAATGCAAGTTGCTGATCATTAATGGCGACTGTCGCTGCAAACAGGTGGGACACACTGTCCAATCTGTTTCTGCTGCTGGTTGTCGCTCGTTACCAGACCACCACAAGCGACGAAAGCAAGCATTATGCCTGTAAGTAGGCGGCTGAATGTATCCTAAGAAACCCGTGTATGTGAATGCTCACTGTTGTCATATGGGTCGTAGCCATTGTATAATGTATTGTCTGAACACTGTGGTGAATGATTGCCGTTTATTTTTGCTGTTATCTCACTTGGTTACGGTCGCCGTGTTGTACTTATCGGATGTGGCGGCCTGGTCAGTTGCATTGGAAAGCAGTCTCTCGAAATAAGCATTTGCTCCTGCAATCAGCACAGCGACATGGACTCCCAATTTACACACCGTGATTCGTGCTCCCCGTTCAGCCTTTCCTGCTGCAGCCATGTGCAAATTGTGCCTGTTGCCTTTCTCGGCCGCGATTAAGCACGAACGGAGACCGGCATACGTCCTTACATGGTCCGACGTGTGTGAAGTTGGGTGCAAAGGCCCGCAAAGTGGCTGATGAAGGTGATGCCCACGAAAGCGACTTGTCCATATTGATACAGTGTGGGACACCAAGTGCGGGCCACACATTAGCGGCCCGCGAAAGAAAAGTAACGTGCAGGTTGGAAAGGAGTTAAGGCTAAAATGCCGAGTAGTCCATGTCGCTGTGTTGGCTGCGGCAGCAGATGCCTGGTTCACCCGATTGCTTCGCAATGCAAGTAGCTCATTTTTAACGGCGACTGCCGCTGCAAACAGGCGGGACACTCTGTCCAATCTGCTTGCGCCGCTGGTTGTCGCTCGTTACTAGACCGCCATGTGCGACGACAACGGAGAGCCGTTTACGAGCTCGCGTCAAAGATTCCAGCGTATCTCGACATACACATTTTATTTCTACCATTGCACGAGAATGTACACTGCTTGTCTTCTGACAATAAAGTCGCACGTTCTGTTCACTCACTTGTGGCTTGTTTGTATGGGCGTCAGTAGAGGCTCTTTGGTCTCCAGGCAATTAGAACGCACCGGCTGCGCGGCAGCCGAGGCATCGAGGCATGCCGCATAGCCGGCGGGGCGAATACGGCGCGTACGAGCGGATACAAGCGTACACGACCGGCGAAAAGCGGTCATATTGGATGATGCTCTAAAACAAAAATGCGCATTTCCGCTTCCTGTTTTAGCAGCGTCATCTAGCGTCCACCTAGGTAAGTTCCATGCGCTGCCGCTGCTTATTTTCGAACCACTGCCAAAGGTACAGTTTCCCTTCTCGCTTCCCGCGGTGTCTGGCCGGCGCGACAGCGTCACAGCGTTCCTGTTTCTTCGCGGCTCCCAAAGTGTTCTCTCGTTTATCGCAATATGTGTTTCGCTGCTGACATGTTAATGTGAGTGCCGGACTTCGCCGAACAGAAGAATTCCAACGCAAAAAACGCGAGGCAGCGTCACTTCTTCGCCCCTGGCTGCACGTCCGGCTATGTGTCGTCAAGGCAGCAGGGAGGGTGCTCTGAACTTGGGAGGGTGCTCGAAGTTGCATATTTCTTCAAGGTCGAACGTCTTTATTTTTAATTTAGTGGAAAGTGATATCCTTGCCTCCCCATTTCTTAGTGGGTGTTCAATGTTTAATGTTTTTCTTTCAAATTACACAGGAGCGTGTGTAAATGTGATATCTTGTATTTTGAATTACCCTGAATGTATGATGTGCAGTGCTTTGCTATTACTACGATGTGCAATAAATTTTTGCTATGCTTTGTATTACCTGTTCTGAACCCCATTCACATTTTTTAGGAGTAAGCTGACGCTTCATATTACTGAAACTTAAGGAGTTTTGGAAGGCACCGGCCAAAGAACAGCCAACCTTTCTTTCTCTCATTTAATACCCCTTTTAATTTCCTTTTTTACATATTTCTTTATGCCCTGAGGCAATAAACAACGTTATTAAAAAATGCAATCGCACGGACCCGAAACATATTTCAATCCTAATTCTTTTGGTATGTGTCTCCTACTGTCGTCATGCACTATCTTGACCACACGGGACTCATTCGGACACTTCAATTCCTGAAACTGAAAGGATTCGCGAATAACGCTTTAGATACGCCGATGTGTTACGCAGCAGATGTATTGCAGAGGCAACCACTCGATTTTAATGGCTTTGTTTGTGGGGTTTCACGTGCCAAAGTGACTCGGGCTATCAGAGATGCCGTAGTGGAGGCATGAAGGACTCTGGAAATTTCGACCACCTGGGGTTCTTTGACGTGTACTAACATCGCACAGCAAACGGGCGCCTTGTTTTTCGCCTCCATCGAAAAGCGGCCGCCGCGGCTGAGATGCCATCCCTCATCCTTGGGCACAACAATCGGGCGCCCTAACCACTGCACCACCACGGCTTAAAGTTGCATTTTGTCAGCCGTAGTCACGTTCGTCTAGCGTTTAATGAGCTAAACCATTGCTTGCAACAACATCACTGAAAGGCCGACGCGTTGCGTGCACGGCAGGCCTGCGTCCTTGCGTATGCTCAAAGCCAGCGGCGCGTACCAGGCATCGCATTATAAAGCCCCTTAAACTTCGTAAAGTAGTGCCACGCTTTGAAGAATGCCGCTTCCTCCTCCAGCGCTCTGGCCGAAGCCGACGCCGCGTCGCTATTGGCCTAATGGCATCACGTGGCCCCTTGGGCCGGCTTCGTTTGTTTACAGTCGCGCTTCAGTGCCATCTTTGCTCGAGAAGCGGCGCTTGTTGGCGGCATTCCTTCCGTTCCTATTCTGTGTTGTTTTGATCTTGTGAACACCTTGAAGGATGTTTTGTGGCAAGTGAGACGTCGCTTCACGTCATTTTCTGTTACCAAGACTTGCTGCGCGTTTGGATGCCAATATAGTTTTAGCAAAGGCAAGAATATGTTCGCGATGCCGTCCGGTACGCGCAACGGGTTAAGAAGAAAGACATGGCTTCACCGAATCGGGAGGGAGAACTTCCGACCAACTTCCTCCGCGCGACTATGTGATGTAAGTTGTGGCTCTCTCAGAGTATTGTATGTGCCAGGCTTGCGTATTGTGCTGCGGGCAATAACGTAGTAGATATTGCACAGTTCACTGTGTATGTTGTCATTTGTACGCACGCTTTAACATGATTTTTACGCAACGTCTGCTTTGCTTATATGCGCACTACGTGGTCGTGTTAGTCATATTTGGTGCGCTTAATCGTTTTGAACGCCAACCGGCTGGAGTTCGCGGGCACGCGAGGTTGCGTGCGATAATGTGATTACGAAGTTTTTAAGATTCAGCGCAGTCCTTTTGATAAAATTTCAGTCTCGATCATGAAAGCGCCTCAGGAGAGCAACTCTCTGCCTTTTGTGGTTACTTAATTACTAGCCTTCTTTAGATAGGCTAGCTTTGTTTGCCACATTTGTTCATGTTCCTCGTTGGCGGTCGCCCGGTGGATTTGCGATACAGAGGCACCGATGAAAAGCGTGCGTGCTCTCCCGAAACCGTGTTACGCGGTGCGTTCGTCGTCAAGCGACCACATCATCGGTAATTGAGACGTATGTGCTAATTCGCGTGAGCTTTAAAGTGTGCGAAGCTTAAGATGCGGCGGTGGAGCACTCGCAAAGAAAACGTGCGGTCGCCCGCCCGTTGCCTGGCTGGTTTAGTCGTCGTTCGTGCTTAGTCGTTTGCTCGTTCGTTCGCACGCTCGTTTAGTTCGCGCGCTCATATAGTCGTTCGCTTGCTCGTCTATGCCACTATTATAGTTTCTACAGTCACTATGCCTAATTGAGACGCGCTTGCTGTAGGACTCTTGCTGGTGCGTTTATTTACGCTATGAGACAATAAATGGTGCACACGCACTTGTGACTGCAAAGGCAAATCTGTCATGCATCTATGTGAAAATAAACTGTTAACTTGCAACTCGAATGCCGTTTCATATCATTTTAACCTATGGATAAAGCATTTCACTTGCCGCAATTTCGGCCGCGTCATGGCGGGGGGATTCTTTGCGCGATCATGACTTCACTAATAAAGTCATGTCTCGCAAATGTTACTTCGAAGGGAGTGCAAACGTCCTCAATGCATGCACCTCAGTGCAACTCGGTTCGCGACAAGTACGTCACTTAGTAAACGGACGAACCAACGCACGATGAACTGTTATTCGTGATAAGTCATTAACCTGAAAAAATTACTGAAGGCCACAGTGGTCTTGTTTGAGATTGAGTCAAGCATTGTTATCGCGCTCCCGCTTCGCGCACGAATGCTAAAAACTCATTTTATTTTCTTGTGTACGCACAGTCCCGACTCGATGATCGGCCGCGGTATTTCTGTCGGCGTTGATACACGAGAAGCATAATAGCACCAGCGCCCACCTCTGAGGCTTTGCGCGCGCTTAGATTGGCAAGCACGCACGTTGGCGGCACTGCAGCTTGTAATACACTTTCGAACCTCCAGAGCAGTGATCTCCGTCAGCCTTTGTACGTCATAGCTGATACGCGCCGCGAATTCACATGGTAAGGGCGGCGCGGATTCTTTAGGCTGAGGGCTTTAGGCTGAGGGCTGGAAGCCAAGAGGTTGTCATTCGATGGTAAACGTGTTATTTACAACCATTCGCAACAAGATCTTGCGACACGCCCTTGACAAATGTTGCGTACCTAATTGTAGGGCACGCGATACATTCGCAGTCGTCAACGCACAGCGTTAACACTCCTTCAGGTACTTTTTTAAGAAATGGTAATCAAAAAATGAAACAAAAGCTGTCGTTACCGAATTTGTATAAGCATCCGACTAGAAATTCTATGCTGTACACGAAGTTACGCGGAGCTGGAAAGCCAACGTGAACGCCTAAAGAGCACTGCCTTGCTATGCGTGCATTCACTCTGCGAAAGGTCGTCTGCTGCGCTCGAGCAATGTAGGTGGCGCCACGGTTGAGGAGGGAGCGCGAAAGAGAGGAGAAACGAGGAGGAGTGAAGGCGGAGGAGGAGAGTGGCACTACTTTACGAAGTTTCAGGGGTTTTATCGCATTACGACCAACAGCGCCACCTGCGCCCGGCTTGAAATGGAGGAGCGGCTTCCAGCCGCCGTTGGCGTCACCTCTCCCTTCTAGCCACCATAAACATGACTGCAACAGTGTACTAGAATATTTCCTAGAATATATGTACTGCAGGTGCCACCGCCCCTCCCGCTGACGCGCGCGATGGCACCTGCAGCGGCAGCGCTGCAATCGACCACTGTTGAATGCTCGCCCTCCATGCTGGTTCGCCTCTGCAGCGTACGTGGTACACAAAAACAGAGAGCGTATTTGGTTATGTACAGCCGCTGTGTTAACGTAATTCAGCTTCGGTTTGCAATTATTTTTTGGATACTTTATGTGCGCAGATGTGTTTGAGCTGGCCGTATGATTTCGGGCGTGTCTTACAAACTGCATTTTTTTTTCACGCTTAGTCGCCAACTCGGGCTCGGTGGCAATACCGGAATAATTTACGAGCACTAAATTTTACGAAGCAAAACTTATTCGCGGGACCAAACATTCGCATGATGTTCGCGATCGCAAAAGACGTCACCTTGTTTACAGTATCTACAATGCACATGCACACAAATCCGGCTGATTAAGGCGGATTTAACATTTACACGAGAAAGCACTTCATTTTAAAGCATGTGCTACCGAAGACGAAATATGACGCGCAGAAAAAATCGAAGGAAGAACAACTTCCAAACTGCTTACTCTAGTCCCGTACGATTTTATTGCATGCGCTCTGCAATAGCACATGAATCATCCTGACAGCTTTAATGCAGTTAAATGAGTACTGACATAAAAAAAATCCACGTGGTTTTTTCTGCATTAATAAGTAGTTAATGACCCAGTAATCACGGCACGAAACCTTATTTACTTCAGAGCGCGACAGGTAATTATTTGCAGCCTTTTTTGTAGCGACCAGTCGAAGTTTCGGTTCCAGAGAGCAACGAGACGGGACAAACGGGAATGTAAACAAAGGCCTGTTTCACATGATGCGATTTTCGTCGCACCGGAAGTGCGATTTCCGTCGTTTGCGATGAAAATCGCAGTCGCAGTGCCGACCCCCCGATTTTCTGCCGCGACCAACCGGTTGGTCGCACAGTCGCACCGATCGCTGTGATTTTCCGTCGAAATTGCGCGGAGAGCTGTCAACGGAGCTATTTCGCCGGTTTGTTTTGAAAAATGGCGTCTCGCACGACAAGTGCAATGCGCGGAGACGTGGATCGTCAAATTCGGACACATTACTTCCCCCATAGAGTTTCTCACTATAACATCTAGAGGGTAATCTGGCGCCACCGCCTATGGGAGTTTCTTAAAGGGGTGGAGACATCAAAATTTTCGTTCATGCATTTGTTGATTCAAACGTTGCGTCATGCTTCAGGGAGCACGATACACACAGCGGGATTCATATATATCCGATAAATAATTTAATAATAGCATTATTATACCGAGCGATTTCGGTTTCGGTTTCTGGGCTCCGGAGGATGCTATGACGTCACAGAGGAGGAAACGCAACATGGCTTGGTCACGTGGGCCTCAAAAAATAGTGACGTAAAACTATGCTGCGTCGTCTGCTCGCGCATACGCGTGCTCTGCCAGCAGAGGTCAACAACTGGCGATTCGAAGTGCATGTCGCGATTATTATAATTATTGCGAAGTGCGACAACAACGGTAAGAAAATATTGCGGCTTGTGAGAGTCGGTGATTCATTCCGAAGCGCCGTAAGCTTTAGCTTTGAAGTGAGCCGGAAAAGGCCTAGCGACGATATCGGCGGCGCCGAACGATCAGAGGCTGCCGTCGGTGCCAGGATGACTACTCCTCGGTCGCTGATTGGCCGCTTTGCCGTACGGCTGCCGCACAAATGGGTCCCGGGCCCGTCCTCTCTACGGCAAGGAAATATCGCCGTTCGCGAGCAAAACCGCCGTCGCACGGGGGCACGCGAACGGCAAACGGCGTGCGGCGAGTTTCCGTGCCGGTAACGTGGACGGGCCCTCACAATGAGAAAGGCCAAGCGAACGAGAGACCGCTCCGAGCTGCCGAACTAAGCGACTATGGGAGGAGAGAAGCGGACAACACGAACGCCGCATATCCTGGTCCCTTTCGGAGTCGGCCGGCTAGTGTTACACTCAAGGCCCGTCCGCACGGCAACTCGCCGCACGCAGTTTGCCGTTCGCGGGCCGCCGTGCGGCGTTCGTGTTGTCCACTTCTCTTGTGTCCGTGTCTGCACGCCTTACCCCTTATTTGCATTAAGAAAGGATTTCTATATGCCTGTAGCTCGGTCATAGTGGAGGCTATGCTCGGTCGCTCGGCTCAGCAGGCTCCGTAATCGGCATTTCATCGCTACTCATCATACGTCACGTTTTTGTGCTAGTGTGCTATGACGTCAATATTTTCGTTCCTCCTCTGTGACGTAGTAACTGCCGCGCTAGCGATAGGTCTCGACTACGAGAAGGAGTCTTTAATGAATTTTTGGAGCTGAATTAGAATTATTTTGAAATGTTTGCAGCTTCCAATACCTCGTTCTGGGTGTCCTTGCATACGGAAGCAGCCTACAACATGCTTTTTATAGCCTCAAAATTTGGTGTCCCAACCCCTTTAAGGGGGCACCGTGCCGTCATGGGAATGACGGTATATGTATAGTGCCTAGAATATACTGGCTAGTGTGCCGTGCACCCGCTCTTTTCAATGGAGGAGCGTGGCGCCGCCTGCAATGAATGCCCACGGTGGCCGACAGAGGTCGCTGCCACACGGGTGGTTGGAAGCAGGAAGAAGAAGCATGTGCTTGCTGCGGTAAAGCTAGGGAAACGACGGAGCATATTTTATTAGAATGTGAAGACGTGTACCCAGTGGTCGATTTAGGCACCACTGGCCTCCTTGAAGCCCTTGGGTTCAGCGGGAGCAGTGGTAAAGCAAACAGGTCCGCAATAGACATCAGTAAGGGGCGGTTGGAGAATTGGTGGAAGAAAAGTAGTGAAACGACAAAAGACGGAGACGTACAAAAGCACAGTTCGCAATAGGGGATCAGAAAATTTGGACGTGGTAGTTCATAGCGTTTTTTTTTTTCTTCATTGGTTAACCTAGGTAGGATATTAGGCAGCAGAGTAGCAAAAGCGTGGTGGCGCAAGCCACCACGCTCTTATGAGCGTGGTGTTATGTTATGAGCGTCCCAAAAGGGACGCTCATAACATCTATCCATGCAGACTGCGCGTGTCGTCTGCTTCGCATATCAGTTTCGCAGCTGTTGCGTCGGTTTCTATGTTGGCGTTTTCAGTGTTATTACAGCGTTGCGTGTTTGTTCTTGGTGTTGTCAAAGAGCGAGTGCGTCGCTGCTGTGTTCGTGTGCCTGTCATTACGAGAACTATGCGGCGGCGATGAAAAAATGCCGAAGAGACAGTGCAAGGAGAGGACCTGCTTTGTGCCGTTGTGTCGAAGCGGTTACCGCTCGAACAAAGGGCGTGTATCCTTGTTCACTCCAACACTGATACGAAGCGGCAGCAGAATGGGCAAGAATGATCAGGAGAGCGGACAGAAGGCCGGCACCAACTGCTGTGGTTTGTAAAAAACATTTCGAAAACAGCTTAGTCGAGCGCGCGTTCTCTATCACCGTGAACGGCGTTGTCCACGAGATTCCCCGCGATAAACCACGCCTGAAACCCTACGTTATACCCACGATATTTCCTGAGTATCCTAAGCATGCGCCTTACTTATCGTGAGTACTAGGGGGAAAAAACAAGAAAAAAGGAGCAGTAGTGCTTTGATCTACTATACTGCAGGTTATGTTGCACGAAAGATCACTGCCCGAAATTCTTGACCACAGTGTGCAGGCTTCCTTTGCGTAAGTAAAGCTGAAGCTAGTGCCGACGCTGCTTCGCTATTGCACTACGCATTTTGACAATGGAGGCCTTGACTATCTTAGTCAGACCTTGTCAACCGCTGTGAAGGCCGTGGAAGATGCTTTTACTGTGTTCTTTAGCAAAAATAAGTTACATATAGCGAGTCTAGCTGATTTTTCAGGTCAGCTGCAGACACTGGCCTTTCCCCAACTAGGCTGCCCAGAGCATGAAAAACAAGCTTTGACAAGAAGTTCTACGTTTTGTTGAGGTTTCGGTTTTTTTTGTAAAAGGCATCAACAAAGAGAGGGAAGCGCAAAGGCAACGGCAGAAGCTCTTTAAACTGCGTCACTGCCACTAGATCTATGTTCTTCATCTATGTGTGCATTATCTCATCTAGGGCTGTCTTATATGCCCGCGTTTGACTGTTGTTACGCGAGAATAAAATATTTGTTACGCTTAAATGAAAGATCTGTTTCCCATTTTCGTTCACTTATATCAGACATAAAAAGAAATCTGCACGTGTTTACCAGGTATTAAAAAATGTATAGTACACAGAACACCGCATGCAGTCCATTTTACAGGCAAAATTGTTTACTTATTATCCTATCCTTGTGGCCCAATGGGCATTATGAGGAGATGGGTACATGGTTTACAAACAATAAAAAACATTCAAACCTATGAGGACAACAATACGATAATAGGCAGAAATAGCAGCAAATAAAAAGAGAGGACAGCGAAATTCAAGTCATATTTCAATGGATGATCGGTTACAGCGGTTTTCAATGGTTATGCATTAATATAACATCAATAGAACAGTAACGTAACCTTAGAATTCCTTTACTTTATTAGAATAAAAATGTAACCTAAAACTTACCCTTAAAAAATTACGCTGCCATCATGGCTAGAATAAAAAACAAGTGTCCTTAGCTGCCGCCGAAGAGACACGTACGTACGAAGGCGAACGCCTTGTAAAGCCTACTGTAATTCACCTTAATGCACCCAAATCCTCTTTCATCCACCCTAATCCTCCTTAATTAATACACCTTAATCCCCCTAATTCAACCTAATACCCCTTAATCCAATCACTATAATCAATAATTAAATTTGCTAATCATTTAGCATCTCTTATACATGGCTGGACATGCTTTGGTTCGTTTCTGGCCTTCCTTGGGTCGTGTGATGTGTTCTGTACATGGAGATCTAAGGCATTTGCCTTAAATATTACGTTTTCTCTTCGCCAGCATAGAAACACACCAGGTTCCCCGCTCGAAGCCGAGCTGAGATAGCACACGTTTTTCACACAAGCGACAAGCGCTACAGAAGCCTGTTGTTCTCAAAGCAAACCACGATTTATAAATCAGCTGCCCACAATTTAACTGTGCTGCTGCTACAGCTTAATAAAAACAAAAAGCGCAACAGCCCGCTTGCCGATGCGGTGGAAACACGGCGGCCTACGAAGACCGGATGGTGCCGCGGCACCCACCTAAAACCCCTCAATCTCCCAAAGTAGCGCCATTCGCTTCCCTCCTCCTCCGCTCGGCGCGGCCTCGACGGTGGCGCCGCCGGTGGTGGGCCTGCCGTAGCAGACGACGGCTAACACGCTACGGGAGGTAATCCGCTGAAAAGTTCGTTCGAGCCCTGCGGAGCAGTTTTTTCAATCGAGATCTTTCTTCGTCAGTCGGTAACTGGCCTTTAGAATTTCGTGTTAGAATTGCGGAGGAAATAGAGAAAATGACCATTATGCAAGGCGTATTTAAGGCGTAAAGCGCGCGACGTTGAGAGTTCGTGTTGCTGAAACACGACGCAAGCACGCGGTGCACTCAAACACGCGCGTAATTACCAAAGTTTCAGGTGTTGACAGCGTGAAAGTATGTGTACGTGGTTTCGTAGGTTCATTCACGTACCTGCAGGACACTTTTGTTCGGTCGGCGCGTGAGAGATTCCGGATGTGTGCGGTCAGCAATGCCTGGCAACAGGGCCGTTTTTTTCATTGCGGGGTGCTTTGGTAATCGTGACGATATATTGTTTTTTTTTTTAGAAGTACTGCTCCAGGAGGGCACATGTAATGGCTAACGGAGGCCTCTGAAGAGCACGTAACATTACACTAATGCAGGCGTCGCAGGGAGTGTTCGCATGCAAAATTGGCTGTCCGCGATCTTATACCCCCTTGGCATGCACAGGCTTCGGCGAGCCCCATCCAGCGCTGGTTCTAGCTTTGGTGTTCCCGTTGCCGCTTTGGTGCCCTGAAGGCGCCGTCAATAATACGAAATAATGACAAGTTGTTACACTAGTAAATAAAATTTATTGAAGAAATACAATCGCGCCGATGCGCCAACTTCTAAAGCAGCGCTAGCGCACGAGTATTATGAAACGCCAACGATGAATTTACCGGCCCACGTACGACTCTACGATCAAAGTGCACGTTAAACATCCCCAGGCGAGCTAGATAAAGTTATCCGGAGCCATCCACTACGACCTCCATTCTAGCTTTAGTCGCTTCGGAACGTTAAAAACATTAATCACCACAAACCAAATCAATACATGCGGGCGTACATTCGAAGCTAAAAGACTGCATCGTAAGTCATAGTGAGCCTTGCAATAGCGTCGAGAATGTGCTAACTTCTGGTGGAGCTCAAAACACACCCTGAATAAAGTCGCTTTTATGTCACAGGCCAGCTGCAGATGCGTGCATTTCACCGCAAGACGATACTACATGAAACAAAGAGAGCACATTCGAAAAAAGAAAGTCAAACAACGCGCTAAAAACCACGCAGAGCATGAACACCCACTTTTTCGAAGCGGAAGGCGTGAACTAGGCTCAAAATAAGAGGTTGTGAGTAGCCGTGGCCCTTACTTCACTAAGCTGTGCGCTCTTAGCCACTTCCTCGAAGTCAGCCCGCCCGATCCTGCGAATTCACACTTCTTTTTGCCTTGCGCCCGCCGGACGGCAAAGCAAAAAGCTTTTTGCCCTCGCTGTGTCTGTTGCGGCAACCGAAGGTGCAGCAGCATGGCATCGCAATTAAGTTCTCGGCCCTGCACATTCTATTACGCTAACGCACTCCGTCAGTCCGCCTGCCGTACTTTCGTCGCGCAGGCCCAACAATGGAGGTCGGCGCACGCTGGAAAGAAAAAAATATACAAAAGCGCGGCGCCCGCTTCCACGTGACACAGATTGGCCAATGGGGGAGCGGAGGAGGCTGGGGCGACAGGAGAAGTGGAGGTGGACGCGCCAGGGTAAAGCCCCTTAAACTTCGTAAAGTAGTGCCACTCTCCTCCTCCGCCTTCACTCCTCCTCGTTTCTCCTCTCTTTCACACTCCCTCCTCGACCGTGGCGCCGCCTACGTTGCTCGAGCGCAGCAGACGACCTTTCGCAGAGTGAATGCACGCATAGCAAGGCAGTGCGCTTTAAGCGCTCGCGTTGGCTTTCCAGCTCCGCGTAACTTCGTATACAGCATAGAATTCCTATTCGGACGGTTACACAAATTCAGTGACGGCAGCTTTTGTTTCATTTTTTGATAACTATTTCTTAAAAAAGTATCTGAAGGGGTGTTAACGCTGTGCGTTGACGACTGCGAATGTATCGCGTGCCCTACAATTAAGTACGCAACATTTGTGAAGCGCGTGACTCAAGATCTTGTTGCGAATGGTTGTAAATAACACGTTTACGATTGCATGCTAACATCTTGACTTCCAGCAAGCCCTCAGTAGCCTAAATAATCCGCGCCGCCCTTACCATGTGAATTCGCGGCGCGTATCAGCTATAACGTACAAAGGCTGACGGTGATCGCTGCTCTGAAGGTTCGAAAGTGTATTACAAGCTACAGTGCCGCCAACGTGTGTGCTTGCCAATCTAAGCGCGCGCAATGGCTCAGAGGTGGGCGCTGGTCCTATTATGTTTCTCGTGTCTCAACGTCAACAGAAATACCGCGGCCGATCATCGAGTTGGGACTCTGCGTGCTTAATAAATAAAATAAGTTTTTAGCATTCGTGCGTGAAGCGGGAGCGCGATAACAATGCATAACTCACTCTCAAACAAGACCATAGTGGGCTTGAGTAATTTTTTTCAGGTTAGTGACTTCTCACGAATAGCACTTCATCGTGGATTGGTTCGTCCGCTCACTAAGTGACGTACTTGTCGCGAACCGAGTTGCACTGAGATGCATGTATTGAAGACGGTTGTGCTTCCTCCGAAGTAACATTTGCGAGACATGACTTTATATAGTGAAGTCATGATCGCGCAAAACATCGCCCCGCCATGACGCGGCCGAAATTGCAGGAAGTGAAATGATGTTTTATATAGGTCGAAATGATATGAAACGGCATTCGAGTTGTATGTTAACAGTTTATTTTCAGCATAGATGCATTACAGATTTGCCTTTGCAGTCACAAGTCCATGTGCATAATTACACTTAGCAATATAGGCATTCTTCGCATGCATGAGTTTAACAAGGGCAGGATGCAGTTCTATAGGTTTATTAAATCACATTAACTACTGAAATGCTTTCATTTAAAGCACAATAGAACACCACTGAGCATTGCTGATAAAAAAAAATAAGTTAACAAAGCTGAATTTACAGCGAACGTACATACTTGAAAAAGGCAGCCTGCATTCAGAAAAATGCGGGGTGCTGTTTTCTCAATTCAAAGTGGGATATCTTCAGGGAGTTCAACTAGGCACTATCTACAATATAACTCACAACAGGTACTTAATCACAAGGTAAATATAATCAGAGAAAACAATTACAATGAATAATCACTCGGAAAATAATGTACAGTGAACACTAAAGGCTCCCGAGAGCAAGAAGCAATAAAAAAAACTGCGCGACATTAGCTAAACTCTTCTCACTTAACGCCAGTTGTTGCCACTTGCTTTCCCACACTACGACTGCCACACTTCAAGTTTGCACTTTTTGAAGCTGCGCGCTCATTTTCCTTCTTCAAAATAATGTGCAACCGTGTCCTGAAAAACACGTTCAACAGCTTCCTCTCAACATCATGACAAGAAGGAAAACAGTTTACCGACTGAATATTGTTCAGAGCAGAGGCTTCCAGCTGTGCAAGAGGCACTTTATTGTGCAGGAGGCCTCGGCTATTTGCACGAAACAAACCCTCTGCAGCTTCCAATAAATGTAGAACTGCTGGCGAAGGCATCACCAGATTAACGTTGTTCGTGTAGGATTTCATCTGTGTCAGCATACTAGCACTGTTTGACTGCATTGCTGCCTTGCACTCGCTACAGCACACTGTGTTTTTCAGTACATTGTTCACAACGTACCCAGCTAGGTAGTCTAATGATTCTTGCTCGGCATTGCTCAGTGCAAGAATGTCGTCAGGAAGGGCGACAAACTCTGCGCCTTCTGTCTTCGAACTGGCCTTTCTATCTGTTTTGTCTAGGCCTACCAGAAAAAATCCATCATCGCTGGCATAGCTGCTATCCTTGCTAGGTTTTAAAAACTGTGCCATTGTTGCAGCTCGAATTGCACACCGAAATTCAAGGGGCCTGGGCACTGGGTTTTTTGAGCGCAATGTGGAAAACAGATTTTCTAATGCGTCTTGTCCGAATCTGCTTAGGAGTACACAGAAAAAGTCCTTTTTGTTCAAGTAGTATTCTTGCAGTTCGAGCGCAACTGTTGTCGCTAGTACTACTCCTGTTTGTACCGGCTTCCAAGCATTTTTCTTTGCACTGCCAATTTGCACTCTTCGAAATAGGTCAATAACAGCATTAAGGAATGAAACTGTCTCGCCGTACTTTTCCTCATCAAGCTTGCTGATGGCAAGCTTTGTTGTTCTCGATGTCATCAACTTAAACCACCTGAAAACAGTCTCAAAGAACCAAGCAGTTGTCAGAGCTTCCACAGGTAAATCTCCTTTCTGAACTAGGAAACGAATTGAAGCTGCAGTGTCATGGTTAAAAAATGAATAGGCAAGGCTTACTTTCATTTTCTCGAAATGTCCAGGATCTAAGCAAGCTGGCTTCAAGTGAGGTGCAAGATTCAGATCAAGCTTCGCATCAAGCTCTACAAGCATCTTTATGTGCTCAATCTTAACCTCGTTAGACGGCAAGTTATGGTCAGTTACAATATCACTTGGTAAGAAAAATGACTGACCTCTTGTAAAATGATTGCGAAGATTCTTTAAGAGATGCGCTACATCGGCAACAAAATACAACCTCCGACTTGTATCATAGGGGTGCGGGCATGAGACGGAGGTTTTGCAGTACTTGCCGACAATTATTCCAAATTCCCTCCAAACACCTTGGTTACCACCTCCCATATCACTGACCACTGCATCCACGTAGATGGAAATTTTTTCACACTGTTGAATTACCTCTAAGATTACATTCTTAACAGCACTAGAACTAAAGGAATTCCCTGTGAAATGGTATGCCACAGTCTGCTTCCACCGTGTGGTCACACCACCTAACATGAAAACTAGCGCATGGGTAGCCAAGGCATCCTCTGGCAGTGTCCCATCAGCTAACGGTAGGGTAGGCCTGCCAATTACAAGGCCGGTCGATTGATCAAGAGCTAGACCTGGTGTGAGTTGAATCTCGTCCAGCATTATGACTGCGTGCCGCTCGTGGTCATCCATAAGCTTAACCTGAAGAATAAAAGCAGAGCAGATATGTAGAGAATATCATGACTACGTATCATGAACGTTGTCATACACACTTACTTTAAGAGCAAGACACTGCAGAATGTCGTGAAGCATGCCTGGAGAAAATTTGTTCTTTTCCAAGTGCCTATATAGGGTGCGTTCAGATGGTAGTGGTGTGCAAAGTTCCTTTACAACAGAATACCCACGGGCACCACAGGACAGTCTAACCTTGAGAGCTTTTTGAATTGTTGCTGGAGACCAACGCACACCTCTCGTCGATGACTTTTCCATGCACTGGAGCTGGTCACAGGCTACAAAGTGATCAATTTGTTTCTTCAGGTTGATCTTTTCCTGGACTGCTTTGTTTTTCTTTCGCTGTGTAAATGCCAGGCTTCTCTTTGTGCTTTGCAGCTGGTTTTCTAATTGCCGTATCCTGTCCTGTAGAGCACCTACATCATCCGGAGAAAGGTACTGGGCCTCTGGAGGAGCTCGTACAGGTAGACTGTCAGTCATGGCATTTGATAGAGCTGTAAATGAGACATTAGATATCAGCAGTTACAACAATTCAGCGTGGAAGAAAAAGAAAGCAGGAGCGAGGCATACCGACGGTAGAATTGGCACTTTCACCGCCCATTTTTCTTAGCCTCTCCAAACTGTGACACTCCCCGTGCGAAGATTCAATAGTATCGATAACACTTGGGGCAGCTGCAAATAGGAATGCATAAGAAAATCGGTGTGCTGGCTATTCATTGCAGGGATGCTGAATTCTAAGGAACACAACCTACAGCTGCTGTCACACATTGTAGCCTGTGAGTCATGTCTGTTCGGGATACGTGCACTGGTCAAGGATGCTGTTGACAGAGAAAACTTGGAGTTTAGGCGTAGCTATACAAAGGTGGCACAACACAATAAAAATTTAACCACAACAGGAGCTGCAGCTTTCAGAAGGAGGTGAGAACCCGCATTCTTGTTCATTAGTGAAGCTCCACAAGACATAAATAAATATTTCCTAGACACTGCACACCACTTTACTACTGCAAGGTTTTCACAGAAGATGTAGCACATGCCTTGTCAAGCGCAACTTCACATTGACACTACGAGATGCAGAAAAAGCTGAATGTGAGAAAGAAATAGGTATGTGAAGCAGGCTTTCAGAAACCAAACTTGCTGAAGACACCTACTTGAAGCATTATGTGCAGTGCGCTCAGGCAGCTCCTCATCAAGGACATCTGGGCTGTCTGGATTGGAGGCCAGCGCTGCTGAGTAGATGGAACAGTAAAGGGACAGCGCATGACAGCTGAAAGGGACAGCTGCACACAAGCACCACAGCAAAGCAAATATAGACTCACATTCACTCTCAAGCAGAAGTGCCTGGTAGTTAAAGGGAGCCGCATCTTGTGAAGACACCTGTGGACCTGTAATGTTGCCATAAATCCAGAAAGTACAATGGCTTGTGCAGTTATACTGCAGCAATATTGTAACAAACTTGCAAAGAAATGCTTCATATGGTGTTACTGTTACCAAATACAAAGCAATATAGCAGCATCTAGTTTTCTTTAGTTCGTGACTTACAACTGTTGTGAGGGGTGGCAGCTTCCGAGCAGAGCTTGTTCTCGAAATATGAACTGTTGCAGGATGCTGCTGACATATAAAAGCATCCCACACAAATGGTAAGCCAGACATGCATAAAACATAAATGACAACTTACATTCAAGATGAGCTGCAGCTGCCAGTAGGAGGCATGCACCCACATTGTTGGCATTGGTTTCTCCAGCTGCATTTAGCATAAAAAATGGATGGAGCACAGTAATCAGCGTCCTTTTTATAAATACGTTATTTCAAGTGTCATACATACCCTGCCAGTTGTAACCATGCATCTTATTGTCGTTGCCAGTAGAGGCAGCTGGGAATAGAAAATATGATACAAGAGTTGTAAGTGAGCAATACAACAGGTATGCAATGTTTATTAACTACAATGAAGTTGCAATGTGTGATCGGAAAAATGTGCACAAAGTAAATCCAAGAAACTAACAACTCACATTCATTATCAGCTATAGCTTCGAACGTGAGACTTGAGCCCGTATCTTGTACTGCGCTTTCAAGGCCTGCATATGGTAGATTGAGTAAGCATAAGCAGCAATGATACCGCATTGTTGCCCAGAAAGTTGCTGTGCTTACTGCGCAAGGAGAGCCCTGACACATCATGGCTGACTTCTGCAGCTGAAAACCCCCCAAAATATATTGTTCGGTAAAATTAGTAGGATGTTAAGAAGCTAAAGATAAGTTTTCCTTGAAACTATACGTCATGGCTATGGTGATGAAATACCTTTCAATGGAGGGTCCTCTGAAGAATTTGCATTGCTCGACAATACGGCACCTGAATTGTAAACAAATGGGTTAACCATGATACAAAGTTGCCCCTATTGTGCAGGAAAACGAACAGAGTAAAATGGGGACGGCAGTTTTTTCTTTTTTTTTTTTTGAGGGATTACCTCTGTTACGTTCCAAAGGGGGCTTCCTAGGCTTTGGTAGCTTCCGATGTATGAATAGACTTGGTAGAGCGTTAGGTCGTAATTTCTTAATGCCGAGCTTACTCAAAAATAAAGGCTCGAATTGGTCCTCGGTGAAATGGTCCTAAAAAAGGTAATTTCAGTTAGACAACTTCGAATAGAATTCGGCTGATACTAGTTATTTGCACTGCACCTAAAAGTAAACGAAACCGCGAGTGCAAGACCGTGTCTCGGCCAGTAGACGTGACAGTTAAAAAGATATGCAGAAAATATTGACAATGACTGGCAATGTAAGCAGCAGCCGAAACCTTCGGGAAACCTGTTCGTTCTTTGTTAAAGGAATGATGTGCTTGAAGGCGGACATTTGTTACAGTCGTTGACATTTAGGCACCATTTATCGTCTCATTGCGTAATTAAACGCAACAGACTAAGAGACATACAGCAAGCGCGTCTCAATTAGACAGAGTAACTGTAGAGACTAATAGTGGAATGAACGAGCAAGCGAACGACTAAACGAGCGCGCGAACTAAACGAACGAACAAGCGACTAAACGAACGGCTAAACGAGCGCGCGAACTAAACGAACGAACAAGCGACTAAACGAGCGTGCGAACGAACGAGCAAACGACTAAGCACGAACGACGACTAAATCAGCCAGGGAACGAGCGGGCGACCGCACGTTTTCTTTGCGAGTGCTCCACCGCCGCATGTTAAGCTTCACACACTTTAAAGCTCACGCGAATTACGCACATACGTCCCAATTGCCTATGATGCTGTCGCTCGGCGACGAACGCACCGCGTTTTGGGGAGAGCACGCACGCTTTTCATCGGTGCCTCTGTATCGCAAATCCACCGGGCGACCGCCAACAAGGAACCGGGCGACCGCCAACGAGGAACACGAACAAATGAGGCAAACAAAGCTATTCTATCTAAAGAAGGCTAGTAAGTAACCACAAAAGGCAAACAGCTGCTATCCTAAGAGGAGCTTTCATGATCGAGACTGAAATTTTGTCCAAAGGACTGCGCTGAATCTTACAAATTTCGTAATCATGTTATCGCACGCAACCTCGATTGCCCGCGAACTCACGCCGGTTAGCGCATAACACGATTAAGCGCACCAAATAAGACCAACGCGACCACGTAGTGCGTATATAAACAAAGTAAACGTTGCGCAAAAATCGTGTTAAAGCATGCAGACAAATGACAGCATGTACAGTGAACTGTGCAATATCTACTATGTTACTGCCCGCAACAAAATACGCAAGCCTTGCACACACTATACAAAGAGAGACACAACTTACCTCGCATAGTCGCGTGGAGTATGTTGGTCGAAAGTTCTCCCTCCCGATTCTGTGAAGCCATGTCTTTCTTCGCAACTTGTCGCGCTTACTGGACGGTATCGCGAATAGTTTCTTGCCTTTGCTAAAGCTGTTCTGGCACCCGAAGGCGCAGCAGGCCATGTTCACAGAAAATGACGCGAAGCGACGTCGCACGTGCCACAAAACTTCCTTCAAGGCGTTCACGAAATCGCAACAACACAGAGCAGAAACGGAAGGAATGCCGCCAACAAGCGCCGCTTCTCGAGCAAAGATGGCACTGAAGCGCGACTGTAAACAAACGAAGCCGGCGCAAGGGGCCACGTGATGCCATTAGGCCAATAGCGACGGGGCGTCGGCTTCGGCCGGAGCGCTGGAGGAGGAGGCAGCATTCTTCAAAGCGTGGCACTACTTTACGAAGTTCAAGGGGCTTTACGCCAGGGTGAGCGGGGTGGCGGAAAGATCTAAGAATGGCGCTACTTTTGAAAGATTGAGGGGCTTTACACCCACCTGCACTGCAGCGCTCCTAGCGGCCATAGAGTTTTTCACTACATTACTATGGTGGCTAGAGGGCCCTCTAGCCACCATAACATTACCTAGAGGGAAATCTGGCGCTACTGCGCTGTGGTATGCATAAGAATGCCGGTATTTTGTGGATTCGGATTGGCATCGTTCTCGTAGAGACAGGACACCTTGAAGACGCGCTTGGCAAGTACCGTTTCGTCTGTCACAATGATTCATTTTCTACTAGAACAGCACGTAAGAAGCTGTTTTAGCTTTATTATTACGCAAAAACATGTTTTGTTGAACTATAAGAACTTGTTATTGTGTGTATGACTACATGTTACGTAAAAAGTATCAGCGGGCCGCTAAAGTTGGAGGACAGCCGACAAGGTTCGCGCTCGCTTTGGAACAGTTGGTCGTCTGTTCTTGCTTTTCTTCACTTGGTCATGCATCGTGGGTGAGTAAAGACGTAATATGCGTGAATGGAAACATTTTATGAAGATTTTACTTTGAGAAGGCGTTATTTTCGTAGCCATATCCACGTTTTAGACGAAGCCTCTTACAACACCAGCCAACACGAGCCTCGCAGGCACATATACCGTCATTCCCATGACGGCACGGTGCCCCCTTAAGAAACTCCCATAGACGGTGGCGCCAGATTACCCTCTAGGTGTTATAGTGTATAAATGAACCCACAAATGTTCTCACTTGTGATCTTAATAGTACTTGCGCTGTTGACATGCATTGTAGTTAGGCAGACATCAATTTTATGGACAATAGCAATATTTATTTAACATGCTGCTTAAGCACCCTAGAACAGACAGTGTACAATTGCATGTGTTCTGTAGTTGCAAATCATTACAACATATATGTCACACCTTTTTGCATTTCATATTGCAAAAAATTTGCTTTTTCAATTTCTGATTCAGTCAAAATTTCTGTTCCAGACATGCAGTAATGAGGACGGCACCAGTATAAAGCGACACACTCCACGCCCTCAACAGAAGCTGCTGCCTGCTACAACAAGGTCACTGTGTGGACATTGGCTACTACTACAAGGTAAACAACACATGGTTCAGAAATAAATATGTTTGATATATGCTGTATTGGCTTGCTGTTTGCAGCAGATATGAATGTTTGTTCATATTTATGGTTCAGTATAATTGGTTCGAACATATAAAACACACAAATTTGGCTAATCTGTGCTGTATCTCATGTGTCACCGTTTTGCCCCAACAGAGTCTATGCCGAACACATCTTGGTCGTCACAGGAGCTCCTATCTGCGCCAACAGGAAGGGGCTGGAGCCGAATTTGCAAGGCTTTTACACCAAGAACAAAGAAGCAGATGCAGAAGAATATGAATGAGATATCAAGTCTGCAGAGGACTGTGTCAAGACTGAAAAGAGCTTCAGCCACCATTCCACCAGCACGGACATTTGGCTGAGTCATCCAGGTAACTCAAGAAGGACTTTCTAGAAATTCTTCATCTTCAGATGCACCTGCAACATCTGACCAAGCACGGACGACGCTGGCCAAGAGATTGAGTTCCATCAGTTTGCCCTTAATCAGCTTCCTAGCCATGTTAATTCCGTTTGTGCCAAGTGTAATTTTCTTCTATAAATGCAAGCTTTCTCATTGCCCATTTTTGTTAGAGGTCATTCATCCTCATCCAAATATAAAGGTCAACCGATTCTTCGCTGATACTTAATACCAGTCACTGTCTAGCAGCCTAACATATCTGTAGCAGTATCTTCTAGTGTATGTTGTCATGCGCAATTCCTCCTGAAATAGCTGATGCAGCAGCGGCATGCGTCTTGCATTAACCTATGCACATGTGCTATGCACCATTTTACTTTTCTTTATGTTTTTAGCCTTCAATGCTTGCAGAGCAGAGTGGCTTCTCTCTTCAATGCAAGCTTTCTCATTTTCCATATTCCTAGTATCGTTGATGATTGCTCCTCTTCTTTGATAGCCTGGGTCTTTGTGCAAGCTACACTGAAGTGATTGATTGCAGAATCTGGTTTTGCTGCCCCACTTGGTTGTGGTAACTGTGTTACGTTCCTCGGATGTGGGTGCCTGGTCAGTTGCATTGGTAAGCAGTCCCTCGAGGTAAGCATTTGCTCCTGCAGTCCGCAAAGCGACATAGACTCCCAATATAGACACACCGTAACTGGTGCGCCCCGTTCATTCTGGCCTGCTGCAGCCATGGGCAAATTGTGCTTGTGGCCTACCTCGGCCATGATTTGCTCAAAACGGAGACCAGCATATGTGCTTACATGGTTCGAAGTGTATGAAGTTGATAGCCGTATGGGTGGAAAGGCCCGCAAGAATGGCTGCCGAAGGTGATGCCCACAAAAGCGACTTGTCCACATTGCGACAAAGTGGGACACAAAGTGTGAGCCACACATAGCGGCCCTCGAAAGAAAATAAATGTGCAGGTTGGAAAGGAGTTAACGCTAAAATGCCGGGTAGTCCATTTCGCTGTGTTGGTTGCGGCAGCAGATGCCTGCGTCACCTGATTGCTTCGCGAAGTTGCTCATCTTCAACGGCAACTGTTGGTTCAAACAGGTGCAAGGCTCTGTTCGATCTGTTTGTACCGCTGGTTGCCGCTCGTTACCAGACCACCACATGCGACAAAGGCAAGCATTATGCCTGTAAGATGGTTCGTAGCCAATGTATAATGTATTGTCTGAACCTCATGCGGTGATTGACTGCTGTTTAATTTTGTTGTTATGTCACTTGGTTACGGTCGCAGTGTTATGTTTTCAGAATATTGCGGCCTGGTCGGTTGCACTGGGAAGCAGTCTCTCGAAGTAAGCATTCGCCCCTGCAGCCTGCACAGCGACATAAGACTCCCAATTTACACATACCTTGATTCGTGCTCCCCGTTCGCCCTTTCCTGCTGCAGCAATGGGCAAATTGTGCCTCTGGCCTATCTCGGCCGCGATTAGGCATGAACGGAGACCAGCATACATGCTTACATGGTCGGACGTGTATGAAGTTGGGTGGAAAGGCCCGCAAAAGTGGCTGATGAAGGTGGTGCCCACGAAAGCGACTTGTCCATATTGAGACAATGTGGGACACCAAGTGTGAGCCACACATTAGCGGCCCCTGAAAGAAAAGAAATGTGCAGGTTGGAAAGGAGTGAACGGCTAAAATCTGGGGTAGCCCATGTCACTGTGTAGGCTGCGGCAGCAGATGCCTGCGTCACCCGATCGCTTCGCAATGCAATTTGGGCATTTTTAACGGCGACTGTCGCTGCAAACAGGTGGCACACTCTGTCCAGTATGTTTCCGCTGCTGGTTGTCGCTCGTTAACCTGTCCACCACGTGCGACGACGACGGTGAGCCGTTTACGAGCTCGCGTCATTGATTCCAGCGTATCTCGACATGCAAATTTTATTTCTGTTATTGCACGAGATTGTACACTGCTTGTCTTCTGCCAATAAAATCGCGCGTTCTGTTCACTCACTTGTGGCTTGTTTGTATTGGCGTCAGTAGAGGCTCTTGGCAATTAGAACGCACCAGCTACGCGGCAGCGAAGGCATTGAGGAATGCCGCATAGCCTGCAGCGCAAGCACGGCGCGTACCAGCGTACGCGACCGGCAAAAAACGGCCATATTGGATTTTGCTCTAAAAAAAAATGTGCACTTCCGCTGGATGGATGGATGGATGTTATGAGCGTCCCGTTTGGAACGGGGTTGTGGGTTGCGCCACCAAGCTCTTGCCACTATGCTGCCTAATATTCTACCTAGGTTAACCAATGAAAAAAAAAACACTATGAACTACCGCGTCCAAACTTTCTGATCCCCTATTGCGAATTGTGCTTTTGTACGTCTCCGTCTTTTGTCGTTTCCCTACTTTTCTTCCATCAATCCTCCAATCGCCTCTTACTAATGTCTGTTGCGGACCTGTTTGCTTTACCACTGCTCCCGCTGAACCCAAGGGCTTCAAGGAGGCAAGTGGTGCCTAAATCGACCGCTGGGTAGACGTCTTCACATTCTAATAAAATATGCTCCGTCGTTTCCCTAGCTTTACCGCAGCAAGCACATGCTTCTTCTTCCTTCTTATATCTCGCTTTATAGGTGCGTGTTCTAAGGCATCCCGATCTCGCTTCGAAAAGTAATGAGCTTCCCTTTGAGTTATCATAAATGGTTTCTTTCCTGATTTCGTTTTTTCCTCTTAAGTAGTTACTCATGGCAGGTTTCTTTTCCACTGCCGCCACCCATGAGATTAATTTAGCCTCTCTGACTTTCCGCTTGACCTTCCTTGTTGCTGTGTTGCCCACCCCACAGGCCGCATACTTGCTGGTAAGCTTCCTAGTTCTTTTCCTCCACTGTGAATCAATGTTTTGCCTGTACAGATACCTGAACACTCTCCCAGTCCATTGACTTTCTTCCATATTCCTCAGCCGTTCTTCATACTCAATTTTACTGCGAGCTTCCCTCACTTCAAAACTAGTCCAGCCCATATCCCCCTGCACAGCTTCATTTGTAGTCTTCCCGTGAGCGCCCAATGCGAGGCGACCCACTGACCTTTGGTTCCCGTCGAGTCCTGATTGTACCCCTGATTTAAAGCAAACAACCGCATTTCAAAAAGTAAGTCCTGGAACCATTACCCCTTTCCACATACCTCGGAGGACCTCGTACCTATTGTATCCCCATAGCGCTCTGTGCTTCATTATGGCTGCATTTCTCTTCCCCTTGACTGTTATGGTTTTTTCCTGTGTTTCCATATATCCATTGCCTTCGTTTATCCATATACCAAGGTATTTATATTCTGTTACCCGAGGTATTTCTTGGCCCTGTATCTCCACTGTCTGTTCACTGTTTTCATTGAATACCATAACACCTGATTTTCTAACACTAAATTTCAAACGTAAATTGTTGCCTTCCTGTCAACGGATATTAGCCAGACGTTGCAAATCGCTTTGCTTGTTAGCGAGCAACACAATGTCGTCCGCATAAAATAAACCTGGGAGTTGCTGCTGTATTACTGTACATGCCTGTTTGTATGAGAGATTAAACCCGATATTACTTCCTTCCAGCGCCCTCTCCATCCTCACCATGTACATCATAAACAGCAGCGGGGATAAAGGGCACCCTTGCCTCAGTCCCTTGTTGATATGAACTTTCTCCGCGCTCCTCATCCCTTCCCATTCAACGCAAACGGTATTTTCTAGGTAAATCTCTCTCAAAAGCTGTAATCGTTACCTAAGCCTTCCCCTTCCAGAATATCCCACAAAATGTTGCGGTCTACGTTGTCGTAGGCTCCTGTAATGCCAAAAAAGCCACATACAACGGTCTGCTTTCTGCTTTTGATATTTCAATACACTGAGTAAGAACAAACAAGTTATCATCCAAACGCCTACCTATTCTGAAGCCATTCTGAAGCTCTCCCAAAATGCCATTATTCTCTGTCCATGCTTGAAGCTTTAATTTGATTGCCTGCATTGCTAGCCTGTATATTACCGATGTAATGGTCAACGGTCTATACGAGTGAATTGTCTTTCTCCCCCTTACCTTTATAAATTAAATTCATTCTACTTTGTCGCCAACTGTCTGGTATCCGTCTATCTTTTAAAGTTTTTTCCACTGCTTTCACCAGAGCTTCCTTACTTTTTGGTCCTAGTTCATTTATCAGCTTAACGGGAACCTCGTCTAGCCCTCTGGCTGTGCGCTTAGGAATTTTCTCTTCCGCTTTCTTCCAGTTTAAATTTGTCAGAACCAGCTCCTTTTCCTGGGTCTCTTTCATGCTCTTTTTTTCCTCAAATACAACCTCGTCATTGCCTTGGAAAGATTCGGCTGTTATTTTTCGGATGTAATTTATTGCCGCTTCTCCTTCTAGTCTGCTTTCATCTTCGTCTAGGATATGTTGTTGTATTGTTGTTGACTTCCTGCCTAATAATTTTATGTGATTCCAAAATATTCTAGGTGCGGCCTTCTTTTTCTCACGTATTTCTGACAACCAACGTTCACTTTCAGCTTTTAATTTTGCTTGCACCAGTATTTGAACCATAGACTTTTTCGCCCGGTATATTTCCCATTTACTGGTTACTTCATCCTGTGGCAACTGCGCCTTCTTTGCCTGCCTGTGCTCTCGAGATGCTTTCTGTCGTTCGGCGATCGCTTCTCGTATCTCCTTGTTCCACCAGCTTTTCGGTTTCTTTTTTCCTTTCCAATGAACATGTTGTTTCTCTTTCCGTATTTCTGTCGTTATTACACTTAGAAGCTTACCATATTCCCACTCTTCACTTGGCCATTTGCCAAGTTCTTCCTCAACTCTAGTGATTGTATTTGCTATTTGTTCAGCGTTCAAATTTGGACTGGCCATTTTGCTCTCCTTGCTCTCTTTCACAACTACATATCCCATTTTCAATATGATGCGTTTATGGTCACTCCCTATGCTGTTAAACCCTTCCTCATCGATGACCATTTCTCTCAACTTATCATGAATTCCTTCTGTCATCAGACAGTAATCAATGGTTGATTGCCTGTTTCCCACTGCCCACGTGACCTGGCCTTCAGACTTAGGCCCTGTATTCACGATCACGAGGTTATGTTGCTCACAAAGGTTCAGCATTGACTTCCTGTTATTGTCGGTATAGCCATCTAAATCCTGTATGTGGGCATTCATGTCACCTAATAGGACAATTTCACCACCACTCCCGAAACCCTTAATATCAGCGCTTATGCATTCCACTAACTCTTTATTCTTCTCTGTGCAATTTTTTCCGGTCCACAAATACGTAACACCCAGCCAAGTTTCTTTCCCACTCATTGTACCTGATAACCAAAGATGCTCTTGACATTGTGAATTTACTCTTTTCCATTTGGCTCCCTCATGGATGAGCGTTCCGACTCCCCTCCCTTTCTTTCCGACTTAGTTCTGTTGCACCCTTCCCAAACATAATTCTCAATAACTGGCGGCTCTTCTGAGTCTCTAAGGAGCGTTTCTGTAACCGCATACCCCCCTATTTGTTCTCTGTGTAACTGCTCCTCAATCTCTGCCCACTTTTCCTTTCTTCTGCCGCCCTGCATGTTTATGTAGCCTATTGCATGGCGAGCTCTTTTTCTTGTTTTCCTCCTTTTTCTATTATCGACGGCGATGCTCTTCTGATGTTCCCCTAGGGGACCTTCTTCATTACTATCTACTCTGACCTCCTGAGCGCCTGCGGGCCCCCTAAAAAAGCAACAGCGCGACCACCAAGTCGCCAGCCCACTTCTCGTGCTAACCTGTAATTGAAGTGGATCCCGTCTCGTTTAAAACCACCACAACTTCTCACTTCCCTGTTTACTTCGACAACCTCGAAGCCTTTCTCTCGGCTCATTTTCCAGATTGCCTCATTAGCAGCCACTACGGCTCTTTGTACGTGACTGTCACGCACCGGCACCTCCGGTACCATGCACACCACGATCTGCACCTGAGGGGATAGCTCACGCAAGTCGTCCACCCCCTTCGCCAAGCGCTGGGCTAGTCCTGGCCCTTTCCTGTTTAGGACGTCATTTAGCCCACCTGCTACTATGACGAGGTTGCGCACGTGGGCATTTTCCGCGAGCTTTTTTTTGCTCGCTCCATGATAGAACCAAGTGTGCGCCCTGGAAATGTCCCTACCGCCACTCTTCTATCGCCTTTCACCCTCTCCACGATTGCTTTTGAGCACCCAGCCAGGTTTTAATCGCCAGCGATAATGACCATTTCGCTTTCTCCTACCTGTCCCTGCTTCCCTTTGTCATTTTCCGCGTGATTCGGACTCGACAAGGGGGATTGTCCCCTGGGCTCCTGCTTTTTCCGCGTAGCGGCCTCAAGGTAGGTGCTGCTCTTTCCAGCTAACCCTTCATCACCCTGCCTGCGTTCGACGTATTTCTCTGACCCTCCCTCGCGTGTCGCGTCGGGGGTCTGCGTTCCATTTATCGCACATTGTCGTTCACAATGGCGGCCCTGTTCAGCTTTTCCTCGGCTACTTCAAGCCTTTTTTCAACTACCTTCCCTGCCTCACGCTCACTGTTTAGCTCATTTTTGAGCTCTTGCACCTGTTTGAGAAGCTCTTCCTGGAAAGCCTCCATTTTCTGCAGCCTAGTATCGACATCACATTGTGTGCCGGTTGTTTCGACGCCCCCTCCATTCTCACTCGTCTCCTCATTTGCCTTGAAGGACCCCCCCCCCCCCCGTACTGCCTGCTTTACCGGCTTTCTCGCCATGTATTGCACGGCTTTTTGCAAATACTATAATACTATATCAATGCAGAGCACGTGCCTTTTAGAAAAAAAAAAACGATACGCACAGGATCCAAATCCTCAAAATGCCGCAAAGCAACTGTCACCACTGTTTCAAAAATAAACAATGTCGCGGAGACCGAAGGTGTGACACGCTCTCGCACGCGCTCAACCACGCGGCCACGCTCTCACTTTTCTACCAAACACGCACAGTAAAACCGCTAATAGCTATTTGTCTTGCCACTTCCAAGCTACTAGTTAAAGACTACAAATACTCAACGTCCCACCCGGCTGCACGCGTTGGAACACGTGGCACGAAAGGACGCTCTAATCATCCTGCAAAACAAATTTACACGAAGCACACCCGCGCACCCGAAATACGAGAAACAAAAGAAGGGAAAGAAAAGGAAAACCCCCCAATTACTATTTAAATGCAAAAAACCAGCAAATAAAAAACAGAAGCAAGTTCAAAGCATGCACAAAAACTTATGATTTCGTCGTCGCCACGGAGCCCCGAAAAGCACGTCCATCCGCCACAAAATTTAAACGAGAACCCTCGAACCTGCTCAATCCGCTTCCGGATTGAGCAACGTCATCTGGCGTCCACCTAAGTAAGTTCCATGCGCTGCCGCTGCTTATTTTCGAACCACTGCAGAAGGTACAGTTTCCCTTCTTTAAGTTGGTTCTTTATTCTATGGCTCAGTGTTACCCCAAAAAGTTCTCAGTGCAGTCCATATCGCACGCGATTTCCTCGGCTCCAACGTCGCCAGATAGTTCGCACGACATTGTGCACGCCTTTCCTGCACCAATCTCGAAAATATCTTTACAGAAAACTCCAAAATGTTTCAGGGCCTTGAGGTTCGCTGGAACAACTCGGGAGTCGGGACTTGACAGGTGGCGCGTGACAGCCGGCTGCGCGCGTGCGCGCGTATATATACCCGCGCTAGCGTGTGACATAAGCGTCAGTTGTTGAGCTAAATTGTAACCGAACATAATAAACAAGCGATGGAAACACGCGGCTGAGAAAGCGCATCGCTTGCCGTGCACTTAGTTTGTTTCGGTCTTGGCAGTATTACTTAAAAAAAAAAACGGAATAGTTTCGGTTTTGGTTCAAGGATGTTTTAAAGTTTGGGTTACGTTTTCGCCGCACGTTGCGGTTGCGGGTGAGTAGCTTGTTGATAGTGCCACTTGTTGATGTGGCACGTTGTTGACGGTGCCAAGTCGGGCTTATCTGTACTGGACTTATTGGCACCTCTTCACTACGTACTTTCCAGTTACCTGTGCTGTGGAGGTTTTGTGGCTTACAGGCGTGTGGCAGAAATGGGCAACACGCAGCACACTCGGATTACTAAGAGAACCGGCTCAGTTTTGCTAAACGGTGGTAAACATTTGTACCACTCACCACTGCTACCCACACGCTGGATTTGATAGCCATTTGCTAAAGCTGGGCGCAACGCGATAAGCAGCTATCGTTTTGGAAAGATTAAGTAGTCTCCCACCATGTCTGCGAAGAAGCAGTTTAGTCTTTTAGAAAGCGCGGAACGCGAAAAAATAAAACAATAAACGGCATTACAGGTGATTGAAGCGCGAGAACGTTACGGTTTCGGTTTCGGCGCAAAAAACGCCAAATGACACTTGCCCTCTCCACGCACATGTTGCCGTTACGACGTTCGGATGTTTAACATGATGTGGCCGCTACGTCAGTTACGTGAATGCCATAAGCAAGGCTTTTGCAGTAGCTTAGTACAGCACGAACATTTATAGATCTAATCTGAAATTGTTGGTAGAGCACACGGTTTACAAACTTCGATAGGGTTCTCACTTCCCGTTACTTTCGATTGCTGTCACCAGGGGTCTCTCTGAGAAGTGTTTCAAACATGGCGTCTCCCGATAGAGTTAGTAGAACCATAGAGTTTCCCATAGAGTTTCCTACAAGAATTACTAGAGGGAACTCTGGCGCTAGTGTCTACGGGAGCTGCAACGCGAGCGGTTGTCCCAGCATGGGAATTATGGGAAGTACATGGATTTGCCTAAACTTCGTCCTTTTGGCTTCAAACGGCTTTGTGACTTTGTAAACTCGTCATTTTCAACAGATTATTGCGTAATAAATAATTAAATAAACATCATTAAAATTGCCCGACGGCAGGATTCGAACACAGGGACTCTAGCACAGAAGCCTGATATTGAAACCATTAAGCCACGGACGCATGTATCGACAAGCAAATGAGACGCACTTATGAATTTATCGCGGGCATGCCAGTACCTTGAGACGCTTGGCGCGTTTCGATTTTGCCACCTGGACAAGCTCAATCGTTGCAATTAATAGCAATTGTACGCGTTCCCGGCGTCTTCTGCACTTCGAAGAATATAGATTGCGCCGAAATATACGACAATAAAGTTTATATAGCGTAATAAAGAAAGCCACAAAAACGTCTGAATCCAGAAGCACGAAGATCAGACAAATCCATGTACTTCCCATCATTCCCATGTTAGGACAACGACTGCAGCGCCAGAGTTCCCTCTAGTAATTTTGTAGGAAACTCTATGAGTAGAACAACTCTAGAGGAAAAGCTGGGCCGGAAAAGTGGGAACCTCGAGGGCGCCGCCCTGTTGCTACTGGTCAATGTGGCCAGCGCAATTACTATTGAAAGAGCTGAAAACAAGTACAGGTCACCTTATGCTTTGTCATCTAAAAACGCATACCTGATAGCTTTATGAAGGTGGTGCGTTAATATTAAGTTTATAGAAAGCGATCGCTAAGTCCGTGACTTATGTGAATCACGATGTACGCATTCATGCAATAAAGGATGACGCGAATTTCGGTTTCGAATCTGTTTTTTGGATGCGTAGTAGTTTCGTACAGTTTAGGTTTGACATGAGATCGCGCGTCGACATCGGATGTTATGGCACATTCGTGCCTTATGTGCCACCGAAGCCCCGAAGTGCTCTGGCATATACCATCACATGTAAGTAAACGAATGTATCTCCTTGTTGAGAATATCACGCGAGTAGGCAGCTCTTGTGGGGCATCACAATCGTTTGAGAAGCGTCACAGTAGAGCATTTTTCTCCATGCGGAGCGGTGTTTTTATTTGCAGGTTTCCCTTCAGTAGAAAATTGCTGGACAGGCGGACCAGCGCACCAGAACTGTACAGGCGAAGCCACAAGCAACTCAAAGAATCTGTTTAATTGTTGCACTTTGAACAATCATGCTTCTACAAAGGCCACAGCAGAAAAACAGCCTGATGCCGAGTATTTCTGTGCCACGAAGTAATCAAGAGGCGAGTGCCTAATGCGGACGAAATCGAGTGCATCGAGACTTAGAACGACAGAAAGCTGAGCTAGTTGGTAAGGATTCATTATGCAAAACAGAGGTGAGGCGTGCAGACACGACACAAGAGTAGAGAAGTGGGCGGCGCGCGTGTTGCATGTTTGCTTGTAAATACTCTACTCTCGTGTCCTGTCTGCACGCCTCACCTCCGTTTTGCATAACGAGTGTATCAACCCACATATTAATAGCGTAAGCGTTTTATTAACTGTGCAATATTTTCAACACTTCCTTGCATGCCATTTCAAGTGGAATATCTTTTCTGGTCACAAATTTGTGCAGCGAATCTATTTGCATAATCGACTCCGGGCCTGTGGGACCGTTCACATGCACTTGATGCTGAGTCTTTTACATGTATCCATAAACTGCAGATATGCACATGAGATCCCTTCGAGCATTTTCAAAATTCAATTATTTTAGACAACAGGCACATATGCAATACTGACATAATCTCAGATACCACTAAGCAGCTGGGACACATTTTTGTTGACCATACTCGCAGGTAAAATAAGTAGATCATGTAGACAGCTCCAGCTCATTTTCCTTAAATCAGTGTGTACAAGGGGTATGCAAAAATAATTTTTTTCTCGCGCACCGATTATATTGCTGTATAAGCAAGAGAACCCACCACGTTAGTGTAACGTATCTTGTACATCACACTAATAAGTGCTTTAATTTACCAAGTGAGATGAGTTACTTTTATGGATCATTCAGTCATATCACACTGCAAGCTGCATTCATCAATCTTCAATTGGATTTTGCAAATGTTTAATGAAACATGTTTCCCTTCTATACAGATATGCAATGGCAAGCCCTTCCGTGTGTTCCAAAGGTAAAATTTAAGCTCTAATATAAAGAAGACATTTCTAGTCAGAAACAAGCAATACTGGTGAATGCAGAGTATCAGAAGCCCAAGGTACAGAAATTATGAGAAGTGTCGAATGATTTTAAGCAAAGAATGGTATTTGAAGATGCAAGATTCTTTAGTGGATTTCAAGCAAGTCAATATAGGTAGAATACTCTGAGAAATTATGCGAGTAATGGGATAGCACACAATGGGTCAGGAAATGCGTTGTTTTTCTGAAAAACTAAAGCTTATGACTGTCATATCATGGGTCACTTTAGCATCATGAGACTGCAGTTTGATAAATTCAGAAACAAACCAAAAAGCAAGCCATGCAAAAATAAAAAAAGACTATTTATTGATGCTCTCTCCACACTGGGATAAATAATAAGAAACGGATCACGTCTAATGTGGACATATCAGACACCTTGTGAAACACTAAAGGAAGAATTCAGTTTCGAGCTATGGCACTTGCCGCATAGATGTGGGGGGCCTTGCACCAATAGTAATAGTTACCACTGCATCTAGAAATTGAAAGCATTCATGCAGACAAGGATGATTCTTTATATTTTTGGCTACCCCTTCAAATGCCTCCACTGAGTGTTACAATGCTGCACGCAGCCATACTAAGGATCTCACAGCAACACTTGCAGGTAAAAAGCAAAAGCAGTCAAAGTGCTGGTGTATTCTGGACACTGTCTTTGAAAACCTTTAGGCAAGAACAGTGCAAGAAACAGACATAAGAACTGCATTTATTTCTATAATTCCCCATTTGAAGGGCCTTTTCTTTTTCTATAGACAATGCCTTCGCCTAGCCACAGCAGCTCCCTCATACAGACTCCGCAAGCCAAGAGGCCGTGGAGGCAAATGCAGGTAAGAGGCAAGAAGCAATAGCACTGTTATCGACATTCATCTAATTTCTTTCTTTTTCTTTCGTTTAGACAGCCAGCACACCTCGAACAGCCACCTTGACCGCGGGTGTGTCACCCTAGTCGCCAAGGAAACATTTGAGGGAAAGCGACAGGCAATGTGAACAGCCACTTCTCCATGTAAACGATACTCTTTCTCTCGGATGACTCCTACGCCTCGCCACGCCAGCACAGTTGTGCACAAATATGCCGCGGAGGCACGTACAGGTCAGAGGCAAGAAGCAGTGGCACTGGTGTCGACATTCACCCAATTTCTTTTTCTTACACTGAGGCAGCCAGCACACCTTGAACAGCCACCTTAACTGCGGGTGTGTTAGTAGATTCCTGTTGTACATATGCTCATAATATACTTCAGTAAACTTGAACTTGATAATAAACTTGAAGGCAAATGGGACATTGATGCATTGTCTTTTTTGAACATTTATTGTACACATACAATATATGTTATACTTTGCAGTGCTACAGAGCGTATTTTGAAGCATCTCCCTATATTTTGCACCTTTAATTACGTATGTGTTGCGTGGCCCTCAATGCAGTTCATGTTGTAGCAGCTGCTTTGTCTGTGTATCGCACATTGGCTTAAGCTCGTGATATCCACATACTTCTCTTCACACATACACATACATACTTCTCTCACATATACAAAATAAAGTTCTATGTAGTCCTCAGTGTTACAACAAAAAATGAAAGTAAACAATCCGATCGTGGAATTGTGTTTATTACAGTGATTCCTATGACAGTTACTGACAAGTTGACAACTTGAACTGGTCAATCCGTCCATAGCCTCCTTTATTTTTGAAAAATAAAGGAGGCTATGATCCGTCATGGCAAGGAATTGTATGTATACATAAAAAAAGAGGGGGGGGGGTATGTGTGTGTTTGTAGTGGGGGCTATAACAGGATTAGGGCGGTACGAAAAAATGTACCAACACCGTCCTCTAGACCCATTCCGTTAAGGTACCATAACAAAGCGTATTATGCATAAAGTTCATACAAGCAACTCTGATATTACTACACACGCGAGGCGACGCGAGCTACATTTGCCATGACGCATTCGCGACTGCACCGGATGCCCTCCATATTATTCTCATTAATCGTGCTCACTGCACCGAGGCAAAAGAAAGATCATGGGCGCAGGTGCCATTACAGTGTCTCGACCTTAAGAGGCACTGCTGCGCGTGCCAGGGGAGCTGTCCGTGCGAACTCTCCCTGGCACACACCTGCCTCGGCGGCCCCAACCTACGTACCGTTCTGCTTCGAGCTTTGATCCCTCCACTGTCCCTTGGGTGCCCTGGAGTTCCTGTGCCGCCTGCTTTATTATAATCTCAGGTGCTCTCCTGAGACTTCCGTTTGTCGGTTACATGTGCCCTACAGCTGGATCAGTACTTATAATAATAAAGAAACCCGATCTATCGTCGCGACGATAGATCGCGAAAGCGGCTTTTGCAACATACCGCGCCCGTGCGAAGAGAATTACGGAACGCCAACGAGGAATCTGACCACAGCTTCGAGCTCGTAACCTCGTCGAGTACGTGACACTCCTGCAACAGGCGTGACCGCTGAAAACCGCATACCGCCGGGAATTTCAACAGGATCATCCCTCGGTTGCATAACTGCCACCTGTACGGCCAACATAGACCACACTTACACCGTCCCGCAACTTAGAATAAAGAACCAAATTATAAAGCCCAAACACACGGCTGCACGCACACATCACGACAGTACTAGCGAGACGCCATGCTGCTACCATAGAGAAAGAAATTCTTGAAATTTCTTTCTCTATGCTGCTACGCTGCTACGGTTGCCGGATTAAAACTGACTACTGTCACCAAGTCTAGCAAGCGTCTCAGGAGCTGGCAACCTCGGCGCGTAGCAACATGGCGGCGCTCTTGCGGTTCCCGATTTCAATGCATGGGCCCTATGGGTAGCTTGTCCTCTAGAGTCAGTATAGTAACTCTATGCGTCCCCCAGTAGCACCAGCCATAAAGTTTCTCACTACATTACCTAGAGGGAAATCTGGCGCTGCTGCGCTGTGGTATGCATGGGAATGCCGGTATGTTGTGGATTCGGATTGCCATCGTTTTCGTAGAGACAGGACACCTTGAAGACGCGCTTGACAAGTACCGTTCCGTCTGTCACAATGATTCATTTTCTACTAGAACAGCACATAAAAAGCTGTTTTAGCTTTATTATAACGCGAAAACATGTTTTGTTTAACTATGAGAACTTGTTATTGTGTGTACGACTACATGTTACGTAAAAAGTATCAGCGCGCCGCTAAAGTTGGAGGACAGACGACAAGGTTCGCGCTCGCTTTGAAACAGTTGGTCGTCTGTTCTTGCTTTTCTTCGCTTGGTCATGCATCGTGGGTGAGTAAAGATGTAATATGCGTGAATGGAAACATTTTATGAAGATTTTACTTTGAAAACGCGTTATTTGCGTAGCCATATCCACGTTTTAGACGAAGCCTCTTACAACACCAGCCAACACGAGCCTCGCAGACACATATACCGTCATTCCCATGACGGCACGGTGCCCCCTTAAGAAACTCCCATAGACGGTGGCGCCAGATTACCCTCTAGGTGTTATAGTGAGAAACTCTATGGTACCAGCACTCTGCGCGACTCGCGTGACAATTCACCGTGGTTTTTGTTCCAGGAAAGGTAAATGAAGTTTTTTTGCGATGACTGCTTATATTGCGGTAGCATTTAGGAGTCCCGTGATGTTTCTGTTGGCGTGCATCACATTTGACTAAGCGTCTCTCGTACGAGCGCCCTTAGGTCTCCTCGATTTGGCTGCACCTTTTGCACTAGTTCAGGAAAGTGTCGTGCCAGTGCAGCGCTAGTTCTTGAAGTGTGAGTGTAGCGCGACGCTAGCGCTGTCGATGCAGCGGTCAAATCGAGGACAAAAGTGCGGAAACGTACAGGCCTTCGTCTGCTGCGACTGGGTGGCTGTGGCTTTTCTTTTGTTGGTGTGTAATTTTGTTGGTGTGTCATTATTCAGAAAGCATGACCAAGCGTGGTTTCCACACCTTTCTGAATCATATATGGCACAACGTTTCAAACGACTGACCGATGTGGTTTCGCGCAAACTTAACGTCGAGGTAGCGGTAAGCTCGTGAAAATTAATACAGACGACTGTGAACTGAGGGAAAATCCCGCCCTTCAGTGCACTTAGCAGCAGTTGAACCCGGAAAGCGCCCTTAACAAGATGCTGCGTGCACATCCTGAAGAAAACTGGCGTCCGTGCTGCGTTACTAATAGCAGGCGCCGTCGATGCCGTCTACCAACACCCGCATGGCCACGGAGCCGCATGTGTCGTCTGCTATCAAAAGCCTTGCACTACGTGCACGAGAAAAGAACTTGCGGAGAGTCTAGTGTCGAAGTGTACATGAACTCGTGCAGCACGACGTCAAATCGAGTGCCGAAGTGCAGGTGGTACTAGCTGCACTGGCAAATCGAGTGCTATAGAGTCCTGCACCCCCTGAACTAGTGCAGAAAGTGCAGCCAAATCGAGGAGACCTCTTGTTTCAGAGTTGAATCATAGGCTAATGCTAGCAACTTACTTGATCGCTCTCTTTTTCTTTTCTTGTTGTCAGTACGTAACATGGTGTTGAGAGCACTGTACCAAGAGGAACACGACGAAAAAGGTTACGTGTTATCCCCGAGCGCAGGGAAGAAAGAGTGTCTTTTCGCCTGCTGCGGCTCTTGACTTTGATGTAAGGCGAAATCGAGAAGAGAAGACAGGCAAGCTGTAAGCATCAGTTAAAAAAAAGAAGAAAATGAAGAATTCCACTAGGAAGTGAGAAATAACGGCGTAGGCGTGTTCAGATGAGGACACACTTGGGGGAGTGCCGACTATTCTTTCTCAGCGAAAATTTTTGTATGAGGTGGGCATGTGCTCTAGTGCCTCTATAGAAAAGAATCAATCAACCTTTGTGTTAAGAAATTCAGCGCGAATTTGGAGAAAGTCTAATCTGGGAGAAGAGCATTCTTGCGACTTTCAGATTTTGCAAACTTGAAGACCAATCACTTCAAAAACAAAACTTTGTACACTGCCAAACATATTTTTCGTAATATTAAACTATTGGAACTACTGACCCAAGAAAACTGAGATTTATGCTACCCACAATCTTTTTTTCTTTAAGTTGCCGTACCTTTCTTGTTCAGCAAGCGCCTCTCATTGACCCTGAGATCAGCGGCCATGTGGGGCTATTTTAGACAGGGCAGCGAAGCAGAAAATTTCCAGACAAATCTTCGAAGAAGTTTTTTGCAAATTAACGTAAAAAATTAGCAGCTACACTGCGTATTTATTTTGTGAGAAAATGGCGAAGTCACCAAAATTTTACAGTACACCCACACAGGAGTCATAAATCTAGTGCTACAAGAACATTCAGCATTATTTTAGGCAGAAAGATTGGTCCTATTTTTTAGAGCCCTATGATGTGTGTAGTTGTAATAATAACATCAAAGTTACATTCACATTGCATTCCGAACTCGCTGTTTTTCTGTTACTAAAGAATAGTGACCCAGATTCTGCAGTTCTTGCCTCTTCCGACTCACGAAATGACAAACTTGGGTTTTCGGGGCTCTGGTATCCACATTTTACTTACGGTACGTTAAGGTAGCAAGCATGGGAGAGCGGGCACAGCGAACTGTTTAATACCCCTGTGACATGGGCACCCACAAACTCCTTTTAACATTGCCGTCTTTATCTCGAGGGAGATGCACTTGGTGGCACACAGTCACCCTTCCCCTGAGGGAACTTAATGGAGCTTTTGGTCAAAGGAGATTGGCGACACCCCTAGACGGCTAAATGGAGCACTCTCGTGCCCATACTGGTTGTTGTAAAATTGAGATTGTTTGCATTAAACTTTGTTGTTGTGTGTGTTTAGAACGTTTGTATTGAATTAAATTAAAGCTCAAGCACAGTTCAGCAGCAGTTATACTTGCTGCTGCACAATACACTTGACCTAGGCCGCTTGGCACAGTGTTTTTCTCGTCTTTCAGGGTGTTTACATGAACCCGACAGAATCAGGTTGAGCCGGCTTGTCGGGCCGGAATATACCGTATTTATTCGAATCTAGTGCGATAGTTTTTTTCAAATAATCATATTCCAAACCTAGGGTCGGCTTAGATTCGAGGATTTAAAAAAAACGTGCCAGTTTTTCATTGAAACTGCTTAGTATGGTGCATAGCTAGCGCCATCTAGAAAAGTCAGTATCGCAGCCGCTACTAGCCGTGCCAGTAGCCAACCGTACACAAGCGAGGTCGCCATTTTGACCTGTGTCGTGTCGGCCGTGGTGTTATCACGATGGCACCAAGCAGGAGATGCCACTACAGTGCCGCTTTAAAGCGAAAAGGTTGTGACAGCCGCAGAGGCATCGTCGAACCTTCAAGTCGGGCAGCACTTCGGCGTCGACGAGAAAAACATCCGTCGTTGGAAGGGACAACAGCAGCTTTTTGCTTGCGCCGCAACAAGGATGGTATTTCGCGGACTAAAGAAAGGCCATCGCAACGAAGTAGAGACAGTTTTGGCCGACTTTGTTCGGACGCAGAGAGCAGCTGCCCTTCCAGTGACAACAGAAGTGCTCCAAGCGAAAGCTAGGAAACTTTCGAGGGAGCGAGGCCTAACGCGAAATGATTTCAAAGCCAGCCGGGGCTGGCTTCTGAGATTCATGAAGTGCTTCGGCTTCAGCCTCCGACGTCGCACTTCAATCACCCAGAATCTGCCAAGCGATTTTGACGAAAAGCTGATAGCTTTTCAGCGCTACGTGCTGCGAAAGAGAGAAGCAGCAGGCTACAACCTTGGGCAAATCGACAACGCCGACCAGACGGCTGTGTATTTTGATATGCCAGTGGCGTACACCGTGAATGAAAAGGGTGCCAAGGAGGTGAAGGTGCACTCTGCGGGCTACGGGAAGCAGCGCGCAACTGTGATGCTGTGCTGCAGATCTGATGGACATAAACTCCCTCCTTATATGATATTGACACGTGTGCTTATCTTTATCGGCCGACCACGTTTCGCCGCTTAACAACTGTGATCGCACAGCGAGGGACGCGCCTGCATGTATCCGACGTTTCTGGAAAGTTATCGATGCTTCTACCCGGCTGTCTGTCGTCGCCGAACCTTGTGTTATTTGATTTCATCGCGTGACTCGAATGTTGTAGAACTTTGTGGAAGGCATGCGGGTCCCGGCGATTGGTCTGGAACGTTCGACGACTGTTGTATAGGAGCCGACGCGCTTGGCCCGCTGATCAGATTTTCGACGATCGCCGAGCGTGTTCGCCGCTATCGTTGTGCTATAAGTGTAGCCTGTTTTGTGGGCACAGGTTCGCCCAATAAAAGTTTGTTTTGTCGTTCACAGTATTGCTACTGTGTTATTCAACGTCACCACCACGTGACAATATTTAAAAGGAAGACACTGCCTGCTCGAGAAACTTTCCCAAGAAATGTCATTGTGCAGGCAAATGAGAACAGGTGGATGACGGGTGCGATGGTGGAAGAATGGGTTAAGATTGTGTGGCGACGGCATCCAGGAGCCCTTTTGACAAAGAACTGGCTCCTTGTCGTCAACTCTTACCGTGGGCACTTGACCAACAACGTGAAGGCTGCGCATGCCCAAGCGAACACGGAGCTCGCTGTCATACCAGGCGGCATGACGGGCCAGTTGCAGCCACTTGATGTCTGCATCAACAAACCTTTCAAGGATCGTCTGCGGAAATATTACACGGACTGGTTGACTGATGAATGCTAACGGCAACGGGCCGCATCAAACGTGCATCACAATCGCAGCTTGCGGGCTGGGTAGCTGCAGCGTGGGACGACATCCCAGGTACTTTGATCGCGTGCTGCACTTTAGAAAGTGCAGCATATCTAATGTGCTTGACGGTACCGAAGATAGTGCACTGTTTGAAGGTGACAGTGGCAAGGAACATAGCGACGAGTCTAGCAGCGATGATGACGTTGAATGAGCTCTGCACGTTCAGATTCAATAAATGCTGTTGGTATTTTGTGAACGCTGTCCTCAGTTTTCTTGTTTGGCCTGCATTCGAGGTAATATATATATTTTTTTGTTGGCTTTGGAGTTTAGGGACTCAGCCTAGATTTGAGTAAATACGGTACCTGTCAAGTTCCTGTAAACATTAGCCGGTTGGACTGAACAAGCGTTGAGTTGGGCTGCCCAACTTGTTTGCAGCGTGTATGCACACGTAGAAGGGTCGGGCCCGCCAGTGCCAAGACTTGTGCAGGAACACTGTGATGTTGCGATTTAGGTGGCAGCAGCGGGAATAGCATCAGGGTGAGGCCAAAACAAGCACTGTGCAGCCCAACCTCATCGTAGCAATAAGACCCACGGAATAGAGCTGTTGCAGACAGAAACGAACCAGAAGCTCAGTTAGGACGCGTTGGTGTCTCAGCTCGACACCGTGTGCCATCGTTGTCTGGACTTGTCAGAAGCGAGTTCATGTAAGCGCGGTCACGTGGGGCTCAGTCAGCCCAATTTTTTACTGCCCACTTGCGTTGGGTAAATGTAAATGCAGCCTTTGTCGTGCTAGTCATGCAGGTGTAGACAAAATAAGAAAGCTCACAAGGTGACCATTGCATGAAATGTGGCATTTTAGTATAGCTTGCAGCAGTTTGGGTCGCAGAACGCAGAGCCTACTCACTAGACTGCAAAGGAAAATGCCGATAAGCACAGGGTGGCTAGTGTGGCTGTCAGCACTGCTGTTTAGCGAGCGCATTTTGTTTTTTAACGAGGTGTATGTTTCATGCATCAAATATATTGAATAATATTTTTGTGGAAGGAGCGTTCATTGTAATAGCTACAAGAATAATTACAGTTAGTTACATTCTTGTACTGAATGCACCTCTCGCGGCTTCTTTTATAGGCCGTGACACAATCACAACTTCCTTGAGGTCGAACTCTCTTATCGTAAAGAAGTTTGTGGGTGCCTGTATGACACAAGCATAAGGCTAGTCTGGGTAAAGTACTACTGCACTGCTCTCTAATTAAGCTTGATATCTGAAATTCATCCCATTCACATGACCAGTGTATATGCCTAGTGGGAAGTGACGCAACTGCAGTGGAGGAGTCAGCTGGGTGTGTTTAGATAAGGACAGATTGTAGAAGCAGTTCCAAATATTTATTTTAGGCACGAAAACCATCCCACAGAATAGGACAGATATTACTTTGTCACAGAAGAAATCTCAACTGTAAAAAAGTGCGAAAATCGCATTATCAGGCCGCAAAATTTTGCAACTTGAAGAGCGCATGGTATAGAGAGTAGTTTTCTACACATTAAACATTTCACTATAGATCTATTGAATTAAGGTGAATTCAGTATGTGAAAGAACGTTACGTTGTGCGACCTGACCAAGGTAATTCCTTATATGTTGTGCAGTGTGCATGCACAGATTGGAAAAAGAATGTTCCGTTTGCATTAGTACTTACGTCTCTGAATGGTTACTTACTGGGCACAAATAACGCAAATAATTACATTCCGAAGTCGTAAACCTAAAGCTGCGGTTCTTCCACTTTCATATAACTTCATCACACACAGACCTCTCAACCCAAGCTTTGAATGATAATCCAGCAGAACTTTTTGTTGGGCTAGGGTGCATATTACTGAAGTACTATAGCGCCAAACAGACGAAGCAAGAAGAAGAGACACGGACGAGCGCTTACTAACAACTGATGCTTTAATGACGGAAACACACAATATATATACGCAAATTTGGCGGCGCAACTCGCGCATTGTCAAAACATCACATGGTAACTAGGCAAAAGGCGATAGAACGATTGTGAAGGTGACGTTCGTGAAGATGACACGTGGTGTACAGGGCCAAATGACTGTAAACGATAATGGTTACGCGATACACAAACACCGCCGTAAGGGAGTACCCCATAAAAAACTAAAGGATTAGGAATATTCACCAGGCGCAGGCAGCGCAGCAACATGCTCAGTTTTAACTATGGGCTTCTAAAAATGACATCTCACTTTTATACAGAATTTTTGATGGTTCGCTTACGCATTCAAGGCCCTTCCCTTTTATGTGGAAGGCTTCCTTCAGCTCACGGGCCACGCTGTCTCGACTTCTGTCCAGAACGACGGTCTCTCTTAGGCGAGGCTTGCACCCGCACTCTTTGCAATGGACGACCATATTGGAACCAGTTCCTTTTTCCTGTGACCTTTCGTGTTCTTTTAGCCTTTCATTTAGACACCGCCGCGTTTGTCCTATGTAAATCTTTTTGCATGAGAGCGGAATTTGATAAACTACCCCTTCCTCGCAACTGACAAGTGGATTGGTATGCTCGGTTTCGCTGGTCGCGCGTTCTGTTTTTTGGTTGGTAACGCGGGCGCACAATGTAGCAAGTTTTGAAGGGGCTGAGAAAACAACCGGGACTTTGAATTTACTCGCGACCTTTTTCAGGTTGTGGGCTACGCGGTGAGAGTACGGTACGACTACAGGTCTTAATCTCCTGGTTTATCATTACCATTATCGTTTACAGTCATTTGGCCCTGTACACCACGTGTCATCTTCACGAACGTCACCTTCACAATCGTTCTATCGCCTTTTGCCTAGTTACCGTGTGATGTTTTGACAATGCGCGAGTTGCGCCGCCAAATTTGGGTATATATATTGTGTGTTTCCGTCATTAAAGCATCAGTTGTTAGTAAGCGCTCGTCCGTGTCTCTTCTTCTTGCGTCGTCTGTTTGGCGCTATGGTACTTCAGTAATATGCACCAACTAGCCCAACAAAAAGTTCTGCTGGAATATCTTTCTTGTACAGTGGGCCCTTCAATATGTGTTTCCTCCCCTACGTCAAATATGGCAGCCCTCGTCACCCACATCACATGGTCTTCATGCCGCGCCAGACACATCTCGTTTTGCCTCAAGAAGGGACTGATCCCTGGTGAAATTTCCGCCCTCTTCGGTGCCATTCAGCCTTCCTACGGGCACGCAAAGCGGGTGTGTAGGATTGTACGTTCGGAACTGTGGAGGCAAGTGCGGCTCTTTTTTGACTATTTGCGCGTAACATGTCACATCAATTATCCTGAGTGGGTTGCCGAGAAGAAATTCCGGGAACACAGGAAGCTTGCGGCTCGAACGGTGGAATTCTGGTGGCGACATATGCTAAACAACACACCCAAGCCGCCAGACAAGAAGAAGGCCAGTGGTGCCGTAAAAATCCTGGGACAAGTACAAGTCACGGAGGATGTAAAAAACGTGCTGGTGAAGGGACCGAAGTTCAGCCTCGAACTGCAGCGCACGAGCTACTTTCTTTGAATAGGCGTGTTGCCGAGAAGGCGTCACCTGAAGACCAGGAAAGGTGCCTACTGGAAGGAGTGGACACTCTGTCAAGAACAGTTACGAAGAAATCTTTAGACCGCTTAACCTTTCCGCCACTCATGGGCAAATCCCCGCGTAGGCGTGAAGTTCTGTGGCGACAGCTGCAGACTCGCACCTTTCCGTCCCCTTACCTCCTCCACCGCATTCATCCCGCCATTTACCTTTCTCCCTCTTGTAAATTCTGTGTCTGTCCCAGAGCAGACTTAAACCACATCATGTGGGGGTGCCCTAAGCACCCCCTTCCCCCTTTCCTCAAGCAATTAATATCTAGTGAGGAGCAGTGGGAGGCTGCCTTGCGCAGCTCCAGGCCCGAACTTCAGGAGGCCATCCTGGAGTGGGCTGAGAGGATAAAGGAGGCCTACTTCAAGTAGTTCCTCCCTCCACCCTCTATTCCATTGCCCCCTTCCCTTTAAAGAGGGCTAAATAAAGTTTTTCATCATCATCGAGCAACCGATCTGGGATTAACAAAGTTGTCACATTCTTCAAGGACAATGGCCTGCTGCTTTTACAGGCTGACAAGGAAGGAGGCTTCGTTGTGGTCCCGCAAGGAATTTACAAGGAGAAGGCCTGCCGAGCTGTGGAAAAGAATTTCGCCACGTCAAGCCTCAAGCCGGCTAGGGTGAAATCTCAGGCTGTGTCCCTCTGCAAGGAACTGGAACTAGGAAAAATAGCAAATGCCATAAGTAAGTGCAAAAATAAGACTTTGGGCATGTTTTTTACCGCCAAGACCCACAAAGAAGTTCCGTTCCGGTGTATCGTGAGCGCAAGGGAATCTTGGCAACGTCATGTTAGCCAGTTTCTGTTAACGCATTTGAGTTCACTTAACATAGAAGATCCTTTCGAAACAAGGAACTCCTATGCTGTGGTAGGATTATTACAGTCCTGCGGTACCGTAGGTGGTTTTTTCTCGGTCGATGTTAAATATCTTTTCTATTCTATCCCACACAAGGAACTGTTTTTAGCTGTCCAGGCATGTATTGAAAAGAAAGGCACCATTTCGTTTCAGAATTCTGTGGACATGTCAGTTGAAAATTTCATTAGGCTTCTGAAGTTTTATCTTAGTTCCACGCTTGTTCAGTTTGATGATAGGGTTTATGTTCTGAAGAAGGGCATCTCTATAGGGTCCTGCGTAGCCCCTATCTTAAGCAACATTTTTCTTTCGGCCGTTGATAGCGTTTTGGACAGCATGCTTGACAAACAGAAGGTTTTGAAAGTATTTAGATATGTAGATGATTACCTAATTGTGTTAAACAGACAGGATCCACCAGGCCACCAGGAAACTGTAAAAGAGATGCTAGATGTTTTTATGAAATATAGCCATGGTTTAGAATACACCTTTGAACTACCAAAGAACAATAAGTTACAATTTTTAGACCTCGAGCTCAGCCTGGGAGCTGAAGTGCACTGGAAGTACCAACCCCGAGCGCAAAAAGAGCTCTTGTCTTATGAGTCAGCCCACTCTAAGATCGTAAAAAGAGCGATAGCCACAGGGGCACTGGAATCGGCTGCCAGGAAGTCATGTAAGCATGCCATACGAAGCAGCTTCCATCAGCAGATTGAAAGGCTAAAGGAGGCGGGGTTTCCACAGACAGTTATAAGTTCTGTAGTAGAGTGCCTGCTCCAGAAGATAAAAGGGAAAGCAAGAAAAAAACACGCAAGAAAAAACCAGGAGATTAAGACCTGTAGTCGTACCGTACTCTCACCGCGTAGCCCACAACATGAAAAAGGTCGCGAGTAAATTCAAAGTCCCGGTTGTTTTCTCAGCCCCTTCAAAACTTGCTACATTGTGCGCCCGCGTTAACAACCAAAAAACAGAACGCGCGACCAGCGAAACCGAGCATACCAATCCACTTGTCAGTTGCGAGGAAGGGGTAGTTTATCAAATTCCGCTCTCATGCAAAAAGATTTACATAGGACAAACGGGGCGGTGTCTAAATGAAAGGCTAAAAGAACACGAAAGGTCACAGGAAAAAGGAACTGGTTCCAATATGGTCGTCCATTGCAAAGAGTGCGGGTGCAAGCCTCGCCTAAGAGAGACCGTCGTTCTGGACAGAAGTCGAGACAGCGTGGCCCGTGAGCTGAAGGAAGCCTTCCACATAAAAGGGAAGGGCCTTGAATGCGTAAGCGAACCATCAAAAATTCTGTATAAAAGTGAGATGTCATTTTTAGAAGCCCATAGTTAAAACTGAGCATGTTGCTGCGCTGCCTGCGCCTGGTGAATATTCCTAATCCTTTAGTTTTTTATGGGGTACTCCCTTACGGCGGTGTTTGTGTATCGCGTAACCATTATCGTTTACAGTCATTTGGCCCTGTACACCACGTGTCATCTTCACGAACGTCACCTTCACAATCGTTCTATCGCCTTTTGCCTAGTTACCATGTGATGTTTTGACAATGCGCGAGTTGCGCCGCCAAATTTGCGTATATATATTGTGTGTTTCCGTCATTAAAGCATCAGTTGTTAGTAAGCGCTCGTCCGTGTCTCTTCTTCTTGCGTCGTCTGTTTGGCGCTATAGTACTTCAGTAATTTGAATGATAAACCCGCCGTGGTTGCTCAGTGGCTATGGTGTTGGGCTGCTGAGCACGAGGTCGCGGGTTCTAATCCCGGCCCTGGTGGCCGCATTTCGATGTGGGCGAAATGCAAAAACGCCCATTTAGGTGCACGTTAAAGAACGCCAGGTGGTCAAAATTTCCGGAGTCCTCCACAATGGCGTGCCTCATAATGAGAAAGTGGTTTTGGCACGTAAAAACCCATAATTTATTTTTTGAATGATAAATTAGTCAATCTCTATTAGCCTTGTCATAGCTTCGAAACGGCCCTTTATCACAATGATGATTCTGGCTGCCTGTGCATGATTGCCACCAACTCCAGCTACTGTGAAATTTGTTTTCTTGGAAACAAAATTGGAATAAATGTGCTGTTGACCTTGATAACTACCCCCATCGTTGAACAGTGAAGTGAGTACCTTAGTATATATGTTGCATATTTTTGTCAATAACAAAACATAGCAACATAATTTTGCAGGAAACTGATCACAAGAGATGAACGTCAAGTAATTTTACAGAAATCGGAACTTATTTTTATTTTTTGAAGACAAAAATAGTTGATATTCTGACTTATGATTTTTGTTTTACATTTACCATCCAGTTCCTAGCGATAAAGAAAATGGTAAATACACTCTTTTGTAAGTTATGTAGCACATTACGAATAGAGCAAGAGATTTTCCATACGTAAGCAGTTCTAGGCGTACCCAACCAGGAAACCCATCCATCCGTCATGTAAGATGAATCGGTATAAAGAAATTAATGTGTAAAACAAAATAAATTCGAAAAGAAAAACGTTGGCAATATTGAATTTTGAACCTAACACCCCACACTCCAAAACTGAGTGTCTTAAGCACTGAGCTAAATACCCACGCTTGCTGAATATAGCTGAACCATATGAATGTTGTACCGGCAGTACAAAACAAATGTCAAGAACAGTTTCTGTGAAGGCTTTGTTGAAAGATTTGATGATGGTGCAATAAAAGCCATCTCTAGGACCACACGTAGAGCCATCTTCGAGCTTTGTGCATATCATGAAAACGCAGACTTTGGGAAGATGTAATGCCAAACACGCCACATCCCCAATGCATTTCAGTGGTCACGGGATGCGCCTTGCATTGAGGGTTCCTTCACCGACGGAAATGCCACTGATCTCCAAGGGCTCGTGTGCTTCGCATCTCGCAGCACAGATACACAAAGAGTCAATGAATTGATATAAGGAGTGATGAGGGGTAGTATGGGTCTTGTTACGGTTGCTACTGGTTCAGTGTGGGTGGATGAAGTGCTAAAAAGGGCTTATAATGATCAGAGCAATACTAGTAAGGTTGATAGTAGTTGATAGCAGTTGGATTGTGCCCCATAAGGACAGATAAGTGTTAATAAGGACCAAATCAATTGCGATAAGATTGATAATGAATTATAAGGGTTGATAAGCATTTATAATGACCGGCCGGATCAAGTTTGATAAGATTGATAGTGGTACTGGGTTGCATGGAGATGAGCAAGTGGCACAATGATTGTGCATACTTGGACAATAACTGTTGAGTTCCTGCATGAATTCTTTGAAGTTTAAGCCATCATTTAAAAATGCCAAATAAGCCACCAATTTTTTCTTGAATGTGAAAGTGGAAAGTTAGCATTTTTGTTCATGCCGTGCTACGATTAAACTCAACTTACCTTAATTCTGTGAGAGAGGTTGTATAGATGACTTTTCAATGTGTACAAAACTGTATTCTCTATACCATTCGCTTTTTAAGTTAGAACATTCTGAAACATGGACGGGACATTTTTGCACTTCATTTCAAGATTTTTTCTGTGTGAAACAAAGACGTATGTGGGGAAAGTAGTCTCGGTTGCAATGTGTGGATAGGTTTTTCTGCCTAATACAAATATGTTAGTTAACAGAAAAAATATTCTGGACCTCTTTTGTAACTGTCATTAACTGATCACACACACATGACTCTTCTACTACAGCGGTGTCGTTGCGATTTCCCACTGGCTGGAGCACCGGTCATATAAACGAAGCATTTTAGAGAGTAGTGCCAGTAGCAGTTTCCCAGACCAGCCTTCACCAGCTTGCTTTGCGCTCTCTTGTGTGCTTGCTACCTTAACATATGGTAGGTGAAATATTGATACAGGAGCCCTGAAAACTAGGGGTGTGCGAATATTCAAAAATGTTGAATATTTTTAATCATACTCGACTCGACAATAGGTCCTCGATAATTTTTGAATATTCTATTGGATAGGAATATTTGAAATAAATTGAATATATTTCTTTCGGTGCAGGAGTAAACACGCTTCATAACGTTTGGTTTTAACCAATGTAAGCAAGTTCGTGATTTTGTGCTGAATTTCGCGATTTTATGCAGCTGGCAAAATTTCATTTCTAAAACATGCTTAGTCGCTGGACTTCTAAGCTGTGCAAGGAAGCTAACCTCTCTCTGGCAAAGGACATGGATTTGTAAACAGCGAGGGTGCACTCTTTTGCAGGTTGCAATCCTGAGCTTATTGCTTGTCAGCAAATTTGATGAGTTTCGGCAGGTACAGGGTCAAATGCCTCTGAGTTTCCAGGAACTTCATGCAGTATAACAGGGCACAGGTTGGTGAGAAGAGACAACCAGCGGAAATTATTCAATTTTCAAGAGATAACAATCTTTTAGTATACCTTACTACTTTATTTTTGTACCAATGACAATGTAATTGCAGTGTTCCAACATGTTAAACCAACTTGCTAATAAATGCATGTGCATATCATTTGATATTCGATTGTAAGTAATCATATTCAAACATTTTTATATTTGCACACCCCCTACTGAAAACCCAAGCTCATGTCATTTCGTGGCTTAGAAGAAGCAAAAAAGGTGCGATATTAGTCGCTTTTCCTTACTAACAGAAAAACAGCGAGCTTGGAATACAATATGAATGTAATTTCGATTTTGTTATTCTACATACGAGGAAAATTCCAAATGAAAGTTCTCCTATTTTGGGGGGACATAGAGAAACTGTTAATACAGTGTTGGCCACACCGTTGTGAGTGGCGCTTCCTCCACTCCCAAATAAGCCTGTGTGCGCTTTGCTTGGATGCTCAGTCTTGGTTTAACAGCCATTGAAAATGAAGCTCCCGTTGAACACTACTGCCACTACGCGCAGTTATTAAATTTTTTAATGCAAAAGGCGTTCAGCAGGTTGAAATTCATAGGTAATTGATGGAAGTGTATGACCACTTGTGCATGGATGTCAAGAACGTTTGCAAGTGGTGTAGAGAGTTTACAGCCGGCTGTACTGAAATTCACGACAAAGAAAAGAGCGGTAGGGCGTCAGTTTCCGAAGAGACAGTCGCGAAGATTGAGGTCATGCGTGAAGATCGGAGGGTCACTCTGGGTACTCTCTACATTTTGGTTCCCGAGGCTTCCCGAAGCACCATCCACAGGATTTTAATGGAAACGTTGCAATATCAGAAGATGTGTGCAAGATGGGTACCATGGCATTCCACTTTACACCTGAGACAAAACAGTCCCGCGAGTTGCGGCATCCCTCTTTGCCCCAGCCACAAAAATTCTAACACAGTCTGCCGATAAAGTCATGGCAACTGTGTTTTGGGACTGGAAAAGGGTACTGTTGGTCAACTTTCTGCCTGCTGAGACAGCAATAAACATTGACAGATATTGTGAAACACCAAAAAAACTATATAACACAACCTATATGTAAAGATGTCTTGAACAAGTACAAGTGTTTCTAACTATCTCTTGTTAAATTAGTGCTCATGTAGCCAATCTGGGAGCGAAGAAGATTCCAACATCTTCTTTGTTTTCTATATTTTGAACTTCACGGAGTCAAAATGCTTCAGTTCTTCCAGCCTGTAGAGCTCCGAAGAGCAATGTTTCGCTGTTCAACATTGCTTTTCTCATTGGCGCTGCCAGGCATGGTTGTTCGACACTATCATGTCCATAACTTGATGACATCGTGGGTGCAAAATGAACAAGTAAGGTGGCAACCTGTGCTTTGGTACAATCACAGTGGGTTTTGTGATGGTGAAAGCTTATATTTCTATTGTTCTGATTCAGAAGAATAATCATTTCCGATGCACTACTGTATGCGGCCTCTGTGAAGCTTTGTAGAAAGGATGGCCACATTGACAGTGAGCATGTATCAGGGATGAATTCTGTATGGCTCGGTTGAATATTGTCACTGTTAACCAAAAAGGTGACAACTATGCAGAATCCTTTTCGTATCTCTGAAAATATTCGGCGAATCTGAAAAATGATTTCTGGCAAGCCTTTGGGAAGGGCAATGCGCTCGCTGCAATGCATATTTCAGTTTTCATAGAAAGTGTTTCCGGGCCCCTCAAGCTTTTTGTGGATACTCATGTACCATAAAACTAGTAATTACGACGGCCACTTTTCTCGGAGTGTATCACTTAGCAAAGGGGAGGTTGTGAGCAGTGACAAATGTCAAGACAATGAAAGCCGTTATAATGACCGTGACGAGGACAAAAGTACCCTTAGACTGTGTAAATAATTCTTCGAGGGGAAAAATGGGAAAATGAAGCCATTTCGTTTCAGTGCCTAAGCAAAGCAATTTTCAGGTGCAAGGTGGGCTAGTTGGTTTCTTGGCTGACCTGTGAAACGTGTCACATTTTTATCTTGCAGGCTAGACCACCTGTCCAGTCAGCTTGTTCGGCGAGTGGCTGGGTACGTAGCTGGCTGAAAATGCTGCCTGTGCACATAGTTGAGAGCACAAGCAAGGCAGCAGTACATGCATTATAAATTATTACGATATAAATTTACAGACTTGCAAATCACTGATCACCTTGGTTCAATTAGTAATTGCAGTTGGTACTACTGTGAAGCTGAACCAATTTTGCAGCCAAGTCCGACAAATTGAAAAAAATTTAAAAGGTGAAATCTTCAACATGCACTTACATTAGTCTATTTTTCTCCTCTCTGAGCAACATGCTAGTGTGAGCCTTTCAACTTTAATACTATTAGTGGTTGCTTCTCACTGGTGTTGAGCAATTTTGTTTTTGGTGTGGGAGACTAAGCCTTTCTTTTTTTTTTGTTGCATTGTGTATTGCAGTTTTTATCATGTCACCCAAGAAGTAGAGTAATTACTGTTTAAGAATAGACATACTGAGATGCATATATACATTGTTGAATGTAATTTCTGCTTGTGCAATAAAAATGCGTCTTTTTCATAAAAGAATGGCTGTCCTCATTACTGTTTGATACAACTGCTGGGTGGGGTGTTTCAGAGATCAAGTATCATTTACAGCAAGCACATATTTAACAACTGCACTGTAATATGTAGCTCGTACTGGACCTACTGTATACACATATACAACACATTGACATTTTTTATTTAATAATTTAAAAATTTCTTCATGATAGAAATTGCAGTTTCGGTGCCTTAACTTTCTTTGCACTATGTGTTGCACTTGATTAACTTGAAATGATCGGAACTGCTCACTTTTTAATTATTGGCATGAGATTGCTTTAAGACTTTTATTTCCGAGAATGATTATGTATTTATTTAAAATACCTTACAGGCCCAAAGGGCATTGAGTAAGGGGGGTTTAGTTATTAGAATGAAAGTACAAGCAAACTAGTAACATCGAAATGTAATGCAACAAAGCAAATTGCAAAATACAAAACAAGGTTCCAATGCAAGTGAACAAAAATATGCAACGCAACAAAATATGTTTGCGAAAAAAGCACTAAAAGAGCATTTGACTGCAAGTGAAGAAGAAAGTGCAACACATCACAAAATGAACAAATTATGGACTAATCGGACTAATCCATAATACAGCACTACTGCAAAAAATTCACCTCAAGCTTGTGACGGAAGTTATGTAGTATTATGTGTTATTGGTCATGTAACCCCCCCTTACACAATGCTTCCTCGAAGAGTCTAAGGTACATGAAATAAATTACTTAACAAGAAAACATGCACTTTTTGTGACGGCAAGAGATTTATATATTTCAATCCACAGGCTTCTTTTACTAGTCAGCACTTGAACTGTTTGACATTATGGAGGCGCCTAGGTCTTATTTCACTTGTTACCAAGCCAGAAACCTCTTACTCTTAGCGGTTTTCTATCCGGTGGAAACAAAAGCTTCTCAAGGAGTGCAAACTGCACTGGAGTGCACAGATATGTCTGTGTTGTAACTTGGGAATGGATGCCAAACCATCTGGCTCTCTCGGGACATCAGGTAGTATACATATACTGCAACACTGCAGTAACTTTTGCACACACCATGTGTTTCAGTCAAGTAAATGTAAAAAAGAGTTGTATATATTTGTGCATTTTTTCCAGTAATCCATTATTTGCTGTGGTGGACATCAGGTGCATATATTGAAATTGCTTATGAACATGCAAACAGCTTGCTAATTAGATTTTTACCTATTACTTTTAGAGGCCATGTAGTAATGAAAGTCAAAGCTAGCCAGTCGGGAAAGTATTTGTTAGTAGGTATGTCAACTGGCAGCAGCTTCAAGAAATGTGCATTAGAATTAAACGTTGCACGCAAAATTTTCACACACTGACCAAACATAGTTAGGCGCGTAGAATAGAGAGCAGGATGTCACTGCATCTGGAATATCTTTAAACTGGTGCCACTTATGAAGCTTCTGTCAAATATTCTTCCTGCACGAGGTAGGTGCAGTTTGGCAATCACATGATTCCAAAGTAGACACATTTGCATTAAATTTTGTTGGCATGTTCATTAAGAATTTGAAGATGTACACCTGTAATTTACTGAGACTAATATTACTTGAACCCCCTTATCTGAGAAAATATGTATTTATTATCCACATAAAATTGTTTTAACACGTAGTATAGTTAAGTAGTCTCTATTTGTTCCTGACAGTACATATAGTACTATGCACCTTTCGTTATACTAATTTGGATGGATATCGCAGGAGTTTTGTTGAGTGCGATCCTAAAACTACCAGAAAGGTGCACATAGCAAGCACCCAGATGTTACTAAATTTTCTCTTCAAAGAAGAAAATGTATTGGGTGCCTGACAAAACAGTGCCCAATACACACTTGAAGCCGTGTTAGACCTTTAACATTGGGCACTTGAGACTGCAGTTAATCGAAATGTTCTGTGTAATGTATGGTGCACAAACACATTGTGCAGGTGGTGCTTGCGGCTGAGAAGCCTGCGTGTTGAATGATGTGTGAATATCTTTACTGTTATTTGCCGTCTTCTTTACCACTGTATGAAGAAGAGATGTAAAAAATAGACAGCGAGAAGGGTGCATGCACATGCGTGCCTAACTGTACACAAAATAAAGTTTATCCAAACAAAGTGCCACTACCAACTGAATTTTCTTTCACAGTACAAGTCTTTTTTATTTATAACACCCATCATGATTGGCTAAGGCAGAACTGTTGCTAAGCATGAGACAGCGGGATTAAATTGCAGCCACAGTGGCTGCATTTTGATGGAGTCAAAATGCAAAAACATCCATCTGCTGCCTGCATTGTAATGAATGTTAAAAAAAACTTAATCGTCAAAAGTAATTGGAAGCTATCCACTATGGCGTGCCTTTTAATCATACGGTGGTTTTGCTTTAAACATCAGAATTTTTTTTATATATAACACTGGAGGTGCACATGGGTATTGTTCCTTATACTACAGCATGCTGGAGAGCAATTCCCGTGTTGTACAATGAAAGTGATGTGTTGCTGACATACATTTCCCAATTTCTTGATATGAAATGCTATGAGGGCCTCTCCTGCCACTGACTCTCCAACCCTTCTCATTGTCTTCAATATGAACTCTCCCAGTAGCTATAATAACTAAAGCAATGAGTTGCACTTTGCCAATAAGTAAAGGGAATGGGTGGAGCAGCAGGCCAGAGCCATACTATTGCAGGCACCTTTTTGTACAAAAGATAGCGTGTCTTTCTCTGTGTGCTACAAGTAAATTATTGGCAGGGGAGAAACTCAAAACAGGGGGTCACTTCACTTGATCCCCCATGGCACCTGTACAACACTTTGAGTGGGAAATATGCCCTTCACCACATGATAAGCAATGGAAGTTGGCTGCCAATAATAAAATCGCCTTCAGAACAACTCTGTGCTTGGTCACATCAACGCTTTGTATCCTGTTCTTTGAATGGATTTTCATGACAGCGTTTTCACGACCTGCAAAAAAAGAAAGCCTTGAAGTGTGACAACCTTGCAGTAGACAATAGCAAAGTCCAGTGGAGCTACTACAATGATTAACACAACAAACTTTTTTTTCTGCAAATTGTCAGTGTACACTGATTGTAGGATCGGAGCTTCAGGTGGCCCATGAGGACTTACAAAAAAAAATTCATTTAAGCAAGCAACACCTTGAAACTCCGCTCAGGTACTGCACCCTTTCCCATCTATGTGGCTGGAAATGCCACCGAGCACATCAGTGTGGGTAAGAGTCCTATGAGGCTATTCAGTTGAAAATTTGAGCCTTTGCAATGTTGTGTGCTTTTTGAAAGGTTCAGCGTTTTCTTTTTTTTGTAATTTGCACTACCAGAAACGTAGCTATACGGCCTCCATTCAAACATCAAATAAAAGTAATGGTACGGCTTCTTCATACAAATGCGGTTCACTGTTTAATTGGCAGTGGAAAACGAGTACAATGTTTTTGTTCAACTGCAGCACTGCCCCTCATACGTTGAGCATACTTATAACTTAATTTTTGGCTGCTGCTTGAGCATTTGCAATTATCACAAATGCGGATTCGCACCGAGTTTCGGAAAATTGCGCGACTCGCATGGTTTCTCGCGTATATGATTCTGCATACGCGAATTCACCATGTGAAACGGGAATACAGGGGTGCAACATGGTGACAAAATAACTGAATGACGAATAATGCAAAATACATTGTCGCGTTTTAAATCGCAGCAAAGTATAGTCGCTAAAAGTTCATCGGGGATAGCTTTCATTAGTATGAAGCCACGTTTGATACTGTCCCCCCAAAAAACCCATTTATGTTGGAACCTTGAAAAGGGGCGGCACGAGTGTCTACCAGTTTATTACGAAACAATACGTTCTACATGTGGAGCACTTGTACTTGATACAAGTGATCGCGTCACTAAAGGCGTATGGGTTTTTCAATACACGCCGCCTAGGCTACTCCGAAATAAAAGTTGCGTGCGCGCGCTAGGAGTAACACACGACGAAATTTTTCAGTGTGGATAAGGGGATAAAGGGACGTGATAAGAAGGTGTATATGGTGCGCGAGGCGCTTCGATCTACAAAAGCTGGGATAATCGTGTGGCATGGAGCGTTTCTCGCAACAGCCATATCATCGCTGCAATGAAGCGTCCTTCTTCACATCACTGCCTCTCTTCCAGGCGAAACAGTATCAAGGCACAGGCGCCACACATCACGCATATTAAACAAACTATCGCGTGACATGGAGAAAAAAAAACAACAAAAAGCTTACCTACACGCGCCCAAACTTTGCGAATGCAGGCAAAGCGGGCTTGGGCTGAGCAGACTGCTGGGCGTGCGCGCCCCAGGCGTACCGCATCTCCCTAGTGCCTAGGGACGTACCCAGTGGGATCGAGGGCGCGTGCCGTGCCGCTTCGGTGAAAAAGTACCCGAAAACGTGGTTCGTGCGAGCACCGCATAGTGGCGCAGCGGTCGAGCGCTGGGCTTGGGCGTAAACAGAAACACGCTGCCGGGGCTTACTTTCGAGAGTGCGGTCCTGTGTTTAAGGGCAGAGGTTCAGTCGAGACTAGAAGTTAATCAGAGAGCTGTGGGAAGGTTAGCACTAGGTGCCCACGGGAAAACCACAAACCAAGCAATACAGGGAGATATGGGCTGGGCATCGTTCGAAGCACGGGAAGCTCAGAGTAAAATCCTATACGAAAAAACGCCTGAGGAAATTGGACGATAACAGGTGGGCAGCTAAGGTATTTAAATACCTATACAGAAAGAGCGTTGACTCACAATGGCGGAAAATAACTAGGAAGCTAACCAGTAAGTATGCCAGACACGAGGGCGAAGAAAGACCGAGCATTAAACGACAGGTTAAAAACGCGGTAGGTAAAAATTGGATAAACTCAATGGAAAAGAAGCATTGTGTGGAACTATATCGATACTGGAAACAGCAGATCAGGAAAGAAGCGTTTTATGTGATAACTCAAGAGGCAGTGCCCTACGCTTTGAAGCTATATAGGTCAGGATGTCTTAGAACGCGGAGCTATAAAAATAAATTTAACGAAGAAGACACATGTACTGTGTGAGTGGCTGAAGAAACTTTGTGATGAATGCCTGCAGAACGGTTAGCCTTCCCCTGTTAGGGAGGCGTCACCATGACGCGGCCATGACGTCTTCGCGGCGTGTGGCGCCTCTATTTCGGCCGCGGCCGCACTACTTCCTTTGATCATGGAGAAATCTTTGATGGACCGCGCCTGCCCCTCTTTTGGGGTGGCAGCCTCCCTCCGGTTTCGCTCGGTCGTTGCCTTTCGAGGGCCGCCGATATCTGCTGGACGGCCTGGGTTTGGACATCCTGATCATGCACCTCGTTGCGGCCTCGAGCCGCAGCGGGATCGTTGCTATCGTTGCAGCTTCGTGCGGATTTTTATCACAGTCCCAAAGGATCTGAGCTGCAGTGGCTCTTTCCTTTTGGCACACACAACACAAGTCACTTATATAAACACTTGGACACACATGCCTCATCATCACCGCGGTGAATAACGACCCCGTTTGAAGTTGTCGATATAGAACCCCTTTCTTACGGGTCAAGCCCGGATGAGGTGGCGGCATAGCCCTTCGCTCTAGTCTGTACCACTTCACAATTTCGTTGTAGGAAGTCATATTGTCGTTGGTTTCCCACCACCACGACGGGTCGAACGCAAAAGCCGCGGCACGGTTGGTTATAGTCCTCGCGCCGCCGCGTTCGCCGTCTCGTTGTGGTTTGCGTTGCCGCGATCCGACACATCACTGCTCATGTGGGCCGGAAACCACTTTATCACTACACACCGATTTTCACTCGCGAGATCGACCGCACGCACCACACGCGCGGCTTCACCACACACCCTTGCTCTGGCGTTTTTTCGCACTGCCGTCCTAGAATCACAGAGCACAGTCGTGCACTCGCGGTCGGCGATGGCCAGGGCAATCCCCGCCTCCTCGGCTGGATGCGCCCCTCGAGTCCGCATACTCGCCGCTGTTGTCGTTGCACCGGTCGATGCCCCGACGACTGCAGCGGCGAATGCCTTTCTGTCATGTGGATACTCTGCCGCGTCCACAAACACGGCACCCCTGTCTTTGGCATGGAGATTGTGGGGACCCCTTTTGGGACCCCTGTCTCCTGTGCACGCGCGACTTGGGCCATTCGGCCGCGCGATCGCTGGGGACACGCAGTTCCAAGCCTCATTTTGGATAGCGTACATTCCCCGCGGCCGCGGGCGCCGGCGCGACGCGGAGCCTGCTGCTTGCGCGCGCGGCTCACGTTACGCCGTGCGCCGCGCGTAAGAACAGTGCCTGAGGAGCGGGCCCCTCTCGCCCTCTCTTCGGTTTCCCTCTCCTTCAGCATCGGAGGTGCGCGGGCGCTTTCGCCCGGACAGATTGACTTTCGGTGCTCATGGCTGTCGGACGTGCTCTTGGTCCCTTGGTCCCGCGCCCCTCTGAGCAAGGCGGCCCCCTTTGGTGTGGCGAACCTGCTCGGAAGAGCCAGCGTGGCGGAGCAGACTTCCCGGGAGCTTTCACCCGTAGTCTGCGACTGCCACCCCAGTGCCGTATTCCTGTATTGTACTCGCATTTTGTACATAGCAGGAAATAAACCCCCATTCGTTGGTGCCACGGCTGGAGTCGTCTCTACGCCTTGCCGGTGAGTCAGCGAACCCGCCGCGGCGCCCCTTTGCGTGCGCTGCGGAGTGGGGACGAGCTACGTGTCTCCTTAGACCTTAGCTAGCTGGGTCCGGGCACGTTAGCCCGAAGCCCCACATATCTGGCGCCCAACTAGGTTTCGGCATGGCGTCGGAGCAGGCCCCTTTGCGGCCCCCGTCGCAGCCTGAGTCCTTGGTTGCGGACCTTCTGTCGTTTGAGGCAGCGGACAATGCTGTAAGCTTCAGGGATGCTCTTCGTGGCAACCCCATGCTATCAGATGCCAAGTGCGACCCCCTAGGGACGCCCATTGGTCAGTCCGTTCGCCCAGCGGCACCCTACGGTCCAAGCAGCGTGAGCCCTTTAACTGCTCAGCTGCTTCGGCGTTCTGCCGAGCAGGAGCCATCCCGCTCCGCCGGCGACTGCGATCCGCTATCCGGCCTCAGTTGGCCTGGAGGGCAACCTTTTCGCAGCACCGTCGGCCGGCCTCCCATAGGCCCGCACGACATTTCTCCGCCGTTCGCCGGTCCCTTAGGGCCACGAGCGGGCACATCCCGGCAGGCACCCTGTGAGCCTCGCGCGGACCAATTGCCGCTGCACAATGCAGCCGCGCAGTTGCTATCATCGCTGATGGAAATGACGCAATCTCAGGCTAGCGTCAGGCCTCCCGTGGTGGACCCTAGTCCCCCTAGGCCTGCCCTGCCGAGCAACTTCAAGGTACATATTCCGACGTACAGCGGTTACTCAGACCGCATGAGCGCTACGGAATACCTGGAGTCTCTATGCCAATACCAGAAAGCGATGAGGCTGGAAGACAGCGTGATTATAGGCACCATACTGCCTGTCTCGCTGACCGCCCAAGCTGCGCGGTGGTACCGCCTAGTCGGACAGCGCGCTCGTAGCATGGAGGAGTTTAGGACGCTGTTCAGCCATGAGTTCCTCCCTCCTGACTATGAGCAACGCATGCGGCGCGAGTTGGAGCTTCGAACCCAACACAGGGACGAATCTCTGCTCGAGTACGTGAGAGCCATGCAGGAGCTTTATCTCCTGGCAGAGCACTCGGCGTCGAACTCTGAGAAGGTGGAGCGGGTGATTCGGCAAGCCCATCCAACCTTCGCCGCTTACCTTCGAAACGGCCGGTTCCACGACCTGGACGATTTGGCCGCTGAAGCGAAGCGTATTCAGGGTGACATTCTGGCCGCGCGGGCCTACCGCCCGCCGCCGCCAGCGTCGTTGTCCCTTGAACCCCGGTGCGCTTGGAACGGCGGCAACGTGTTTACGCCCGCCCCTTTCCGGCTAACCGACGCAACGGCAGCCCTCGTTGGAGAAACGGAGCGAGGCGCGTGGGAGCTCTCTGACCGCGCTCTTGACCCGTACTCGTATGCCAGGCGGGCGCACACAGTCGCCCAGCCCGGCCGAGCAAGAAACTGGGACCGCCGAAGCGGCCCGGCGGTGGAAACTGATACCAATGCCCACGCGGCGCAACAGAAACCACCGCCGGCGCGCAGCGCTCCGCGAGCAGCTCCGCCTGCACGCAGCGTCGTCTGCTACACGTGCAATGAGACGGGCCACATTGCCCGGGAGTGCACAAACCGCCGCGCTACCGAAGGGCACAATCGCCCGACGGGAAACGGCGTGCGCCGCCGGTGACTCTGCCTTCGCCGGCGGTGCCTGAAACAAGGGGTTCCTTAGCCCCGATGGCGTGTAGGGTTGGAATTGAGGACCCGTGGCCAGCCCCCTTCCTTGCGCTCACGATCGCTGGTCGAACGTTTGCAGCGCTACTGGACAGTGGCGCCACAGCCTCGCTGTTCGTAAAACCCCTTTGTTCGGGGAGGAAGTTTTGGCTCACTTACGCCGGCACTCAGTCCCGCTGCGAGCCTGCAACACCGCCTTCCATCTCGCGAGCGGTGCGACTACCTCGTGTGGCTCGGCGAGATTGGTTGTGCGCTGGGAGGAGCGTGTACGCCGTCACAGGTTCGTGTACCTCCCTGGTCTGTCCGTACCCGTGATAGTAGGCCGAGACTTTCTGGCCCGCACTGGGATCGTGATAGACATTGCGAACAAAGGATACAAGGAGGGCCCTGGTGCGCCCCTGAAACCTTTTGCGCGGTTCCCTGTCGCTTCGGTGGCACCTAGAGCCCCAGGCGCGGCACCACGGCAGGAGGAGGGGCGAGTCCAATTGACCCCCCAGACTCCGGCTGTCACAAAACCCGCTGTACGCGGCCCCTCGTCGGCCAGCGAAGCGGGCAGAGCTCGTTGCGAGACTCATTCTCCCGAGCCGAGCGCAGCGCTAGCGGATCGGATTTCATGTAATCCTACGATCGCAAGCGCGCGCGGCGAAACGAACCGCTCGCTGCCGCCTTTGCCTGGCAGTTTGTCGGAACGTGAGAAGGCGCGCCTGTCATCGCTGCTGAACCAATTTCACGCGATGTTTACAGATCGGCCGGGACGCACCACTCTTGTGCGACACCGGATCGACACAGGCGACGCGCTACCGTGGAAGTGCAATCCCAGGCCCGTGAGTGTGGCCAAAAGGAAAGCTATCGACCTCGCAATGGACGAAATGATCGAGACTGGCGTAATCCGCCGATCTAATAGTCCGTGGGGTCCTCCGGTAGTGCTGGTCCCGAAAAAAGACGGCTCCTCTCGTCTTTGCGTGGACTACCGCCGACTCAATGAAGTCACTCGGAAGGATGCTTACCCTATGCCGAGCATTGCCTCAATCGTGGCGAGCCTAGGTGGTGCACATTATTTTACCACTCTAGATGCTAGCCGCGGTTACCTGCAAGTGCAGATGGAGCCAAGGGACGCGGAGAAAACCGCTTTCACCTCACATAGAGGCTTGTACGAGTTCACTCGCATGCCCTTTGGCTGCTCGGGCGCTGCAGCGACTTTCCAGAGATTGATGGACAGAGTTCTCGGAAGGGCAAAATGGCAATACGCCCTAGCCTACCTAGACGATATTGTCCTCTTCTCTCGCACCTTTGAGGAACACCTCCGCCACTTGGAGGACATCCTCGGAAGGCTGCACGCTGCCGGGATCACTCTGAACCCGAAGAAAGCTCAGATCGCAGAGACCCGTGTCTCACTGCTGGGCTTTACAATAGAGCGAGGCCGTGTTTTGCCGAGCGAGGACAAGGTCCGAGCTATCCACGAGTACCCAACGCCGGCTAACATACAGGCCCTCAGACGCTTTTTGGGCATGGTGAATTACTACCGCCAATTTGTGCCCAACTGCGCCGCTCTACAGGCTCCCTTGACCTCGTTGTTGAGGAAGTCTACAAGCTGGAGCTGGGGTCCGGAGCAAGATGATGCCTTCAGGGCTCTCTCTAAAGCTCTTGTGGACACAGCCGAGCTGAAGCTGCCCGACCTGAACAGGGAGTTCGTAGTCCAAGCTGACGCGAGCGACCTGGGTATAGGTGCGGTGCTGCTCCAAGAACATGAGGACGTTCTTCGGCCAGTGGCCTTTGCCAGCCGGTCGTTGACGCCCGCAGAGCGTAACTATTCCGTGACCGAACGTGAGTGTCTAGCGATAGTGTTCGCTCTGCGTAAGTTCGATCACTACGTCGACGGAGTGCCTTTTGTTGTTGAAACGGATCACATGGCACTTACCTGGCTGAAGCGCTTGCGCGAGCCCTCAGGCCGCCTCGCGCGCTGGGCATTGACGTTACAGCGCTACAACTTTGTTGTTCGCTATCGGAAGGGGAGCACAAACGTTGTGGCCGACGCCTTGTCGCGCGCCCCCGTTTCAGACCCGGACACCTTTGACCGGCACCCCTCCGCGACAACGCTTCTGAACGAAGCCGGAGCCCTTGTCTCCAATGGCACGGAAGGAGCGAGTTCAGGCGGCTGTGCGGCCTATAAGCCGCCGTCGCCGGGCGAAAGGGCGTACCTGCTGGACCCTGTAACGTCCATGGGTATCACATTCAGCAGACGGGAGCTGCTGGAAGCTCAGCGGAAAGACCCATTTTGTCAGCAAATCGCTGACGAGCTCGAAAAAGAGCACAGCTCCGAAAGGGAGCGAGGAGGCAACGCCGATGGGCGCAAATTGACAGCTGGTATTGCTGTTGGCGCCGGGTGCGACGCAGCTGGTATTGCTGCAGGCACGTTGGATTCGTATCTGCTGGATGCTGATGGAGTGCTCCTGCGCTATATCCCATCTGAAGAGGCTCCTAATGAGTCCTTTAAGGTGGTGATACCCCGCAGTCTACGGAGGGCCACGTTGAGCTATTTCCATGACTCGCGGTTGGCCGGACACGCGAGTGGCCGTAAGACTTATATTAAGTTGAGCCGCTCCGCAACCTGGCCAGGCATGAAGCGTGATGTACTTCATTATTCTCGCTCGTGCCGCGTGTGTCAGACTGTGAAGCCCCGTGGTGGCAAACCCCCCGGCCTCATGCAGCCGATCGACAGCCAGCTACCCTGGCAAATCGCGGCCTGTGACGTTATGGGACCTTTCCCAAGAAGCCGGCAAGGTCACACATTCCTACTGGCCGTCACAGATCATTTCACGAAGTGGGTGGAACTATTTCCCCTTCGGAAGCTAACGGCACGCGTCATATGGGACAAGTTGCTCGAGGTATTCACCCGCTTTGGCTTTCCGGCGGAGTTGATCACTGACAACGCGTCCTATTTCACGGCCAAGGTGTTCGTCGATGTCTGTGCAGCCTTTGGCATAAAGCACCGCAAAACAACGACTTATCAACCTCAGGCCAATCCCACCGAGCGGATGAACCGAAATGTGAAGCCCTTGCTCGCGGCCTTTGCCCAGCAACACAGGGACTGGGACGCCTGTCTCCGCGAGATAGGTTTCTCTTTGCGCACATCGGTGAACCGTTCGACTGGGTACACGCCCGCTTTCCTCAATTTCGGGAGAGAGCTGCCAAACCCTATGGATCGCGTTCTGCGAACCGGCAGCGGGGCGAGCGCCGTTGCGTCGGGTCTCTCCGACTACGCGGTGCAAGTGCGCGCTAGGATGAGCGAGGCCCTTTCTCATGCCCGCACCAACCTGGCGAAAGCACACGCTGGACAAAAAGCACAATACGACCGGTCGCATAGAGAGGTACATTATCAAGTAGGTGACCTCGTCCTCAGGCGCAATCATGTGCTGAGTGACGCAACAAAGGGCATCTCAGCCTCTCTGTCGGCCAAGTGGTCGGGCCCATACCGAGTGGAGACCAAAATGTCGCCTCTTGTGTATAAGCTGGTGGACTCAAACGGTAGACCATCCGGCGGTCCAGTGAACGTTTCTGACCTCAAACCTTTCGTTGCCAGAAGCAGCAACTGGGAAGAGGAAGAGACACAGCAAGCGCAACCGAGCAAGACGGCGGATCTCAATCCGCGCACTCGCCGGTATAACTTGCGAAAACGCTCTTAGTCGCCGCTTCTCGCTGGTAGGCAGAGGGACCTTATTCCCCGCCGAGCTGGCAAGCGGAGAGGTGTGACTATAGCGTGAATGCACGAGTTAAAGCGGAAAAAAGGCACTCATTAGCCGAATAAGACGCTTTTTCGTAGTGCGCAGCTTCTGCTGAGGGCCGTGGTGAACCCAAGTGATCCGCGAGCCCGCCGGCGTGAGCTGTGAAAGCCGACCTAGCCGTTGCCTTACTGCTCGCGCCCGGTGAACTTTATCCTCCAGTGGCGCTCGAGTGCCATGAAAGGCACGGTTAGCGTTTCAGCGCTGGCCGGAGGGATGCATGAGGCTACCATAAGCCCAATATGCCCCTTTCCGTGAGCCTCCTCCTTCCCTCTGGCAGCCGCCTGCAAAGGTGAATGCGCCAGAACGATGCGTGATTGGCAAGCTGACGGATGCAGTGTGAGCTTCGTGTTCTGTGTGTGAACATTGTCGTCGGACTGAGAGATTTGCTTGTAGTGTTGTTATTATAATCGGAGTGCGGTTAGTTGTGTGAAGTGCTGATTGTCAGTGTGGTGCCAGACGGACGCCAACAATGAAGCCGTCGCAACACGCCTCGAGGACGACGACCGACTCGCCCAGGTCCCGCGGGAGCCGTCGCCGCCGCCGCGGGCGCCTCCAGTCGCAAGCCGTTCGAGAGGCCTCTGCGGTCGCACTCGCTCCTGAGACCACAGCACGACCCGTGATGCAAGCTGGCGCTGTTACCACCTCCGCATCCTTCCAGGTGCGGTCGTTGCCGGTGTCTCCACAGCCAGCTGCCCGTTTGCCTCCACGCCGCCATGTCGCTACTTGGGCCTTCCAATCCGGTTCCGAAGCACCACTTTGCTTCGTGTCGACGAAACGGTGGAAGGAGCAAAGAAAGGTGGAGAACCACATGAGCGGGCGAGAGATACCCCGCATTTTCCGCGGCCGCACGCTATCAGCCATGGTCGAGGCCTCGGGTGGAGCCGTCATGGCCTCGGACCCTTCGGCAGTGTACTGCGGCGTGTGCGGTGTGCTGCGGCTGTGTGCTGCCCATGACTCCAGCGCGGTGCACAAGCTTCACGTGAAGGGGACGGAGCCAGCTGCCGAGGAGCCCGGGACGGATCCAGCCCCACAGGTGCTGCAGAACACGGACCCGGACGTCAACCCGGCCCTGTTGCGTTCCGTTGTCGGCGCTCTCGCTTCGGACCCTGTGTTCGCGGCGACCATCGCGGCAGCTGTGCAGCAGGCGACGGCGCTGGCGCCCCTCCACAACTCCGTCCTTTCTCCGGAAGCCGGAGGCACCGACCCCGCGAACGAGAGTCTCGACTTCGACATTTTCGCTTGAGAAAATAAAACAGGTCAGACGTCAGCTTTGCCTTTGATTCCGGTCGGCTCCCTCATGGGCCGGCCCGAGTCTTCAGGAGGGGGGGGGATGTGGGGACCCCTTTTGGGACCCCTGTCTCCTGTGCACGTGCGACTTGGGCCATTCGGCCGCGCGATCGCTGGGGACACGCAGTTCCAAGCCTCATTTTGGATAGCGTACATTCCCCGCGGCCGCGGGCGCCGGCGCGACGCGGAGCCTGCTGCTTGCGCGCGCGGCTCACGTTACGCCGTGCGCCGCGCGTAAGAACAGTGCCTGAGGAGCGGGCCCCTCTCGCCCTCTCTTCGGTTTCCCTCTCCTTCAGCATCGGAGGTGCGCGGGCGCTTTCGCCCGGACAGATTGACTTTCGGTGCTCATGGCTGTCGGACGTGCTCTTGGTCCCTTGGTCCCGCGCCCCTCTGAGCAAGGCGGCCCCCTTTGGTGTGGCGAACCTGCTCGGAAGAGCCAGCGTGGCGGAGCAGACTTCCCGGGAGCTTTCACCCGTAGTCTGCGACTGCCACCCCAGTGCGGTATTCCTGTATTGTACTCGCATTTTGTACATAGCAGGAAATAAACCCCCATTCGTTGGTGCCACGGCTGGAGTCGTCTCTACGCCTTGCCGGTGAGTCAGCGAACCCGCCGCGGCGCCCCTTTGCGTGCGCTGCGGAGTGGGGACGAGCTACGTGTCTCCTTAGACCTTAGCTAGCTGGGTCTGGGCACGTTAGCCCGAAGCCCCACAAGATCGATGAGCGCCTTGGCCCTCGCCGCCCGCCGCTCTTTGTAGAACTCAGGGTTCATGTTTCTTGGCACCGGACATACCCGTAGCCGTCTGCTAATTGCGTCCGGTACAGGCACTTCTGTATTTTCGGGTCCCCTTTCCTTTGGCCCCCGGCCGAGGTCACGCAGCACTTGTCTGCCCGTTCTTGTTTCCGATAGCCGAGCGAGCTGAGCGGTCCTCCGCGCCTCGGCGCAGGGTGTTATGCGCTCCCAGGGCCAGGAACTTGTCGGTGCTTGTGCAGTCGAGAAGTCCGAGTGCAGCCTTGTACGCTTTGCGTATGAGCGCATTGATCTTATTTCGCTCGCACTGCCTCCAGTTGTGGAAAGCAGCAACGTATGTAATATGGCTTATAGCGAAGGACTCCACGAGCCGGGTGAGGCTTTCTTCCTTCATGCCTGCTGTTCTGTGTGACACCCTCTTGATGAGGCGGATGGCCATGGTGACTTTGGCCGCGAGCCGGTTGACCGTCTCGCCGTTGACTCGTTTGCACTCAATCAGCATCCCCAGCACTCGGATCTTCTCGACAACCGGGATCGTGTGACCGCCGCTCGTCTTGATCTTTATTGTCTCTTGCTCTCTCGCAGGTTCGTTGCCTTTCGTCTTCCTAGCTGCTCTTTTCGGAGGAATCACCCACAGCTCAGACTTGCTTGGGGAGCAGACGAGCCCAGACCCGTCCAGCTGCTCCTCAATAGCGTCAACCGCCTCTTGCTATGTACTCTCGATGTGTCCGTCGCTTCCTCCTGGGACCCAGAGCGTTACGTCGTCGGCATAGATGGTGTGTCGAACCCGCGCGACTTGCGAGAGGCGCTCGGCCACCCCTATCATTACAAGGTTGAAAAGTAATGGCGAGAGGACCGAGCCCTGGGGGGTCCCGACACTGCCGAGCTTCTTCTTTTGAAGCCGCAGGTCACCGACAATTATTTCGGTAGTCCGTCAAAAAATCCTTGATGTACGCATATGTTCTCTTCCCATGTTTAGCCGTGACACCTGGGCCATGATCGCAGAGCGTCTCACTTTGTCAAAAGCGCTCTGCAGGTCCAAACCCAAGATGGCTCGCTTGTCTTTCGTGTTGGTAGTGTCATCGAGGATTTCATTTTTTCAGTTGTATCATGGCGTCCTGAGTTCCGAGCTTTTTTCGGAACCCGATGAGGGTGTTTGGGTAGAGCCCCGAATCTTCCAGGTACCTCTGCCACCTGCTCATGAGTACATGCTCCAACGCTTTGCCCACACAGGACGTAAGCGAGATCTACCGGAGGTTCTGAATGTTGGGTGGCTTGCCCGGCTTGGGAATCAAGATGGTGTTGGCTGCTTTCCACGGCAGGGGTAGTGACCCGGCTCGCCAGCAAGTGTTGAAGTATGCCGTGAGGTTCTCGATGGTCGCATCGTTAAGATTTTTTAGCGCTCTGTTCGTAACGCGGTCGGGACCAGCAGCGTAGTTGCTGTTGAGATTGCGCAGGGCAACCCTTACTTCCCATACGTCAATGTCTCGATCTAGCCACTCGTTTGCTTCGCCTAGGTAGTCCGGGTGCGTTTCTGTGGGAGTGACCGGCAGGTACTTGTCGTCGAGGCGTTTCTTCACTTCGTCTTCCCCGTGCTCGGTCAGCGCCCTGTGGATGATCTTGGCCAGGTTGTGGTGCTGGTGAGACTTGGTCGTGGTCGCATCCAAAAGATGCCTCAGCATACTCCACGTCTTGCCGCAGTGCATCTGGCCGTCCGCTGCGTTACAAACCTCATTCCATTGCTGAGTGCATAGCACTCTGCTGTGGGACTCGATCTCGCGGTTGAGTTCGGCAACCTTCTTGCGTAGCTTTCTGTTTGCCCGCTGCGTCTTCCACCTTGACAGGATGGACTGCTTGGCTGCGATGAGGTGGGCCAGGCGGCTGTCGACCCTGTGGACACGCTCGTCCGTCTCGACTTCCTTGGTGGCCTTTTCTACCTTGTTTACAATCTCGGTGGACCACTCCTCAATGCCTGTAATTTCGGCCTGCTCCTTGGGTAGCAATCCTCGAAACGCGTCCCAATCAGTAAATCTATGTTTCCGAAAGCTTCTGCCGACTTCGTCGTTACCACCGAGCGGGACAGTGACCTCCACAATGTAATGGTCACTGCCCAATTCGTGGCCCGTGTTTCGCCATTCAAAGTCCGCCATACGGCCACCGTTACCCCTGACGAAAGTGAGATCGGGCGTTGTATTTCGGGTGACCGAGTTGCCGATCCTTGTAGGGTATGCTGGGTTGGTGATTAGATTTAGTCCCAAGTCGGTAGCATCTTGCATTAAGTCCCTGCCCTTTGCCAATGTTTTGGGTAACCCCAGGCTTGATTCGGCGCATTAAAGTCCCCGCAGATTACCAGCCTGTTGTCGGGCCCCGCGACGTTGCACGCTTTGTGTAACAGTGCTTTGAATTTCTGCTTTCCGTACGTGTGACGGGCTACTGTACACGTTTGTCAGAAAAGTGCTTTCCTTCTGCCTTTTCCCGGTAACCACCTCTACCATGGTGTGCTCGATTGTGCTTTTGCTCAACAACTCGTGCTCGACGTACGTGATGCCTTTTCTCACCAAGGTGCAAACTCCCCTGCCGTTACTGCCGGCCGCGGCCCGGAGGCTTGGCGGGCTGGCGTGGGACCGGTAACCTGATAGCTTGACTTCCTCAATGACGGTCTCTTGCAACATGATGATATCTGGCTTTTTTATACTTGTTCTAAGTGTTGTTAAATTACAGCCTTTTTCCCAGCAAAACCGTTGCAATTCCAACGCCAGAGCAGGAGGCCTTTCACTGCTGTCGTGGTTGTGGTATATCCATGTTTGCCGAAAGTTAGTCAATTGCGTCGCCAAATTCTGTACTGTCGTAGTTAACTGTGTGTCGTAAATCTGTAGAAATAGAACACCTCATATTAAAATGTGATGGTATCCATCCCAATGTCAATGCGGGTACAGTCACGCTTCGATGCCCTAGGGTTCACAGATGATAATTGTCATGTAAATAAATATGCGGTGGAAATCAGCAAAAGGCGATTGGAGGATTGGTGGCTCAAAAGCAGAGAGCTGACATAAGCTTAAAAGGGTAGGAAGGCGTATTGAAAGAAAATGGCGAATTTTAATAACACACAACACAGGTAAACAAAAATAAAAAGTTGAGCATGGTGGCAACTGCCATCACCCCGTTTCAAAGGGGAAGCTCCTATATCTTCCATCCATCCATTCATGCATGGGAATGCCCACTGTTTGTAAAGCTTTTTTAGTTTCAAAGCTGCTCCTCCCAAAACGGGCGCGTTTTGCGGGCCGCCGTTCCTGCGACCCAGTCGATGGAGTGGAAAGGGGGGGCAAGCGTTATAGTGCCCTGGTCGTTCGAACCACGACCTACTGAACTCCAGACCTGCACAGATCTCCTTCCTCCAGCACGCCTGGTCTAGTTCGCCCCTTTTGCCGCTAGGGAAAGAACGTACGAACATAGTGGCGCTAGTCATAACCTGTTCACTGTCGTCTGCTTCTTCGATCTGTTCAGCGCTTGTCTTGCTATTTCGGCAGGCACAAAGCGCTTGTATTGGCGGTAAATGAATAAATTCACAAATATATAAAAGAAAACATATTTGTGAATGCTTTGCTTTTAAATAGTGAAACTAGAAGAGGAGGAGCGGTGCAAGAAATGTAAACAACTAGCATAGGTGGCAGCTGCAATGCTAGATCGACGGCATAGATTTCCCTTTCCTAGCCTCCGTAAGAGACTGGGAAATTGTTTAAAAAGATTCATAGGATAATCTAGCTTTCTTTAGTTGATTACGGATAGCCTAATGTCTTACATGACATTAGGATTTACTGCTGTGTGCCGTAGTGAAAGGCAGATGATCAGTTAAAAGTATAGTAAAAGTATTCACGAGTAAGTCCTCCGCCCGATATGTGCAATAGGCTGATCGATTCTGTTTCAAGGGAAGGTGAGCATATCTTGCTTTTAATATCGTTGGATGTCTAGCTCAGTAGAAAGCTTGCAAAAAATTAAGCGATCCCAGTGCTTTAAAACGTGCTGCACTGCAGGCCTTAAATCGTGTCACGGAACTCTTTTCAAACTGTAAAGCTAGCTTTTCTGCGTGGTACGGCGGCACCATAACGGTGGTGGTTAAGATACGTACGCAGTGAAGCTGTGTGCGCAATTCACTTTTTGAACTCAAGACGCATTCACGGACAACTTTTAAGAGTTAAAATGAGTGGTAATCGTTCTGTCGTCGAACATTATATATGGTGGTTTCAAGTTTCTAAAGAGCGCAGAAGCGAATTTTACAACGTGTACAATGAAACTGTTGTGTACGTTGCAAACTCTATACACAATGTGATTTATAATAATCTGCTTGAAAAAGGCAATAGGAGCGGCTATTTAACGCTATTTTAGAGAGCAGCGGACTACACGCTCCGCCATTTTTTAGGTTGGGGCAGTCAACTTTTGGAGCCAAGTGACCGATCAAAGCCTTGTGACATCACTGTCACTGTGTTAGCAAAAATCATCAACTAGAGAAGCAGTTCGTCAAACCACAACAGCTGCCGTACTAATTACAACGCCGCACAGCCGCCCACCGCGTAGCAGACGATGGATGGATGGATAGGATGGATATTTTGAGCGCCCCCTTTGGAACGGGGTGGTGGGTTGCTCCACCAAGCTCTTGCTATCATACTGCCTAATATCCTACCTAGGTTAAACAATGAAAAAAGGAAAAAAAAAAACTCTGAACTACCACGCCCAAATTTTCTGATCCCCTATTGCCAACTGTGCTTTTGTACGTCTCCGCCTTTTGTCGTTTCCCTACTTTTCTTCCACCAATCCTGCAATCGCCTCTTACTAATGTCTATTGCGGACCTGTTTGCTTTACCACTGCTCCCGCTGAACCCAAGGGCTTCAAGGAGGCCAGTGGTGCCTAAATCGACCGCTGGGTAGACGTCTTCACATTCTAATAAGATATGCCCCGTCGTTTCCCTAGCTTTACCGCAGCAAGCACATGCTTCTTCTTCCTTCTTATATCTCGCTTTATAGGTGCGTGTTCTAAGGCATCCCGATCTCGCTTCGAAAAGTAATGAGCTTCCCTTTGAGTTATCATAAATGGTTTCTTTCCTGATTTCGTTTTTTCCTCTTAAGTAGTTACTCATGGCAGGTTTCTTTTCCACTGCCGCCACCCATGACATTAATTCAGCCTCTCTGACTTTCCGCTTGACCTTCCTTGTTGCTGTGTTGCCCACCCCACAGGCCGCATACTTGCTGGTAAGCTTCCTAGTTCTTTTCCTCCACTGTGAATCAATGTTTTGCCTGTACAGATACCTGAACACTCTCCCAGCCCATTCACTTTCTTCCATATTCCTCAGCCGTTCTTCATACTCAATTTTACTGCGAGCTTCCCTCACTTCAAAACTAGTCCAGCCCATATCCCCCTGCACAGCTTCATTTGTAGTCTTCCCGTGAGCGCCCAATGCGAGGCGACGCACTTACCTTTGGTTCCCGTCGAGTCCTGATTGTACCCCTGATTTAAAGCAAACAACCGCATTTCCAAAAGTAAGTCCTTGGAACCATTACCCCTTTCCACATACCTCGGAGGACCTCGTACCTATTGTATCCCCATAGCGCTCTGTGTAATTATGGCTGCATTTCTCTTCCCCTTGACTGTTATGGTTTTTTCCTGTGTTTCCATATATCCGTTGCCTTCGTTTATCCATATACCAAGGTATTTATATACTGTTACCCGAGGTATTTCTTGGCCCTGTATCTCCACTGTCTGTTCACTGTTTTCATTGAATACCATAACATCTGATTTTCTAACACTAAATTTCAAACCTCAATTGTTGCCTTCCTGTCCACAGATATTAGCCAGACGTTGCAAATCGCACAGGGTATAAAAGCGCCACCTATGGCCGTCAGTTGCACGAAAGTGGGCGCAAGCTGCTCTCATAGAAGCCGGATATTTGTGCAGGTCTGGAGTTCCAGTAGGTCGTGGTTAGGTTCACCCAAATAGACGCTAAATAATGGTTTGGCTTGGTTCCGCATATTATATTTAAATAGGTGGCGCTAAGGCGATGAGCGCTGAACCGATGAACCGTGGCCGAGCTTGGAGAAGAGAGGGAAATGAGAGCAGAACTGCATAGGCGGCTTGATGCGCTTGAGACGCGGGCAGCGGAGAATGATGGGTCGGGACACCAAGCTGGTGGCAAAAGCACAGAAAGTAGGGTAGACCCTACAGGCGAAGTGGGAGGCAGGGAGCCAGAGCAAGCGGGAGTCGCCTCGCCGCCGGTGAATCGGCATGGTTATAGTGAAGCAGCGCAACACGCCCCGAGTGAGGCGACGCTGCAGCCACAGGGGCGCCAGCGAGCGCGAGGAGAGGAGGGGAACAAGCTAACCCCAAGGAATGAGCTCATAGCCAATGATAAGCATAACCTGGAAGTTAGGAGGGAGGGAAAGAATGCCCTAGTACTCATCGGTCGTGATTCAAATATGAAGAGGTGCAAAAGAGCTATAATGGAGCGTGCAAAGGGTGATAAGCGGGTAGCAGTCGGGACGTCCCAGGCAGGACAATGGACGCAGTACTGAGAGAAACAAATTTCTGAGAATGTTGCAGAGCGCAATTTGGTAGTGGTAGCGGCGGGGCTAAATGATGTCTTGAATGGTGAAGCCGTAAAAGTAGTGGAAAGATTAGCGGAGGGAGTTGACGATTTAAGGGCGATAGCACAGCAAGTCCAGATCGTGGTATGCACAGTGCCGGAGGTGCAAGGAAGAAACGGAGCAATTGCCAAGGACGTTGTGGCTGTTAATTGTGAGATAAGAAAGCTAAGCCAGGAGAAAGGATTTTAAGTGGCAGACATAAACAGAGAAGTGCATAGAGCAGGCTTTGGCGGAGGCTTTACACGAGATGGCATCCACTTTAATGGAAGGCTAGGAGCCGAGATCGGCTGGCGCCTGGCAGGGCGGGCAGTAGCTTTTTTAGGGGGTCCACTGCGCCTCAGGGCGTAGGGGTAGGTAGAAACAGTGTAGAAAGTGCAACAATAGAGGCTGACGCCAATAAAATGGCCACTAGGAGGTGCAGGAAGAAAACTACAAAGAAATTTAACACCAGGATCAGGTGCATAAACATGCAAGGTGGTAGAAAGAGAGCGAGGTGGTTAGAAATAGAACAGCAGTTAAAGGACGAAGTAGGTGTATACGCGCTATGCGAAACACATTTCAGCGATCTAGAAGACCCACCGTTTATTGAAGGCTACGTCTGGGAAGGGAGCAATAGAACTACAACTGAGAGCAAGGGAGAAGGAGTAGGTATGCTCATACACCAAGGAACAAATTGACAAAGAATAAAGTTAACTTGCAAACAACATGTCTGGGTATCAGGTACAATTGCTGGCAAAAGGCATGGCTAGGAGTAGTTTATTTAGGGACAGGGGACAAATGTAGGCAAGAGAACAAAGATCTAGTGAAGTGTCTCGATGACTATATAAAGCAGTTTGGAGAAGGTGCCGATATTTGTCTGCTGGGTGACATGAATGGCCACATCGAGGATCTGGATGGATACACAGATTGTAATGGGCAGATGATGCTAGACTTCTGTGAGCGACACAACCTAGTTATAGTAAATAGAGAAACTAAGTGTGAGGGACCAATCACGTGGGAGTCCCGTAACAGACAAACGACCATTGACTACTGCTTAATGTAGCAGGGGTTGTATAGCAAGCTCGCAATAATGGAAATAGACGAAGAGGGGAAGTACAGTCTCGGAAGTGATCATAAGCGTATTAGTCTACAGTCGGGAGCCCTACTCAAAAGAGAAATGCAAGGAAGTCAAAAAGAGTACGCAAAATTAAATGACGCGCAAATAGCGCAGATAGCGGCTGACATAGAGGAAGCAATAGAGAAACATCCCATGGAAAGGTGGGATTATAATCAGTTAGAACTACTCATTAGTACAAAAATAAAAGAAGTAAAAGGAGTAAACCGCTGGAGAGGAAAGAGGAAGCCCCGAAGTTGGTGGAATAAGGAAATTAGAGAGGCCATCGAACAACGACGGTGGGCATCTTGGGAACACAGAGAAGCAAAGAGGGCGCAGTTATCTGAAGAGGAAATAGGCAAAAAAATGGGAATATTATCGACAAAAGAAACAACAAGTGCAGGTCCTCGTCCAGGCTAAAATAAAGCAGTCCTCTGATCGCTGGCTGGCTGAAGTTCGCGATGCACCTAAAGGGGGGTCAAGAAAATTCTGGAACCATATAAGCTGGCTGGGTAAAGCTAATCACAGAAAAGAGGAAAAGATTCACGATGCCGAAGGAAATTGTTTAGAGGGAGATGACGCTGTGAACTACATTGGTTCAGTTATAGCAGAGTCATTTAGGAAAGACGATAGGGTAATCGCCCCAAGTGAGGGAACAACACAGAATAGCATAATAGAAAACAGCTTAGAATTGACCAATCCTAACTGGAAAAAGGCGGAAGCAAATGTTCCAAAATGCACGTCCGCGAGGATAGACGAAATTCCAATCAAGTTAATTAATGAACTTGGCCCAAGAAGCAAGGAAACGCTGATAAAAGCATTGGAGGCAGTCATAGCAAATAAGCAAATTCCGCACAGCTGGAAACAGAGTAAAACGAATTTGATTTACAAAGGGAAAGGTTGAAAGAAGAACATAAAATCCTTCCGACCAATTACGATAACATCAGTTATATATAGGCTGGGGATGCAGGTGGTGAAATTAAAAATGCAGTCATGGGTAGAAAGTAATAGAATAATCGGAGAATTTCAGAACGGGTTCAGAAGTGGTAGGCACTTAGATGATAGCCTGTTCGTGCTTACCCAGTGCATAGAAATAGCTAAAGCGGAAAATAGACCTCTGTATTTAGCCTTCCTGGACATAAGTGGTGCATACGACAACGTGAACAGGGAACTCCTGTGGAACATACTAAAAGCTGAAGGTATCGGTCATGAGGTAATTGGTTTTCTACAGAAACTATATCGAGAAAATAATGTTGAAATAACATGGGAAGGAATTAAGAGTGCGACAACTGGTCGAGGTGCATAAAGGATTAAGGCAAGGTTGTCCTCTATCACCGCTGCTGTTCATGCTTTATATGATAAGCATGGAAAGAAGGTTACAACGAAGCAATCTAGGGTATAATCTGTCGTACAGATTAGGCGAAAAGGTTTGAGCAACGACTACCGGGTTTAAAGGGAAGCTGAAGAGTCTGTCGAATTCAATAAGACGCTCATATACGAATGCGGGAACCTTATAAACCATGTAGGTAAAATTTGGGTTTTTTTTTTCAATTAGGAGCGACGTAATCGTCGGTTGAAATTGCGCTGTAGCTCCGCCCCCCGTCGAATGCCGCGCGCTGCTGCTGACGCTGACGATGCGAGCGTAGACCGGAAGCCGCGGTGTTGTGACGTCAACTCTAGTGTTTCGTTCCTTCGAAGCGTCCGCGACCATGCCTGACCGCGCTTGTTTCTGCGTGCGTGCCATCGTGATCTGCTTCGATCGACCCTGCATTCTTTTGTTGGTGCGTCTGCGTGTATGTAGAGTGGTAGTGAACGTGCGTGGTAGTCAACGTGCGTGGTAGTCAACGTGAGTGGTAATCAACCTGAGTGGTAGTCAACGTGGTAGTCAACAGATGAAGGTCACTACACGTACTGCATGGGCCGGGAAGCTTTTCACGTGTTTAAACCGTCTTTGTAGATTGCTGACAGCTTTGGACAGCGCACAAATGCCGACGATTGCATCCCCGCTTACGTTCCACGAGGAGGCATGCAGGAACACAACACTACAGTTGTTTGACCGGAAACGAGCTCACTAGATCGGCGAAAGATCGGCGAGATCACTAGATGGCTTTGCAAAAAACATACTCACCAAAGAGCATTTCCAACACGAGGAGATCCCAAGACTTTGCTTTCGTTCGCGTCGAAAGCACTGCTCGCACCAGCATCGTTTGCTTCTTCGAGAGGCCGGCTCTTCGCAAACGGCTCGTACATGTAGGGAGTAACGCCAAACTCTTCAGAAAAACGCAGTCTCTCTAAATTTTCCATTACCGTCTCAGAAAAACAGCACCAAACTACCTGGCACCACGCTTCATGTGTAGCGGCAGCGGTCGGTTACTAGTGTTGACGTCATGAGGCGCCCGACCAATCACAGGCGGAAACGAGACGCGCGAGCTGGGCGTGTCCGCTGCTGCACGTTTCGTCGAAATAAAATATATTTGCGCTTTCTTTCGCTCAATTTCGATACGAAATTCGAATTCGGAGGGTTGAAAACCATTATGTACAGATGTTCACTCATTTTTTTCTGGAAAATCTTTCAGCTTCCCTTTAATGTATGCGGACGATATTGTACTGTTAGCAGATAGCCAGGAAGATTTGCAAACTCTGGTTAATTACTGGGGAGACGAAGGAGAGAGTTTAGGTTTCAGTTTTAGTGCAGCTAAGTCCGGGGGGATGTTTTTCAACGATACAACTGATCAGGAGCTTACAATACAAGGCCATGAAATACCCCGAGTGGCCGAATACAAATATCTCGGGGTATGGATAAACAAAGGGCAGATGTACACGGAAAAGCACGAACAGTCTCTCATTGCAAAAGGCGAAGAGATGCCGGGATAATGAAACATAAGGCATTGTGGGGTTACAACAGGTATGAGGTACTGAGAGGAAGGGAGTAATGGTGCCGGGGCTTACTTTCGGGAATGCGGTCCTGTGTTTAAGGGCAGAGGTTCAGTCGAGACTAGAAGTAAATCAGAGAGCTGTGGGAAGGTTAGCACTAGGTGCCCACGGGAAAACCACAAACGAAGCAATACAGGGAGATATGGGCTGGGCATCGTTCGAAGCACGGGAAGCTCAGAGTAAAATCCTATACGAAAAACGTCTGAGGAAATTGGACGATAACAGGTGGGCAGCTAAGGTGTTTAAATACCTATACAGAAAGGGCGTTAACTCACCATGGCGGAAAAGAACTGGAAAGCTAACCAGTAAGTATGCCAGACACGAGGACGAAGAAAGACAGAGCATTAAACGACAGGTTAAAAATGCTGAAGGTAAAAATTGGATAAATTCAATGGAAAAGAAGCATAGTGTGGAACTATATCGATACTGGAAACAGCAGATCAGGAAGGAAGCATTTTATGATAACTCAAGAGGCAGTGCCCTACTCTTTGAAGCTAGATCAGGATGTCTTAGAACGCGGAGCTATAAAAAGAAATTTAACGAAGAAGACACATGTACTGTGTGTGGTAAATATGTAGAAACAATGGAACACCTCGTACTAAAATGTGATGGTATCAAGCCCGATGTCGATGCGGCCACAGTCACCCTTCCTGAGGCCCTAGGGTTCAGAGATGATAATAGTCATGTAAATAAATATTGTCACGTGGTGGTGACGTTCAATAACACAGTAGCAATACTGTGAACGACAAAACTAACTTTTATTGGGCGAACCTGTGCCCGCAAAACAGGCTACACTTATAGCACAACGATAGTGGCGAACACGCTCGGCGATCGTCGAAAATCTGATCAGCGGGTCAAGCGCGTCGGCTTTTATACAACAGTCGTCGAATGTTCCAGACTAATCGTTGGGACCCGCATGCCTTCCACAAAGTTCTACAATATTCGAGTCACGCGATGAAATCAGATAATACAAGGTTCGGCGACAACAGACAGCGGATAGAAGCATCGATAACTTTCCAGAAACTTCGGATACATGCAGACGCGTCCCGCGCTGTGCGATAACATTTGTTAGGCGGCGAAACGTGGTCGCCCGATAAATGTAAGTACACGTGTCAATATGCGGTGGAAATTAGCAAAAGGCGATTGGAGGAATGGTGGCTCAAAAGCAGAGAGGTGACATAAGGTTAAAAGGGTAGTGTGGTATCCTGTGTTAACTTCTGGTTTCGGTTTCGGGTCTTTACGTCAGGGCGCCACTCAGCGCCAAACGCTGTAAGTTGCCTCCTGTAAGTCACCTCCGGAGAAATAATGATTCATTCTTTGTGTGGTCCCCAACAGAACCAGTGCGGCTCTATCTTGCGGCGCTGCGCGCCGCGGCCGTTTAGGCCTCATGCCGTAAACCTTCTCGTCCGGCCACCCCGTCGAAGCTACAACAAACTGGCGACGAGGTAGACCATTACTCTGCATCCTACGTACCCTTGGCGTACTACTTCTGCTCCTCCTCCTGCTACGGGCATGCAAGACGCCGCAACTACGTCTCCTCCGTCAACCGCAACTCCTCCGCCTTTGTTTTCGGTGCCCGGCATGGCGTTCGTATGTACCCCACATGCCGCCTTTCTTGGCGCTACCCGGCACTCCTGCGGTACCGTGGCTCACATGGAAACGGTACTTTTGCACGTTTCTCGAGGCAACCGGAGGCGAGGCACTACAAGACGAGAGGAAGAACGCCATTTTACTGAGTAACTTAGGCTTCGAGGGGCAGGTTCTCTACTACGACCTCGCGTCGCAAACGGACCAGACGGCTACTACGTTCGAAGACGTTCTCCGCATCTTCGACCAGCACTACAAAGAATGCACCAATCCCTGGGTGCACCGCATTATCTTCCGGTACAGAAAGCAACTACCTGGATAAAGCTTTCAGGAATTCGTCACTGCGCTACAAAGGCTAGCGCCTGCTTGTGCGTTCGGCGCTTGGCACGACGAGTCCCTTCGCGACCAAATCCTCCAAGGCGTCGCATCAACAAGAATTAGAGAAAGGTTATTCTACGAAGGACCGTCCCTCACGCCCAAGAAGGCAAGGAAATCGGACGAACCGTACAGCAAGTTCATAAAGAACTTCAAGTCCTTAACAGCTCAGTAAAGTGGAAAGTTGGGCTAGTTGGTGAGTGATCATCATACCTTGCTAGTGAAGAAGCGCACTGACACGGACACAGTGAAGACAAACAGGAAAAGACGACACTCGCAGCAAGGTATGATGACCTTAACAGCTCGTCTGTTCAGCGCGTCTCGACGCAACGCCAAAACGGCGTCGACAGCCATCACCTTCCTCGCCCGGGCGCGCAAGATGGCGGTTCCCGCCACCCTTCTCCCTCGACCCGGCGGCTTCAAGATGGCGCTCGGCGGCATGGCGGAAAGTCACGACCGGGGGAGGCTGGCCAACATGGCGCGCGGCCCGAACTCCGCGAAGCCAGTCGAGACATCGCGGGCCATTGCTACCGATGTGGTTCACCTCACCACATCGCATCTGATCCAGCCTGTCCGGCAAAGCACGTTTCCTGCCGTGAAAAGTAGGACATTTCGCTTCAGTTTGCCGTTCGAGGAACCGAAAGCATCGACAGTCTCCTGCTCGTACGCTGCTTGATTTCGCTACATGCCAACAAGTGTCAGGAGTTCCAGCTGACCCAAGCGTTCAGTTTCCGTCTCTTCCGCATAACGCTCCCTCTGAGTTCACCCACTCGTACTCTGGACAATCGGAACTTGTAAATGACTTCATCCACGACGTTCATCTTCGAGCTTCAATGCAACCAGTCTCGGCGAAACTGCGTCCTCAACCTCGGGTTCTCCGTGGGCAAGTCTGCGCTGCAAACGGTATTTCGCCCCTGGAAAACAAGGTTCAGTCAGTCGTTGAGGCACCGCAGCCAACTGACAAGAAGTCGCTGCATTCATTTCTTGGTGTCACGCGATACTACGCTGAACTGATCCCGCAGTACGATGAATTGGTAGAGCCGCTTAGGAAACTAAAAAGCAAGGACAACCGCTTGTCTGGAATCAGGATACCGCGTATAGCTTTCAGACTATTAAGGAAGTGATTGCATGTGAATTCGGCTCTTACGACAAAAGTGTCAAGACGTACGTGGACCGTCGTCGTGCAACAAAATGCCCTCAATTTCGGCCAGGAGATCTTGTCTGAGTACGTAAAACGTCCGATCCTAAATACTCCGGTCCATTTAAGATTTACCGTAGGGTAGGTCGCAATACTTTCACGCTTGAAAATGGCAAACGATGGAATGCATCCAAACTTGTGAAATGCCCTGCACTACACGATTTTCGTGGAAAATTCACTGAAAAGAGTCACTCCAGTGACTACCCTTGCCTTGATGATTGTCTCCCACCTTTTCTTCCAGTTACTACTGGTATAGGGGATACATTACGTTTCTTGTAGCGTAATCGTGCAGTACGCACATCATAATGACGGTGCTGACCGCCATACGAATTTGTCTTTCATGCCAAAAAGCTTTTCTTTAACATTAAAAGTTGTTAGCTTTCTTACGGGGGGACGATGGAGTGTTAAGTGCTTTTATGCACAATGCCCAATCCACGACAGCCACAGAGACTGTCTCGAGTCAGGTTTAGGGCGAATGAGCCACCCATCAGTGCTGTCCCAGGGGGCACACGGATGTTTGTTACTGTCTACATTTGTACTTTGTGAATTTTTTTTTCCATGTGTGATCTGTGTGTGCAAGGCTGCATGCATCTCATCGTTTTTCCAAGACGGGTACTGAAACTCTGCAGAACTGCAGTGCAATAGTTCATTTTCAGTTTTCATGTTGTGCGTTTTTCTTAAATGGGGAAACCAAAGATATCATTTTCTATTGTGTAAAGATGTCATCACTAATCGTGTGTTACAGTGCTAACATGTGTTCTTTGACTAGTGACTTACTTTTGTTGCGAGGAGAGCGAGTAGAGCATTTTAACGCGACAGCGTTAAGGAGCTCGTGTCGCAGAAAATCTGGTGTCGTCGGCGTCAGCGGCGTTGGCCGTGAGTGATAAATCCCAGAAGGCACTTCATAAATAAAAAAAAACATCTTGCAAGATGGGCTGGTGGGAACGAACCAGGGTCTCCGGAGGGTGAGACGGAGACGCTGCCACTCAGCCACGAGTTCGTCCCTTCAAAACAGGACAAAATCGCCTCTAGTGAATGCGGTGTTGCCTTAGAAACGTGCCGTAGAAAGTTGTACTGCCGTGTATATCGGTAATTATGACCATGTAGCTCACAGAAGTCGCAGTTTCACGAGTAGCGAAGTACGTTTCCGCTACATTTCTTCTGCGCTCTGCGCACACGCAGAGCCATCTTGCGGCAAACACACAAAACCCCCTCCTCGCAATCACGGCCGCCTCGATCACGCGCGCACAGCGGGGCTTGCTCGTGCGCGCGTGATCGAGGCGGCCGTGTCGCAATGTACGGCGCTGCCCCGCACGTGGCGCGCCACTCGCCCCATGATCGCGTCCGCCTGCATGGCGCGTCGGGGCCCGGCTATCTGTGCCGATCGCGACGTTTGGCTGGCGTAGCGCGTTTGAGTAGGCGGTGTGAACGGCGTGCGATAACGCTATCGCGTTCCACTCTTGAAGGCGAAGCTTAAGCGTCCTCCAATTTTTTTCCCTTTCAAGGGAGAGGTGATGTGGTATCCTGTGTGAACTTCTGGTTTCGGTATTGGATGGATGGATGGAAGGTAGGAGCGTCCCCTTTGAAACGGGGCGATGGCAGTTGCCACCATGCTCAGATTTTTATTTTGCCTTTAATTTTTATTTTCATCTGTGTTGTGTGTTATTGAATTTCTCGATTTTCTTTAAATACGTGTTCCTACCCTTTTAACCTTATGTCACCTCTCTGCTTTTGAGCCACCAATCTTCCAATTGCCTTTTGCTAATTTCCACCGCACCTTTATTTACATGACTATCATTATCTCTGAACCCTAGGGCCTCAGGAAGGGTGACTGTGGCCGCATCGACATCGGGGTTGATACCATCACATTTTAGTATGAGGTGTTCCATTGTTTCTACATATTTACCACACACAGTACATGTGTCTTCTTCTTCGTTAAATTTCTTTTTATAGCTCCGCGTTCTAAGACATCCTGATCTAGCTTCAAAGAGTAGGGCACTGCCTCTTGAGTTATCATAAAACGCTTCCTTCCTGATCTGCTGTTTCCAGTATCGATATAGTTCTACACTATGCTTCTTTCCCATTGAAGTTATCCAATTTTTACCTTCCGCATTTTTAACCTGTCGTTTAATGCTTTGTCCTTTTTCGTCCTCGTGTCTGGCATACTTACTGGTTAGCTTTCTAGTTCTTTTCCGCCATTGTGAGTCAACGCCCTTTCTGTATAGGTATTTAAACACCTTAGCTGCCCACCTGTTATCATCCAATTTCCTCAGACGTTTTTCGTATAGGATTTTACTCTGAGCTTCCCGTGCTTCGAATGACGCCCAGCCCATATCTCCCTGTACTGCTTCGTTTGTGGTTTTCCCGTGGGCACCTAGTGCTAACCTTCCCACAGCTCTCTGATTTACCTCTAGTCTCGACTGAACCTCTGCCCTTAAACACAGGACCGCATTCCCGAAAGTAAGCCCCGGCACCATTACTCCCTTCCTCTCAGTACCTCATACCTGTTGTAACCCCACAATGCCTTATGTTTCATTATCCCGGCATCTCTTCGCCTTTTGCTATTAGAGACTGTTCGTGCTTTTCCGTGTACATCTGCCCTTTGTTTATCCATACCCCGAGATACTTGTGTTCGGCCACTCGGGGTATTTCGTGGCCTTGTATTGTAAGCTCCTGATCAGTTGTATCGTTGAAAAACATCCCACCGGACTTAGCTGCACTAAAACTGAAACCTAAACTGTCTCCTTCGTCCCCACAGTAATTAACCAGAGTTTGCAAATCTTCCTGGCTATCTGCGAACAGTACAATATCATCCGCATACATTAAACCCGGTAGTCGTTGCTCAACAACCTTTTCGCCTAATCTGTACGACAGATTATATCCTAGATTGCTTCGTTGTAACGTTCTTTCCATGCTTATCATATAAAGCATGAACAGCAGCGGTGAGAGGACAACCTTGCCTTAATCCTTTGTGAACCTCGACAGTTGTCGTACTCTTGATTCCTTCCCATGTTATTTCAACATTATTTTCTCGATATAGATCCTGTAGAAAATCAATTACCTCATTACCGATACCTTCAGCTTTTAATATGTTCCACAGGAGTTCCCTGTTCACATTGTCGTATGCACCACTGATGTCCAGGAAGGCTAAATACAGAGGTCTATTTTCCGCCTTAGCTATTTCTATGCACTGGGTAAGCACGAACAGGCTATCATCTAAGCGCCTACCACTTCTGAACCCGTTCTGAAGTTCTCCAAGTATTCTATTACTTTCTACCCATGACTGCATTTTTAATTTCACCGCCTGCCTCGCCAGCCTATATATAACTGATGTTATCGTAATTGGTCGGAAAGATTTTATGTTCTTCTTATCACCTTTTCCTTTATAAATCAAATTCATTTTACTCTGTTTCCAGCTGTGCGGAATTTGCTTATTTGTTATGACAGCCTCCAATGCTTTTATCAGCGTTTCCTTGCTTCTTGGGCCAAGTTCATTAATTAACTTGATTGGAATTTCGTCTATCCCCGCGGACGTGCATTTTGGAACATTTGCCTCCGCCTTTTTCCAGTTAAGATTGGTCAATTCTAAGCTGTTTTCTATTATGCTATTCTGTGTTGCTCCCTCACTTGGGGCGATTACCCTATCGTCTTTCCTAAATGACTCTGCTATAACTGAACCAATGTAGTTCATAGCGTCATCTCCCTCTAAACAATTTCCTTCGGCATCGTGAATCTGTACCTCTTTTCTGTGATTAGCTTTACCCAGCCAGCTTATATGGTTCCAGAATTTTCTTGACCCCCCTTTAGTTGCATCGCGAGCTTCAGCCAGCCAGCGATCAGAGGACTGCTTTATTTTAGCCTGGACGAGGACCTGCACTTGTTGTTTCTTTTGTCGATAATATTCCCATTTTTGGCCTATTTCCTCTTCAGATAACTGCGCCCTCTTTGCTTCTCTGTGTTCCCAAGATGCCCACCGTCGTTGTTCGATGGCCTCTCTAATTTCCTTATTCCACCAACTTCGTGGCTTCCCCTTCCCTCTCCAGCGGTTTACTCCTTTTACCTCTTTTATTTTTGTGCTAATGAGTAGTTCTAACTGATAATAATCCCACCTTTCCATGGGATGTTTCATTATTGCTTCCTCTATGCCCGCCGCTATTTGCGCTATTTGCGTGTCATTTAATTTTGCGTACTCTTTTTGGCTTCCCTGTATTTCTCTTTTGAGTAGGGCTCCCAACTGTAGACTAATACGCTTATGATCACTTCCGAGGCTGTACTTCCCCTCTTCGTCTATTTCCATTATTGCTAGCTTGCTATATAATCCCTGCGACATTAAGCAGTAGTCAATGGTCGTTTGTCTGTTACGGGACTCCCACGTGATTTGTCCCTCACACTTAGTTTCTCTATTTACTATAACTAGGTTGTGTCGTTCACAGAAGTCTAGCATCAACTTCCCATTACAATCTGTGTATCCATCCAGATCCTCGATGTGGCCGTTCATGTCACCCAGCAGACAAATATCGGCACCTTCTCCAAACTGCTTTATATCGTCATCGAGACACTTCACTAGATCTTTGTTCTCTTGCCTGTATTTGTCCCCTGTCCCTAAATAAACTACTCCTAGCCATGCCTTTTTACCGGCAATTGTACCTGATACCCAGACATGTTCTTTGCAAGTTAACTTTATTCTTTGCCAATTTGTTCCTTGGTGTATGAGCATACCTACTCCTCCTCCATTCCTCTCCGTTGTTGTCCTATTGCTCCCTTCCCAGACGTAGCCTTCAATAAGCGGTGGGTCTTCTAGATCCCTGAGGTGTGTTTCGCATAGCGCGCATACACCTACTTCTTCGTCCTTTAACTGCTGTTCTATTTCTAACCACCTCGCTCTCTTTCTACCGCCTTGCATGTTTATGTACCTGATCCTGGTGTTAAATTTATTTGTAGTTTTCTTCCTGGACCTCCTAGTGGCCATTTTATTGGCGTCAGCCTCTATTGCACTTTCTACACTATTTCTAGCTACCCCTACGCCCTGAGGCGCAGCGGACCCACTAAAAAAGCTACTGCCCGACCTGCCAGGCGCCAGCCGATCTCGGCTGCTAGCCTTCCATTAAAGTGGATGCCATCTCGTGTAAAGCCTCCGCCAAAGCCTGCTCTATGCACTTCTCTGTTTATGTCTGCCACTTCAAATCCTTTCTCCTGGCTTAGCTTTCTTATTTCACAATTTACAGCCACAACGTCCTTGGCAATTGCTCCGTTCCTTCCTTGCACCTCCGGCACTGTGCATACCACGATCTGGACTTGCTGTGCTATCGCCCTTAAATCGTCCACTCCCTCCACTAATCTTTCCACTACTTTTGCAGCTTCACCATTCAACACATCATTTAGCCCCGCCGCTACCACTACCAAATTGCGCTCTGCAACATTCTCAGAAAGCTCGCTTTTTGTTTCTTTCAGTGCCGCGTCCATTGTCCTGCCTGGAACGTCCCGACTGCTACCCGCCTATCGCCCTTTGCACGCTCCATTATAGCTCTTTTGCACCTCCTCATATTTGAATCACCACCGATAAGTACTAGGGCATTCTTTCCCTCCCTCCTAACTTCCAGGTTGTGCTTATCATTGGCTATAAGCTCATTCCTTGGGGTTAGCTTGTTCCCCTCCTCTCCTCGCGCTCGCTGGCGCCCCTGTGGCTGCAGCGTCGCCTCCCGCGGGGTGTGTTGCGCTGCTTCGCTATAACTACGCCGACTCACCGGCGGCGGGCTGACTACCGCTTGCTCTTCCACCCTGTCCCCGACTTCGCATGCAGGGTCTACCCTACTTTCTGTGTTTTTGCCCCCGGCTTGGTGTCCCGACCCATCATTCTCCGCTGCGCGCGTCTCAAGCGCATCGAGCCGCCTATGCAGTTCTGCTCTCCTTTCCTTCTCTTCTCCAAGCTCGGCCACGGTTCTTACTAATTGCGCGGCCTGCACCGCTTCCACCTTGACCAACTCGGCGACTTTCGCCTGCAAAGCTAACCGCCTCTCCCGCTCCTCCCTCAGGTCTGCTTTCAGCTCCTCGAACTTGGCTGTCCAATTTCCTTCCAGTTTTTGTACTGCTTCCCTGACCCCTTCGCACAGCCTGCACGTAAAGCTAGACTCCTCCGCGTCTGCTAAGCTCTGGAAACTGGTCTCGTCGAGGGAGCACCAGCGCAGGCACTCGTCGCACTGCACTTGCTCCGCGTCCCCCGCGGCCTTCCCTTTCTTTGGTTTCATCGTTAGGCCTACGTCCTTAGGCTCAACGAGCACGTCCGCCAAATCACTTCGAAGAGCTAGCTGATCGAGATAGTTAAATAGGCCTATCAAATAGGTCCCGCCTAGCACCTAGGCCTAACGAGGGAAACCGCCAGACCTAGACAAAGCCGGTACGTTTACCACGCTTACCGCGAATTCAAAATTTGCGCTCCTGCTCCATGCAAAATAAAACACTTCAAAAACATCAGCTAATAAGAAGAAAAAAAGACTATTTGGCTACGAACGAAGTCGCTGACGCCTCGACACAGGAGCGTCCGCACGCCCAATTACTATTTAAATGCAAAAAAACCAGCAAATAAAAACAGAAGCAAGCTCAAAGCATGCACAAAAACTTATGATTTCGTCGTCGCCACGGAGCCCCGAAAAGCACGTCCATCCGCCACAAAATCCAAATCCACCGACTCTGGGTCTTTACGTCAGGGCGCCACTCAGCGCCAAACGCTGTAAGTTGCCTCCTGTAAGTTGCCTCCGGAGAAATAAAGATTCATTCTTTGTCTGGTCCCCGACTGAAGCCGTGCGGCTCTTTATTGCGGCGCTGCGCGCCCCGGCCGTTTAGGCCTCATGCCGTAAATCCTTCGTCCGGCCGCCCCGTCGAAGCTACAACAGGTAGGAAGACTTATTTAAAGAAAATCGAGAAATTCAATAACACAAAACACAGATAAAAATAAAAATTAAAGGCAAAATGAAAATCTGAGCGTGGTGGCAACTGCCATCGCCCCGTTTCAAAGGGGACGCTCCTACCTTCCATCCATCCGACTGAGGGACTTTAGAACGCGACGAGAGCCCTGAATCGGTGCTTCCGTTCTGCCCGTGCGGTCTTCGCCAGTGTCCGTGGCTGTGGAGAAGTGATTGTAGCTGTTTGATGTCGTTAAATGTGAGAGCTTGTGGCGAAGTCATTGAGTATGGCCGTAGTAGTTCTGCCCATGTAGTGTTTTGCTGTTTTGCGGACTTCACCTGTGCCTGAGACTGATCGTGTTGCCCAATAGCTTTGTGGAAAGCGACGTGGTTTGTGTGGATGTCATCGCAGCGTTTGCCAGCACCTGGGTAGCCCCTGTGCCAGTTATTGATGGCGTTGCCCAGTAGCTTTATGGAAGTTGATGTACCTTGTTTGGATTTCGTTGCCGCTTATGACTGCCTTAATTATAGGTGGTCACGTTGCCTTTTGAAGCGCGTCCGAGCGCGAGAAACTTCACCAATTTTTTTGTAAACAACGTGGACGTCTCGAAATGTTAGCTAGAAATCAACCAGCAGCAAGCCAAGTCTGTATCTTGTGGTTTTTGCTCATGCGAGCAGCAGAAGTACAAAAGATCCATTACATAATGTCAGTTCCATAAAATTAGCTTTGCCGCAATACAGTCATCTTATGCGGTGAAGCATACGTAATGTATTGCAGTAAAGTATATCAAAAAGTAGGCAGGGACCACTGCGTTACTGGGGCGATTTTCTTGTATTATGGTCATGGCCGTGCGCGAACAAGGAAAAATCATGATCGAAGCGCATGGCACAAACCTTGCCAATGCTTCAATTAGAAAATAAAAGAAAACGAATTGGAGTGGGTGATGCCAAAAACAAAGCCCTGACTTTTGTATTATCCAAACAGTTCCGAGAAGAGTCAATCATATTCCAAGCTCCTGCATTATTTATGATTGTTTAAAGTATATGCATATATTGTGCACCAGCCTTAGCACCAATTCTAATGTACTTTAATGATGTAAGTTTAACAACACGTGCCAAATATATAACTTTTGCTGTATGGTGTTGTGCTGTTTATAAGCTGCTCCTTTCATGTGGTAATGTGTACATTGGCTGGAAGAGTTGATTCATCCTCCTTATAGAACTCTTTGAAAGGTGAACCACCTGTCAAGCCATCATTGTTCTTGCGGTTGTACACCAGATTTCACAAACATGGAGATAGTTATGATATAGAAAGAGTAGCTGAGGCTTAACATATCCACATGCATGCACAGGAGTGCGGGAGTCCACCATCTATCTCTCTAACTCAGGTTGAATGTGCATACTTGAGTAATATGTAACACTTGTTGGATGTCAGGTTTCTTTATTGTTAGCCTAGTTTGTGTTTTTCCTCCCATTTGTAGGTTTTAGTGTGTGTTGCTGTGTATGTATATAATTGCTTCCAGAGTGGCTTTCTTGTTGCTAATAAATTTAGAGAAGGCAGCGTTCTTCATTTTGTGCATCAGACAGCAAGTGAGCATGTTTCAAAGGATGTTGGATTTTGTTGCCATAAGCAACAAAAAGCCGAAGCATATAGACTGCTTGCTGGAGGTACTCTTTATAGCATTAAGGATATTATCATGCTGATAACTCTGTGCACAATAATTAGAAAGGTCACATCATGTCTGACATGTCTTCTTGCCACCATGAAATCTTGTCAGATGCATAACACGGGACATACACCACAGATCTTGGCCAGCCATTCTCATTTGTGGTCTCTACCTCCTACCACTGAGCAGACTGGTCCAAGAGACAAAACATGCAACTTTTATCTGAATAAATGTAGTGTATGTTGCACAAAATTAGATGTCAGGTGTTATTGTTCACGCAGATACATATCTGTGAGCCTCATAAACTAATGTTAAAAGAAAGAGAATAATACCCATGAAATGCACTCTTGGTAGGATGGCAGGACCATTCTCTTGCAGAGTTAAATAACAACCATGCAGCAGTATCAAGATATCAAGCTGAACAATAATTCACTCCAAGAATAGGTTTCTTCATGCAACATTGTACTGATAGTCTTGAAATACAATACCCATTGCTAACAGAAGGCCTTCCAAATTATGCATGACAGGAGGGCATATTTTAGGAAGCAAGAATGAAAATGGAGCCGGTTAACTATGAAAGTTGTGAATGCAAGTCTGCAGAAGTTAGAAAAATGAACCAAATGGAATAGTTTAAAAGTAAGTGGTTTAGAGACAAAAGGCCGTTTTATTCCATGCCAGAAAAGCAAACAGAGGTTGAAATGCTTTCCACATACATACCTTCAAGGTGCATGTACAAGGTCTGTCCTGAGAGTAATGTCAGTAAGGCGATTAAAAATCATTTATCGAATTTGTTACAGAAAGTTTAAAAATCTTCAAAATACTCTCCTTTTGTGTCAATACATCGGCTCCAGCGAGACTTCCAGCTCTCGAATGCGTTGCGGTAGTCCTCCTCTGGAATGGCCTTTAATGATGTGGTGCTAGCTGCTTTGATCACGTCCGCTGTCCCAAAATGATTGCCTTTCAGGGGTGTTTTGAGGTGTGGAAACAGAAAAAAGTCGGGGGGAGCCAAGCCCGGGCTGTACGGGGGCTGGGGGATCGTTGGCACCCCTGCTTTAACCAGGTAGTCGGTGACGACGAGGGCACTGTGGGCCAGCACATTATCGTGGTGCAACTTCCAGTTGTGTGCAATGTCCGGCCGGATATGTTGAACCCTGCGTTTCAGTCTTTCGAGGACATTCACATAAAATTTGGAGTTCACAGTGGTTCCAGGTTCTTCAAACTCATGATGAACCAGTCCGTGGATGTAAAAAAAAACGATAAGCATGATCTTGATCTTTGATTTGCTCATGCTGGCTTTCTTGTGGGGAGGGGACGAGTGTATGTGCCACTCAGATGATTGCCTTTTGGTGTCCAGGTCATATTCAAATACCCAAGCCTCGTCTTCTGTAATGACGTTGTCCAAAAATTTTCGCTCACATGTTTGCACATGTTGAGATTTTCTTGGCACGTTTCAACGCAGCGTGACTTTTCGTTGTCAGTGAGCACTTTTGGAACCATTTTTGTGCACGCCTTCCGCATGCCGATATCGTTTGTAACAACATTATGAACTTGAGTTTTCGGAACGTTTAACATGTCGGCCATTAAACGAACACTAAATCGTTGGTCTGAGTTCAACAGTTCCCTCGCTCGTGTCACATTCTCAGTCGTAGTGGTCGTGGATGGCCATCCAGCGCAGTCCTTGTCGTCGCCCTCTTCCCGGCCTTCCAAAAGGCCTTGTGCCACCGAAACACTTGCCGATCTGACTGGGCATGTTCTTTATAAGCAGTCTTGGGCATAGTAACAGTTTCCGCAGCGGTATTCCCAAGTTTCACACAAAACGTGATCGCAAATCTTTGTTCTAATGAGCGCTTCATTTTCACTTGCACAAGAATAAAAAACAGCTCTCGCGGGCAGGCCCGTCCAACACTCTCCGATGTTCGGAGCACACTGAGTGACGGAGCGCTGCTTAGCTGGATTCCGTCACTACCAGTTTCAACCAGTTAGACCGTTCCTTACCTTAGTAATACCTTTATAACTTGCGATTCGCTGATGATATTGCCTTGCTTAGTAACTCAGGGAACCAATTGCAATGCATACTCATTGACCTGGAGAGGCAAAGCAAAGAGTGAGTCTAAAAATTAATCTGCAGAAAACTAAAGTAATGTTTAACAGTATCGGAAAAGAACAGCAATTTACAATAGGTAGCGAGGCACTGGAAGGGGTAAGGGAATACATCTACTTAGGGCAGGTAGGGATCGCTGATCCGGATCATGAGACTGAAATAATCAGAAGAATAGGAATGGGCTGGGGTGCGTTTGGCAGGCATTCTCAGATCTTGAACAGCAGGTTGCCATTATCCCTGAAGAGAAAAGTGTATAATAGCTGTGTCTTACCAGTACTCACCTACGGGGCAGAAACCTGGAGGCTTACGAAAAGGGTTCTACTCAAATTGAGGACGACGTAACGAGCTATGGAAAGAAGAATGATGGGTGTAACGCTAAGGGATAAGAAAAGAACAGATTGGGTGAGGGAACAAACGCGAGTTAATGACATTTTAGTTGAAATGAAGAAAAAGAAATGAGCTGGGCAGGGAGGAGGAGGGAAGATAACCGATGGTCATTAAGGGTTACGGACTGGATTCCAAGGGAAGGGAAGCGTAGCAGGGGGCGGCAGAAAGTTAGGTGGGCGGATAAGATTAAGAAGCTTGCATGGACGACATGGCCACAATTAGTACATGACCGGGGTTGTTGGAGAAGTATGGGAGAGGCCTTTGCCATGCAGTGGGTGTAAACAGATTGACGATGATGATGAGACCGCTCTGACATACAGTCACATCACAATAAATTTACTGACATTACTTTCAGGACAGACCCTGTATGTGGTGATAAACAAGCTTTTTAGATATTAATGTTGGAAACCTGGATGGAGGTGAGGGACATAAAGTAAAACAAGATGTATAAGGTCAAAAATTATTTCTTTTAGTCAGAAATTGGTCAGTGGTGTCTGGCTTCTCTTGTTCCCTGGCCCTGGATGGTGAATACAAAGTATATATTATAAAAGAGATTTATGGGGGTTCGTAGCGACCGCCGGTTCGAGGATGCACCGAGCACAGTCCCCGAGCTCGAGCCTCTGCCGCGCGCTTGATGCTGCCGATGCTGTTGACTCTGTGCGCACGTTGGTTATCTTCCTTACAATGGCCCCGCGGAAATAAAGGCGCCATCCTGGCATCTTAGTTTTCTGGAAGGACGTTAGAATGGTGATACGGCTTGAAACGCTGAACGTGAACGACTTCGCGGTTACGACGTCGCATGTCGGACAGCGGCGTTAGCGGCTCAACCAGGTAATTAACGGGTGATGTTCTCTCGAGAACGCGGTATGGCCCGTCGTACTTCGGAAGGAGTTTTGAAGCGAACCCAGGTGTGCGGTGCGGCACTGACAACCAGACGAGAGCGCGCGGGAGGAAAGAGGGAGTCGAGTGCTGGGCATCGTGACCGGCTTGTTGACGGTTCTGGTCGTCCGAGGTGAATCGGCGGGCCAGCTGGCGACATTCCTCAGCTTGTCTGGCGGCTTCCGAGATCGGCAGGCATTCGAAAGGGTCCGGCCGGTAGGGCAGAATGGTGTCGATTGTGTGCGAAGGATGACGGCCGTAAAGAAGGTAAAAGGGTGAGAATCCGGTAGTGGCCTGAGTCGCGGTGTTGTAGGCGTAGGTGATAAATGGAAGAACTAGTTCCCAATTAGAGTGATCATGTGAAACATGCATGGCGAGTATGTCGCCAAGAGTTCGATTAAACCGTTCCGTGGTACCTTTAGTCTGTGTGTGATAAGCAGTGCATTTACGATGAACAATAGCGCATTCAGCAAGCAGTTGTTCGATGACTTCAGATAAGAAGGCACTGCCTCTGTCGCTTAAAAGTTCACGTGGACCACCATGACGAAGGAGAAAACGGCGAAGTAGGAAATTGGCGACCTCCTGCGCTGTAGCATTTGGTAGAGCAGCAGTGTCCGCATAACGGGTTAAGTGGTCTACCGCAACGATTATCCACATGTTCCCGGTAGGAGTCAACGGAAATGGCCCGTAGAGACCTATGCCCACGCGATCAAAGGGTCGGGATGGGCATTGTAAAGGCTGGAGTTCACCGGCGGAGTTGTGCGGTGGCGCTTTCCGGCGTTGGCACTCATGACAAGAGCGGACGAACTTTCGGACGAAATTATACATTCCCCGCCAGTAATAGCGGTGTCGAAGTCTTTCGTAGGTCTTGAAGACACCCGCATGGCCACACTGAGGGTCGACGTGGAACGAGGAACAGAGCTCTGATCGCAAGATTCTCAGAATGACGACTAAAAAATTAACCAGGTGCGTCCCTCTGGGGCATAGTTGCGTCGATATAGTAGCTGGTCTCGAATCGCAAAATGCGGAACTTGGCGCCGAAGCGTACGTGACGCCGGAACTTTCGACGTATCCGAGAGAAGGCCTAGCAGAGATGTAGTCCAGTGATCATTATGCTGTGCAGCAGCAATAGTGTCAACGTCCAGAGAGGATAATGTACACTCGCAGGTGGAGTCGTCACTGGCCTTCGGGGGAAGCGGCGATCGGGATAGCGCGTCAGCATCGGAGTGCTTTCGCCAGGAACGGTAAACCACGCGGATGTCATATTCTTGGATTCGCAATGCCCAGCGGGCAAGGCGGCCCGATGGATCTTTGCGCGTCGACAGCCAACATAGTGCGTGGTCGTCGGTCACTACGTCAAACGATCGGCCGTATAAATATGGGCGAAACTTGCCAAGCGCCCACACAATGGCCAAACACTCCTTTTCTGTAACGCTGTAATGCGTCTCCGCCTTGGTTAACGTGCGACTCGCGTATGCGACGACGTATTCTGTGTGGCCAGGTTGACGCTGTGCCAACACAGCGCCAAGGCCTACACCGCTTGCATCGGTATGGATTTCGGTTGGCGCTTGAGGGTCAAAATGGCGAAGAATGGGTGGCGTCGTGAGAAGACGGCGCAAGGTTTTGAAGGCGTCGTCACACGCTGGAGACCATGATGAGAGATCTCTAGCACCGCCAAGGAGCTGCGTGAGAGGCGATATAATCGACGCAAAATTTCGAACGAATCGCCGGAAGTAAGAGCAGAGGCCCATAAAACTGCGTAGCTCTTTCATAGTGGTAGGATTTGGGAACGCAGTAACAGCACGTAGCTTCTCGGTATCCGGGCGAACGCCCTCCTTTGACACGACATGGCCTAAAATTGTGAGCTGACGAACAGCAAATTGACACTTCTTCAGGTTAAGTTGCAACCCGGCGTTTGTCAAGCAAGTGAGTACGTGCTGGAGGCAGAGCAGGTGCATTGCGAAATCAGGGGCGAACACCACAATGTCGTCAAGATAGCAAAGACAGATTTTCCATTTGAGGCCACGCAGAACATTATCCATCATTCTTTCGAACGTAGCAGATGCGTTGCAAAGTCCGAAAGGCATGACGGTGAATTCATACAAGCCGTCTGGTGTAACAAAGTCAGTTTTTGGGCGATCGCCCTCTGCCATCGGAACCTGCCAATAGCCTGACCTCAAATCCAGCGAAGAAAAGAACTCGGCTCCCTGCAAATTAGTCCAGAGCATCATCGATGCGTGGTAATGGGTAGACGTCCTTCAGCGTGATCTTGTTCAACCGTCGAAAGTCAACACAGAAGCGGATGGAACCGTCTTTCTTTGTGACGAGGAACACGGAAGAGGCCCATGGGCTTTGGGAAGGTTGAACGACGCCTCGACGGAGCATGTCATCGACCTGGTCTGCAATGACGCGACGTTCCGTAGCGGACACGCGATATGGTTTTTGTCGCAGGGGTGAGTGAGTGCCAGTGTCTATGTAATGCTCGACTGTAGATGCACGGCCAAGAGAAGTTTGCGCAACGTGGAAAGAACGGCGGAAGTGCTGAAGGATTGCGAGAAGTTGAGATCGCTGCGAAGGCGTCAGATCTTCGGAGATGAATGGGCTGAACACACCAGTTGATATTGAGTCTGGTACGGAGAGGGCACTCAGTTCATGGGTGGCAGTAGAAGGCACTTCGTCGAGGATGGAGCCAATTCGTGTTGAATCGACCGACTCGACGTAACCAAGGCATTCGCGGCGGAGCAGTGATAACGGCGATGAAAGATGATTGTAAATGGGCTTCGTGCTTGTACCGGCCACAAGGTCAAGAGCTGCAAAGGGTAAAGGAAGCGCCTTTCGGGTAACAAGGTGATGAGAGGGCATGAAGAAGACCGTCCCATCGGATATGGTAATACAGAAGACTGGTACGAATGCTGAAGAGCACGGGGGGATGCAGGTGTCTTCTTTCACGAAAATTTTAGCGGCAGGATGAGTATCGACCGAGGCCAGGTCACCAAGGTGGAAAAGTTCAATCTCAGCCCAAGCGCAATTGATGATGGCATTGTGGCGTGAGAGAAAATCCCATCCTAGAATAACGGCGTGGGAGCACGATGAAAGAACTATGAATTCAATCGTGTACAAAACGTCCTGTATGATCACACGGGCAGTACAAGCAGCGGTAGGGCGAATGGGTTGAGCACTCGCCGTTCGGAGCGACAATCCAGACAGAGACGTCGTCACTTTACGAAGCGAACGGCAAAACCTGGCATCCATAACTGAAATAGCGGCACCGGTATCGACTAGGGCGACTGTAGCGACATGTTCGATAAACACATCTATGACATTGGCAGGTAAATGAGGAGGACTTCGGTATGTCGACACTTGCGCAGTTCTTGCCTCAGGAACTGCGTCGTCTAGTTTCCCTCTTCGTTAGAAACGGGTCGTCGACGCATAGGGGAAAGCGATCGGCGACGTGGGGAGGGTGACCGGAGGCGTTCGAAGCGAGGACGGCGATCAGTCTGGGAGCGAAATGGGTCGAAGGGTTCGTAAGGCGCATTTCGATCAGGCGGCACATAGGGCGCTCGGCGATCGACGGCGGCAGAACCTTGCGACGTGACCGGGATACCTACATGCGAAGCATATAGGGCGATTGTCCGGCTTACGCCTCCGGGTTTGCGACGGCAGTGGTGGTCCAGGGGACGGGAGGGGGAGGGCGGTGCACAGGCTGCTGGAAGCGACGCACAGGCACACTGCGAGGGGCCATTGCAGCAACCGTAACATAATTAAGTGATTGGTGTAGTCACAACATCCTGCTGATGAACAGCCGGCAGCGCTTCCGCGACTTCTTCATGGATCACGCTACGGATATGAGACGGCAAAGCGCTAGCAGACTCCTGAGTGACGGACACCAGAGACAGCTGTCGTGCGACTTCTTCGCGGACGAAATCCTTGATTTGCTTTATCAGGGAGGCTTGTTCTGGGCCGGTGGTAAGGCTGCAGAGTGATGCCGCATTTGTTGTGGGATGTCGCCTTGTCAGAGCTCGCTGCTTACGCAATTCATCATAGCTCTGGCACAAGCTGATGACGTCGCCAACAGTGCGCGGGTCCTTGGCCAGAAGCATCTGGAACGCGTCATCATCGATTCCCTTCATGACGTGCTTGATCTTTTCCGCTTCCGTCATGGCAGCGTTCACGCGCCTGCACAAATCAAGAACGTCTTCTATGTGGCTGGTGAATGTCTCAACCGTGTCATGTGCGCGCGTACGCAAACGCTGCTCGGCTCGGAGTTTCCTGACGGCGGGTCGGTCAAATACTTCTGTAATCGACGTCTTGAACGCCGACCACGTTCGGATATCGCTCTCATGATTTCTGAACCAGAGACTGGCCACGCCCGCGAGGTAGAATGATGCGTAAGCCAGCTTGTCCGAGTCATTCCATTTGTTGTGAACGCTAACCCGTTTGTAGGACGACAGCCACTCTTCAATGTCGTCGTCGGTTCCGCTGAAGATGGGGGGCTTCCGCTGGTGAACGGTGCCAGCGCAAGGAACGGGTGGCGACGGAAGAGTCTGCTGGTCGGCGTCCGGCATGGCAGAGGGTGGCGTCCGAGAACGGAGTTCCAGGATGGTAGAGTGGAACGTTACCCCGCACGGCTCCACCACTTATAAAAGAGATTTATTGGGGTTCGTAGCGACCGCCGGTTCTAGGATGCACCGAGCACAGTCCCCGAGCTCGAGCCTCTGCCGCGCGCTTGATGCTGCCGATGTTGTTGACTCTGTGCGCACGTTGGTTATCTTCCTTACAATATATATATATATAGAGAGAGAGAGAGAGAGTTGTGTACAATCAAGCATAGAATCATTGCCTTCTACCTGTGCTAACATATGGGGCAGAAACTTGGAGGCTTCTTGGAGACAAAAAAGGGCATTGTGTTGTCATGTTGGAAAGCACTTTTCCGGAGGAGGGTGTGTCAGCCACTGACATAAATTTTAATGATATTTACACCAATATAGCTGACATAAAATGTTGAGCTGTCACGAAGTTGAATCAGTTTGGTTTGACAACCGTCTCAAATGATGTTAAAGTGGAAAAAGGTCTTCTTTTATGCGCCTTCAGTGCAAAACACACAAGCTTAGGGAATCCATTTCAGAACCATTGTGTCGGAATATAAATCATGGCTTCATGTTTCAGAATTTCTGCAGACACACCTTGACAGGCTGGGAATCAACAACCAATTCCTTGCTCCCAGCTCTCAGACTGTTGTACACTTCCTGCAGGAGCATAATCTGGGAAAATGGAAAGGCTTTAGTATAGATGCAGAAGATCTATACAATTCTTTGCCGCAGGTGCGTCTCCTGCAGTTTGTTAAGGACTGCATACACAATCAAACAGGTTAGCTGGAGTTTGCTGAAAGGTGTAAAATTCTTGTTGCAAACTTTCTGAAGCTTCTTGATTTCTATTTAAGGTCAATTTTGGTCTGGTGGGAAGGTAAATTATGTGTCCGGAATGCTGGTATCTGCATAGGTTCTGGTGTTGCACCAGTGCTCAATAATATTTTAAGTTACGTTGACCAGAAAATAATCAAAACCTGAGTGGGCTTGCTCTTAAAATTTTCAGATACGTGGATGATTATTTTTTGTTCATGAGCAAATGATAACTCTCGCAGAGCTGTCATCGAAGTACTGAAGCTATTTAGAGAACAATAGCAAGGTTTCAACTTCACTTTAGAAATTACAGAAAAAAATGTGCTCCAACTTCTTATATCAGGCTTACTTTTATGTGGGATCACGTATGCTGGGGATAACAGTGGAGAACTTCTAAGTCCCTTCTTGATTATAGGTCTAGCCATTCAAAACTTATTAAGTACAGTATTGCCACTCACGCAATTAGAGATGCCCTAACCAAGAGCTTTCCTCACCTTATCCTTGAAAGTGTAAGGAATCTGGTGACAAGGCTTAATGAGGCATGTTATTCAGTTTCAGTGGCTTTTTTATCTTGAAACGCGTTAATTAAGGAACTTAAGGTGCAACCAGGGTGGAAGAAGCTTAAGGAGCAAGAGCGGAACAAAGTTGCCATTATCCCCTCTATTAATTGTCGCACAGGCAGAAAAAGGTGGCTTCCAAGTTCCAGGAGAGGATTGGGTTTTCATTTAAAGATAAGCTGAAGGGAATATATGAAGCAATAAACAAGCACATTCTTCACAACGGGTGTCTGAGCAGGGAGGACTGCAAAGTGAAATATAGCATACAGTTTGTCTCTTGCACACGAAATGTTGTTTATTCGATTCCTTTTTCTTGAAGCCTACAAAATATATATCAGTCAGACTGGAAGGTGCTTAGACATTCAACTAAGGAAGTACCATAGTTTTTTTAAGGGTTTTTGCGCATCCACACCTTTCTGTGCATTGTTGCAGCATTGGGCGACATCCAGTTTTTGAAAGTACCATTCTTCTGTTCACACACGTGTGAAAAGCTCTCACATGAATTAATGGAGGCTTATCACATTAGACAGAAAAGCTCACTAAGTGTTAGCCAGCCATCCATCTCGTTGCAAGATAGCGAGGTTGCCGTGTTAGATCCTAAGTAAAGCCACTGAGTTGCATTGTGCCTTAGTAATTGTTTTTTTACGTTGATTAATCAGCCGTGACATGTGTGTTGCCGTCAAAACATGTGCATTCGGTGATGTGAAGGTTGTTTTGGTATGTTTCTGCATATGTAGGAGGCCGGGTGTTGGTCACGTGTTGTGTGTTATATATTGGTTGTTTTCTTTCAATAAACTTCATTTGATAGTGCTGTATCCTGTCCCGTTCTATTACTTTTGTCGGCATCTGTCATGCAGTAGCTGCCATGAAGCTTCAACAACTTGCCCAATTTTCTATCGTATTTTCTATCGTATGGAGCATTAGAGTTACGGAATGGGTGCCATGGTATATATATATATATATATATACGTGCGTGTGTGTGTGTGTGTGTGTGAGAGAGAGCGAGATTTTCACATCATGACTAGTCTTTTTAACACATTTATCTACAAAATTAAACACTCTGTTCTTATTAAGCACCTTGTACATAGGTATTCATATTACTAATAATCTTTCAATGCAAATGCATATCAACTTTTTGAGTAATGCTAATAACTGAACACATGGCTTTTTGTGCTGCAAGTTTTCTTGGACTCCTGCTTCCCTTAAACTTATACTGTATAATATGCTTGCAAGATCTAAACTAGAGTATGCTTCATCAATCCGGGATATACCTACAAAAAACACAACTCTCATATTTAGTTGAAGCCATACAAAACCAACCTGTACATTTTATTGTAGCTGCTTATTCCCATACCGCAAGCATATCAACAATTAAAGGTTGCCTTGATTGGCTAGGCAACAAGAAAACTTACCTGTTTATTTCACAAATTCTCAATTGAAACATGTTTTTATTACCTCCTTGTAGCTCATTGATATATATGTGTGTGCGTGTGTGTTCTGAGGCTGCCTTTTACAGGAATAGTAAAGATTGGTTTGGCAAGTTGGCACCTGTACCTGGAGGTTGTAGTTCATTCTCAATGAGATACAAGGAGGTAATAACATATGTTTCAATTGAGAATTTGTGAAATAAATGGGTAAGTTTTTTGTTCACAAGCCTGGCCAATCAAGGCAAGCTTTAATTGTTGATAAGCTTGCGGTATGGGAATAAGCAGCTACAATAAAATTTACAAGTTGGTTTTGTATGGCTTCAACTAAATATGAGAGTTGTGTTTTTTGTAGGTATATCCTGGATTGATGAAGCATACTCCAGTTTTTTGATCTTGCAAGCATATTATACAGTATAAGTTTAAGGGAAGCAGGAGTCCAAGAAAACTTGCAGCACAAAAAGCCATCTGTTCAGTTATTAGCATTAGTCAAAAAGTTGATATGCATTTACATTAAAAGATCACTAGCAAAACATCTGATAGGGCAACCTAATAAAAATTATATCAGTTTTTTTCTATTGCATTATGAAACAATACAACTGATACACTGATAAAATTACTTTTAGTTCTATTCTGGACGTATCTGTGCTATTCTGCTTGTACAAGTCTACTAGTGTATTCTTTTTATTAGTGTAATAGTGTATTCATATTAGTTTGCCAGATCTATAGTCTATCAGTATCTATGTGTGTTGTATAGGTGTAATGTGCTTCAAGGAGAAGCAAGCTTCCTCATTTGCCCAAAATATGAGTCAGAAATACTGCATTTATATTATCACAAAAGACAATACATATAAATCAAATATGAAGCCCAGGATTCAGAAAGGAAAGATTGTTAGAACAAATATACACCATACAACAGCTTAAAAAGAATAAAAATGTGATCCCATTTAAAAGAGAAAAGATGTTTACATTGGTTCACAACAAAGTTTAGCCTCTTTAAACAGGAGGTTATTGGCAGTCAAGCCACCGAATTGGTTCACACGTACACCACGAAGATTATCAGAGTTCACAATCTGGAAAGCTAGTGAATGGAAGTGGTGGGTCCTTCATTATTCATTACCATGCCTTCATGGCTTTTTGCCGGATAAGTATGTCAGACATTCCAGTTTGCTTGTGGAGGGTGTCTACCTATATACTTCTACTAGACACCGTCACTTCAGATGACCATAATGAGATCATCTGATCTTCTCTCGGAGTTTTTTGTGAGAGCACAGTCTTTGTATGAATTGGGTGCAATGGCATACAATGTACACCAAATCCTGCATCTTCCTAAAAGTGCGGCTAAACTAGGACCTCATTGGTCGCATTCTTCATTTCTGTTTGAAGGCGGAAATGAACTTCTTGCGAAATTGGTCAGCAGAGCTAATGATGTTCCTTTACAAATATTGGAATGTTACGTACTTCCTCGAAAGTTACAGGCAGCTGAAGCTAGTTTAAATCTTTCACCAGAAGCAGTGAGTTTTTTTGGTGCACAGGAGAGGGGAGCTGATCAGCAGACAGTTTTGTTGGGCACTGGAAAGGTGTGCCTGAACTTGGATGAAAGTGAAAAACAGGCTGTAGTCCACAACCGTGGCTGTGACTCAACAAGTGTCACTGAATATTACCGAATGGTCGTCAACCAACAAACATTCCACTCTCTGCAGTACACTTGAACTATAAAGACTAAAAACAATGCATTTGTCAGCTTCTCAGGTGCGTTTTCTCTCATTTGTAGAATTCTTACTGGAGCGAATTCTTGTGTAATTCTGAAATGCAAGAAACTATTTCCTGTTGAAATTCTCCATGCAAAGCACCTTTCAGTCTCCGTCAGAAGAGAGGAGTCACTAGTTTACGTAACACGTACCGAGTGAAATTATGCGCCTTTATGTGTTTATAGAAATAGACAACAATATTTTTGAATGGACAATACGAAACCTTTATGAAAGAGACTAATTCCCGTGCTCAAGACATGGCAACGATGAACAGTATGTCTTCAGCCATGGTACATGAATGTCTGGTAATAACAGGTTATAGCTTTAAAAAACAACAGTCGGTAACAGTGCACCACGCTTTATGGCGTTCTGTAATAATCAGCTTTTTGATGCTTGAATATATTACACAAGCCAGAGCCATCAAAATTCGAGAGTGTTTATTTTTTCTTGCGATAGCTTCTTGTTTTCCTAATGAACCAGCTAGCCCAATTTGCCACTCTTCATTATTGTACTCTTGTTAATTAAGTGCTTGGGGAATTGCATGGTCTGCATGTTGGCAGCAGTGATGCAGCTGCTGATGAACAGTTGCAGTAGCCAAAACATGACAATATTTTACAGGACTTATGCGCAGTTTCGGGTCGGTGTCCTTACATGTAGCGAAGGGCCCTACTTAACCACGTGACTGCCTGGAGTGGGTGATCACAGTGAACAAACAGTGCTTCACTAGCAGATGGTGAAGAGTTAAAGCTTCTCAGTCTGTACGCAGAGGCATGGAAAGCAGCTGAATGTTAAGTGAGCAGTTATGCTACTTGATACAACAGCATCATTTTCACACCGTGCATCTGTCTTCCTCACTTTATTTTCTCCTTTGACTCAATTGTAGCTGGTGCAAGTTTATCCGTTAACTGTGGCGGCATGACTAAGACACTATCTTTTTTCTGAATGAAACAAGCAAACTCTGAAATTTTATTTCAACAGTGCATTACGGTTTCAATCAACGACTCCAAACACTATATATGAAGCCTGTTCTGATAGTCTTCTTTGCTGTCGCGTGCTGAAGGCTACACAGGTTAAACTACTTTTACGCATTTCGACGTGCGGTGGTTGAACTAGCACCCAGTGAAGAATTGTGTCTTCTGATTTTGCAATATGTTCACTGATGTTTAGCTTTTTTTCTCCTTGAATGTGTGGTTTTAAAAATGGTAAATCGATGTTCTTACTTGAATAAGTTCTCAGATCTGTACTCACTTTTGCTTAAATAATATTGCTGTATTGTCATGTTCTGATATATTGCTGTAGATCTTGTACCAATAGCGCTGCTTGTCCTGTTTCCTTGCTTCCTGTCAGTGTGCCATGCTAGTTTGTTCTTATTGCTCAAGCTCACTTGTGTTCTGTCTCATATCACAACACTTTTGGGACGAATGCAAAAGTGCATAGTCTAGAGAAAATAGCTTCATATGAACTTGTAATATTAGAAAAGCATGTGCCAATTAGACCTGTTCTATACAGCATCTGTGAGCACAAATGGGCATGGTGAAGTTGGTACTTCAGTCTGTGTTGTTCCTCTTATGTGTTTGTTTAAATGTGGCTGAAGTTGCTTGCTTATTTTTCAGATAATGGAGTGTAAAATAAACCCTAGTCACGTTTGTAGTCATGTTGCTTGTGTCTTATCCTTGTTCCTTTGTGGATGGATGCATTAGTGTTGTTATAATTTTCAAATCAAGTATGCACCAACTAGCCCAGAAAGTAGCTTTAATGAAATCACGTTGGTAGTGTCTAATTTATGGCATTCACAAACTCAGCCTGACATGTTAGAGCTACAGTTAGTATCCACAGTCTTGAAAGTGTTTTGTTTTGCTTTTGTAAATAAACTTTATTGCAACAGTAGGAAGATACCTATGAAGAAAGGAGCCAGACAAGTAGACACATCCTCTGCAATGCTATTCACTGCGTGCTTGGAAGAAGTATTCAAGCTATTAAACTGGGAAAGTTTAGGAGTAGGAATCGACGGCGAACACCTCAGCAACATTCGATTTGCCGATGACATTGTTCTATTCAGCAACACTGCGGACGAGTTACAACAAATAATTGAGGACCTTAACAGGGAGAGTGTAAGAGTGGGCTGAAGATTAATATGCAGAAGACAAAGATAATGATAAATAACCGGGCAAAGGAACAAGAGTTCAAGATCGCTAGTCAGCCTCTAGAGTATGTGAAGGTGTACGTCTACCCAGGTCAACTAATCACAGGAAACCCTGACCATGAGAAGGAAATTCACAGAAGAATAAAAATGGGTTGGATCGCATACGGCAGACATTGTCAGCTGCTGACTGGGAGCTTACCATTATCATTGAAAAAGAAAGTATACAATCAGTGCATTTTACGGGTGCTGACATATGGCGCAGAGATTTGGAGACTGACAAAGAAGCTTGAGAACAAGTTAAGGACCGTGCAAAGAGTGATGGAACGAAGAATGCTAAGTATAACTTTAAGAGACAGAAAGAGAGCAGCTTGGACAAGAGAGCAACCGGGTATAGATATTCTAATAGACATTAAGAGAAAGAAATGGCGCTGGGCAGGTCATGTAATGCGCAGATTAGATAACAGTTGGACCATTAGGGTGACAGATTGGGTACCAAGAGAAGGGAAGTGCAGTAGAGGATGGCAGAAGTCTAGATGGTACGCCAAAATTAGGAAATTTGCGGGTGCTAGTTGGAATCGGTTGGCGCAGGACAGAGGTAATTAGAGATCGAAGGGAGAGGCTTTCGTCCTTCAGTGGACATAAATATAATGATGATGATGATGATGATGGTGACAGTAATCCTGTTTTGGATATGCATTAAATGTTGCACATCTGTCTCACAAAATTTGTAAATGTAATTTTGCATTAAAAGGACTGGAGCACACCTGCTACAAAGATGGACTGATACTTTTCTCATGCAACTTCCCCAATGTAGTTTCACAGGCTAAGTAACGTTGCTGTGCTTTGAAAACGTGTGCTTTAATTTATGTTGAAACATGTTTACGATAATATATCTGCATACAAGCTGTAAAAAGTTATGATAATTGCACAGTTTACACACTTCATTTTTATTTGATACTCTAATATCAAAACTGTGTTTGTTAATCTGTTCACGTGGCAGGCAATGCATTCAGGGTTGTATATTCAGTTCATTTTAAAAACGTCTCTTCAGGCGTGTGGGCACCGGCATGTGTGCTATTTCTAACATGCTTTATCAGTGCCTCAATCAGATTTCTGTATGTCATATGATGATCTCTATCCTGGTTTAAAAGACTGATACATCATGCTATTTGGTCTTGTAGGCAGCACAGTGAGATCTATCCGCTGCCTGCCAGTCTGGTAAAGAGTTCTATGTGTCAGGTAGGAATATATATCACTCTTAGAAGGACCCATACAACCCATACATATTCCTAAGAGACTTGTAGAAATCTCTATCAGTTTTTTTTTTGCTAGGGTAGTGATGTTAGGTTTTTAACTAGTGATGGCACTCCGAAGAGACATTAGTGGAGACATGCCCCACTGGGCACGTGCAGCAGCTAAGCCCAGTGGGGGGGGGGGATATGGACTGGGCGCCGGCTTGCGAGAGCAAGGATGACGTGACATTGCGGCGGTGCCCTCTCCCCTCACGCAACACCTGGAGCACTAGAGTGATGGCAGATGTACCCTTTCACCCGCTCTGCTCCGTAGAGGCACGCTCGCAATGTGGTCACAACCAATGGGATTTGAGGTTCCATTTCGCTGAGACAACAGACGCTGGCATTTTTAATCAGTGGGCCATTTGTTTAGTCTGTTTGAACAGAAACGGACCTGCCAGAGTTTGGTTGTTTCACGACAAAACACAGTCATCAACAAAAAGTTTAGTTTTCTACGTTAAATTCTTTGCGAGATCTAAAATGAGAAAAATCAAGGGCCTAAACACTCAGCATTGTGGCATGCCAGAAGTGACAAAAGACAGATTTGTGAATTGGAGTTGTTAACATACAAATTGTGTTTAGTCATGAAGAAAGCATTCAGTGAATTTTAGTAATTGCATGTGGATCAATATTAAGTTAGCTTATTCAGGAGAGGGAGGCAGTGGCACAAAGTAGCAGAATTTAAAACGCTAAAAGCATCCATTCAACGCAAGACCTAAGTTCAATGGAGGAGATCAAGTTAGTGAACATGACAATATAGTTGTGTTTTTCATGAGAGACAAGGTCTTATGGCAACCATGTTGACATATGTTGTAGAAGTTTTATGACACAATTTAGGATTATTATGGAGATTGAAATAAATGATGTTACACGGAGGCTTGGCGATTGAGGCCAGCAATTGTTCCGCCCAAGTGTCTCTCATAACATTACTGCGGCAGATCACCACGTGCATTCTGTTCTAGAAGCTGAAAAGGTAATGCTAATCTGTGTAATGCATCTGTCAAATGCCGACAACAGTATGATGCTGATGCGGTGACAACGATGGCATGATTGACAATGGGATGACAATTCTAGAGTCATCACGATTGAGGCATAACGACTTTGGGATGATGAGTGCATGCATGGCAATGACTGCGTATCTACTACACAGTGTGAAGGCGGCAGCATCCGACGGCGTGATATTACAACTAATTTGAAATGACAATGCAATGATGACGACAGATTGAACACTGTGAATGGTGAACAATGATGCATCCATTTGGCAACTAAAGAAAAACATATGAGCACAGCTAAGCATGTCTTATCTGAGTTGTGATTGCGAAAGTGTTAATGCCCAATTGAACGCCGCTGAGCAGTCCTTCGAGTTTTACACTGCAAGTGATGCACCCTAGAGCTACATTGGGCCCGAGCTAGCAAGCAGCAGCAGCCTGCGGTGCCAACACTGCATGCCACCGAAGTGCTGCATGACCAGAGACCAGGAAACAGCAGTGGCCACCAAGGCCGGCAGGCACGCGCAGCAGCTAAGCCCAATGGAGGGGGGAGATACGGACCGGGCGGCGGCTTGCGAGAGCAAGGATGACGTGGCATTGCGGCGACGCCCTCTCCCCTTACGCAACACCTGGTGCACTATAGCGACAGCAGGTGTACCCTTTCACCCGCTCTGTTTCGTCGAGGCGCGCTCGTGACGTGGTCGCAGCCAATGGGATTTGAGGTGCTGTTTCGCTGAGACGACAGACGCCGGCTTTTTTGCTCAATGGGCCGTTTGACGCTTTCGCATAAATAATCGCTACAGAATAATGACGACGTGGTTATGTTGAGCTCGCGTTCACGCTTCATCTGCACGGACCGCCCTACCTGTGTACTTTTTGTTCTGGGGCCAATTCTGTACCATGCAATACACTCAGCCATGGAGCACCCGCAATGATCACGCGATAGGCAAAAAACGCTGTGCTTTAAACATGCACCCATAGAGTGCCCCAATATTGCAACCAGCCGATCCGCGCATAGTGAAGCGTCCGCATGGCCGCGTTTGCCACGTGGCCGTGCTATGCGAGTGTGTGGCCGATATATTAATTGAGTAATCGAAAGACTGGTTCCGAATGCATTTACTAACCAATTTGAGTCCGCGGCACTTTTATGTGCTGCTTTGAATAACTGCGTGTGGTACTGCGGTTTCCGCAGTTGCCCAATGCATGTGGCGCGTACTTTAGCAGCAGCGCTCGGCGTGTTTCGATTAAAGCAATTTCATTTCAATTCTGCTCGCCACTCATGGCAGCTGTAGCTGCTTATAGTTTTACAGTACTTTGGTTATAAAGTACAGTAAGTCTAGTTAATAAATTTTATTGGGATGTGAGGTTTTATTTTGTTAAATCGAGAACTTCGTCAAATTGAAACCACTTGATTAGATCATGCAACATGCCATAAAATTGATGCAAGAGCCAAAAATGTCGTTTTTGCCTACATTCACACTTATTGTAGCAGTTGAGCATGTACTCTGCCTTAACGGAAGAAATGATTAAACATTCTTAAAAGCTATATGTCAGTGATACTAAAATCACCAGAACTCAATTAGACCTACTTTACCCACAGTTTTCTTTTTAATTATGGCAAATCAGAGAAGATATTAGTTGATTCTAGGTTTTCAGTGCTCATGAATGTGACAGTGAAAGTATTGAATGTCATGTAGTGTAATGCAACGAAAACAAGGGCACAAGAAAAAGCAAAACACAGACATTATTAGGCGCTTGTGTCTGTGTTTCATTTCTTCTTGTGTTCTTGTTTTTGCTGCGCTACACTACATGCCGTTCCATGATGATCAACGAACAAGCCCACATTGCCACCCCCGTGTAGAGAACAGGAAATTTTGTTATACAAACCTTGATATAACAAAGTAGGTGAAATCGGCAATTCGCTTCGTTATGTAGAAATTTCCTTGTATTGAAATTCGATCTGTTATGCAAATGAGTACAGTCGCCGATCGATTTTTGTTGCACGGAAAGGGGCCATGCAATTTTCCGAATTATTGGGCAATAAAAAAAAAGCAAGTTTGAATGAGAAAACATTTTATTTTGACGAATATAGGAGTCAGCGATGAATGATACGGTTTCATGCCACGTTGATATCTTCACATCAGCGGTACGAACTAAGTGACGCCATGCTTTCGCGTGCACTCCGCCCCCAAAGCGTCGCCCGGTCGCACTGCGACGACGCTATCATGAAAAGCGCCGGCAGCTGGGAGCGAATGCTTCTTCTGCTTCTCGTTCCAACAGGACCTCAAAACTCGAGATTGCGCAACCTTCAATACTAAACGTGCGGGAAAACAGCTTACATGATGCCACGCCGTCTTGGCATGCCCGCTCTTTCCACACGCAGCAGATTACCTCTAGAGCAGGGTGCGCGGCTGCGTATGCGCTCAGCCGCGTCTCGGCCAGTCATGGCCGAGACGCGCGCCAACTTACCCCCCCCCCCCCCACTCCGCCCCCTCGCGCGCGCTTGATCGCGTTACCGCGAGCTCGCTTTCCTTCTCCACTTTGCCATTGCTCGCGTGGGGAAGCCGCACTTATGAAGCCACCATCTTTCTTGTCTCACCCTCGCACACTTTCACTCGCACCTAAAGCACAAGTGCGCGGGGCGCGATAGGATCTGATCGCACTTGGACTTAAGTTATACGGAACATGATGCGGCTCCAAGCTGTTGTTCTTGTCGCGCTGCCCGCAGTTTGAGAGGTGCGTTTGCAAGCAGCCGCTTGTAATTCAGTCACTTGACTATCTCCGTCCGCGGAAGTTACCATTGATTGTCTTGGCACTCCTCTGCGGCAGAAGCGAAATTTCGTTATATTGAAATTGCACACAAACACACTTCTTTATTTTGATGCTCTAAATGCATGGTGTTCTATGGAGAAGAGGTTATGAAAAGATAAATACTTCGTTATATGGAGAATTTCGTTATACTGAGGTTTAACTCTATAGAGATTTGAATTTATATACTTTGTTGTGCAGCTCCTTGGGTCATGGTTTCTATGACTGTGACTCATATGACTATGACTCATGTGACTCTGTATCTGTTGCGCAGAAAATCTTTCTCGTCCCGTTTCGCTACCGTTCTCCTTTTGGAGGAGGCCCCCTCTTGATGCTATCCTTGTTCCACTCTTGGCCCACATCATTTCATAATCGAGGCATGTAAGGCCACAGTTCCTTATGCGATGCAGCGCTGACATCATGCGTACCATACAGAATTGTACATGAGCCTGAGCCCATGCATAACCATTCTTCTGATCAAATGTTAATTTTTAGACTAACGTCCTCTCCTCTTGCATGACAGTTATCTCTGCTGTAGTGTTGCTGCTCTCCCATGTATGTATACCAATAAATTATCTTAGTCAATTTCTTCTTGAACATTGAGTCCAATCTTTACCAACTTAAGTGTGTGTTGAATGTTAATTTTTTAAGACCTGTCTTCACAATCTGCCTCCACCTCATCCATTTTAGCATCCTCAATTCAGTCACGTCTCCATCCTGACTTCTAGGTGCCTTTATTAAAATTGTTTAGGTTCCATACAGTATTGCTGATTATGTATTGTCTTATAAGTTTATTAGATAGTGAACATCTTCAACTTGACTGGAACCTGTGTAACATAAATATCATAATGCATCTTTTCAGTTTTTCCAAACTATGTCAATTCTGCTGATTCTGTGGGCTGTCCAAATTTTCAATGTTGGTGTTTTCAGTTATCATTGAACCAAGGTCTTCTCTATGGTTTACCCTCAAGGCTTCCCTTTCATCTACTCTGAGAAATTGGCATGCGGCTACCAGATGTGGGCAGCTTGCCTCACAACACATGCACATGCTCAGCTACTTTTGCCAACGTTTGTGCTAGATGTCAATCAGCATGAGCGAAGCAGCGAGAATGGGGAATTATGAAATTAAGGCAGAGGTTCGAGCATTAAGGGAAGTCACACTTATGAGGTGAGTACATGTGAAGAAAAGTATTCAGAAATGTTGGGAGTTTGCAGTTTCCTGTTTATTGATCTATTAAACTCTCCCTAGCTATTTCAGTTATTTCATCATATGTTGCAATTTTAGTTGCAATATGTTTTTCTTAAGTGCTGCCACACTTACTACTAGAAGTTTGAGAACCTATATTTCTTATTCACTTGGTTCATTCATACCTACAAGCAGCAGTCTTTTCACTTTACATCAGCTATTGAATGCAATGCACAGATATGTTCTCAGTCTACTTTAGTGGGAGTCGCTAACACAGTGAATGATCGTGAAGCATGTGTGTTCTTAGAAAGTGCCTTCATGTGATGCAGCTGTAAGTTAAGGTGGGGGATGCTTTGGAAAGCATGTTATGTGGCTTACATGAGAACTATCTTATGCCAGGAAGCACACAAATATTCGTGTTTATTTCTGGTGTTCTTCTTGCTTAATTACCTTCTTGATTCAGCGCATATATATGAAGCAAGAGATCCTGGCTTGTTCTTTCTTTACATTAGCAAATTACATGAATGATATAATAGCACACTTTACATAACTGAGCACACTAAAAGTCACTTGGTGAGCAAAACATGTACTTGTCTTTTTGAATATCCCAGCTTAATGTTTTAGTGTGTGAAGTTTGGACGTGATTCTTGAGAAGCACTACATCTACTTCAAGTATATTAGGTATAATTACTTTAGCTTAAAAATAATCCTAATCTTCCTTGATAGCTGTTCTTTTTTTACTAGACAATATAAACATGGTGCTTAATTCCAAGATAAATATGCCTGCTGTAACTGTATGCAACAGTGTTTGACAATTCGTTATCCAATATTCCTATTACAAAAATGTATTTGCCACCATCCAATTATTTGCATTGAAGTAGTGAAGAGTTTGACGGCAGCCTGTCTGGTTTGGTCAAAAGAGGCACGGTAAGTAGTTTAAAATTAGATGCCAACCATAAAAATGAAAAATAAGAACTGGTTCAACTGGAGCTTTGTTCACAATCTTTGTGAACAAGGCTTTCAAGTGGGAGCCGAAACATCTATCTTGTACGCCCAATCTTCATTTGCTTATTATTATTATTTGAATTCATCTAGCCCTAAAGAGGTGGCAATTTATTTCGAATACTACTCTTTGCATTTTGTTTCCATTGCTGAGTTCTTTTTTTTAAAGTAACTTCATGCACCACACAAGTACAACTCAAACATTTTCATTCTTTCAAGGACGTCACAACTAGTGGAAGGTATTCTGCACTAACATAATTATTTTGAGATTTCCAGTAAATATGTAGTCCTCATAAAAAGTATCTAAATAATTTTGGCCTATGCGGTTATACATTAACCATGTAGGCTTCATCAACTTCTGATATCACTTGGTCTTGGCAAACTTGTGAGCTGACAAGTTTGAGCATGCAGTCACTTCCCTCCATATTTGTTTTCGATGAGGGCTTGCCCTTTGGTGCAACTCTGGATCCACCCCCATTTCCTGTGATTACCACTACGGGCTTCAAGGCACACACCCTCAGGAAAACGTTTTATGCACCAAACCTGGTTCTTTCACACTTTTATTAAGACAGACATTGAAAGCAAGGATGGCATAGCAGGCATGTTGGTTACAGAAGTATTTTATTAAATAGCTTTGTAAGTATTCATCTAGTGGACATGTCCATATCCTCTTCTGCTGAAGTGCAAATTAGCTGGGGGAGCATGTCCTGTTCTCGTGCATACCCCAGCCCAGCCAATCAGAACTTCAGGAGCGGATGAAATGGACATTTCCCTAGGTGGACACGGCATACATCCCCTGTTCTCTGTCCTATCTTTCCACCCTTCTCCATGTATTTTACTCAGTAAACTACTGGTTCAGCATGTTGGTCACCTTAATCAATCTTCCAGTAGCTCAGCACTTAAAAGGTATACAATACAAATAAGGCACTGTAAACCCAAGCAGTTAGGCTGGCGATTGCTGCTGTTATGCACCATTCAGGCTGAAGCAATGGCTTCACCGTAGCTTTCTAAGTTAACTTTACTGAACTTTGAATTTAGAGAAGGCAGAATATAAAAACAGACTAGCATTTTTCTTATGTACTTCACCACTCTGCTTTTTTGTGTTACTAAAATCAGTATGTTGAACCTAAATGAAGTAAAAAGAAAAGGAAATTGTGTCACTAATTTCATTTCACTGTATTTTTAAAGTATAGCAAGATTTTTTATTTGCATTACAAGTTGTTACTTGTTTCGATCTTAATGTTCATTTCTCATGCTCCAAATAGGGCTACAACTGTTCCCTCGTCCACAGCTATCAAGGCCTTATGGCAACATTGGAAGCTCTCTGAACTGAGTAAATGCTATGCATTTCATAATTTCTTAATACATTTTCATGGTTGCCTTTAACCTCTATAGTTCCTCATTAAAGCCAGCATCTCTCTTGTGACCACCTTTAAAGAGCTTGTAGTAATGTATGCCTAACAAGAAAGATGGGTGCTTTGTAATGCTAGTATGCTCTAAGTAAATCGTTTTATGCAAAAATTGCTGACATAATTATCTGACAAATACTGCATCATGTTTGCTATTTTGCCTTCTGTTTCAATTTCACTGCATCTATACATTTTACCAGTGCATGAGTAGGGTTCAAGGCTGTTCTTTAAAATGCTCATGAGCACTTATCATGATCAGTTCCCCATACAAGTGGTTTTGCTAAAGAGAATACAGGAATACGAGCAAAATTGACATGGAACCAACATATAGATAACGTCTGCATGACTGCCTATCAAAAGTTATATTTTCTGAGAAAAAAAAACTGGAACGTGCATCGCGTAATGTAAAACTTATTGCATACACCGCCTTCATTAGGATGATACTAGAATATTAAGCGTTGTTTGGAGTCCCCATCAAGTGACGCTTAAGAGGAAGTTGGAAAGGATACAGAGTCTGGCGGCGCGTTTTATTTGTTCGACATACCGAAGGAAGGAATCGGTCACGCTTATGTTACAGCGTTGCAACTTTGATCTTCTTGAGGTACGTAGGAGAAAAATATAGGCTGAAGGTGCTTTATCAAATAATGCAGGATCAACTTAAGATTGATAAGCTCAAATATCTACATGCTCCAGGCAAAAGATACCTGCGAACTAACCACGACGTCATAAAGCCGGACCGTACCAACAGTGATACATATCAATACTCATTTTTCCTGGATGCGATAGAAATGTGGAACCAATTGCCAAACGCTATTGTTAGCCTAAAAGTTGCCAAGGTTGACTACTGGGCGTGTTGGTATAGCATATTAGAGGTTGGATTGCGCAACATTTTGACGAGACACACAGAAGAGACACACACCACAGAGCGCTATGTGCTGTGTGTCTCCTTTGTGTGTCTCGTCAAAATGTTGCGCAATCCAACCTCTAATATCCTAAAAGATGTCACCGACTTTGAAAATGATGCTGAGTCATATTTATGGGAGTTCTCGATTTAGTTTTGAAGTGCCAAGTGATATGTGTGACTTGATATTCATTGTACGTATCTTGATAAATGTCAGAAGTGTGCTGAACATTATTCAAGTGAACATCTTATCACTGTGAATTGACAAGTGTTAAGCAACTGTACGTACATTGACATTGTCCATATTTGGTTTATGTAATTGTATTGTCCTCTCTGTTATGACCCTCTATGAGGGTTGACAGTATTAATAAATATTTAAATAAATAGACAACGAGGAACGTGGGTAAGGACACTTTATTTTCAGCACACATGTTTTTTTTTAATGAACTGCTGTTATACTGCTAAAATCTGCACATGTAATAAAAGTACACTGCTCTGCTTCATCACTCCATGCTAAGTGCAAGTATCCTGTACCAGGAAGTCAAACCAAGACGTGGGATGTTCCGTCTGTGAAAATAAAAACGAGCTTGAAACATTAACATGCAAAAACTAAAGCACACTCAAGAAAATAAACACAGCACAGGAACATATCCAATGAATCAGAATTACCTTTGAGAGCAAACATATAGTTTCTATGGCACAGCGAAGAAACCTTATTCTTCCGGCTTTTTTAGTGCGCGAGAAAATATGAAAGTGCATGCGTTCTCCCCATATTGTGTATCTGTCACCTTTTCACACAAAACAAAGATGTTGTCTAAATGTGCCCAACTGTCTTTGCATATCCATTTCTCTGCTCTCATACCATGATACCTACAGTTAAAGGCTGTAGCAATGCTTAGCTTGAATGAACGAACACAAGCTACATGCACTGTGCTGTTGAACATGGCATTGTAAGTTAGATTCATGCGCAGCACATTCATGTGCTATAAACATTTGATTGTGATTGTAGGCGAGATAAATGAAAAGAAGGTATGTAAATAAGAATGTTCCCTAATAAGCTGTGCAGAAGTGCTCTCCCGTTTGGACAGAAGCTGAGCACAGCTACAGTGAACAAGAAGCCAACTTATACAGCATGTAAAATCTAGGTTCTAAATGTGCTACAGATTTTTCTGAATTCATGGTCGAAAATCTAGGTGTTAAAGGTGACAAACATTTAAACAGGTCTCTATTCGGACTGGTAATGCTATGTGTCACCTAGTTTGATAAAATATGCCATATCACTGGTCTCCCAAGCTAAGGCTGCTGTCCAGTTGCAAGCGCAAATCACTGAATTATGTCTAGGGCACGTTTGAGCAAAAGGCAGCCAAGATTACTGTGCCATTGAGGTCTATTTCCTGACATCTGATTTCTTCTCAGAAAGCTACCTCTCTAAAAAAAAACCTTTACAACAACATAACCCAAACTTTTCTTGAGAAAAGCCATCACACTGGTCCTTGAACACTAATTACACAGTGGCTCTTTGTGATGTAATTTTATGTACGTCAGCACCTTACAAAGTACAGGAAAATGGCAGCGTGACAGGTACACAAAAAAGTAAAGGGATAGAACATCACACAGGCTGCCATCAGTGTTCATATCTCCATTTCAATGTGGATGTTTTTAGCAGTGAATACATGTTCTCATTAAACTGAGTCATAATATTATTACGATATTATCGGTAGATACCCTCAAACGAACGGCCTCACTGAGCGTTGGAACCGCACCCTTACAGACATGCTATCCAAATAAGTTTCAGACGACCACCGTGACTGGGACCTGGCTCTACCCTACATTACCTTTGCATACAACTCTTCCCGTCTCGAAACTGCTGGCTTTTCCCCGTTTTACCTCTTGTATGGCTGCGAACCGACGCTACTACTAGACACTGTGCTTCCGTCCACCGAAGCTTCAACTAGCGCTTATGCCCGTGATGCAATCGCCCGCGCTGACCATGCTCGTCAACTTGCGCGCGTTCGTCTATAAGTCTCTCAACCCAAACAGAAGCGACGCTACGACCTCCGTCACCGTGATGTCCATTTTGCACCCGGCACCCTCGTGTTGCTTTGGTCACCATCGCGTAAAGTTGGCCTTTGTGAGAAACTGCTTTCTTGTTATACCGGCCCATATCGCGTGCTCCGCCAAGTGACCGATGTCACCTATGAAATTGTTCTAGCCACGCCCACTACGTCCTCCGGTGTGACAACCAGTGACATTGTCCACGTCACCCGACTCAAGCCCTACAACTCTCCATGTGCATTGGATATTTAAAAGCACCGTGACGGCGCTTTTGCCGTCGGGCGGGGGGGGGGGGGGGGGTAGTATTACGATATTATCGGTAGATACCCCAGAGACGAGCCGCCGCGAGAACGACGACGAAGTGGGTCTGTGCCCTTGGCGCGAGAAAATGTCAGCCTGGCGCTCTGGCTCCAGTTCAGTGTAAATAGCTTGTAAATAGCCTCTTCCGTCTGTATCTTTCTACACGTAACAATATTACAAAAGCGAAGGGCAAGGGTCTTTACATTCTAAACTGACAAATGTGCTTTATTACGATTCACCGCAATACAGGAGGTGTTTTGCAGTGAACGGTCGCGTAAGGTTTTGGCTAACTACGGCGGGCGTGTCCTGCAGCGAGGCCTCTTGTGTATTGCGGTAAAGCGTATTATTGTGACAAGAGCTAACCTGGCATGTATGGCTTTAGCCAACAAAAGTTCTCAAGACATCATGCATCCTGCCACGAAAATCTGCTTTGTTGAGAGTAGAACATTAGGTTCGTTGCTGACAGAAACCATACATTCCAGATTCACGTAAATCTTTCCCAATATCGGCATGCTTCACCGCAACACACAAATATGTTGCGGTGATAACGGTGGTCGAACAGGCTGGTGCAAATGTTTCGACAGGGGAGCGTGCCTTCATCAGGGCAACTGCTTTCCTTGGCAGTTTTTTCCTTGGCACTGGCGGTCGTCGCGATCGGTCACAAAATTGCATTTACGCTGAAACCGCATGATGCGGCGCTAGAGTCACTGGAAAAAATTTCAGAGTACCGCATTCGTTTTCCCCGCGCCGCCGGCGCGTTCATTGGCCCAACCGTGCCACGTGACCTCTGGGGCGCCATACACCTTCCAAGCGCCGGGCGGGCCGGCTGAGTTAGAGCGCAGGTAGCGCAGGTTCCCTACGCTTTTTTGTGTTCCGATTGTCGCGCTCGCATTTGGTTGCAAGGAAATCGTGCCTGACTGTTGCGCCTTCGGATGCAGCAACCGAACTGAGTCTGGAAAGACTTTTTTTCCTAGATTCCGGCCGGGAAAAATGACCGAGAGCGTCGTTCTGCATGGTCATACAGAACCGGCCGGGAGAATTTCAAGCCTACAACAAACACCCGCGTGTGCGAGGTATAAGTATACCTTGCTTGTGCTTTTCGGCACTCTTTTAGAAGATACTTAAGCGAAGTGCACGCGGTGTTAGCGATGCTACGAAAATAGGAGTTCATTGTAGGGATCGTTCGCGTATTGCACGCTTGACGCGGGTACACGTGTACGCGTTTGTTGCTCAACACACGCGGTTATTCCGTGCTCGTGGCATGCGAAGGCGCACTTGTCGCGCGAGAATTCCACGTCTTCACGTGCACCAGATACTCGCATGATTTCTCCGCGCGCTCTCGCCTCGACTCACTCGACCCATATCGCACTTGTTTTTCGCAGATCGTGACGATCGCAGTCAATAAAAAACCTGGTCAATACGAGGTCCGTGATACTTCCTTTTTTCCACTTATCCTTTGCTCATTTATACATACGCATTTCGAGCTTGAGACCAATGGCCAGGTGGTATTCACAGCACATGCTTCAAATTTTGAGCTTGTAAGCCGAGCACATGCAATAACTGAAGTCAGCATGCACATTATGTTTTATGTTGACATGCTACGGTACATACACAAATACTGTTGTGCTTGATGCATAACAAGAAATACAAAACAACAGAACACCCAGTAGCTTTAGTTTCACTCTGGCACTATGCATGTTACATAAACCGCTCGGAAAGCACAATAATTTTATACATCGCCTATGTAATTTAGAAAAAAAAAGTGCTGCGTCACCAGCCGGCGTTCCTGCTTTTTTTTTTACACAGGCAGCATATCTTGGCAGTCTAAGAAAACAGTCATAAATAAGTTAAGAGTAGCCGCTCATGGACGCACTAGACAGCCGCGTTCATAAATTGCAATGTAGCAAACTCTCGCGCATTATCAGTGTACAGAAGTACATATACGTTGCTGTAATAACGCAAGTGGCTCATATTGGCCTTCCACAAGATTTAGTGCGCAAAATGGTAAGGTTTTTACGCCTGCTGCGCACAGATCGTCTTACGATCACGGCCAAACTCCGGTGCGGACGCGGCAGTCGCAGTTGTGTCGTGCGTATACGCGGACGAAGTCGCCGGGCAGAGTCGAGAACGCGCGGTATCCGATTACAAACTAAATAAATGTATCCGATTTAGCTTGTGAAATTATACAACGAACGTACGTGCCGATGACACTGTCAGGTGTTAGTTTCGTCCTGCTTGGAAACATTCAATAGAAGCCGACGGCGGTCCACGATGTTGATGCCCAAAAGCACAAGCTTGCCTCATTCCGGCTCGAAGTGACGAAATGTTTCCTACGTAGCTCGCTCCGCGGAAGGGAAAAAAAAAACGCGCGCATAAGCTCCCGATAGCAGCGCTAAGCTGCTGCCCACAATCGTAGCACAGTTCCAGCAGTAAACACGATCGGAGTGCAAAACAACCGCCGGCTGCATTACTTCGCACAAAATAACGTTTTCTTTTCGTTCTTAGCAACCATTATCTCTGGGCACAAAGTATTTGTACTTCATTAAACACTCAACCCGATGTGTCACTGAATATCAAGCTCTTCCAACACGGCGGCCTCCACGCGACGCAGTCGGCTTGGAAGGTATATGGCGGTGGCCGCTCAGTGTTGCCAGTCAAATGCCGACCTTTGCGGTACTCAGGGTTGCCGTTGGGAATTTTTCAAAAAGAGCCAGAACTGAGGCTAAAAGTAGCCAAAAGTAGCCACGCCACCTGGTCTTGGCGCCAAATTTGTAGCCAAGTAGAAAAGTACCATTATTATAAGCAACTTTTATTAATGAACAATAAATAATATCATTTTGAATCAACACAAGAACACAGAGTAAATAAAGAGCAAGGAAATTTGGTTCTCTTGCTTGGCCTTCAAGCATCAGGTACGTTGCAAATAAATAAAAGTTCAGTCCGCGTAGTTTATCTAGAGTAGATAGTGTTCATGCCGGAGTAATTTTGGCACATTCTATTCAGCAACTCAGCAGGAACGTCAAACGATGATGCTGTTTTTTCTTGAAGTCGTAGCCCAAATTTGATTCGCAGAATCGCCATGAGCAAGTCCAGCTTCATTTTGTTACGGATCTCTGTTTTCGTCAAGTTCACGCAAGAGAACACGCGCTCTGCATCAGCGTTAGAAATTGGAAGGGTCAAAATTTTCAGTGCTCCTTGCGCCAGGTGTTGAAAAGGGCATTCGCCGCAAGGGTCCTTGTACGATGCCGCTGCGTGCCAGAAAGTCAAACATGATGCGCGATCAAGTGCACCGCTAACACTCTGCAGCTGGCGTATTTCAGACTCCAGTTCGATTGAGGAACATCCAAAAAAATGCAGCGGTAGCTTCATTATGCATTCACGGCTCTTAGCACTTTCTATGCCATCGGGATTTATGGCACACAGTCTTCGAAGTGCAGAGGAGGCATTTGGAAGTCGCTGCTGGAGTCCCATCGCCATTTGCCTCAAGAATTGGAAACAGCGCTCCCTCACGGCCCGTTGGTCTTCAATAGGGACTAGTGAAATCTTCTCTCTGAAGACGTCACCTAGGTCCACTACCTCTGGTTGCAGGAAAATCGACTTCATTTTTGCCAGGTCTAGCGACAGCAGACTTGCCGTTGTGTTGTGCCTCAAAACTGATGGATTCAAAATCCGCCTAAGAATTTCCAAATACAAATTTTCTAGCTCTTGGAAGACAACCAGTGGGTCAGTTGTGTTTGTTTGGAACATTTTGTTCACTCGCCTAACGTTACGGAGAACTGAGGCAAGAAACACGAGGTAAACATAATTTTTTCTGTCTCGATACATCTCTCGTAAAATGCGCACGTTGTAGCTGCGATCTTCTGCTTTCTCAAAAAACTCTTCGAGAGACTGGTACTACGCCAAAATTCTTTCTACAGAGTCTGCAATAGCAAGCCATCTCGTCTGCGAAAGCGACAGAATCTTGGGCGGTGGATTTGCACTTTCATCTTCCACTGTCATACTGGCATACAGTCTCTTATAAGCATCTTGCCGGCAGCTGCTGTGTGCAAAGTAGTTGTAGGTTTCTCGCACTACGTGCTCAACCGCAGAAGGAATCGCCTCCATCGACTTGGATGCCACAAGGTCCAGGCTGTGGCAAGAGCATTTCATCAGAATCAAGTCTTTGTTGTCCTCACTAAGACGACTGAACAGAGAATTGTGTTTGCCGCACATGGCATTTGCACCATCGGTGCAGAGTCCGAGACAGTTCTTGATCGATAGGCCGTGCTTGTCCAACGTCTTCAATACCGTGTCGTGAAGCGTTTCTGCCGTTCCATCAGACAGCTCTACGAGATCAAGAAGGGTGGTTGCAATCCTGTTTTCTTCTAAACTCAGAAACCGCACAACCATGCAAAGTTGCTTTGTCGTGGATACATCGGTTGATTCATCCACCATTAGAGAATAGCTGGAGCCGTTCAGTTGTTTGTCCATGTTTTCCGTGAAGTACGGGAAGAGAACATTCGTAATTATAGCCGTGTACTTCGTTCTGTGCAGATCAAAATCATTGAATTCGGAATGCAGAATCTCACCAAGTTCGTCGACAGCATTTATGGAAGTGTGCACTGCAGTGTACAAGGCGATCCTTAACTCTCGGCGAGCCTTTTCATAGTACGTTCGACTCGAAGACGCTAGAAGCTGCGGCAGTTTTTGTTGCGAACTTGGGATTACTGCGCACTCGCGGTGCTTTTTGGTTTCTGCGTGCTTCAACAGATCACTGTAGTGGGGTCGAATGTTGCAATTGCAGTACTTGCAGTGAGCAGTCGTTCCGCCGTCACGTGACGAAATCCATCCTGTAACGCATGGTAATATGCATATTAGATACTAAGCGGCATGCGACTAAACGCCTAAAGAATAGTTTCCGTTTTGCTTACCGCTCAGTTTCTTGTCCTTTCTCCATTCTTCTCGAAACGTGCGCTTTGCTCTTGCGTCTTTTCCCATGGTAGACGCCGGTGTCGGCAAGCCGAAGGCACAAAAACAGAAGCTTTGTCGCCTTGGGGTACACAAGTGTTATTTCACCTGTACTGCTCGTTCCTCTCTGGTGTCATGCCGTGCACACGGCTGCACCTAAACGCATGGTTTCGGATGCATGACCCTAACGGAGAAAGTACTCTAGATTAGTGTTATTTTCTCCAGATGGAGCGCAGCGTCCTTGCGGCCTTTGCTTCGCCGTGCGCTAGAATTAGCGTTATTTTCTCCAGATGGCGCGCAACGTCCTCACGGGCTTTGCTTCGACGTGCGCCCATCACCCAGAGTCCGTGCGTCTGCGCACCCGCGTCTGCTAGTTGGTCTCTATGTGCGCACCGCCGGCGGAGAGAATATATGCGTACAGGACGCGCGCGCTATGGCGCGCGCGCGTCAAGGCGACCGGAACAGCCATGAGGAGAGCAAAGCTTTAAAAATAATTGTTCTTCTTTGTTCTTGCTTGCTATTGTATATGCAATTGCAAAAAAAATGGCTAGTGAATGCGCCAAAATAGAAGTTCAAAGTAGCCAGAAAGTAGCCAAGGAGCCAACGTGAAATTTTCATCGCCAGACGGGGTCGAAAAGTAGCCAATTTGGCGCAAAGTAGCCACCAACGGCAACCCTGGCGGTACTCTGAAATTTTTTCCAGTGACTATGTGCGGCGTGCGTCTATTTGTCGTACAAAAATCCCTCACGTGACCTGATCCTAGGTGCCTAGGGACAGCATCGTTTAGGGATTTTTGAGAAGGCGCGATGCTGGCGCCGAGCGACGCCGTGGCGTGTTCGTCCTCGGCATGATCGTTGTCTGGACCGCGCGTTGTTCAACATTGCACATGTGATTATGCTTGCGTTGCTTATGTGTTGGTTGTAGGTTCTGTGTTACTTGGCTGAAAGCCGTGAGTAGTGGCGGTGCGGCAGTGCGGCTTTGGCCTCGGTGAGCTCTGGCAGTACAGAATCTGCGTTGTGTGACCCGTGCTTTCTTGAGAACCCGGCGGTGGTGACAATTGAAATATCGAACTGGCCTAGCGCCTCGGCAGCGAAGTTCTGCGAACCGCGATGTGGTGTCGCCGTGTCCGACTTTGCTTAACGGACATCGAGGGATGTGCTGCTCGCTGCAAGTCATGGAAATGCAACTGCGTCGACCGCCCACTGTTCAGCGCTGAATGTGTGTTTGGTGTGCTGTGCTTAAAACGAGTGGTGCAGCCGTGCAGCGGGGGTGGCGGAGGAGCAGAGTGGCTTAGGGGCTCCGTTTGCGCGTTCACAGACATGTGCTCCCGTCTTGGTCTCATTAGCGGCTGTCGCGGGATTGTGGTGTGCTAGCTCCTTGCCTAGTATGAAGTTTACGACGCTAACACACAGCATGTTCACGTTTTCCCGCGCTATATGTCATTTGCATGACGGCCGATTTGAAAACGAGACACATGTCTGTGTTCTTTGCGTTTGTGTGTTGTAAATTACTTTCTGTTGTGGAAGTTCTGGGAGTCTTATTACGCAAGGAGTGCGAATGTAAACATAAACACGTGTGTCTGAAATTTTGAATTACCATAATACCCTTTACGACTGTTAAGTGGGCTACACGGCCTGTGTGAATCAGCTACCGTACGTTGCGACGCTCTTCCGTGCGGTAGACGGATGCATGGTGTGCGTTTATTTCTGTACTGTTGTAAAAAAACATTTGTTTATTCTCTCAATACAAATGTGCGGCTTTTTTGCCGCAGTACATTTTAGTACTGCCAACTAGGAGGGCAGGTTTGTTGCAATCGCTTCTGAACTGTATTGCCACCAAACCAACAGTGCTCTCGATGACAGCTTTTGGACAGTAGAATGCTTGCACCCAGCGAAGTCCTAAGAAGGAAGCATTCAGGATGTGCAAAGTAGGCTTTTGAAGCTGGCAGCATTACTGAAGGGGCTTTGCCCATCTGCCCTCTTTATGGATACACAAAGATGATTTCCTCTTTAAGAGGGATTGTTTCAGAGGTCGTTACATGGCAACAGTGCTGGGTGTTTAGTAGCTTGTCTTTGCCCACTGTAATTGTTCCTTCTCCAGCGCCTCTGTGGAAGTGCCTACTTTTCGGACACAATGTGCTCTCCATGCATGCATGCATTTTTAGCTTGTAAAGATATCTATTACCCCTTGCCTCAACCTGGTCCTTGCTGATGTCACCCAAGAAGGCATTGGGGAGTATGGCAATGTACACTTACAAAACACTGATGATACCAGTGAAACCAAATTAATGGAGCTGCTGTTCTTTTTTTGTCCACTCCATCCTTGTTAGTTACAATGAGCAATGTCCGAACAGAAGGCATATGTAGTTGGTCGTGCATAGCCTGCACGCTAAGACTTGTTGGCATGTTATGACCTTAGCACAGTGTTTATATGTAAAAACCTTCTGATGTGTTGATGACTTCCTTCTCTTTATCATACTTTGCCTGATGGAGCCAGCAAGTGGGTCAACCAGATGTTCAACAGGCTTCCCACTAGTTTTCCCAGAGTCTCCTTTACCAGGGTGCTGCTCATAGATATCTGTTTTCTTGACCTTGCACGGCACTTCAACCATGGCCACACCTGCTAAACCTATAGCATGCAATCAAAAAAGTGCTATACATCATGTTGCTCCAAACTTGTGACATGTGCTACAAGGCCTTGCGGAACACCCTCATTTATTTATGCCCTCATCATACTGTACGAAGCTTCGCATGATAAGTGCTAGAATTAACATCTGCTGGTTTTTCAGTGTTATTCCTGTCCAGCTTGCTGAAAGCTATCCCGAGTGTTTCAAAAGCAAACGACCGCTGCAGGACTAGAAGTGCTTAAAACAAGGATTGCTATAACCACATGTCACACGAAATGAAGGCCACTGAGTATACAGGCGGTTTACTTCATATCCAACAAGCTTGGTTCTCCCTTTGCTAGTGAGTAAACTCAACTTGCCCCGAATACATGGCCTCTGACAAACTATGTGCCAGGTGCTGTATCCCCTGCAAAGCTGAAGATGTGTATGAGATCCTGACACCCTGCAGCGGCTTCTACACTGGGCAAACAGGCTACTATAAAAACGACTGCCTTTACTAACATGCTAATAACATGAAAACGGGCAAAAATTTGGCTATTCATTGGACCCAACTGCAGGTGCAAGCTGCTCTTCCACCAGATGTGTGTTGTTCACAGAAACTGGAGCTATAGAAATGTAGATAAAAACAATGATGTTTGAAAGTAGTAGAGTTGAACTATATTCTGCACAACCAGTGCTACCTGCAGCACTGGTACCTTATAGCCACAATTCATGGCTGCACTATTCTTGAATTATTCGCTTCTATTATATTTATGGTGGCCATATATTGCAAATACTTATCATCCACATTGTGTGCAATATGGTTAAATGTCAATTATGATAGCCATTCTTAATCTGAAATGCAACAAAAGAGCAAATATAGGCAACAAATTGCAATTCAAAGAGACAAAAGACAACCGGTGCACAGGTTAAGTGACAGACTTCCTTTTATTGAAATGTCGCATGTGTCATGCCACCAGCAGTGGGTAGCAATCTTTTAAGCTTTGGTGCGACGCTGTAAAACTGCCTTGGACACAAAAAACCGACATATTGTACAGAATGAAATGGCAAGACTTCATCTAAGAACAGTCTATGGCACCACAAACTTGACATGGTGTAAAAAATGTTGACATGCCCTACCCATAAAGGAAAAGCAACAAACACAGTAAACACGCCTTAAAATGCAACATGCAGAGTCTGAAACCAAGAAAAAACAACCCGAAAAAGGTTTTGCTAAGTCTTTCAACGATTAAAATTGTCAAACTGTCTCATCACTTCTTACCTTGGGAAAGGGCCCCATGCTGAACTGGATCAAAGACTACCTTACTAACAGCACTCAATTTGTAGAAGTTAACCAGGAATATTCCATGAAATCTAGCGTAAGATCCGGAGTTCCACAAGGAAGTGTTCTGGCTCCAGTTTTATTTCTTATATACATTAATGATCTGCCTTCTAATATTCCAGTCAATGTTAGACTTTCTGCTGACGATTGTGTTCTGTATCAGGTAATCAATTCTCATAATGACCATGTGGCCTTGAACGACGCTTTGTCACTTGTGTACAAATGGTGTAACAAATAGCAAATGACTAAATATTAAAAAATCAGCTATTTTATCAATTACTAGAAAAAAGCTCGCATCAGAATTTAACTACATTATAAATAACGCCACACTTAACAAAGTGAAGGAGCACAAGTACCTTGGCTTAACATTAACAATTTCAGACGGGAGCGCCATGTTAACGTTACCTCGACCGCGCGAAAAAAATTGTTTTTCCTGAACAGACGTCTTAGACTAGCAACCCCAAACACAAAACTACTAGCATATAACACATTTGTCAGATCTGTATTAGAGTATGCTAACGTTGTTTGGTTTCCTTTCACCAAAGAACTCATTAACAAACTAGAAGCAATTCAAAGGAAGGCACTAAGATATATTTACAACAAACATAGGTTAACAGACTCACCCACAGAATTGCTAAAACAGGCCGGTATACTGACCTTACAAAAACAAGCCAAGCTTGCACGATTAAAATTTATGTATCAACTTATTCATAATGAATTGAAAATAGACAGTTCCAAATACTTATCTTTAGCACAAACACGACTCGCCCGACATAAACATTCACTATCATTAAATGAACACCCATTTCATACGAAAAGCCATAAGCATTCATTTTTCCCTTTAATGACACGTGAATGGAATAAGCTGGACCCTAGTATTACAGACAGCCCATCGTTAACTACTTTTTTTGACATTAGCCGAAAATGAATTGCGTGCTTCACAATTACGATGTACCTGTGTCACCATCTATTTTTGTGCCATTTTATTTCATTAGATTGTGTACATAATCACAATTTCTTTAACGACACCTTAAACGTATCTTGTGGATTACTACCTCTTGTGTATACCTCATTTTTATAACTTGTATTGCCATTACTGAGTACTATTGTTTATTTATGCAAATTGTTTACTTCTTTTCCTGTTGTAGTTATTGCTTACCACCATTGATATTTGACAGACTACCTCATTACCCCTTGTTACTCTTAAATTTAATGCTATGTATTGTATAATTTATGCCTACCATTTTGTTCACCTTTGTAAAAGTGTATAACGTTACTTTTCTGCCTACTACATTGTCTGCCTCTGCTAACTGCATGTCTAATATGTCTAATCTTATTATTGCGCTAATTATTGTTACACTGCAAGATAACTATCCTGTTATGATCCCTGATGGGATCGACAGTATGAATGAATAAATAATGAACCTGCACAGCTGAAAAGGAAGGAAAGTCCAATAGCAGGGCTGCAGAAAATGTCACCGAATAAATATACTTTGCTTACCAACGATACCTATGGTTTAGTTGTGGTCTGTGTATAAACTAATTGTGTACAAACTTTTCTTGTTTAGAATGGTTTAGCAGATAGGAAAAAATGACCATAAGAGCACCAGGTGTATGCATAGTCTACACACGAAACGCCACTGCTTTCTTATATATTTTTTCTCTACTACTATTCATGAGTATTTATGTGTCGTAATAGCACTGCTAACATCCTGCTGCAAAACACAAAATTGGGCAAGTTGTAGCATAAAGAAAATTGCAGCTTCATAATGTGAAACAATGATGCAGTAGCTGGTGAAATATGCGCAGGAAGCTTACTTCATGCAGTGTCTCTTGAAGTGAACACTTGCCCATGCAAGTCGCTAACCTCCTTAAAAAAGTCAAATAAGTAAGATTCGTATTTATTTGTGGGAGTTGTGCCTCCCAGTGATGAAGTGGAAGGACTCGGCTTATCTTCCTCCTCTTTCATATCCGGACTTGGCCACTGGTCTACACCAAAATAACCCTTTAGCTTCTTACAGCTGAATTCGTTTTGGTTTTCTCAAATCTATATTTGGGCTACCCATTGCTAGGTCTCACGCTTAATCAAAGAATGAATAAATGAAATGAATCAATTCTCAAAGAGCATGTGCAGTCCAGCCATAAGCAGGGGCAAGAATCTGCATTGTGCTCCTGCATTGAGGGTGATTAACACGTACCATAATGGCAAATGTGCTTTAGTAAGCTTCCCTGCAATATGAATTTGTAATCTACAAAGAATTGTCAATGAAGCTTACCGCAAGCATAGATGCACTTGCAAATTATGTCACAATTGAAAATAATGAGCACAGTGTAAACCTATGTTCCCTTTCCACTCTTAGTATGCTTTACTGCACAATGCTTATTTACACCCCTGTATTGCGGTCTAGCAAGCTACAAAAGAAACGTTGCATAATTAGGCTTTTTACGATTATCTTTCTCGCAATACTCCAATATTTCGCGGTGAAGCATACTAAAAGTGAAAAGGGGCCACAATCACTACATAATAAGAGTTCTTTAATTATACACTCGCGCACCCGCCGCCTCTCAGGTCGCCTAAGTGGACATACTATGCTGGCTGATAGCGGCCCCCTCCCACTTTTAGTATGCTTCACCGCGTAACTAAAATGTACTGCGGTGAAGAAGCCGTACATTTGTATTGAGTGAATAAACAAATAGTTTTTACAACAGTACAGAAATAAACGCGCACCATGCATCCGTCTACCACACGGAAGAGCGTCGCAACATACGGTAGCTGATTCACACAGGCCGTGTAGCCCACTTATCAGTCGTAAAGGGTATTATGGGTATTTCAAAATTTCAGACACACGTGTTTATGTTTACGTTCGCACTCCTTGCGTAATAAGACTCCCAGAACTTCTACAACAGAAAGTAATTTACAACACACAAACGCAAAGAACACAGACATATGACTCGTCTTCAAATCGGCCGTCATGCAAATGACATATAGCGCGGGAAAACCTGAACATGCTGTGTGTTAGCGTCGTAAACTCCATACTAGGCAAGGAGCTAGCACACCACAATCCCGCGACAGCCGCTAATGAGACCAAGACGGGAGCACATGTCTGTGAACGCGCAAACGGAGCCCCTAAAGCCACTCTGCTCCTCCGCCACCCCCGCTGCACGGCTGCACCACTCGTTTTAAGCACAGCACACCAAACACACATTCAGCGCTGAACAGTGGGCCGTCGACGCAGTTGCATTTCCATGACTTGCAGCGAGCAGCACATCCCTCGATGTCCGTTAAGCAAAGTCGGACACGGCGACGCCACATCGCGGTTCGCAGAACTTCGCTGCCGAGGCGCTAGGCCAGTTCGATATTTCAATTGTCACCACCGCCGGGTTCTCAAGAAAGCACGGGTCACACAACGCAGATTCTGTACTGCCAGAGCTCACCGAGGCCAAAGCCGCACTGCCGCACCGCCACTACTCACGGCTTTCAGCCAAGTAACACAGAACCTACAACCAACACACAAGCAGCGCAAGCATAATCACATGTGCAATGTTGAACAACGCGCGGTCCAGACAACGATCACGCCGAGGACGAACACGCCACGGCGTCGCTCGGCGCCAGCATCGCGCCTTCTCAAAAATCCCTAAACGATGCTGTCCCTAGGCACCTAGGATCAGGTCACGTGAGGGATTTTTGTACGACAAATAGACGCACGCCTATAGACCGTTTCATCGGGCGAGGAGTATAGGGCGCGCGGAGAGCATTTCCTCCTCTCTGGCTTGGGCGATCCGGCGCGGCGCTGTTTGAAAGCTTTCGAGATGTTTTAGATCGTACTTTGTGAAATTTGCGCCATGTTCGTTCATATAAGGTCGTCAGGGAAGCCTTTCGGTGCATTGGTAACTACTGTAGGCAGAAATATGTCTTGGGGGCGCAAAAATGTGACGCGCATAATCAGCCGCGGTGTACGCGCATTATCAGTCGTGGTGCGTGTATGTGTTGTTTAATATTTTGCTTATATCGATTTTAATTCAACAAAGAAAACCGGCGTCTTTGTATTACCAGCATTAAATGGTAAATCAGCTCGCTATCTGATCGATTGGCGTAGGGAGTAAAACATAAAACATAAGAGCGCATATGCTCGTGCACGGCCAACCCAAGGCAACCACGAAACACCTGAGCGGCAGTCGCTATCAAATATTTGTGATACACTGGCATCGTTCTCACGCATTTCAAGTCTAGTATGCTTGAAATTACCATATGTCTACGCTAGCCTTGCTGCATGAGGCCCATGGCTCTGCTCAACACAGCGATCACTGCGGTTGGTGAGCCAGCACGATACATATATAAGCTGTGTGCTTCGGCATTGCCTTTTTGGCCTGTATACAGCCATACTATATGAGAGGGTTCGCATAAAAAGAATGCGATGACTATTTTTGGGCGCAAAATTTCCGTAATACGTTGAGTGCGTCGTAGAGAACTGAACGAACACAACCGAAAAAAAAATTCGGTTATCATCCTCTTTCTCTAAGAAGCAAGAGAAAACGGGCTAACGCCGCACAACGTTTATAAATATATAACCGCTGATGCCGTATGCTTGGATCATGCGCTATATAGAACAAATATATCTGTAATCCAGCACCTACTACTGCTTAGGACGCTCGCGCAGTTCGTAAACGGTCGCTTTGCTGGACAAGCTTAATTCAGACTGTAAGGTATGCTGCTATTACTAGCCAAAACTATTTTATTCATGGGTGGAAACCTCATCCATCCAACCAAGTAGTCACGCAATGTAACCCGCAGCGAACAGTTTGAACGCTTGTCAAAGTACAACAGCACAGCTCCTATCGTAGCAGAACGGTACCCACGCTGTTACGATCGTCGCGTATGTTTCATGGCTTCTAAACCGCAGCTTAGAAATAGAGGATAATACTGCAAAAAGGTCACATTAGTGATTGGAGCATTCGGAAATACACAATTGATCTCCGAGGCTCATTTTAGGCTCAAATATGCGCGCACACCATCGCGCTGCGTGTTCCGTCCACCTCAACGCTCAGCGAAAATTCCGGCCATGACGCTTTAAAGCACTTCAGCACGTCTCACAGAACCGTTTACCACGTAGAAGACGCACGTCATACAACGGACCGCACGACCGCGAAATCAAACGCCAGAACCTACCGCCGAGCGCATACCTGCCATGCAAAAGACCGCTTTCACCCAAGCCAGTATGGCGCTGCTCATAGGCGGCGCCACTGCGTTCACAATATGGCGGCGCCTACGAAAAAACGGTCTATATGCGGCGTGGTTCGCATGCGCCCTCTGGTTGTCCAAATAGGTAACCAGCAACTGGCAACATGCATCAGCGAGTTGGCAGCCTCGAGTGCTGGCGACCAGTAATATTTCGCACCGTGCCAGGATTTTGGTATTACGTTTGCTGTATGATTAGTTATTTTTTTATTAGTTAGCTCGAGCGGTTCGAATGCGCCTGCATCCGCACTTCGGCTTGGGGACGCGACGTCTGTTGAAAGCTGGCAAACATTCGGCAGTGCGCAGAGCAACACTGTTCGAAGTCGGCAACTATCGCCAACAGCAGACGACACTAGCATATTTTTGTCGATGTAGGTTGAAGCTTCCGCATCATGGTGAAAACGCGACTCCTGCACTGTCACATTCTGTGCTGCATGTGTGGCATTGACGTGGTGACCCACCTTTGGAACACTATGCAGTCGTCTTACCTGTGCCGCTTTTTTGTTATTTGTTTATTGCTACCGCATAATGTTGCGGCAACATACGTCACTATGTGCTCGGTTGTGTACGGCGCGCTTGCCAAGTTTTTGTAGCTGTGCTAGCGAAAGCTTGTGTTGTGGACAAGCGACGCACCATCGCTCCTCGGCTGGACGAAGCACCAGCGCGGAAGTAACGGGATGCGACCCCATCCCGAGTCGAGTTCTGAGAATCCTTCGTCGTCGCCCTCAGCGTCTCGGCTACCGGACAGGGACCGAGAGTTTGCCCCCTCGAACACATGCAGCTCTCACCTGCGTCTTTTGTAGAAAATAAACGTAGTCTGTTTTCTGCCACCAACCGATGCGCACTCCATTCACGGATGGCGCCAGACCCCGTACGTAACACAGGCGATGAGGCAGGAGTTGCGAAGCGGATAATTTTTCGACCGTGGCTACAGGACGAATGCACGGCGCTGTCGAGCCTTTCTCGGGCAAATCATGGGAATCGTGGATCCAGCGCCTCGATTTTACTTCGTGGCGAGCGACGTCAGCGACGAAGCTGTGTTGAGCCGACACTTTCGAACACCGTGTGCGCGCGCTGATAGCGCCGAAGATCCCGGCAGAAGTCAACTTAAATGATTTAGTGACACTTCTTAGGCGGCACTTCGACAACAGGACATCCGAGCTTTAGAGCCGGTACGTGTTTCAAAGACCCGACCAACGGCCAGACGAGTCGATCAGCAGCTACGCTGCCGCCCTCGGAACCTTGACAGCCGACTGCAACTTCGGAGCGCTGCCTTCGGCTACAATATCGACGACGTCACCTAACACCCAAACGACCGCTGCAGCGGCGAACCCAACTATGCCGTCCCAAGATGTGATGCTGCGGGACAGGTTCGTCCGCGGCGTCTGGGACGAACATCTTCCGCAGAGACTGTTCGCAGAAAAAGCCTGACACTTCAATGCGCTGTGGACTTCGTCTTGTCAGCTGAAAGTGCGTCAAGGCATCAGCGAGATATCAAAGGAGTGGTAAACTCGGGGGAAATTAACAGGACGTCGCAAATCAAGCCAGGAGGCAAGCATACGTCAGCGCGACATTGCTATCGATGCGACGGCTTGCATGACCCTGAAACATGCAAATTCAAGACAGCCGAGTGCCGTTTCTGCTCCAAGGAAGGTCACGTCGAGCATGCCTGCATCTCAAAGAAAAAGAAAAACACGGAACCACGCTCCGACAACTAGCAGCTACGGGCACACAGTGTCAAACCACCACCTGTCAGCAAATCCTCCTGCAAGCTGCACACAGACAGTGTACGTACACACTGCCCCAAGTTCCTCGTGGACTTGACAGTGGAGGGAAAGCCAGTCCAGTTTGAGGTGGACACAGGTACGGCATGCTCCCTGATAAGCGAGGACATGGACTACAGAAGGTGGAAGAAAAGCACTCTGTGGCTTTCATGCGAGCCGCTCGATTTGTGCACATGGTCAGGTAAACAATTACACGTCCTGGGCTCCGCAGAAGTTCATCTGATGTTGAGATCAAAGGACTATCTGCTGCCATTGTTGGTTATGAAGGGCACCGGATGCAACCTCCTAGGAAGAGATTGGTTTTTGGCACTTCAAATTCAGATGAAGGGGATCAACCACGTTGGAGAGCCAGCACTAGAAATGACAGAGGTCATGGGATGACACCCAGATGTCTTCAAGGAAGACATTGGCAGCTATACAGGTCCTTTAGTTCACCTGGAACTCGAAGACGGTGCGACGGCAATGTTTTGCAAGGCTCGTCCAATTTCAGTGGCGCTGCAGGCTCTTATGGAACATAAGCTTGACCATCTACAGCGCCAAGGCATCCTAAAACCAACGCAGCTTATCAAATGGGCAACCCCATTGGTACTTGTTCAGAAGACCGACGGTACACTCAATGTCTGTGGTGACTACAGGAGTACTGTTAATACTGTTACTGTTAATGCAGCAGCGAAGAAGGCATCTTACCCACTACCAACTACAGATGAAGTGTTTGCAAACCTACATGGTGGAACCCTCTTCTCAATGTTGGATTTTTATCAAGCATATCAACAACTGAAAGTTGATGAAGAAACAGCAGCACTGCTCACAGTGAACACCACAAAACGACTATTCAGGGTGGAATGCCTCCTGTTCTGAATTTCCGCTGCGCCAGCTATCTTCCAGTGCCTGAGGGAGACAAAGATACCTGGAATTCCAGGGGTGAGTGTTCACCTTGACGACATCATTGTCAACGGGAATAGTGCAAATGAGCACGCACAGTGTCTTAATCAGGTTCTGTCGAGACTAACTGAGAAAGGCTTATGCCTCAAGAAAGAAAAGTGCAAGTTCAGAATTCTGTCAGTTTAGTTTCTGGGACATCGAATTGATGGCAGTGGTGTTTGCAAGACCGAGAAAAAGGTTGAGGCTATACTTCAAGCACCCAAACCATCTGACAAGACATCCCTAAGGGCTTTTCTGGGCCTTATTTCATTTGACAACTGCATTTTGGAGAACAGAGCAATGGTCGTGGTGGAATTGTATAGGCTCCTAGAGAAAAACATGCCCTGGAAGTGGAAGAGCAAGCATCAAGTCAATTTCGATCGAGGCACTTAATGAGATGATTCGTGCATCTACAGTGTTCGCTCACTACGACGGGACGAAGCCCCTTCTTTTGTCTGTGGACGCATCGCCGTACGGCGTTGATGCCGTCCTCGCTCGGGAAGATGCTATTTGCCGAGAGGCGCCCATTGCATTCAGTTCATGAACACTGGGAAGTGCAGAAAAGAGCTACTTCCAGCTCAACAAAGACAGTGCAGCAGTAATCTACAGCATCAGTCATTTTCATAAGTACATAGCTGGCCGGCATGTGACCATAACAGATCGCCAGGCATTGATTGGAATCGTGAGCGAAACAAAGCAAGTACCCCGGGTCTTTTCATCAAGAATTACGCGATGGTGCCTTAAACTAGCAACGTACGATTACAAGTTGCTGTACAGGCCTGGCCTACTGCACCAAAATGCGCACACTCTAAGCTGACTTCCACTACCGGCACAAGTTGAACCTTATCCCCCAAGAGACGTGCTCATGTTGGCTACCATGCTCAGCTTCGAGCTTTCACCGTGTCAACTAGCACGAATGACTCGAGAGGACTCAGTTCTGTCCCAAGTGCTGGAGGCTGTTTCAAACGGTGAAGTTCATAAACTGCCAAAAGAACAGTTTTCATCGTGCCGGAAACTGGAGACTGAGCTTTCAGCGCAGGAAGGGTGCCTTGTTAGAGGCTCCCGGATGGTAACTCCAAAACAAAAGGCAAGAAACTACCTTCTTATACTCGCACCTGCAAACCACCATATAATTGTGGTCATGAAGGCATGTGCACGAAGGTACTTTTGTTGGGCAGGCATTGACGCAGATATCGAACGGCTCACTAGAAACTGTGCAACTTGTTGTCAACACCAAAGGGCACCAGCCAGGGCACCAGTGCCCAAATGGGAACGCACCAGAACGCCTTGGGACAGTTGACGCAGACTTCGTTGGTCCCATAGAAGGCAGAATGCTGGCTTATTGTGGACACATACAGCAAATTGTTGGAAGTGTGCTCCATGCATAATACACAGTCTGCCACATTGAACTCCGGAACCTTTTCGCAGCTTTTGGGCTCCCCAAAAAGCTTGTGACTGATAACGGGCCATCCTTCGTTTCAGTAGAAGTTGAGAGCTTCCTAAAGAAGAATGGGGTGACCCATTTAACAAGCACACCGTACCATCCTACAACAAATGGCCAAGCAGAAAGGATGGCTTTTGAAACAAAACGAGCATTAGCCAAAAACAAGGACGGAACATTCGCGTGTAGGCTGGCCCACTTTTTCTAGAGCAACACACCACCTGCACATCAACGGGTGAAATGCCAGCTGCACTTGGGTTTGGGCGTGAGCTGGATACAGCTCTCACGTGCATTCAGCCCCAAGCAAAAGCGAACAAAATCCATACCAACTGCAACAGGGACACAAAGTCGAGAGTACTCGCTGTCGGACAAGCAGTTTTCTTTCGAAACTTCGGAGGGAATCCGATCTGGACAGAGGGAACGGTTTTGGAAAAGCTAGGTCACAGATTGTGGCTCATTAAAGGCCCCAACAGGTTAGTGCGATGACAATGTGACCACATCAAGCCCGGTGTTTTGAGACACCCCACAGAAGATTCGGCGACACAGGATAAGGGCTGTACGCTAACCGCGAGCAGTGTCCCGCTCCCATTTATGCTTGGGATAAAAGCAGATAACTCCACGTCGTCAGAGGCCACTCTCTCAGGAATGCTGAAGCCTTCGTAATCATCGGTGACCAAACCAGAGATTGGCACTGCCCCTGAGACCGTGCCAAACACAACTGCAGAGTCATGCCCGCTGCGGGAACGACACCCTCCGGATTACTACGGCGACTCCATCTGAGAAGGGAGGAAAATGTTTTGTACAAGCGATGCACCACCACTCCTCGGCTGGACAAGGCACCAGCGCAGACAAAACAGGAAGCGACCCTGCCCCGAGTAGAGTTCCAAGAATTCTCCATCACCCCCAGCGTCTCGGCCACTAGACAGGGACCAAGAGTTTGCCCCCTCGAACACATGCGGCTCTCATCTGCATCTCTTGTAGAAAATAAACTCGGTCTGTTTTCTGCCACCAACCAATGCGCATTCCTTTCACATGGGGCCAGACCCTGTACGTAACAGCTTGGAAGAACGCGCATACATGAACACACAGGTGTATCTAAGCCAATGAGCAAGGGATCTGTCACAGCAACAGCATAGCCTGCTGAAGCGCCGCAGCATTATCTATTAACATACTCCTATACAGATGGTTCTATTATCACGGAATACAGCTGTGTTGATTGACAAGTCACTTCGTCACCGAGCACGCATGTGAATCATCAATAGTGGCTTGTTGATTTAGTTGCACTTTGCTGCTGAGGTCTCTTTAGTAGCTGTCAAGTTAATAGTGAGCCTACAATTGCTTACATGATGTAACACCAAATGAACGTACAGGAGCGCACAGAGCTAGCATTTGTTCATTCTATGTTACGTCATTATTTCAAAGTGCACTGCCATGTTAAGTCATGACTAAACAGCTAGCCATCAGTACGTCTTGAGCAATCGATTACAATTATGACATACATAAAAGTGATGTGTACATAGTGATGTGTACATATCACAGTTACTTCTTCAGGCAGAGATGCTTGTCAGATATGTTTTCAAGAGAGGAATGTTTGCATGAAAACAAATATTAATTCATATTGCTGAAAAGACACCCCATATAGGCGTGAATTCACCTAATGTTTACATTTCTTGTTGGTGCTAAAAATGTCCCTGCCAATAGAAGTAGTGTTATGTCATTCATGCCTTAAAAGACGACAGAGGTTTACAGGGCACACAAGGCAGCAATGCCCATGCATAAAGGCCTGGGTCACCAATCTGCTGCCCCTTCACTATTTATCCATACCTCTATCAGCATTTAAACAATGTACAGCCTGTGGTCAAAGTGAATACAGGCATGCTTGCTCTCTCAGCAATGGCGACAATCAAGGATGATTGCCTTGAGACCGTTTGCTGCTGTCAACATCATTTATGCATGCATTCTCTTTTTTATTCTTTTCCTTAGATAAAAAAGAAGCGTGCACAGTCAGTGAGCTATAGCAAAGTAATGTTATTTGATAGCGTTGGGCATGGCCCTAATCTCATTCATGTACTGACAACCTAGCTAGCTAATGCACAGCCACATTAAAAAGAGAAGTGCATAGGCTAACAGACAGGTGCACAGTACATGTACTTCATCTCAAAGCAAAGCAAGATCATCAAGCGACTATAGAGATCTAGATTAAGGGGATGCAAGCATTGAGGCCCCCTAGTACTTCGAGCCTCAACGATTGCATCCCCCTGATCTAAAACTCTCTAATAAGCTTTGCAATGAGTGCAGTGATCTTGCATGCGAAATGGTTGACGTAGTAAGTGGTTTTATTTTTGCCTTTCTGAATCAGTAACAGCTTAAACAGGTACACAACAATGAAATGAAATGCTGGCTCATATGGTGTACAAGACACAAGTAGGGGAGAACATTTGCCATGCCTGCTGTAACACCAATTCCAACATGCAGTAGCTTGTAGGCAATGAATGCAGGTTCATTGTGTCAGGGCAACTTGCACCTACCCCTAATGAAAGAACAGAATGTCTGCATCGTAGACATTAGTTAATTAGCAGCATGTGCGGGGCAGCACAAGAAAGTAAGGGAATGTTTGTTGGCATTTTTTGTTTTCATAACCAACGGACAGTTTCTTGGGTGGAGCTCTATGATGAATTCATATTATGTTCTGTGTAAATCTGTGATGTGGGCATGTTCTATTATCCAATCACTTCATAAGTGGTCAAATGAATGCAGGTAGCCCCATAAACACTGTGAAACGGAACGCAGAAATTTCCAGTTTTGAAGCCGCAGTGACTCACACTCTGTGCTGAACATAAAATAGAAAAAATGCGTAGTGGCAAATTGGGTGCACATTCTCATCTGCCATACAAATCCATATATTACAAGTAATCTTTCACTCGTTCTCGTATTTCTTACAGTTGCACAAACCTTACTGCAGCATCCTCTGTGGAGTAAAATAATCTTGCCAGTCACAGCTACTTGTTCACTCTATTAACATACATTAGCCCCCAGGCTCTCCTGCATTCCTTCATGCATGCTACAATAGCATGGCTGTGCTCAATCACCTCATTCCATTCCACTGAAATGAAGATGGCATATATTTGTTACCAAAATATGCTCTAAAGCATAACTGTTTATCATTCTTTAAGCCTCTGAGAAGTAGATGGATGTTCAGCCTTGCTGTTGTGGCATTTCATAGGTTCTAACCCACCGTCATATTTCTAAACAAGCAATGATGAAATTATATAATCAAGCCATACCATTAGTACAACTGAGGTATTGCTTTCCCAGGGAGTCTCACTGCCACCTCCCCAATTTCGTAAATAATTAGACATGTTGACAACCTCGACATGTTGAAGTTACCTTCACAGCCTGTGTTTTAACACGACAAATTAACCAGATTAACCAAACAGCCCTTACATCATTCTCTTAATCACTTGATATACTAACTAGCACATGGCATTATAGTCATATTATATTCTGTTTGTTGGTGAATTGCACAAATCATTTATGTCGCCCTTACAGCCTAGCTGATGCTGGCTTTCTTTATAACAATGAAGCAACAACCTTACTTGGTGCATTGCTGTGAGAACTATAACTAGCTTCACAGTAGCACTGCACATGTACCCTCAGACCACATCGTAGACATGCTTCTGTACATACTAGAGGCTAGCCACAATCAGCATAATTTTGAAATCTAGATGAACAGGGTGCAAATTCATGTGTATCAAATAAATGTCTGTTCCATTGAGAGGCTGTGTGTATGCGATATAGTTATCAGTTCACTATACTTATGGCAGAAGAACAGAATACACAGAACAACAAAATCAAGTTCTCTCTGAAAAGCTGCTTTTTGCCACTATTATATGCAGCAAAGTAAGACTTCTGAAAGCACAAATATGGCTTAGAACGACAGAAAGCTGAGCTAGTTGGTAAGGATTCATTGTGCAAAAAAGAGGCGAGGTGTGCAGACAGGAAGAAAGAGTGGAGAAGTCCACTTCTCTACTCTTGTGTCCCGTCTGCACGCCTCACCTCTTTTTTACATCACGAATATGGCTTGGGCGCAACTTTGTGCATTGTGAGGTGGGCGAATGTTAACTTTTCTAACAGAAATTGAACAAAAATAGTAAGTGTCAAATATTGAATAGTGACACGACGACGTGAGTACTTGCAGTAGCAATATTTATTTCCGTATATTTAGGTACTACATCTTAACCAACTATAGGGGACAAAGGATAAGTTTTAAATGCAAGGCTACTAATGTTATATATAAAAAAAATACTTGAATAGTGTGTCAACAACTTTAGAGCCTCGTTGCAAAGAAGCTTTCCAAGAAATAATGGCTGCTGTATGAAGAGCTTCCAAAAATGCAAAATAAATTGTTTCCAAAAAAACATGAAAGTTGTAGAAAAAACAAACATAATGAAGGGCCAATGTTTTGTGGACACATGTAAAAGGACTTGTTGCAAGGAAAACAGCACAGACTTGTCACATAAAAGATAAATCTGCTATATCGAGATGGGTGGTTGGCTTTAGGCAAAAAAAAGCCCATGGGAAAGTTTTGTGCCAATACAGCTAAACGATACATTCGTTACCATGCTTGCCTTTTGAAGGCTGCATACGCTTGTTCACATGCAAGTACTTGTCACATATTCGTTGTTAAAAAACTTCCAATTTATGTATTGACACAAAAGCCTCCTCTGATCACGGAAAAAGAATAGTATTGTCATATAGTATACATAACATTTAGAACATCAGGCTACTATTTTTCACATTACGCAAATACTCGTGAAAGACAAAACTGCAAGAAACAGCATAACAATTTGGCATAATCCGTAACTGATTATATCAATGAGTTTCCCATTTCATGAGGCAAAGTTGCATAGGGCAGATGGGATGTGATATCTGTGATTCAGAGATGCGTTATTGTATCTGAGCACAAGTATTATACAACTGATCATTGTGGGAATAAAGAAATATCAGGCATTGATTACCAGTATGTCATCATGTCACTTCTTTCTGAAAAGTCAAACTTGCATTGAGAATCATGTTTATGTGCCCATAGATGTGGGCCCCATGAACCGTTGCTTTAAGTTATGACCAGTGTCATGTCATTCCTGTATGTAAATGTGGTTTTGCACTTTACACCTATAAAACTTTTGATCAGCATCCGAGTACATTTCCTTGAATTTGCACCACAGGCTTTCTGTCGCAACACCCTCTTCGCACCCATGATAAATGCTGCAGTCAGTAAAATAGAGCTTTAGATTATTTCCTAAACTGCTTTCATTCCAGCAAGTAGACGCCGAGCAGATGCTGTGCCGCAAGTGAACATTTATGAGGGCGTTCATCCTTGCTGTTTATTAAGGTGGCTGCAAGGTAAATGGAGGGAAAGTGTACAGGTGAAGCGAAGCTCCGCTGTCGCATGCACGTAAACAAAGCTTCTGGTTATGGAGTGAAAAAATTTTTCATCAATCCTCCAACAATGGAGCATGTGCTGACAGGATGGAAAGCAGACACCGAGCAGACGGTGCGGTGCGATGAAGACACCTTGAGGGTCATTCAGCCTTCCTATTAACTAAGGAGCCCTGCAGCTTCCCCAGTGCGGCAAGGAACTACTGAGATGGAGTACAGCTCACAGAACAAATTGTTAGCGTGAAAGGATGGTGTCGTGTTCCAGGGCTTCCGTGAACGAAGAGGCAGACTGAACTTGAAACATGTTTTATTGCATGGCAGCAACTTAACGAGGCAGAATGACAGCCAAGGAATATAAGGACAAAAAAGTACACCACAGCTTGGCGGCCAACGATTATATACACATAGTGAGCGAGGGTGATGTGATTGCAATGTGGCCCGCATGACAGAAAGGGAAACGCTATCACACATGTACACGTGTACAGATATGCGACAGTTGGGCAGTGGCAGAGAAGGTGTTTTGCTGAGTTGCCACATGTGCAAAACATTGCATAAGGAGCATTTCCATAGCTTACATTACAGCACATGACACCTAGCACAAAATGAATAATTGCAATAGGTGGAGCAGTGATATAACTTCTAAGCTGTTCCCTAGCCTCCCCTCTTCATAAAGTGTTAAATGTGCAGAGACAGCTCTGGAAACAAGAGTACAAAGCAAGGAATCTGCTTTGATACAATACCTATATTGAGAGGCATAAGAGCATAAGCGACCAGCGATGCTTCTGCAATGTTTATAACTGCAGAGCACATGCAATTGACAGAAAAAAATCACAGACAATTACGATACTCCCTAATATGAAATTTTAGTGCAGCTCTACATGTGTTGTCATTTCGCTGGCAAGGACAATTGGTCTTGTGTAGCATGTTGCAAACGGAGCGAAGTGTGGCGCCACTGCCTTGCCAATATGGAGATCGCGTGAGCCAGCGCATGGGTGACGCGTGGGAGTGGTTCACAGAAGCCATCGCCAACAAACCTCCCAGACATTGCGTGCTACTCTGGCACCATCTCGTAGCTACTGTCACTGCACTTCGCTTTTATTCGCACGCTTTTGACATACACTCCTCTGCTTACTGCCTCATGGTTCTGCTGCACCTTCCTATCCACTTTCCTCCTCATGCCTCTTCTCACTTGCAGATTTTTTAATCTCCCACTGCATGCTGCCTTTGCTCTCATCTTTTGCTGAACTCGTTCGCTCAGTTTAACCGAGCAAACGAGTGGTCCTCACAGCACGACAAAAGCTAAAGGAAATGTGCTCAAAAGTAAATGGAATGAGCAGCGAAAGGAATACCCTGAATGCATGCACTATAAACCATGTTAAAGGATTGACTGAATGCACGATAGACATGGTCTACAAGATACCTCTGACACGTGGGGCGGATTACATGTGCCAAACAGGCAGGTGCGTAAATGATTGACTGTGCGACCATCTATACAACTGCAGTCTGATACAAGCACCCAGAGACCTTGCCATACATTGCGCTTCATGCCGTATCTTCCACAGGATGGGGATCTTGCTGAAATGTAGTAACCAAAGAAAAAGAAGTCATGGAAGCCTACAACATCAAGATGACCCCATGTGCCATCTATATCACTCAACAAAGAGATTAGCTTAATGAATGACAATAGATGGCGTGGCTAGACTGGGAAGAACATCCCTGAACATGCGAGTAGGCTATATGAAGGTCTCATTTTCCGAAAAATAAGACAGTTGTTAGTTTGCACTCGGGTGTCGTGCATTGTTTTTCTCTCTTAAGTCCTGTCCCTTCGTCACTTTGCGCAACCGTGTTATGTTGAACCAACTATCCTACTGGGATATTTTCGTTAATTATATGTAATATGCTCTGAGTGCACATTTATGTGAGTCTTGTTTGCAATGCACATGTGAAAGACAGCACAAAAAAGATGCAATATTAGAGGTGAGCAAATAAGGATTTTCAGGGCCGAATAGTATAGTGCCAGAAGCAAATTGAATCGAATACTTTTCTAAAAATGAATAGCCATTATCACTATTAACATAAACTGATGTTTATATCCGTTTATTTTTGAAGTTAGCAAGTTTCTGTAATAGTATAGTACCTTACTAAGTATTGTATTTGAAAAACACAAACTGAGCACACGAGCAAACAAGTACTTTATTCGCATGCACAGGGCTCTTCAGAGGATGCAAATGATCACTGTAGAGCCTGTAAAGTGTGGCTGCCTGAGTGACGTAGCCTGCTCCTCTACGCAAGTTCTCATGTTTTACGGCTATAACGCCTGTCATGGTGAAAATGTACCATACTTTTCTGCAATTTAGTGTTTATGTGGGTGCAGTTGGCATTTTGAAATACCTGAAACGTATGAAAAAAATATTCACATTTACAAAAAGTGACCACCGAATCGAATAGGGCACTATTCGATGCATAATTACAAAGTTGCAAATATTCACACATCCTTATGCAATATCAACAGCTTAAAATTATGGTTTCAACACTTACATACACACTACATGCTCCAGCAGCCAACAGAATATCATATATTGACAAAAGGGTGTTTAACTGGGCTACTTGGTTATTCTTCGAGGATTGTAGCAGCAGAACTTAAGGAAAATGGACACAGAAGGAACGACTAGACGACTACGCAGGTGCACTGTCAACTGATTTCTTGAGTGAAATTCCCACTATTATTGATTTCATCGCCATATCTCTTCTCTTATACATCTGAGGCTGTCTCAAGAAGGTGACTTCCTTTCTTGTCAAGGCCACTGACGGTGTGCTTACACATTACGCTCCCGTTTTACTTATCTCGAATGCCTCAAGCATCTCCTGAGTTAACCTATCGTCGTTCCTTTTCAGGACTTGTACTTCATAGTTATGACGAGAAAAGTTTGCCAAAGTCTGGTGCCTACTGTCAGCGGCGTGTGTGTTCGTGTAGTGTCTCTGCATTTCTCGCCATCAACTTAGCGTGAACGATCATTGTCAGCAGTGAGATAGCCGAGCGTCTAACGGTGGTGTTCGAGCATTGTGTAGCACCGTCGATTGATTGCTTTCTACCAGCGCAAGCTGTAGAATGCGCGCTGTGGCACAGTCACGCATAAGTTGTGTTGCCAGCGCTCGATATGGTTTCCCACAACATAGCTTCACGCTGCTTTTCGATTCTCGTGATATGTTGCAATTAAAAATTCCCAAGACAGTGTTAAGAGAGCGGTAAAAAAAAAAAAAAAACATACAAGAAGGTAGGCACAGCAGCTTGTGAACCCACTCCTGTAATATCTCTACCCGCGTCTGTTCGTAAATGTGTGTGTTTTCTTGTGTTTGTCAATTTTTTTTAATTTCCCACATTTGAGTTTTTCTTAGTTTTCGCGTTTGTGTGTGAATACGTGCCTGCTACCATGCGTGTTTGCGCTTACTCTTATTTCTGCCCTTTTATTTTATATTAGCATTTGTTTTTGCTAGTTTTTTTTAGCAAAGTCATTACACATTTTCATTAACCAATCTCATTCAAAGCACTAACTCCTGTACACTGCAGGGCTGGCCTCCTCCATCTCATTAAAACCTGTCCCACTGGTCTACCTCGTCTTCTCAATCTGCCTACTTGCTGTGTTTTCTGTCCTTGCTTCTTGTGTTGTTGCTGCATGTGATTAACCAACTTGAAAGGTTTAGAGATACATTTTCTTAAAAGCGTCATGTGGGTTGCACAGTAACTTTGCCTCTTACCTCTGTTCATGTTTATGCATCAGTGTATGTGGCATCTCGCCAGAAGTGCACATGAAAGGCTGCATATTGCAAAACAACACCTTGCTATGCTGTTGCATTTTTCTTGCATTCAGTCTTAGTAAACAGACGGTTTCACTGCCCACCACATATGATTGTAAAAATATTCAACATGAATAACATTGTGCAGTGGGGTATGATTTCCTGTCTGATGCTTTCGTCGTTGCAGACATTTTTCAGTGAATGGAGCCCGGCAAAGCAGTGCACTGAGAGCTTTTGCAACTTTCACCATTTATTACTTCACAAATGTCATTGTCTGAACCTGGCCGTCGATCGCTATGTCAATGGCTTGTGAATTAAATAATTGCCCCAATAAAACACATTCAACTTCACTCAGCATTCTTTAGTACAAACAATGCTAGCAGAGCTATTCAGGGTGAATAATTGTGCTAACATTGGTGTTCCTTGCCCGGTCAGATAAACAAATACAATGGCTACGGCATGACTGTGATTTGAAGTGCAGACTGCAAATGGTGCCTTTCAAGCGTGCCCTCGACTACTGCTATTAATAGCTGCCCGACTGAGTATTTTGGGCCTAACTAAGCTAATGTTTGATAATTGTTCTCTTATTTGCATTACTTGCCTGGGCAAGATAACTAAGATAAACAATGCCACCACATTAATGTGTTTGCATGCAAGCTGCCAACAGTGGCCGTCATTTTCGCGTTGATTGCTGCCGTTTCACTAACAGTGGCGACAGCTTGACTGTGCTTTGACGTGCAGACTGCTAATGGTGCCTTTAAAGCGTGCCCTCGACTACTGCTATTAATAGTTACCCGACTGAGTATTTTGGTCCTCACTAAGCTAATGATGTTTGATAATTGTTCTCTTGTTCATATTACTTGCCTGAGCCATATAACCAAAATAAAGAATGCGACCACATGAATGTGCTTTTGCAAGCAAACTGCCAAAAGTGGCGGTCAATTTCGCGTTGACTGCTGCTGTTTCACCTACAATGTCTACGACGTGGCTGCACTTTGAAGTGCAGATGCTAAATGTGCCTTTCAAGCATGCCCTGACGACTGTTATCTCATCACAGGGCCCGTCATGCTCGTAGGTGGCTGCCCAATAGAGTATTTTAGGCCTTCTGACATTGGCATTATTCATCTTAATGGGCTGGAAATAACAGTAGGGGCAGCACAACTGCACACAAAGCACAATGTGCTTTGGCATGCACATTGATGTGGCTGTCACTTTCACGTTGACTACTGCTTTTTCGTGTGAAGCTGGACAGTGGCTGCCCGAATGAGCATTTTGGGCCCCACATAGTTATTCAGGGTTAACAACTGTATTTGCACTCATATTTTCCAGCATTTCAGCACGTTTCCATGCCAATACTTATATTGAGCACGATCTGTGCAGGACGTTGCTTTTTCAGAATTGGGCTTCCATTAAAAGGAATATGTCACCAAATAAACTGCTTATTTATTTGAGAATGCTTGGCTGCTGCGAACCCACCGGCAATATTTTGGTAGCCCTAATAAGGGCTGTTCTTTCATTAATAAGAAGCTGTTATGCTTCATCGAGTGGCTCAATGCCGGACAGCTCACAGTCGGAGTCGCTTTCTTCACTATCATCTTCACCCAATTGGATGATGATGGGTTGGATGCGGTCACTTCCAGACGTATCAAGCCTGAACTTTGCCTCCAGGTCCATCACATGGTGAAGCTTCTTCCTCCAGTCTTCCGCCGTTACGTGCTTGATTCTTTCCCTCAAGACGTCTTTGACCGTGGACAGTTTGACGCCTCTGTTGTCCTCAGCTATGCCATTTTTTACCTTTGTCCACATGAGCTCGATAGGATTAAATTCGCAGTGGTACAGTAGGAGCCTGAGTACAATGCAACCGGCCCTTTCAGCTGCATTGTCTCCGATGTAGCTCAGAAAGCATGGCTTTACAGATGCTACCAACTCAAGCAGCTGCTTTTTAACCACGCTTTCGCTGTAGGTGATGCTCTTGCTTTTGAGTCACTCCTGTATTTTTCCCTTCTTCCAAGCTGTTGTCGGCAATTTCTCTTCTCGCCGGGAATGGTAAGGTGCATTGCCCAAAACAATGACGCTACCAGCAGGCAACTTCTGCAGAACATCATTAAACAATCCCTCGAAGTGATTGCCGTCCATTTCTTCGTAGTAGTCGCTTGTTTTTTGGCCTCGGAATATATCTAAGCAGCCGTCGACGAAGCCATCCTCGCTGCCAATGTGCGTCACAATCAGGCGCTGGCCTTTTCCAGAAGGTTGTTTCAGACCCGTCGACAGGCCATTTGCTTGAGCGTATAGGTGTCCGCGCTTCTGCACCACGATGTCTGTCCACACGATCGACCCAGTGTGTACTGCCGTCACCCATGTCTCGTCCAGGAAAAAGATCTTTCGGCCTTCTGCCCATAGCGCTCCACGTCACGAAGGTAGCGATTCCGCCATTCAGCGATGTCATACCGGTCGATCAGCAGCGAATTGCGGCTCCTCTTCTTGTGCTTGAATCAGATCTCGACAAGCAGGTGACGCACAGTACAACGCTTCAGTGATGGGAGATCCAATGTTGCGTGTGTCGAGGTATGTGTGGCTGGCAGGAGGTGTGGACCCCACTTCACGCAGAGTCAGAGATGAGGAGAGCTTTCTCGGTGAAGAATTCTTTATACAATGTTTACATGTTGTCGTCGTTATCAGGAGAGAGACCAACAGAGCAGCTGCAAGCTGCTTAAATAACACCCCTTAGTCCCCAGATTCCCCAGACAGTCCCTAAGGACGAAACAAGGTCGAGAGAGAGAGGGTCTGGGCAGCCTCCGTGGTCCTAACGCCGCTCTCGGTGGCCGGCACTTCCTCAAACCGCGCTGTGGCGTTGGGCCGATCTGGTAGTTGGTCAGAATGGTGCACCAGGGAAGTTTTATGGCCCGCATAGGACAAAGGGAACCAACTGTAAGGCACAGGGTCGAAACACAGCCCTCCTTTGGAAACCGTCCCAAACACAGCGGGAGTTGTTCGTGGTGCGGGCGCTGCCGGACAAAGGAGGGGGGGTTGCATTGCTGCCTGCACGGGGAGGGGCCGAATAGCAGTCTGTGATTCGTTGGCCGCTTCCGTCGTGGATGCCATGCAGCCGCAGGTAAACCCGAGCCGTGCACGTAGTCGTGTGCCCAAAGCATGGACCATGCGGGGATGCATGCTGCCTCCACGGTCGACACACCATAGCACTGGCCTTATGTCCGACAAATCCCAGGGCACAAACATAACACCATATATGCTTCGAGAACTCGTTAGTGATCTTCTCAACCGTCGGTATCTCGTTGCGGCGAAAGAAATCGTGCACACGACCTTGGTGCGCAAGTGTCATACTTCGTGCTGCGTCTTCTTTTCTCCGCATTTCATGGGCGCTTTTGTGAGGGTGTCAACAGTTTGCCACCCGAAATATGCGAAGCTTTGATCTCCCTCCTCACCTTGAACACTGTGCTTTCGCTGACACAGAGCATCTTGAGTTTGTAATGGTTGCGATAAATGCATTGTTTTATATAAGTACTTGTTCAATAGAAACTGATTCATTTGAAGCTCGGAACAGGAGTAGTAAATGTGCCGTGTACATGTAAACAAGCGCAAGAGCCAGAGCTGCTCTTTATACTTTTGTCACTTGCAATGAAGCTAAAGAGCAGACGACGGGCAGCGTTGTGGAAGGCAAGGGGTTATTTTTGGGTCGCGATCCGGCATGTGCTGTAGCACATGAGAGCTCTACTAAACCAGTTATCAAAATACAAAAGTCTTTATTTATACCTAGAATTGCACGTTTCAGAAGCACGATTTTTTTAGTGGAATTATTTTAGTCACGAAGGCAATTGGACATCACGCTTTGGTCATCTGGGCGGGGCCTCCCTGTTTTCTAAAGTTGTATTTGACTATAGCCGTTCCTTCTGTGTCCTCTGTTTCTTCTGCTACAATCCTTGAATCATATATTGACCATACCAGTTGTGTTGTCATCTTCAGGCTTTGTTACATGCATATGGCTTTTTATCGAAAAATGCAAATTGTCAAGAATCAAAATGAAGTATCTAGTTTTCACACATTATATGCTTATCATGCTGTGCCACAGGTGTTGGCACTAACAGTGTGTACTCAGTCACTAACAAGAAACAAGCAGCTGAATTTCTTGCACATGCAAGGTGCTCACATCTCTCAGTATAAGAATGTATACTTTGCTTAATCTAGAAATACGCCTCAGGATTTCTGCTGTTTACACCTAACCTAACCTAACCTAACCTAACAGAGTGCCCGAAATTTGCATTCATGAGAACGGTGCACACGCGCGTCCACATTTCACGACAGCGCGCATGTACTCATGTAACTTTTAAGCTGTTCCTTATATTGCCCTCACCGATAATAAACACCTTCATAGCACAGAAATAACTCCTGAAAAACACAAGATACGTGAACGAGGCAGAAAGGGCCGGAACCAAAACTCGCCCGCAACGCTTATGCACTGTTCACTTCAGAAAATGTGCATATTGCATAAAACGAACACTTATACACCTAGCACCACTGCGACGCATTGCACGTACTACATATCACAGTACACTTACGCTTCGTAAAAGTAAGAACCCTAGCGCTCGAACGTTCTGTACGTGTTCGCGGTCACCAAAACAGCTCACACGAAGGTAAACACAAACAGCACATTACGAATGACTGCGATGAGGCGATAATGAAGCTCATCGCTACACATCGTGCCATCACTTCTGAAACACAAACCAGTACTGCACAAACTTGCAATCTTCGTATCGATGAAGCGCGCACGCACAACACCTACGAACACCATATGCTGAGGAGGGCGATTGCAATCTTTTCATTTTGGCGCGTACCGAATTAGTGTCAAGCTTAGAATTCAGGTGTATGCGATGGCCTTCGCGTTTGTCATGCACATGCAAAAAACAGCGAAACACACGAAATCGGCGGCTCCATAACTTCCGACCCTCGCGTAAACACAACACACATCCGTCTGTTTCCTTTGGCGATCGCACGTACTGAAGCGGTCAGGAAGAGTACAGCTGCTTGTTGCATTAGACAAATAGCTTTGCAGGTGCTGAATAGCTCTTGCAATGACCACAATAAACCACACAAAAAACGAACTGCCGCTACAGCCTAGGTGCCTAGGCCTCGCACTCCGCTTCGCTACGAACCAGCGCCATGTTTATGCGGGCGCCGCACGGAGGCGAAAGTTCACGACCGCCCCTCGTGACGTCACGTCGGCCATTACTGGCGGACCGCTGGCTTGCGGTGCGGCGATGACCTGAACATCGCCCCCGAGTGCTCCGTGATCGCTGCGCATGCGTGAGCTGAGAGAAGGTGAGAAAGGAGAACAACTCTTTTTCCGCAGGATGTGACGTCACATTGTTGCTTGTTTTTACTTTTTTGAAAGAGCTACTCTCGAACCTAGACTAGCCATTGCCGTCGTGTCGGCTGCAAGACTTTCTGCGCGCGCTTTTGTGCATGTCGAAAGCGTATAACGTGCGCGATATTCGTGCGAGCGCAGTTTGACTTGAGCAATCGTGGGTTTGGACTCCGTGACATTTGCTTTCGTCATATGCGAGTTAGGGGCTTGCCGACAGGTAAACCGCCGCTGTACTTAGGTGAATACCTTGTTTTTCGTGGTACTGAAATAAATAGCGCTTCGCTGCGATGGTGACTTCAATCAAGTGCGGTAATTGCTGAGCATTACGGGCGATTTAATTGCACAGTACGTGCTGCATTATCGGTGCAGATAGAGAAAACTTATCCTGTGAGCCTTACTTCCGTCAGTCAGTCGGTTAGATGTTTCGCTCTTATCCAGTGCACATTTCTTGATATCCACTAACGATCTGCTTCAAATATCGACGAAGTGTCTATTGATCGTGCAGATGTTTTTTTTTTTATTCACACAACTGGCGATGGGCAGCAGCGTTATGGCCGTGAGTTTTCCTTTCGAGCAAACCTTTTCAAATTGAAGTTTTCGCTCATGTTCGCGAGATAGCACATTTAAGTGTTACACCCGCTGCTGTATTTTTCGATTCCATGTGACCTAGATTTAAGCTGCCTCAGGTTGTATTAACGCGCGCAGAGGCTTTTCGAAAAATAGTTGTCACCTGAGAAATCAATGCAGTGTGCCAGTTCTTTTGGAATGGTGCTATTTGTGAAATTGATCATATTTCTCCTAGTCATGCTCAACTACTTACTGGTCAGATGTTTGAACTTCCGAAGAAGTATTTGTAAAGTTTCCCTTCCAACTCAGCATTGTAACTGACGCTTCTCGGAAGTATGAGTGGTATTTGCCCCTGCAACACTGCCATGAGTTCAAGTTCAAATTGTGCCCACCGACTGTCTGTCCGTGTGCCACTAAAGAGCAAAGAACTCATTTCTCAATTGTTGCAACATTTCTTTTTCATTCCATCTTCAAGAAATTTGTTTACTTCTTTTCCTGGTCATTGTGGACTTGCACACATTGAAGTTTGGGATAGTTTGGCAAAAGCATTGCATAGTGGGCCTGTAGGTTTTTTTTTTTTTTTGTATTTAGCGCATTGCTCTTCTGACTGGACAAATTAAGTAACTGCATTACAAATATTTCACTTCCTTGGAATGTCTGTTCCATGTGCCTCATAACAGTACACGGTTGAATTTGGCACATGCACCTTCATATGACCAAGTGTAGGTTTGTATTGCAATGGAAATAAGAACATGAGTGCTTCAATTGTCTTCATCACATTGCTGATGCCTTCAATGTGTGAAAATGGCTTGTAACAATATTGCTGTGTTTCATGTGAGGATATGGAATAGAATAACTTTCTTCTTTTATGCTGAAGGTATTCACCCCTTTTGCCTGTTGGGCTTCAAATCTTGTAGAAAATGGTGTGAGCAGCCTGGTGTGTGCCTGAAGAGCAATGCTAGTTTGTGCATGATCATATTGTTGCTGCTGGGAAGATGACATCTTAGGCACATTTTTTTCATACAATTAACACAAATGTTTCTATCTTCCCCTTGTGGCTCAATCGTAGTAGACCTGTTCGTTTTTCAGTTACTTTGTTGTTTATTTTTGTTACATATCAGTATTATGTACTATCAAGTTAGTGGGAATATAAAGCTATTTGATGTTGTATTCATGGGGAATCCTAGCCGATCCCTCGTCATGGGTATGTGCCATATGTCACAGGCAACAGTCATTCTAGTCTCTCTTCTTGTGGTAAAAGTATCCCAAAGCCTATTTTGTATGCTTGCAGATGAGTTGAGATTTACACATCAATGCCAGCTCACAAAGCATCTAATACGGCAATCAGCCAGCCACCTCCGCAGATGGAGAATTCTGCAGTTTCCAATCATACTGTTTCTGTTGTCTTTGGCAGAGATTTTGATTGTACACGGCGGGAATAAACTGTAGGACCATAAAAAAACTTGTGATGACAAGGGCCATATATGGTGGAAATTATAGTAGATTATGACCAGCATTAGCTCAAGCCCTGCTAAAGGTCTGTGGTATCTAAAAAAATAATAAAGTGCTGGTTTTCATATCTATAGCTGCTGTGTGCATTAAGCTCAAAACTCCCTTCTTGGCAACATAACCCAGGAATGCCCACTCCAAACACTCTTGCACATGCACTTTCACAGCATCTGCTTTGATCTACCTAATTGCATATCAGTAAAGGTGGGTCTAGTTCACTAAAGACTGACAATGCTGCATTCGAATGGAACCAAACCGTTCTCGAAAAGTTCTTGAAACCAGTCAAGCAGGTTTTTGAGAACTTTTAATCTGGCAAAATGACAAAATGAAAGTTATTTGAAATAAGTGATGCAATGCTGATGAGGTTTGGGCATGCATTTCAAGGTGCTTGGCCTTCATTATCTCTAATCATAGTGAACCTGCCAAATTGGCAAGGATCTTGAATGAATTCTTCACTAGGCCCAACTATTTTGTTGCTGCCCTATATTGTGCACTCTTCCTATATAGGAAGAGCGCACAACAAAAATCTTGTGGCTTCCTGTTATCATAACACCCTATAACTTCCTTAGATGTGGGCCATTTGATATTCACCAATAAATACTTCCACAGGATTTAGATGATGCCTTTAAATATGTGTCCCTCATGCTTACATGTAAAGGAGCACTGACATTAAACTTTTGGACTGAATTTTTTTATATTAATCTGGTTCCAAATGGCAGCTTTTATGGCCACACCATGCCACTGAAAGCTGCATGTGCTTTGAGCGATTCTTAATGTGTGCTAAGACTTGCTTCACTAAATAAATTTTCTTATGACTCTTCTCAAACATCTAAATTAAAATTAATTTACTTCTAGTGTTCTATAAGTCACAACCACGATACGATTACGAGGCATGCCATAGTTGCGGACTCCGGCTTAACTTTAATCGCCTGAGGTTTTTAACATGCACCCACTCCACAGTGTGCACCAAGACAGAAAGACCAATGTTGTGCTGCATAGTGGTCCTAACATGCTCAGTTTTCAATGACCTAATAATGGCATGGCTTACTCATGAACTGCAGCGTGCATCATTTGTTTGTGACCTACCATGCAATGTTGTCACCAGATTATGGGGCCACGCTGCCTTTGGCACATGTTTAAATGTTGGCGTTAAGGATATATTTGTGGCGCATAGAAGGAATTTGAAGTTTTGTAGTGTAGTTAACTGAATGACAGCTACACACGCATAAGAAAAAAATTGTGCCAGGACTACTTAAACTCTGCAGTGTTTGAGTTTGACCAATTCTTGCGATTTTGCACATTTCGGATGACTGCAGGTCATTCATTACAGTTATACCAGCTTTTGTACTATTTAGACATGCTGTTTGCCCCGGTTTTATACAGTGATCATAGATAGCCACCACACCATGTTGGTAGAAGAATTCAGAATTTTAGTAAAATGGGGTTGCTCCATGTTGAGGTGCACCAGCATGTCATAGTAAGTGGAAGCCAGAAGCAGCAGCATTTTAAGGTATTGTGCCGCACCATGTAAAGTGAAATTATTGTGCCCCCCTCCACTCTCGCTGGCAAAACCTGCTGGTGAAGCATTGCGAGCAAGCTTTCGAGGTACGCTGCGCTCTTTCCAAAACAGCGTCCGAGGCAGCCATCTATTTTGCCTACAGGACGAGAAGTCCCTGGCCAGGAGTGCATCGAACATACGGAAATATCTGTCAATTGTGCTGCTGAACATCTAGAGATTTATAGTTTTGACCTCAGGTTGCAGAACACAGCAATGCTATAGCAAACAGTGTAGTGAAAGCTGTTTCACGGCTCTACCACGGCATAGCCAGCACTGCATGCATATACTATACACAAGCATGAGGTTTTAGCAGCAATACTTAACAGTAAATTGTATTTGTACAACTTCACTCTGTCTTTAACACTGCCAGGCTTTAAAATACATGAGAAGAGGTCACTGTCTTTCATTTGATGTGTTTATACAAAAAAAGTGTGTGCATGGAAGGGGTTAATTAAGGCTCCTTTGTCAAGCCAAAATGCTTCCTGGCATGATAAAGTGAAGCCTTGTGCATTTCAGTCTGCAGTTGCTCACTGCACTTTCAAAAGCGCAATCAGCACAGAGAGCACAGGAAAACACACAAGCAATGGTTCAGCAGTTTATTTGAAACAAATGCAACTTTGTTTTACAGAAAGACCACATTCCAAAAAAGCAACCACATGCTTTGCAGACAATACAGCCAACTTATGTTAATTGCACAGATGTTAACATGCCCTGCCTTTATATGTGGAAATGTTTCAAGTCTCAAAGTGTGCCCCTACTTTGTAGCTTGTCCTTGGAACAATGGATGATTCAAACAAATGCTAAATTTAGCACCATTGCCACACTGATAGAAGAAAACTACATATTAAAATGGCAACTTCTTGGAGAACAGAAAAGGGTGTATAGTAAACTTCCAATAATCTGACTCCGGTTAATTTAATTTTTTCAGTTAATTCGATCCTGGCCGACGCCCATGCATTTCTATGGGATTAAACATTCATTATTTCGATCCTAAAACTGGCATTCGCCGGATAATGCGAACTTGACCACACCCCAATAATGACCCCTTTTAGTGGCAGCCCATGTCTCAGTAGAGCTTAGGGGACAGTGAATGCGTTAAACAAATGCCATCTCTCTGAAATGCCTATTTTTGACCCACCCGTGAAAGATTTTCAAGCAGTAACGGTAGCTGACGATGTCCGACTGTGGTACTTATCTGATTCTAACGAACACTTTTTGTTTTCAAAGGACATTGAGACGAAAATTGCCTAGCTGTGCAATCGATTGCGAAACTAAAACCGTGGTTGCACCATTCATATGCTTTACCACATATCATGGCTGTAATACGGCGAAGCTGGCTTTGGAAAATCAGCTGGCATTCTAAAAAATGAGGTACGCGTAGGTTTCTACTTTGGTTTGGAGTTAAGTCATTTCTACTTTAGTTTTATACTGTGGACAAATAGAAATTTGATGCACGTTCGTTTCAGAGGCGTGTTACTCAAGCACATATTGCCAAATGAATCAACGGTGCATCAGCAGGTTTTTGCATCTTAATTCGACCCGTCAGTCTCGTGAGGGTAGAATTAATGGAAGTTGATTGTATAAATTGCGTGATGAAGCACCAAGAAAGTTACCTTGCTCAGGTAGTGAAAAAGCATGGAGAAAGTGCTTCACACAACATCCACCAATGTTCTGTTGCAGATGCAAAAGCTGCCTCCCTTATCTGGAACAGAATAAATTCCTTTCGAAGGCAAAATAAAAAACAGAAAGAGAAGTCATCAAGGCATTCCACATCCATCTTATTCAGTCTTTACAGTGTTGCTACATCACCATTTGCTTAGCCTCCTATGCCAAAAAAAATTGTCGAAAATAAAATGACCTGATTCCCATGTTTTTCACCACCCAAGCAATGTTTACTGTCAATTATTACTGCTTTCTGTAACCTCACCTGTAAATACTGTATGTTAACACTGAGCTATACGATAAGCTTAGTGAAAGTTAAAAAAGAATACTGGATGTTCATTTCTGTTTTTTTTTTAGAGATAAGAAGGGGTGCTTAGAAGCGAGCCACATTTGCAAAATGCTTGAATAAACAGCAACTACCCCGGTCATGCGCTAATTGTGGCCATGCTGTCCCTGCAAACTTCTCATCCGCCCACCTAACTTTCTGCTGCCGCCTGCTACGCTTCCCCTCTCTTGGAATCCAGTCCATAACCCTTAATGACCATCGGTTATCTTCCCACCTCATTATGTGCCCTGCCCATGCCCATTTTTCTTGATTTCAAGTAAGATATCATTAACTCGCGTTTGTTCCCTCACCCAATCTGCTCTCATCTTATCCCCTTAACGTTACACCCATCATTCTTCTTTCCATAGCTCGATGTGTCGTCCTCAGTTTAAGTAGAACCCTTTTTGTAAGCCTCCAGGTTTCTGCCCCGTAGGTGAGTACTGGTAAGACACACCAGTTATACACTTTTCTCTTCAGGGATAATGGCAACCTGCTGTTCATGATCTGAGCATGGCTGCCAAACGCACCCCAGCCCATTCTTATTCTTCTGATTATTTCAGTCTCATGATCCAGATCTGCGTTCACTACCTGCCCTAAGTAGATGTATTTCCTTACCACTTCGAGTGCCTCGCTACCTATCGTAAACTGCTGTTCTCTTCCGAGACTGTTAAACATTACTTTAGTTTTCTAGAGATTAATTTTTAGACCCACCCTTCTGCTTTGCCTCTCCAGGTCAGTGAACATGCATTGCAATTGGTCCCCTGAGTTACTAAGCAAGGCACTATCATCGGCGAATCGCAACTTACTAGGGTAATCTCCCATTAACTCTTATCCCCAATTCTTCCCAATCCAGGTCTCTGAATACGTCCTGAAAACACGCTGTGAATATCATTGGAGAGATCATATCTCCCTGCCTGACGCCTTTTTTGATTGGGATTTTGTTGCTTTCTTTATGTAGGACTACGGTGGCTTTGGAGCTGCTGTAGATATCTTTCACTATTTTTACACATGGCTCGTCTACACCCCAATTGCATAATGCCTGCATGACTGCTGAGGTTTTGACTGAATCAAACACTTGTAATCAATGAAAGCTATGTATAAGGGGTGGTATTAAAATTAGATCTTTCGTCTCCTGCGATAGCTTACTGGTATCCTGTCTAACGAAGTTACAACTGACTTCTATTGCATACTCCTTAATGATGCCCATAAGATTTTCGTTCATTGCTTCAACACTAAGGTTCTCTTCCCTAGTTAAAGCCCTATACCTCTTCTGTAGCTTGATCCGAAATTCCTCTATTTCCCCTCTTACCGCTTACTCATTGATCGGCTTCTTATGTACCAGTTTTTTCCATTCCCTCCTCAAGTCTAGGCTAATTCGAGATCTTACCATCCTATGGTCACTGCAGCGCACCTTGCCAAGCACATACACATCTTGTATGATGCCAGGGTTAGCACAGGGTATGAGGTCTATATCATTTTTAGTCTCGCCATTAGGGCTCCTCCACGTCCACTTTCGGTTATCCCGCTTGCGGAAGAAGGTATTCATTGTCCGCAAATTATTCCATTCTAATACTAATAATAACTACTAATAACTCTTCCCTACTATTCCTAGAACCTTTCCCATATTCCCCCAATGACTTTTCTCCAGCCTGCTTCTTGCCTACCCTGGCATTGAAGTCGCCCATCAGTATAGTGTATTTTGTTTTGACTTTACCTAGCTCGATTCCACGTCTTCATAGAAGCTTTCGACTTCCTGGTTATCATGACTAGATGTAGGGGCGTAGACCTGTATGACCTTCAATTTGTACCTCTTATTAAGTTTCACAGCAAGACCTGCCACCCTCTCGTTAATGCTATACAATTCCTGTATGTTACCAGCTATATCCTTATTAAACAGGAATCCGACTCCTAGTTCTCGTCTCTCCGCTAAGCCCTGGTGGCACAGCATGTGCCCGCTTTTTAGCACTGTATATGCTTCATTTGTCCTCCCAACCTCACTGAGCTCTATTATATCCCATTTAATGCCCGCTAATTCCTCCAATAGCACTGTTAGACTCTCCTCACTAGAAAACGTTCTAGCGTTAAACATTGCCAGGTTCAGATTCCAATGGCGGCCTGTCCAGATCCAGAGATTCTTAGCACGCTCTGCTGCATCACAGGTCTGACCGCCGCAATGGTCAGTTGCTTAGTAGCTGCTGGGGACTGAGGGCCGAGGTTTGATTGTTCTATTCATACAGAAGGTCAAGGACTGGCCAAGAACTGCACCAAGGTGGCCAATCCTGCTCTGGTGAGGGAGTGCATTACCGGTTCTGGTCACCGGGGTCAGGCCACCAGGCCTGTTTATACAGCTGTATCAACATGTGGATTTTTTTTTGTCCAGTGGAAAATTGCGTGGCACCGGGATTTGAATCACAGTCCTTTTGCACGTGAGGCAGATGCTCTACCTCTACGCTATCGCATCGGGGCGCAAGTAGTAAGTAATTATACAGAAAGCGTTTTATTTACTGTAATTGGAGGATTGGAGCAGATTAGTTCGACCACTCAAGGAGTGGGAATGGTTCAACTGTCAGAACCCCAACAAAAGGACTGGAATCACATAAACCACAACTCTGAAGGAATGAAGTGGGAATAGAATGGAGCGCCCCACTCTGCAATTCTGCACCATGCCGATATATCCTGTTCTTGGGCAATGCCAGCGCAGCTCTAGAACCACAAAGACGACCGCACTACCAGGGCGAAACACATCGAAGGCCCGTCAGCTGCTGCATGAGCACGTGCTGCCAACGAGCAATCCTGCACAACATATTATATATATATATATATATATATATATATATATATATACACACGCGCAGTGCACAGACTGGTGCCCTAGGTAGGGGCTAGGACTCGCAAAAACTATAGTGTTCTCCACAAATGTGACGAGTACCAGGCCACCAAACTCCTTGCCCTGTGCACGTTGCTGTCTATCTTCATGAGCCTAGATCCTGATGCAACCACTGGTGCCACACTGCTATTTTCAAAGGCCACCACTAGGTGAAGCGCCAGGGACCGCCCAGGCCAGGGGACATCGGCTTGGTCCGATACACAAACGACAGTAAACTTCGAATTGACAGGACTACGAATTGGATTAGTAAATTCTTAACTAACCGGTACCAATTTGTAACTACTAATTAACTTTCTTCTCCGCGATCGCTAGTAAGATCTGGTGTGGCACAAAGCTCTGTATTGGGACCAATTTTATTCCACCACAAACATGGCTCCACACAATAATTTTGTTTGAAAACATATGTGAGTGCATATGCTTGTATTGGACAGCGAGAATAATTAAGAGTCAGTAAGCAATGCCAAACACATGCAATCCGGCTTACAAAACAAAAGGAACTGGTCACTATTTAGTAATAGTTTTCCTTTGTGTGAAACAACTTCACCCTTGAAAAGTTCCTCATTTTCTCTTCAACATGGCGATGTGTCGCCTCGCGCGCGATCTGGATCGGATACCCGACCTAGGTTACACGCTCTACGCAGAGGACATCACGCTGTGGACGAGCAGAGGTTCACTAGGGGATAAGGAATATACGCTCCAAAGTGCAGTATTAGCGGTGGAGAAATTTTCTAGATGGAGTGGCCTGAAGTGCGCACCCGAAAAATCTGAGGTTATCCAGATACACGCGAAAGGCTACAAATCCAGAGGATCGATTAACATCGTGGTTGAGGGCCAATCAGTCCGAGAGGTACCCATGACGCGAGTCCTGGGATTGTGGCTTCAGAGCGACGGGAGAGCAGTACAGACACTCAAGACCCTCAAATCCACAGCCAACAACATAGCCCAAATGATACGTCGCGTGACGTATCGAAAAGCGGGAATGCGAGAAGACGATACCCTAAGGCTCGTACAGGCTTTAGTGGTTAGTCGAATAACGTATGGCTTACCGTACCAAATCGTGAACAGGGAGGAGGAAAAGCAGGCTAACACAATAATCCGAACCGCTTTCAAAGCTGCTCTGGGCCTGCCTAAATGTACTTCAACGGAGCGCATGTTAGCTTTGGGAGTGCACAATACTTTCGACGAACTGAGGCAAGCCACCCTGATGCGGCAGAGGGAGCGCCTCAGCTTCACAAAAACTGGTAGGGCAATATTGGCTAGACTCAATATCCCAGCATACCCCATTTATCTCACAGAGCAGGCCGTACCTCACCCTCCTTCGATGAGATCCAAAATTACAGTAGCCCCAATTCCAAAGAATATGCATCCCGAGTACAACAAAGAAAGGCGCAAAGCACACGTACAACACATTCAATCAGCCTACTCTAATAACCATAGGTACAACACGTACTACACAGACGCAGCTCTGTATGCAGAGGCGACTGGGCAGCGCTACCAAAGGAGGTACGCCCTGGCAGTCGTGAACGCTATCAGCCAACAGCATATTACTGCGTCGGCCTCGGCGGGATCCCCCACCTCGGCTGAAATATTAGCAGTGGCGATCGCACTCGCTCACGCGGAGCGTTCGCAAAGGGACTCGGTCGTGGTCACGGACTCCCAGGAGACATGTCGCATGTTTCTCAAGGGGCATGTGACTGCGGCTAGCCCCGCGATAATCCCCAAATCTTTCAACCACCATCATCGCCTACTCTGGTGCCCGGGCCACGCGGGGGTACAGGGGAACAAAAAGGCTAACGCGTTAGCTCGAGGGTTCACTAACCGAGCGACGGCGTCCTCTTCTAACCCCAACCACCCGCACTACCCCTCACAAAATTCCACCAATTTAAATGCCAAAGACATCCTTGCTGATCAGCGTGGAGTCTGAAGAAAATACCCGCCACCTCACCCACAACTTAACGGGAAAGAGGCCGCCGATTGGCGTAAAATACAGACCGGGGTGTTCCCCCATTTAAAGTTGCTAAACGCCATGTATCCCACTCGTTATAGGGCCAACTGTCCTTGGTGCGGTGGCATACCTACCCTAATACACATAACCTGGGAGTGCACTAAGCACCCTCATAGGCCAAATGCCAGTAGGACAATGGAGCAGTGGGAGGCACAGCTCGCCAGCTCCGACCTGGCAGGACAAAAGTCCTTAATTAGCCAGGTCAGGCAGGTGGCAGAGGCCAGTGAGGCCCTGGAATGAGAGGCTCCGACCACCCCTCCTTCAACTTTTTACAATTTCAATAAAGTTTCTCTCTCTCTCTCTCCTCATTCTACAAAGGTTTATATAGTGAAATATAGAAATATTTGGATGTATTTGAGTTATCACCTGGCCCAAGGAACTTCTAGTGGCAGCCTGTCTCGATCTCGCAATTCCTGGCACTGCCCAATATACAGCATGCTTGACTGCTGCAGTGGTCAAGTGCTCTGCAGCTGTAGGAAATCGAGGGATAAGGGTTGATTGCACAATTTATGGCATTTCCAAATTTTTAACTTAGTACCATCTCTATACTATGTCGACACTATGCCACTAGACCATTGCTGTGCTGCAGTCATCATAATATTAATTACTCATCGTATACACAAGCTAGACAACTGCTTAGGCAAAATATTAAACTGCGCGAGGAAGACAGGACGTGAACTGAAACATAGACACACACAAAGCACAGGCTTCCAACTGGTTTTATTTTGTGAAAGCAAAGAATATATAAGGTACTTCAATATAGCAAAACAAGGAGCAATTGCAAATAATTTGTGCACGAGGTATTGACGAAAAATATCAAGGCCATGTATGCATTAAGAGTGCAGGAGAGTCTTAATGTGCCCATCTAAGACTTCAATTCTTTCCTTGAGAATCTCCTCTTGCAGTGCAGGAGCTGCGACAGCAAAAGCTGCCTGCCTTATGAGGAACAGAATAAATTCCTTTCGAAGGCAAACTCAAGAACAGAAAGAGAAGTCATCAAGGCATTCCACATCGCTAAAAGGTGTGACAACTAAGTTAGCTCACCTTCTTGATCCCTATCAAGGAAAGAAATAGAATTCTTAGATGGGCACATTGGGACTCTACTGCGCTCTGAATGCACAGGTGGCCTTGCTATTTTTTGTCACTTCCTCGTGCACAACTTCATTGCGAATGTTCTTTGTTTTGCCATATTGAAGAACCTTATAAACTCTCTGCCTTCACCAAACAAAGCCAGTCGGAAGTCTACACTTTGTGCATGCATCTATGTTTTTGTTCATGTCCTGTCTTCCTCGCAGAGTTTAAAATTTTGCTGAAGCTACGAGCTGACTAGCCCAAAACATGCCTTACTTCAGTGTACAGCTGGGCTTGTTGGTAAAGCTACACAACGCAGCTCAAGTGTGTGTCTGCTCTTCCGTGTTCTCATGATGTGGCTCAGCCTTGAGTGCATGTGTAGTTTCAATACTGGCTACTACATTTTAACGACTAATACAATTTCTATCTTCAACTTCCAGCCAGACAGAGTACTTCATACTACATTCTGAACATTGCTGCAGTGTAGCAGGATTTCTGTCTAATGCATTGGCCTCTACCACCAAATGCCTGAGAAATTAAAAAAAGTTATGTAGATTCCAAGCACAGTGGGGATTCATGTTACAGGAGGCATACTGCAGGTAAATGGCTACATAGTGTTGGTTCGGGTTCTTCCAAACATTGCAGTGTTGACCAATGTGTTTGTGTATGGTGAGTGATTGCATATATGACACAAGCTTTGTGAGGAGAGTACGAATGCAAAGGCATGGTTTCTTTGCCTCTTTCCTAACACTGTGTGGCGGCTGCTGTTTTGACGAGTGGAAAACTTGGCTTATGCAGTATGCGCAAATGGGTTTGAGACTTTTAAGACCAATTTCCTTGAGGCAAAGTTTAGCATGGAGTCAGTTTTGTCACAAGGAAGTTATTCCTATTCACACATGCCTGTTTTGTTTTTTGTTTTTTCATTTAGTTTCAGGTCCACCTAAATTATTGCCGTCATGACAGCCGTCACATATATGGTAGCATCAATCTTTGTATTAATCATTCGAGTATTGAAATCTAAAAGTTTGCAGCAGTGTAAAAGGACAGGAGGACAAGAGGAGAGAGGAGAAGAGAGGTTGCAGTGTAACAGAAATAGGCAAGCACTAATTGAGCGACAAGACCACTGGACACAGGAAAAGCAGATTTAGCTGAAACACAGCAGCCTGTAAGGAAGAGACGGAACATAATTCTTTGTGAAGCTTAGTCTGCATCAGTTTTATATACCATCGGAGATCATGAACATGCCAGAGGCAAAGCATACTGTTACGGGGATGTTGGGAGTATAGAAAGACTGTATTTACAATATATATTGTCACGTGGTAGTGACGGTTGAGAAGGCAGCAAAACTATGATTGATGAAACAAGCGTTTTATTGGGCGAACTTGTGCCCTCAAAAGAGGCTACACTCAAAGAAGGATGGTAGCGGCGAACACAATCGGCGGTCGTCGAAAATCTGATGAGCGGGTCAAGCGCATCGGCTTTTATACATCTGTCGTCGAATGTTCCAGAGCAGTCACTGGGACCTGCGTGCCTTCCACAATGTTCCACATTATTCGCGTCGCGCACACATGCAATCAGATAACACAAGTTGCAGTGAAAGACAGTGGATGGAACCATCGATAACATTCCAGAAACTTCTTTTACATGCAGGCGCGTCCTGTGCTGTGCGATAACACTTGTTAGGTGGCGAGAAGTGGTCACCCAATAAAGATAAAGAAGTACACGTGTCAATATACAAGATGAGGCAGAGTAGTTAAGATGGCTGACCACCAACAGCACGCAGCAGCCAGCGTGCTGCAGTCTTCTTCCTCTCTTTTTTCATCCTTCCGTAACAGGACCCCCGGGTGGTGAAGCGCCGTCTTGGCTCATGGTAGGCAAAGAGTCGCGAGCGAAGTACGGCTTCAGCCGCGAAACATGCACGACATCAACAGGCGTCAGACTTGAGGATGCATCAAACTGAAGTGGTGAAATCTCGTAATTTACGTTGTTAACTTGACTTAGGACTTCATAAGGCCCTGTGTAGTGAGAGAGAAGCTTCTGGAAGAGGCCAACCCGACGACATGGTGACCTAAGGAGCATCCAAGCACCTGGTGCAAACTTAAAATCGCGATGGCATCAGTCATAACTCTTTTGGTATATGCTGCGGGGCTAATAAACGAGATCGGGCGACTTGACATGCCCTGTGAGCGCGATCGATGACTTCATGAGCATGGTCAGTTGCAACACGTGGCACAGAAGGGATTATGATGTCAAAGGGCAAAGTGGGGTTGCAACCATACAAAAGATAAAAGGGTGAATATCCTGCAGTGTCACGTCGGGACAAGTTATACACAAACGGCAGTAAGGCCAGCGTGGTGTCCCAGTCGCGGTGATCGTTGGAGACCTACATCGACAGCATCTCTGTGATCGTTCGGTTGAGACATTCCATAAGACCGTTTGTTTGTGGGTGGTAGGCGGACAGCTTATGCTCAGTGGCACAAGAGCGGACGAGGCCGTCGACAACTAGAGACAAGAATGAGCAGCTGCGGTCTGTAATAACTGTCGAGGTGCACCATGGTGGAGAATGACGTCGTGGAGGAGAATATCGACGACGTCTGTTGCACAGCTAGTCGGCAACGCCTTTGTTATCGCATAGCGTGTCATGTAATCAGTAGCGATGGCAGTCGACTTGTTAGCTCTAGTCGTCGTCGGAAAAGTGCCAGGTAAGTCAAGGCCTAAGCGAGAGAACGGTTCACAGGGAACTTCAACTGGATGGAGTCATCCGACAGGTGGTAGGGGAGGTTTCTTCCGGCACTGACACAATTCGCAAGTTGCGACATAACAGTGCACAAAGCAGTAGAGACCTGGCCAGAAGAACCGGCATTGTACATGATCGTATGTATGCAAAACTTCAAGGTGTCCCACCGTCGGTGCATTGTGAAGTTGTTCAAGAGCAACAGATTGCACATGATGAGGACGGCCAAGGAGCAACTCAGGGCCATCAGCGTTCATATTGCGGTGGTAGAAGATGCCGTTGCGTGGCAAGAACATGCAGCATGTGCCGTCAGTGCTGTCGGAGTGATTGCACTCCGGCAATGATGGACTGTAAGGACTCGTTGCGTTGTTGTTCGGTGCGCATGTCAGTCATGTCAGTGAAAGCCATCACGCAGGTCACCGGATCTTGCACAGAAGGATCAAGTGGATCCACGGGGTGACGAGAGGCAGTTAGTGTCCTTGTGGAGGCATCCAGCCTTGTAATTGACAATAAATGCAAATTCCTGGAGCCACAAAGCCCAGCCACCAAGCCGTCCTGTTGGGTCCCAAAGGGAAGACAGCCGGCAGAGTGCGTGGTGGTCTGTAACGACCGAAAATGTACGGCCGTACAAATATGGCCGGAACTTGACAACAGCCCAAACTAAAGCGAAGCACTCCCACTCGGTGATGGGGTAATTTCTCTCGGCAGGTGACAGCAGGCTGCTGGCGTAAGCTATCACGCACTCCGTACCATTCTGCTGTTGATCGAGAACAGCGCCGATGCCATGGCTGCTTGCGCCAGTGTAGACTTCGGTCGGTGCAGATGGATCAAAGTGGGCAAGTATGGGAAGGGTGGTCAGAAACCTGATGAGAGCGGCAAACGCATGAGCCTGCTCCGGGCCCCATGAGAATGGTGTGTTCTTCTTTTTGATCTGTCAAAGGCCGAGCAATGTTGGCAAGGTTTTTGATGAAATGATTAAAGTAAGAACACAGGCCGAAGAAGCAGCGCACGTCAGAAGCAGAATGTGGCACAGGGAAACTCGTATGGCACGAACTTTTTCCGAATCTGGTTGGAGACCGGATGCGTCAATGAGGTGCCCCAACACGGTAATCTGACGGTGCCCAAATTGACACTTCGTGGAGTTGGAGGCCAGCTTTTCAGAAGACCGCAATAATGGCAGTGAGTCGGGTAAGGCAGCTGCCCAACATGGGAGAAAAAACAGCTTCGTCAAGGTAACAAAGACAGGTGGTCCATTTGTAGCATCGCAAAAGAGAGTCCATCACAAGTTCAAATGTCGCAGGAGCATTGCATAGGCAAAAGGGCATGACTTTGAATTGATATAAGCCATCCGGTGTGATGAAGGCTGTCTTCTCCAACCATTTCATCAACCGAAATCTGCCAGTAGCTGGATCGAAGATCGATGGACGATAAGTATTTAGCTCTGTGCAAGCAGTCCAAGGCGTCATCGATGCATGGTAGTGGGTAGACGTCTTTTCGCGTGATCTCATTTAAGTGGCAATAATCGACGAAAATATGCCAGGCACCATCTTTCTTTTTTCACACGGACGACAGGCGTAGGGCTGGCTGCTGGCTAATGGCTCGATGACCCCTTTGCGGAGCGTTTTGCCCACCTCTGATTGGATGACTCGACGTTCAGCATGCGATGCACGATAGGGACGCTGACAAATAGGATTTGTGTCTCCAGTGTTTATATGGTAGTGAACAACAGATGTTCAGCCTAAAGGCCTGTTGCCGAAATCAAAGATTCCACTGTACGATTCAAGCAGGAGACGTATGTCCCTGGCCTGTGCAGAGGTGAGGTTAAGTGCAGTCATTTTCGCAAAGTCGTCCGTTAAGGAACCAGAGCTGGGCACTGCGATTGGCACTAATAAACCACTCTCAGAATTCAGACTCACAATATCAAATTCAGAACCACTAGAAACGGTGTCCAAGAACATGCTGGCCGGAATCACTTGAGGGCACAGGCTCAATTTCAGAAGAGGTAAAACAATGTCATTATTAGTAACCGTGACCGGTTCAAAGCACATCGATGATGGGGCCAAGCACATATTCACCATCAGGAAACTGTGGCTGGGCGGTCAAAGTGACGTAAGTAACTGCTTCGAGTGACAGACGCACATCACGAAGGAGCATCGGCGAGTTGAGGCAGTTCTAACTGAAGAACGTCGGCCGTGCAATCGAGGAGAGCAGAACGAGTGGATAAAAAGTCAAATCCTAGAATAACGTTGTGAGGGAAGATGTTGCTCACAGTAAAGAGAACAGAAGTAGGGCGGCCAGCTATACTTGCAGTACACATTCCAAGAACCAGCATTCCACCGTCAGCCATATGAAGCACTCGGGCAGCTGCTGGGGTGAGGACCTTCTTTAAACGACTACGCAGGCTAGCACACATCACAGGTATGTGGGCTCCACTGTCGATGAGTGCTTGGACAGCTATGCTGTCTATTTTAACACCAATTACACTTCTCCTTGTGTGCATAGACAGAGGATTTGCTGCAGCATTAGGCAATGCAGCACCACCTCCGAGGGCTGCATTTCTTAGTTTTACGAACGGGTGCGGCCAAACGCCACAGGGGACGAAAGGCGACGTGGCTGTGGCGAAAGCGAAGATGGGCGACGTGTTTGCGGTGAACGAGACTGGTGTCCGTGCGGCGATGGTGAGCGACTGTACCACATGTTCCTAGCAGAGTTGGCGCTGTTAGATTCGGCGGTGGGCGAAACATTGCGGGCATTTTCATCACAACGGCTCAGGTTGGTCGGCATGCGAAGTGTTAAGGGCCACGAGTTGTGACAGTATCAGGCGACATGACCAATGCGGCAGCAGGTGAAACATATCGGCTGGTCGTCCGCAGTGCTCTACTCAGTCGGGTTGCGATAACGCGGAGAGAAGCGTCGGGGTGGAGCAAAAATAGTAGAAGGGCGTTTGTTAGCTCTGGGATTGGCAACAGCACAGACAGAACGTAAGCCAATGTTTTCAAGTTCCTGGTGAATGATGGCTTGTAAGAAGGGGACTGAAAATGTTGTAGCATCAGGGATAGGCAAACAGAAATGCAGGCGCCATCGCATCCAGTTCACATCAACGATTCGCACCACATCCTCCGATGGCGACGCATGCTGCTGTGTGGGTTGATCTTCACACGTTGGCGTTGCAGCAGTAGTGGGAAGTCTGGCGAATGGTTGCAAGACGCATCGGCTTTTGGCGTGCTGGAATTGTTGGCACTCTTTAAAGATAACATCAACTGTAGAGCAGCTTTTGTTTGCACATGAGCAGATTAAAGGCGTCGTCAGCAACCCTTCAGCACATGCCCGACCTTCTCAGCTTCTGTCATGTCGTGATCGTGTTTGCTTTACGACAAAGTGCCAGCATGTCTTGGATGTACAAGAGATAGGACTCCGTGGGAGATTGGGTACAGGAGGCCTATTCCTGTTTTGCGTCAATTTTACGGCCGGCTGGTTTGCCAAACAACTCTGTCAACTTCTCTTTGCATTGGTCCCAGCTGGTTAGCTCCTTTTCGTGGTTTTCATACCACACCTTTGCCGTGCCTCTTAGGTAGAACAACAGGTTAACTAGCACACGCGTGGGGTCCCATCTGTTGATTCCACTCACACGTTCGTACATAGCCACCCACTTTTCAACATCGGTGCCATTGGTCCCACAGAAAGTTCCAGGATCCTTGGGTTGTGCAACCACAACCTTGGCTATGCCCGATGACAAGGTACAGCAAGATGCTACTTTACCCCCAGATGTCACCTCTTATGACATTTCAAGGCGAGACTGAGACTGCACTGTATTCAGCAGCACTGACAACCATGATGTAGAGGATTGACTTTCCCCCTATGTACAACACATCAGCAGAATAAGAACGAGGAAATGCCCCACACAGGTGCATGGCACTAAACTGGACGCACTACCTGCTGTATGCAAGAGAGAATGAGGAAGAATGAGCTTCCCGTTACTCCTGAGCACCTACCTACAACTGCTTTTATGGGCACAGCATTGAAGCAGCAATTGAGGTAATGCCTAACACCACATGAAATGCAAAGCACACTACGTCAACACAGGGAAACCAAAACAACTGCACACACTTCTCACCGAAATAGACACAACACCTGCTTTGTTGCATCTGAGCTGAAACGGGTGAATCCCAAACTCTGTGTCACATAACATCTGAAAAAATTAGATGCTACGAGAGAACCAATGAGATTAATCTGGCGCACTATGCATGCATATTTAGCCTAATGGGTAAAGAATTGGGCTGCTGCACTAAGGACCCAGATTAACGACCCACCATCAGGCACGTTACTAACTGTTATTGAGCCTATCTGACCGGATGTACCAAGAAGCCAGGAGACAGCTCATGATAATGCTTTGCATAAGAGACAACGAAGCTGAACCCACGTTTTCGGCCTTGTGCTTGCAATGCTCTACCAAGTGAGCTTCAACGGTAGTTGTCCCGATGTCAATTTTCTTGGATAGCTACGCATATGTACTAAGCAAAGCCATGGGAGTGCTAGGCAGCAGCACTCACAGTTATGATGGCAGACGTGTAGTATCCTTTAAAACACCCACATTACAAAGCACACGATCTTAGAAGCTGACAACTGGCTAATAAACACTCGTTTTCTACCATGAGGCCCCAAGGCAGCCGAAATCAAAACATTTGTATGTTATGAGCGAGAAAAATCAGGGGAATCATGCAGCTCAATTTTTTGTTTATAACAAGCATGTGATGGCAACAGACAATGAAGCAACAGTGACTATATAGAAAAATGGGTTAGCTGACGATAATCATTGGCAGCTCACACTATAATGCTTTCTGAAGTTTATTGTCGCAAGACATCTGGCAGCAAATCCTCTGGATTCTTCTTCTACTATGTCTTTTGCAACTGAAATTTTAAATGTGTGTAATACTTCATGGCAACTTAGAACACTTAAATGGTTAAGCATCTCCATACCTTAAATTTGTGGACCAGCTTTGTCACCTTTCTAGAACAATAACTCTCTGGTGTCATACATCACTCAAAGCAACTAATTCCCACTCAAACCACTACTTATTAAATCTACCTTTAGATGAGCAGTACCTGCATTAGACGCAGCTGCATACCCTTTTAGCAAATGGATATACATACCACGCTCAGACTGAGCACACATCAAACCAACAGCAACCAGTACTTGTGTCCATTTGTCTTCAACGAGGCAGAGACAGGCACAGGTCTTGACAAACAACAAATATAAGGTGCAGGCAGAGGAAATAAGCAGAAGCTGTAAAGACAGCAGCAAAGTGAAACAAATTAGACAAGTTCGCAGACAGTCAGCGATCTGGGCCGAGGACAATTCACAACGTTACTGCCACAATTAGAAGCAAATGCTCCTCATGCAACAAGAAAAAACACGTTTTAGCTGTAAACAGCACGACTGCACGGGGTTGGTTGATATTCTAAACACAGCACATACAACAATTAAAGCAGACACATTACTTGTGCCATCTGTCTTCTTGCTGTTTTTACAATATCGGTCACGGTTGCAAAGCTACGCACATGATCTATGAACGAAAGCAACGGACGTGCATATAAAGTTTGGTGAGCCGATTCATACTCATATAGGTTTAATTTTGAAAGTTCCCGTAAAAGTGATAGTAGCAGCAGCAGTAAAGTGGTTTCGTTTACCAGCTCGCTCACAACGTACGCATTGTATGATTTAACTCCACGGCTCGCAAAGGAGCTACTAAGAAGCTTTAAGTGAAGGAAATACGCTTTCGTTATCTCACTGCAACGAATGAAAGCCTCTGACGCCCATACCGCGGTCAGCAGTGAGAAAGGTAATTAAATGCAGCAATGCGCTGCATGGGTAAATAAGAAGGGCATAGCGTAGTCATCCTATAGAGATGGAGAAAAATAGACTTAAGAACGCGATAAACATCATAGGACGACATCCACGCTAGTTGAGTGCATGCATTTCTGGCGCGTGGAAGATGTCGCTGTTTTTTTGTTCATTTTTTTACATCGGTGCAACGCGTAGGAACTGCAGCGTTGAAGGCACGAACGAATAAATTATACTGCGATCACTGCGGGACCTGCGACAACCGTTTCGTGTTCCTTCGAATTTCGAGATCACATCGACCACAGCTCGAATGCGCAACCGGTTTTTTACGTGTCAGCAAGAGAACGGGTAATCGCACAACGCTTACCGTTGTTCCAAGTACGTCGCGGTAGCACCAGCAGCTGGGCAACAAATGTCATCAAGCCCTGGCCCACCGCAGTGTCCGCAACTTGAAGCTTCTAAGCATTCGCCAAAAACTAAAAGCGGACCACATCCATACGTACGCGCGCGAACCAGACGCGAGCCATGCCGTCTCAGTTCGAGAGTAGTTATTTCATAAAAGCAAAAACAAACAACAATGTGACGTCAGATCCGGTAAAGCCAACTTGTCCTCCTTTCTCACCTTCTCTCAGCTAACGCATGCGCAGCGACCACGGAGCCCTCGGGGGCGATGTTCAGGTGGCATGGTCGCCGGTCTCGGCGTGGCATAGCTGTAGTGCGCTGTGGTGCTCCCTCAAATCGTGCCCACGTGCGTGTGCACGCCTTGAAGAGATATATGCGGATCATGCGACCGCTAAGCGGTTGCATTTTTGCGCTCTTCTAGGTGTAATGAAACGGGACGAAGTACACGGATAAATTTCTTCGGTTGTCAGCAGAGGAAACATGGTAGACACCGGTTTGTTTCCTGCTCTCTCTGGCGATGATCCGCAGGTAACGGAACTGGAAAGCCTGTGCCTGCAATGCCGGGAAAACGGCATCACACGGTTGCTGCTCATCAAAATTCCTTTCTACAAGGAAGTCGTGGTGATGTCTTTCCGTTGTGAGCACTGCGGTTGGCAGAACAGCGATCTGCAGCCAGCTGCGACCATTCAGCCGACGGGGATCCGCTTCGAGCTTCTTGTGCGCACCAAGCAGGACTTGAACCGACAGGTGGTGAAGACAAAAGATGCTGCGGTGGTGGTGCCCGAAGTGGAACTCGAGATACCCGCGAGAACGCAGGAAGGCAGCGTCACTACTGTCGAAGGTGTGTTGCAGCGAGTGGCTCTAGGCCTGGAAACCGCTATGGCCGACTGTTCAGAAGGCGAGGGTCGTGATAAGCTTTCGGACTTTGTGTCCCGGCTGAAGAAGCTGCAGGAGCTGAAAACGCCGTTCCGTCTCATTTTGGATGACCCGTCGGGCAACAGTTTTGTGGAGAACCCGCAAGCTCCTGGTGCCGACCCGTCTATGACAGTGCGCCGATACCAGCGAACAGCCGACCAGGACTCCTCCTTGGGCATTGTTGCCTCGTCGGAGTCCAGCGAGCAAGACTTGCGCGACGACGTGCTGGGCTTTGCGACCAGCTGCAGCGAGTGCCAGGCGCCGTGCGAGACGCGGATGAAGCTCACGCAGGTTAGCTTTGCTGCAAAGCACACATTGTGCGATCATCATTGTGCGCATTGTTTTTCCACTGCAGCACAGTGTTCAGCGCCGGGAACTGCATTGATGCATCGGGTCTGTTCGATTCGCCTGCACCACTGTGAACCAGTTCACGGCGGTTCACGAGAAGTTCAGAAACTGCAGCTCGATTCCGGAGGTGCAGGCCCAGCGAAACACTCGAAACGAATGCAAAGGTGCAGACGCGGTGTAGGCGTTATGCTATGGGTCTGTTCGATTCGCCTGCACCAAAGTGAACCAGTTCACGGCGGTTCACGAGAATTTCAGAAACTGTGCAGCTCGATTCCGGAGGTGCAGGTCTAGTGAAACACTCGAAACGAATGCAAAGGTGCAGACGCGGTGTAGACGTTATGCTATGTCAGACTAATGTGCATGGAGTGCGTAAGCTTGAGAGGTCCTGAACTGCAGGTATGATCGGTTTCTGGGGCGTAAATAGACACTACAGTTGCGTATACACATCACACGTGTGTAAGCGGGCTTTTTACGGTGCTCGCGCCCGTGTGCTGCGTCGTCTGCTGCGTCGCTGCTTCGCACCTGTATGCCTGCACCAAGTCGGCACCGACAGTGGAGCGGGTGCAGCAAAATCATGAACCAGCCCTGCACCTTTCCTGCACCTTTTGAAACGAACGTCGGGGTTCTGCGGGCGCCATTGCAGCACCGCTGAAACGAATGGCAGGGTGCAGCACCTCGTGAACTGGTTCAAGTGGTGCAAGCGAATCGAACGTACCCTATGTCAGACTAGTGTGCACGGAGTGCGTAAGTTTGAGAGTTCCTGAACTGCAGGTATGATCAGTTTTTGGGGCGTAGTACACACCACAGTTGCGTAGACACATCAGACATGTGTAAGCGGGGTTTTAACGGTGCTCGTGTCCGTGTGCTGCGTCGTCTGCTGCGCCGCTGCTTCGCACCTGTACGCCTGCACCAAGTCGGCACTGACAGTGGAGCGGCTGCAGCAAAATCATGAACCAGTCTTGCACCTTTTGAAACGAACGTCGTGGTTCTGCGGGCGCCATTGCTGCACCACTGAAACGAATGGCATGGTGCAGCACCTCGCGAACTGGTTCAAGTGATGCAGGCGAATCGAACGTACCCATCGTATGCTTGTACGTTTGCAGTAAGGTAGTGGTATGATCGAGCTTGGGCATGTGAGGAATAATGCTATTTAATATTCATTGCGCAATGATTGCTCGATGCCCCGACCTTAATAAGGTGACATTAAGGAGTTGAAAGTAAAACATGCCCATATAACGATAGTAAAGTCGCATATGAGCCTGAATAGTATATGCTGGAGCGTGGTGGCTCACACCACCGCCTCGTTTCAAAGGGGCGTCACTCATCAACACTATACACCATAAAACATTTGGCCACTTGAGGTTCATTGTTGACACAGAAGCTTTTGCAGTGCGACTGACGAGGACAGAGACAAAGACTCACGGGAGCTGCACTTCGAATTAAGTTTATTGGAAAGATGCCATGCAACTTTACACAGTAATGCAGCAGAGCATGTATGAATATATCTTTTGGTCGTAAATCAAAGATGATTTCCATTGTTTTCGTGATCTTCGTGTACTCGATTAAATTTCGGTCAAATCTGATATACATATCGAATTGCTGCTGGAGAGTGGGCTGGTGTAACTATACTTACATGTGCATTTCGTTCTGCAAGCTTCATTTAGTGAAATGTACAATCACTATTTTAATTATATTGTCGAGTATTGGGGGGTTTACTCCTTGCACTGCCATCATATTGATCTTGTAGCTCATCAAAACTGAGCTGGGATAGCTGGGGTGGTTCCATCTTAACAAAGACTATGAGAAAGAGATGCAGTTTTTTTTTTATGATTCTGTAGCGTTTATAGCAAGTACTAAAGTCGGATTAATGTTATGTAAATATGTCACTGCTACAGGCAGTACTTGGAATTTGAGACTTTGAACTGATCTTGCATTTGCAACTTTCTTGCATAAAAATGTTACCATGGTTTTGTTGAGTGCACTAGTCTTCAATCAATGGGCATGATTTGAATAATGTTATTTTGTCACTGTATAACTCTACAAGGGGTAGCGATGTTGCTATGCTTTATTTTGTCTTAAGGTTTTTGACCGATATTCTCCTATGCACTCGGTCACCCATGAAGATCTAATTCCGAGATTCTTTATGAGTGGAAAAACCATGTAGAACAAATGAGTAGGATTAGTGTTAATGCAAATTTGCTGTATTTATAGTATGGAAACAAGAATTCATGATCGCCAGCCAGCCTCTAGAGTCTGTACAGGAACATGTTTATCTAGGTCAATTACTCAAACCTGACCCTGACCATGAGAAGGAAAGTTACAGAAGAATAAGAATGAGCTGGTATGCATACGGCAGGCATTACCAAATTCTGACTGGGATCAAAAATAACGTACAGCGCGAAGGACAAGGATTGCGAGAGACGACATACACAGCGCTGACTTCCAACAATATTTTATTGCGTTGCCACATCGTGTGTATATACACAAGAGAGGGCATGCGCAAAAAATGAAAGGCAGTCACAAGGGGTGTTCTAACAACAAGTCACTGTACTAAGAGCATGGCCACTTGGAAAAAAACTAACATTACGATTTCTATCTGTTTAGATATGTGACTTCACTAGGGGTGAGCGTAATAGAGGGGGCACTAATGCACATACTTGGTAGTATTGCTCCTTTTTCCTCTGTACAGCAGCGCATATCTTACCTAGCTTATTGCTAAGAATAGGGGCTAAGAATAAATATTGTTAAGAACAGCCCCTATTATTAGCAATATTTACCTGAGTAAGGTTGACAGCTGCTTAGAGAGTTAGGCTGCTGAGCACGAGGTCGCGGGATCGAATCCCGGCCACGGCGGCCGCATTTCGATGGGGGCGAAATGCGAAAACACCCGTGTACTTAGATTTAGGTGCACGTTAAAGAACCCCAGGTGGTCGAAATTTCCGGAGTCCTCCACTACGGCGTGCCTCATAATCAGAAAGTGGTTTTGGCACGTAAAATCCCATAACTTAACTTAGCTGCTTAGAGAAAGCCTTAGGTGATAGCGTTATCAAGATATTGACATGTGTACTTATCTTTATCGGGCAATCACGTTTCGCCGCCTAAAAAATGTAATCGCACAGCGTGGGACGCGCCTGCATGTATCCGAAGTTTCTGGAAAGTTATCGATGCTTCTATCCGCTGTCTCTTGTTGCCGAACCTTATGTTATCTGATTTCATCACCTGACGCGAATGGTGTAGAACTTTGTGGAAGGCACGCGGGTCCGAATAATTAGTCTGGAACATTCGACGACTGTTCTTTAAAAGCCGACGCGCTTGACCCGCTGATCAGATTTCCGACGATTGCCGACCGTGTTCGCCGCTATCGTTGTGCTATAAGTGTAGCCTGTTTTTGTGGGCACAGGTTCGCCCAATAAAAGCTAGTTTTGTATTCCACCGTATTGCTGCTTTCTTCTCCGTCACTGCCACGTGACATCTGGTGGAGCTGCTTGTGCGTTCATGTACCGAACGCCCCCACAAAGCCGCGATCCAAGCCTGAAGCCCGAGGACAGAACCAACATCGCGCAAGACCAGCATGCTAGCCGCAGACTGCAAGGACTGCCCCCAGAGCACGGACTTCTACCTGAGACGACAAAGAAGATCGTGGTCAAGACAACCCCAATGGCTACCCCAGCGTCCCCCGTTATCCTACAACAACCTCGGGACCCACCAACCTTCCATGGAGCAGCAACTGAAGACCCGGAAGCATGGCTGAAGACCTACGAACGAATCGCGACATTCAACAACTGGGACTCCGACGACAAGCTGCGGCATGTCTACTTCGCCTTAGAAGACGCCGCCAGAACGTGGTTTGAGAACAGGGAGTCGAGCTTGACAATGTGGGACCTGTTCCGTAGCGGCTTCCTGCGCTTCCTTTACAAGCGTCGTGCGCAAGGAAAGGGCCGAAGCTATGCTGGACGCCCGAGTGCAGCTACCGAACGAGAACGTTGCCATCTTTACGGAAGAAATGAGCCGTTTGTTCCGCCACGCCGACCCGGATATGGCCGAGGAAAAGAAAGTCCGCCTACTGATGCGTGGTGTAAAGGAGGAACTTTTTGCCGGAATGGTAAGAAGCCCACCGAAGACCGTCAAGTTTCTTCGTGAGGCGACGAACATTGAGAAGACACTCGAGATCCGAAACCGGCAATTCGATCGCCGCACAAACTCTACAAACTACGCCGGGGTTCAATCACTGGCTACCGACGATCTACGTGAGACTATCAGAGCGGTCGTACGAGAGGAGCTGCAGAAGTTCTACCCAAGGACGCAGTCCCAAGTGGATCCAATCGCTGAAATCGTCAAAGAAGAGGTTCAGCGATCGCTTGGAGTCCCTGAGGTGCAACCACGATCACCGCAACCTCAGCCGGAAGCGATGACCTACGCCGCCGTCAAGGTCCCCCTCCGCAACAACGCCAGGGCCCTGTAACACCGCAATTCTGTCGTCCACCGCCGCTGCCGCCAGCACGCCCACCCGTCGCCCAGCGCAGCTACGCGAGGATGACGGACATTTGGCAAGCCCCCGACCACCGCCCGCTCTGCTACCACTGCGGCGAAGCCGGCCATGTGTACGACCGATGCCCATACCGTCACCTGGGATTGCGAGGGTTCGCCGTCAATGCAACGCGCCCTCGGGAAGGTGAACGCCCTTGTGACATTGCCGACTACCTCGCCGCTACTCAGTGGAGCCCTCGACGACCATCCCGTTCGCCGTCACCAGGCCGCTACCTGTCGTCGCAGCGTCGACCATACACTGGCCCAGCCAGGGGCCGGTCAGCGAGCCCATATCCGGAAAACTAAAAGCAGCAATCGATGGAGATGCGGTGGCTGTTCGTCGAACTGACGAAGATCCTCCGCCGCCGACGAAGACGACGAAGAGACCATCTCGACATAATAACGACGCGCCGCCGTCCCGACGAAGTCAGGAAGCCAAGACTACACTGACGAAAGACGACTTGACGATGCCACGTTTCAGCTTCAGTTCAACACGATGCAGCCGTGATCTGACGCCAAAACCTAATTGCAATGCCAGACAAAGAACCACCGACCTCGACGTGCTTCTCAACAGCCACGCAGTCACCGCTTTAGTGGACACAGGAGTGGATTACTCCGTCATGAGTGGACCCATCGCCGCGCAGTTGAAGAAAGTTAAAACTGCATGGGAAGGCCCTCAAATTCGGACCGCTGGAGGACACCTCATCATGCCGACTGGAATCTGCATGGCAAGAATAACCATTCGTGACCGGACTTACCCTGCCACCTTCGTTATCCTCCAACAGTGTTCACGAGAAGTCATTCTCGGTATGGACTTCAATGACCAACACGGCGCAATCATCGACCTGAAGTTGAAGTCAATAACGCTGTCGGAAGATAAAGCGATACCGCCGGAGAGTCCTCGTAGTCACCACGCCTTGAGTGTGCTCGAAGATCAAGTGAGCATCCCGCCTCGCTCCAGCATTGTTATTTTGGTCGGCACCGAAACACCCGCTGACGTAGAAGGCGTCATCGAAGGCGACCAGCGTCTACTGCTCGACCGTGAAATTTGCGTCGCAAGAGGGATCGCTCGACTGCACGGAGGAAACACGAAAGTGTTGCTGACAAACTTCAGCAAGGAGTTCAAGCACATCAACAAGGGCACGACGATCACATACATCGAGGAAATTGTGGAAACCAGCGATGCCTTTGTCCTCTCGGATTCTGTCGCATCTACCCCGACGACCGTAGTTCCCGAACCAGACTACGACATTAATCCAAGTCTCCCCGTGATTAAGCAACAGCAGCTGAGAAGTCTGCTCCGACGATACAAAGGCTGCTTTTCAACGTCATCGAGGATTCGACGAACACCAGTCGCCAAGCATCGCATCATCACCGAGGAGTGCGCTCGACCACTTCGCCAGAGCCCTTACCGAGTTTTGCCGCGAGAACATAAAGCTATAAGAGAACAAGTGGACGAAATGCTGCGCGACGACATCATCCAGCCGTCGAAAAGCCTGTGGGCATCCCCTGTTGTCCTGGTGAAGAAAAAGGACGGAACCCTACGTTTCTGCGTCGATTATCATCGTCTGAACAAGATCACGAAGAAGGACGTATACCCCCTCCCACGGATTGACGACGCATTGGATCGGCTCTGCAACGCTAAATAATTCTCGTCAGTGGACCTCAAGTCTGGCTATTGGCAAATAGAAGTCAACGAAAGAGATCGCAAAAAGACGGCCTTCATCACCCTAGACAGCCTCTACGAGTTCAAGGTTATGTCATTCGGACTGTGCTCGGCGCCTGCAACGTTCCAGCGCGTGATGGACACGGTTTTAGCAGGATTGAAGTGGCAGACCTGTCTCGCTTAGTTGGATGACGTCGTCGTTTTCGCCGGAAATTTCGACGATCAACTGAGGCGGCTTGCGACAGTACTAGAGGCCATCAAGTCATCAGGGCTTACTCTGAAGCCAGAAAAGTGCCGCTTCGCTTACGATGAGCTTCTGTTCCTAGGCCACATCATCAGCAAGTCTGGAGTCCGCCCCGACCCGCAGAAGACAGCTGCCATTGCAAAGTTCCCGCAGCCCATCGATAAGAAGGCAGTGCGTAGATTTCTTCGTAGATCCATAGCATCCATGTGCCTACTACAGGCGATTTGTCAAGGACTTTTCACGCATCGCTGAGCCGCTGACAAAGCTAACTAAATGTGACATCAAGTTCAAGTGGGAAACGCTGCAGGCTGACGCATTTCAAGAACTCAAACGACGCATGCAGTCGCCGCCCGTACTTGCGCACTTCAACGAGCACGCCGATACCGAAATACACACTGACGCCAGTAGCCTAGTCCTCGGTGCCGTCCTAGACCAGAGAAAAGATGGACATGAACATGTGGTAGCTTACGCTAGCCGGTCGTTGTCAAAAGCGGAAGGCAATTATTCTACAACCGAAAAGGAATGCCTCGCCATCGTTTGGGCTACAGCGAAATTTCGCCCGTACCTATGTGGCAGGCCATTCAAAGTCGTCAGCGACCATCACGCTTTGTGTTGGCTAGCGAATTTAAAGGACCCTTCAGGACGGCTGGCACGGTGGAGCCTCAGACTACAAGAATACTACATCACTGTAACATACAAGTCCGGACGAAAACACTCAGATGCCGATTGCCTATCACGCGCCCCCATTGACCCGCCGCCGCAAGATGACGAGGATGACAACGCAAGTACTGCACGCCCTACATGACGATCCGACCGCCGGGCACCTTGGTTTCTCCCAGACGCTATCGAGGATACAAGACAGGTATTACTGGTCGCACCTAACCGCTGATGTCTTACGTCAAGACATGCCAAGACTGTCAGCGACGCAAGACACCACCGACAAGGCCAGCGGGATTACTACAGCCGATCAAGCCTCCTTACCGACCTTTTCAGCAGATTGGAATGGACTTGTTAGGACCGTTTCCGACATCAACATCCGGAAATAAGTGGATTGTCGTGGCGACGGACTATCTCACCCGCTTCGCTGAAACTAAAGCTCTACCGAAAGGCAGCGCAGCCGAAGTGGCGAAATTTTTCGTCGAGAACATCCTGCTGCGGCATGGTGCTCCAGAAGTCCTCATCACCGACAGAGGAACGGCTTTTACAGCAGAGCTCACGCAAGCCATTCTGCAATACAGCCAGACAAGTCACAGGAGGACAACTGCCAACCATCCGCAGACGAATGGTCTCGCGGAGCGCCTGAACAAGACCCTCGCCGACATGCTAGCAATGTACGTCGACGTCGAGCACAAGACGTGGGACGCGGTCCTGCCGTACGTAACCTTTGCTTACAACACAGCAGTACAAGAAACAACACAGATCACGCCGTTTAAGCTGGTTTACGGCAGGAACCCGACAACGACGCTTGACGCCATGCTGCCGTACGTCACCGACGAAGAGAATCTTGACCTCGCGACCTTTCTCCAGCGCGCCGAAGAAGCCTGGCAATTCGCCCGCCTACGGATCAAGAACCAGCAGCGTACCGACAGCCGACACTACAACCTCCAACGATGCTTCATCGAGTACTAGTCCGGTGACCGTGTTTGGGTTTGGGCCCCTATACGCCGACGAGGACTGAGCGAGAAGCTTTTGCGTCGCTATTTCAGACCGTGCAAGATCATCCGACGTATTGGCGCACTGGACTATGAGGTCGTGCCAGATGGCATTTCGCTATCACAGTGGCGCCGCTCACGACCTGAAATAGTCCACGTTGTGCGACTCAAGCGGTACTACCAGCGTTAATGAACTTTGGGACTTCACGTAACTACTGACCTTTGGACTTTGTTTCTTTTCGTTGTTTGTTACTTTTGTTTAATATGTGTCTTTTTGTTTTTTGCTCTCTTATATTTGTAGCATCGGGACGATGCTCTTTAAGAGGGGGGTAATGACACGTGTACTTCTTTATCTTTATCGGGCGACCACTTCTCACCGCCTAACAAATGTTATCGCACAGCGCAGGACGCGCCTGCATGTAAAAGAAGTTTCTGGAATGTTATTGATGGTTCCATCCGCTGTCTTTCCCCGCAACTTGTGTAATCTGATTGCACGTATGCGCAACGCGAATAGTGTAGAACTTTGTGGAAGACACGCGGGTCCCAGCGGTTACTCTGGAACATTCGACGACTGATCTATAAAAGCCGATGCGCTTGACCTGCTGGTCAGATTTTCGACGATCGCCGACCGGGTTCGCCGCTATCGTTGTGCTATAAGTGTAGCCTGTTTTTGTGGGCACTGGTTCGCCCAATAAACGTTAGTTTTGTCTTTCACAGTATTTGCTACTGTGTTCTTCAACGTCACCACCACGTGACATCTAGGACAGCTAGACGTGCCCCTTAGAGGCTCTTGCTCCAATTTTTGCAAGGACAAACACGTATAAATAGCTTCTTTCCGAAAACTGTCTTAGACTGGAACACTTTACCATCCCGTATTTTTGATGCAAATGACCCTGTAGGTAAATAAAGCGCCTTTATTGTGATTGTAATGTATGTTTTTCTTTCTTTCATAGCATCCATGTTTTCATTTTTCCTTTTCCGGCTAATCTGGTTGCCACTTGCTCGTTACGACTCTTGCTTGCTACTTGTATGGCCCCTCTGGCATGGACCACTCTGCAGTGGTCTGCAGTATTGACATAAAATTTTTCAAATGAGCACGCAATTTGGAGTGACTGTGTGTGCAGGTGCCGCACTTCAAGGAGGTACTGATTATGGCAACCATGTGTGACCGTTGTGGCCATCGTACCAACGAGGTGAAGAGTGGCGCGGGCATTGAGCCACAGGGGGTGCGACTGGAGCTGCGTGTCCTGGATCCTGCCGACCTGGCCCGGGACGTGCTCAAGTCTGAGACATGCACGGTACACGTGCCTGAACTAGAGCTGGAGGCTGGTGCGGGCCTCCTGTCGGGTCGCTTCACCACAGTTGAGGGCTTGCTGGACAGCATGCGCCGGCAGCTGGCCCAGGAGAACCCTTTCTTCCAGGCAAGTTTTTGCATTGCTTTATTTAATAAACACTTGGCTCTCTTGTTTGTGTGATCTGTCTAGACAGTCGTCGACCGGTAGCAAAATCGGCCCACTTCACTGTGGCAGTTTACTTCTTCAGCAGCAAAGGGTGCACGTGACAAGCAAGGTTGCAGATGCTTTAGCAAATGATATAGAGCAAGGAATTCAGTCTTGTGAAACTTATGCAAAAACAAAGCAGTGGCTAGGGCAGAATCCTTTTTGAAGCTATTGGAAGAAAAACGCAAGGCGCTCTGTAGCTTTTCAGTTGTTTATGCATACTAATGGCTACCGTTCTGCACTGCCAATGCTAACAACGCTGAATGCTTTCCCAGCTTCTGTCAGACAGGGCACTTTCACGGAAGCAGTGGCCCCTGACAGCATCATGACAGACAAGTTGTTCTAGAAAGCGATGCATCATTGCTATAACGGCAATCACTGGCGTACGGCGCCACAGTCGTAACCAGTCTTACTCTGTAGAGATAGACACTATTGTCAAGTGTTGGGGGTTTGTCCATGCATGAGTTCTTACTAGTACAAGCATGACAACCCGAGACTGTCGAGCACAGTTGTTTTGAATGAGCTGCTGATATTTTACTTAGTTTTTTTCTTTGCACGCACCATTTCCGAAATTAACTGTAAGTGGGGGTGATGGTTGGAGCTTTTTGCCCACCAAATGTGTAAAGGGGTCCAAAGTACCCTATAATCACTTTTGACCAATGATTATTTGCTTTGAAGAAAATATGTGCACGAATAAAAGGCAGGCGTGACGTGTAGCTTCAGTGCTCAATTGTAAATGAAATGTTTCAAGGCCCGGCGACTCAAATAGTATATACAACAAACAGTACAAGTCGTTTCATAATAAATGCAGAATTTACTGCACAACATATACATCCTGAGAAACACAACTTCAGTCATTACCAGAATATGTTATATTAATGAAGAAAAAGGCACCCAGTACTGTGGTGTGGGATATACAGTATACTTCAGCTTGTTTGACTTTGATTATTAGATTTTTCTGTTAATTTGTTTTCTACCGAAGATCCCGGATGGCACTCATGCATTTCTATGGGCAATGCTTTTGTGATTTCAATACTAAAATTGGCTTTCACTGGGTAATTCCACCTGACCCCTATGGTGACTACAATAGCGACTGTTGTAGTGGCAGTGTCTGTCTAGACACTGGGACAACAACGCTTATAGGACAGTGAATGTGTGAACACGTCATCTCCCATCGAAAACACCTATTTTCAAAACACACAAGATTCTCAAGCACTAAGTGTAGCTCACAATGTCTGATTACAGTATTTACCCCAATCTAATGTGCGCCCCCTTTTTTTTCTTATCTTTTTTTTTCAAGGAAATTGGGCCAAAATTTCTCTCAGCGGTACAATCGGATACAAAACCAAAATCACGTTGGCGGTGTCTGTGTGCTTTGCTGCGCAACACAGTGGTACTGTGGCAAAGCTGACTTTAACCCTTGCGGACCTGACAGTGTCAGTTGACGATATTACAGAAAACATACCACATGGTTCGTGTAACAAAGTAAATAGAAAAAGTTATGCTTTCATTGTAAAGCCATCATAGTCCTCAGGCAATTGCCAGAAGTTTAGGTCGAATGGAGCAAGACAACAATTGTTAATAAAGGGAAAATCAGACATCCACCCATTCGTAGCAATTGCTATGAAGAAAACCCCCATACGGGTTCCTCGAAAGGAAAGGAAAGGAAAGTTGAAGAAAAATTCGTCCTGTTCTGGGACTCAAACCCGGGACCACTGCCTTTCCGGGGCAGCCGCTCTACCATCTGAGCTAACCAGGCGGCTAGCAGATGGCAGGGCGAAGTCAAATTTGTTGACAACACGAAGCAAAGGCAAGAGTTTGATGTAATAGTTCTGTGGAAACTCGCAAGGTGGAGAAAAGTAATTAATAAAGGGAAAATCAGACATCCACCCATTCGTAGCAATTGCTACGAATGGCTTAGTACAACCTTGTCTTGTCTTACCACTAAAATTAATCTGGAGTGCCACCCACCATGGGGTCATAGTGGCTTTGCATGGCGTCGCACTGCTAAGCCTGAGGACGCGGGATCGAATCCTGGCCACGGCAGCGGCATTTCGATGGCGAAATCCAAAGATGCCTGGGTACTGTGCGTTGGGTACAGGTTAAAGAACTATAGGTGGTCAAAATTAGTCCGGAGTCCCCCACTATGGCATGCCTCATAATCATATCCTTGTTTTGGCCCGTAAAATACCAGAATTTAATCAATCTGGAGACCTCTTTTATGGTGTGCCTCATAAACAAGTCATAGTGTTTGCATTTAAAAGCCCAGGATTGAAGTAATTTTTTTTTCTTACTCTCAAGGTGAATTGTCATTTGAGCGTTTTATAACAGGATTCTTGCAAGGCAGCGCTTGTCTTGTTCATTTACTGTTCTTGTCCTGATGTGAGCTTTAATTCACAGTAATATGAAACACCGAAAAACAACAAAATCCCGATAAAGAAGGGCATCAGGCAGGGAGATACGATCTCTCCAATGCTATTCACAGCGTGTTTACAAGAGGTATTAGAGACCTGGATTGGGAAGTATTGGGGATAAGAGTTAATAGAGAATACCTTAGTAGCTTGCGATTCGCTGATGATATTGCCTTGCCTAGTAACTCAGGGGACCAATTGGAATGCATGCTCACTGACCTGGACAGGCAAACCAGAAGGCTGAGTCTAAAAATTAATCTGCAGAACACTAAAGTAATGTTTAACAGTCGCGGAAGAGAACAGCAGTTTACAATAGGTAGTGAGGCACTGGAAGTGGTAAGGTAATGCATCTACTTACGCAGGTAGTGACCGTGGATCCGGATCATGAGACTGAAATAATCAAAATAAGAATGGGCTGGGGTGCGTTTGGCGGGCATTCTCAGGTCATCAACAGCAGGTTGCCATTATCCCTCAAGAGAAAAGTGTATAACAGCTGTGCCTTAAGATGTCAACTAAGATGTCATTAACACGAGTTAATGACATCTTAGTTGAAATCAAGAAAAACAAATGGGCCTGGGCAGGGCATGTAATGAGGAGGGAAGATAACTGATGGTCGTTAAGGGTTACGGACTGGATTCCAAGAGAAGGGAATCGTAGCAGGGGACGGGAGAAAGTTAGGTGGGCGGATGAGATTAGGAAGTCTGCAGAACCAACATGGCCACAATTAGCACATGACCGGGGTATTTGGAGAAGTATGGGAGAGGCCTTTTCACTGCAGTGGGCAAAGGCCAGGCTGAGGATGATGATGAATATTAAATGCCAACTGGCCTGGCCTCAAACCATCTTGCAATAGTTTGCAACAGTCTTTGAAAGCCTTGAAAACCATTAAATTTTATCAAGTGCTTAAAAATCTTCGAGTTTATTTATTTTGTTTCAACACCTGGCCACAAAGTTACTGAAATCTGCAATTCATGCCAATCAAATCTTGTTAGCAGCTAGCTTTATGGTTGATGGTGAAGGTAAATATTAGTGGTAGTTTGCTCACTAAACTGTTCTCATATATACTAGAGGGGTTATAATAGTGAGTATGAATATTTGAGAAAAATTATCTTTGAATATCAAATCTTATGCCGAGTTTCATGGAGTCAGTTTAGTGAAGAAAAAAATGACAGGTTTATTTAAATTATATTTTGATACATGGAGTGCCATTCAAAACTGTGATTGAAGCATGATTGCAGCTGATGCACTATGACATGAAAGTAATAAACTAGACATCACTAGATGCACATTGTAGTTCTTTTAAGGAATTACTGCAGCAGCCCAGGCCAGTTTAAAGGGATGAAAACGTGGTGAAGTACTGAATAAATAATCAATTGCTTTGCCTGAACTGGGATGGCAAATTCATAGGATGTCTAATGCAGAGGCATTCTTGTTCGAATGACTGGAAATTAGAGCATAAGTTATTTCCTCCATGTGTTCACTAAGGAACTGGAGCTTTGAACAATTGCTGCTGTCCTGTAGCAGAATCATAAGGAATATCCACCATTTGCACCATTTATTCTGTCACTTTCGTCACTTCTTCCATACTAAGGAGTCTGACAATCAAGTTTTATGGAACCCACCCCCCCCCTTTTTTTAGTGCTTACTGGTCAGAATGTTCAATCTACAATGGTAATATGAAAAATGCTGCAAAAAATTTTTGCTCAGAAGTATTGAATCTGGAATCGCGATTGGGTATCATGAAGTCGTATGCTGGAAGATAATAGATGCATGCAATAGCAATTTTTTTCTTTATTTATTTAGAACATAAAATATAGTCAAATATTTTGTCAGCCCACCAAAGCAATGATGCTTTTGAGCGGGACTGGGCAGTGCTGTGGCCCAAATGACACAGTCTTGCGCTCTAAGAACAGAGGGAGCAATAGGAAAAGAGAAAAAATAAAAGTACAATAGCAAAATTAAGTTTCTTATATGTGCCACAAACAGTAACTTATAGTCTGCGAAAGCATCGATGCTTTTATGCGGACCACTGTGTATTTGCCTTCAACAAGGCATAATACAAGTACGCAATTTCAATCCCTCCTCCCTTCTATTCCCTTACCCTTTTCTTCCATCGCTCGGCTAATTTCTAGTATTTGTTCCTGCTATAGTTTAAGCAAAGACATATTACAGCAGCAAAATATATGTACAGCACAACCCTCTGTTTCATCATATACAGTTGTCAATGTTATGGAAAAGTAGCAGTCATCAATCACTATTAGAAAGTAAAAAGAACACAATACACATAGAAAGAACACAATACTCTAGTCTGTTTTAAACAATTGTTAGTACTGGCAATTGTGCACTGGCATTGGTGAGAAACAGACAAGTGCAGCCCTAGCTGTGAGAATAATATTTTGTTTATCAAGCTGATGTTCTTGCGCTTCGTGATTTCTCAAGTGCTCAATATTTCTACAATAATAGCTACATGCTTTCATGGTTACCTGTCCAACTGCTTTAATCACTGAGGTTTTTTAGCACACGAAAAGGGACGAAAGACAGTGGCAAGGCGCGGACACAGCGCTAACTTCCAACAATTGTTTTATTCCACGAAGCGGTACACATATATATAGGTAACACACACAACCGTACGCATGCGCATATGTACTGATTTCTAGTCAAATGAGACAGCAACGAGACGTGTAATGGAAAGTTAAGATGATATCAAAGATGAAAGAACGACCATGCATAGCCAAAAAAAATTTTTTTTTGTAATTGCAAGATTAAAATGTAATCTCCATCAGGCCACCCTCTGTGTCACGTTTAAAAAATCGAATTCTTTACTTGAAAGATCTATTGAAGGCGCGCTAACACAAGCGCTCCCTAAACTAGCGATCTTCGCCGCTTCAATAATCTCACGTGTTGTTTTGCGCTGGGCTTCTTCCTATCACCGTGTACTGTTTATAAATGGGACTGCACCCATGCTTTCTGCAGTGAAAAGCCAGATGCCCCACTGCTCCAGTTCGCACATTATTTGCGTGTTCACGCAACCTGTCATTTACGCACCTTCCGGTTTGGCCGATGTATTTTTTGCCGCACGACAGGGGCAGTTCATACACGATATTACTCTCACAATGAACATAGCGTTCCTAGTGATTTGTCTGGCAACCGGGCTTCTCAGAACCACAGTAGCTGGCCTTGCACAAGTTAGGAGCGGGACTTTAATCATATACTCTTGCCCGCTCCCACCTTGCACAAGGTGGAAGCGGGCTTTAATCATATACAGTAAAAGCTCGTTAATTCACTACTCGTTAATTCGAAATTTCGGATAATTCGAACTAGTTGCCGCGGTCCGTCCCACAATGTATTGAAAGCGATATGTAACACATCCCGCTAATTCACACTGAAATCCGCACCGCCACCGATAATTCGAACTCCGCATCATCGTGGATGGGGAGAGTGCTAGTGCGCGGGAGCACGCTGGCGTCGCCGCGCGGGTCGCGCAGCTTTGCTTTTTCGATCAGTGGCAAGGACGATAACACCCTCGCCGCGCGCCATGTTCTTTGCGTACGAGCGTGCGAGGGTGAGCCGGCGAACGCGGCTCAATCTCGCGTGCGCGAGAGGGGAAGGTGGGGCGGAGCACGCCCTCTCTTGTCGCGCGCGAGGCGAGGGAGGGACCGGGGGACGATCTTCGGCGGCTGAGGCGGCTGCTGCTTACGGCGCGGCCATGCGGCAGCCGCATCTTGAAAGCGATCTGCGTCGTGGCCAAAGTGCGCGCCCGCGTGGGCCTCGTCTTCAAAGCGATCTGCGATGTTTGCAGAGTGCGCGTATTGCCGGTAGCTTCATATGCGATGTGCTTTCTACGTTTCGTTCGCGTTAAAGCGAGGGCTGTACGAACGTCAATTCGCTCGCTGCTACTGCTGCGTGCCCTCACTCCAGCGTTTTTCAGCGAGTTTCCGCGGTCATCGAGCGAGATGCGTTCATGCTCACCTGTGCGCGCGTGACACAGTGCTTGTTAATTTAGTTGGTAAGCAAATGCTCACAAGTTTATACGTCCGATAAAACTATTATCCTTACTTCGTATAGCTATCTACTAATTTTCTATTGCAATCGATGCTTCGCTTTTCGCGTGAGACCGAGACTTCTTTTTTTTTCTCCGTCCCAGTCAGCGCGACAAACGCGCGGATGGAGCAAGAGCCATCTCGACGTCGGGCGCGTCGGACCGCGCTGGCCGCGTCCGGTTACGTTGGCTGCGCTAGAGCTTCGAAGTATAGACGTTGTTCACGCCAACGTGACGTAGCGTGTGCGCGCCTGCTCACGCCACGTCAGACTATATATGCGCCTTAACCGAGCGATTTTTTTCTCTGACTTTCATTAGTTCGAATTTTCATAGCATCCCCGCGGAATTCGAATTAACGAGCTTTTACTGTACAAGTGAAGGCATTCATTTTAGCCAAGCCAAGCTAAGTTTAGAAAGTGAAATGATGCTTTTACATGTGATACGCAGTTTACCGTGTTGCTGTAGTGCGCCTAATTTCGATTTAGAAGCATGGCTTGTGTATATCGCAGGGAGACCACAGAACTCTGGGTACTTGCATGCACACAAAAGCACTCGTGTGCACCACTGCACAAGGAGGAATGCCACAACTTCCCATGGGTCTGCCATTCCACTCGTTACCATGAAAGCAGCACCGCTTGTTAGCATGGACTTTCTTTAGCATCACATAAAGCATAAACTTTCCCCTAAATGCGAAGGGGCTCGAAAATTTGTTCGAGCTAAAAGAAGCTTGAATTAAAAAAAGGACTTGTTTGTGAAGTATTCGTGCATTGTAGCAAGATGCACGAGCGGTTCGAGTCACGAAATATTGCGGCGCACAAGCACACAGCGAGCGAGGACCACGAAACTGCCCACTCCGGCCAAAGCTCATTTCCCGATAACGGCAGTAAATGAAACGTAAAGGAGCGGGCTAAGCTGTCGCTGTGCCTGCTCTGAGGCGGGCGCACGTGGAGACCTTCGAAGATGAGAAGTTACGAGGGAGGGTGAGGAGAGCATAGTTGTGAGGAAGGACGGGAGGGAAGTGGATATGCTTTCCCACCAGCTCGCTGGATGGCTTTAGTTATGTCTGCCGCCTACTGCCACTGAAGCAGCGGAGTTGCCAAGGCCAGGACTGGGCCACCACTGCTGCTTCCCTTGCATGCTCGTGTTTTTTTTTTCGTCTGCTGACAGATAAAAGCTGTGTTTATGTTCTTCATCCTGCATTCTTAACGCGAGTCATGTCTTATGAAGAAGACAAAGTTGTTGCCCCTGATCATAATCATGTTGGTGTGCTCTCTTCTGTTGCGGTGCTGCCGTGTTAAAAAGACAAGGAGAATGAGGTACTGGGTGTCGCCTTCGCATCCTTGCTTCGTATTCAGGCTCTGTCTTGTCGTACAGAATCATACATGGCGCGCTGTCTCCAATAACCTTTCCATCCGGATGTCTGGGTTTAGACTCATCGTGGTTGACTTTACGACTATAGATCATAGTCTTTTTATTGTCACCAACATCGACTGCAAAAATAGTGACTGGCATATTAAGAAATGGAATGAATCTGTGTGACCAAGTTCACGGACCGCTGCTACATTAGCACTGCCTGTGTTACCAGCCCTTTGCGAAGTGCGGCTTTCCCTGAGGTTAAAAAAAATTCGCTCATCCGCCAGCGTTATATTGTTAGCCTTCAAACAAAGGACTTCAACCCCGGAATGTTGGCAAGAGTGAGTACCACTCGTTACTTAGTTGCAAAGAGAGTAGCGCCACTACCTGGCATAGTAAGCTTCTCGCACATTTACACACATACACTCCAACTCACACGTAAATTTACACCCAATCTATTGCCAGTGTATAAATAATAAATGAATGATGGTGCACACTTCAATCAATGCGCCGAAGCATCGGTAGAGCTGGATGTTTCATAATGGTCCACAGAATAAGCGAGTGATCAGTGGTAGTGCACCTTTGCTACAAGCTATTAAAAAGTACAGAACATCTACGTTCTAAGCTTTAGGTATAGCAAGAACAAATCTATCACAACAAAGCACACCACAAGCAATTATGCAGAAAATGACCAATTGGATAGTGACTGCACCAAGGAAGTTTAAGTCAGAAACTTGACAAGCTGCTGCTTCAAAGTGTTTGCCGAACGAAGAGCAAAACACACTGATCCTGATTTAATTCGCAATCGCAAAGTTTGGACAGGTTGGAATACATTTCTAGCCCCACATTTAGTACAAGCACCGTATGAGCTGCTTGCACAATTTTAACAATGTGTAATGAGCTCGCAAATCACTTGCATGTCTTTTGAAGGTATGGCCAAAGCTTTGTGTCCAACCAGTCATCGTCTGCAATATCTGTCGATACAGAGGTTTGCTGAGCCGCACCATGTGTCACACATATCAATTGTGAACATGGAAGCAACGGAGGCAAGCAATGGACGCCTCACCACAGTATCAAACATGGCCACAACACTCGCTTCATCGCTCTGAAATGGATCTATATGCTTCTTTTTGCTAGTGCATAATAAAAAGTTATCTTAGTGTTGACATTGGTATGTTTTCAAACTCTCAAAAATAATGTTCCCTTATTCCCAATTCCCAGAGTCTTGCATTTCTTTGCCCAAAAACTTCTACAAGAGCTATTTGTGCATGCCAAACTGGAGTACCACTATGTCTCAAATTTTACAATATGTAAAATTAAATTAATATGTTAAATACTGTGGCTATACACATTTAATTCTGATTATTAGTTACGAGTATTATTGTACATAATGAAGTTCAGTGTTTGACGGAAGCCCGTCTGGTTCGGATAAAACATGGTGAAAAGGTAGACAAAACCCGAGGCACTACGCCGACCAGATTAAAATCTTAAATAAAAGAAGACTTTTCGGCTCCCACACAGGAGCCCTGTTCACAGGTAAAATAAACAAAGGTGTTCGAACAGCTCGTCTAAATAGTCTTGAACACGTGACGCAGGCAGCGTGCATACACTGACGGCAGATTGCCATCACTCCTGTTCAGAGTGTGTGGCGTAGTCTGAATCATGAACGACTCAAGATAAAAGCGTCGAGATAGCTCTTTTTCCCTGGCAAAGACATGTGCCTTCCCCCAGTTGATTTCGTGGCCACTTGAAGTGGCATGCTCAGCCAAAGCACTGGATCTCACATTTTCTTTTCTCACGTCATAATTGTGCTGTTTAAGACGCTTTCAAAGTCGCCAGTTTCGCCAATATACACATAGTCACCATCCGTGCATGGGACAACGTACACAACAACTAGGAATTTCTCTTTTGGTAATTTGTCCTTAACATTGACGAGTGATTGTCGTAGTTTCTGGTTTGGAATGTGTGCCACTTGAACATTGTAAGAATGCAGAACACGGCTTAGAGCTTCACTTGTGGACAGGATATATGGTATTCCAGCGCACTTCTGACTTTTGACAACAATATTCGCAGACTTCAAGCCCACCGAAGTGACGTTCAACGCAAAGCAGGGAAGTGCACGGTTCTCAACAAGTCCTCGTACGAACCCGATGAAACTGAGCTTTCGGTCCTCAGCCTTGGGCTCAATTTCAACGCCAGAGCTGCAACGGATAAAAAGAAGTTTGTATGTGCTGTAGAGAACGTCGTTAGTCAAGTTGATCCAGCGCACAGTGATGAGGCCTGCACTTGTGTTGTGTCTGTTCTCTCCATACTCCGAGGCCCCCCTTCTTTGTCCCTGTCTTCAGGAGAGCATCGAGCGGTAAAGAGGCTTCGCGGCAACTGCAAGGTTGTGATCCTTCCTGCGGACAAGGCGAATGTGACTGTTCTGTTAGACAAAGTCGACTACTCCCAGAAGATGTTGACGCTGTTAGAGGACACGAACACGTACGTTCAGCTTGACCAAGATCCTACGCCCAAGGTGCGGAGACTACCAGAAGCTTTTGGCCGATGTCTTCCGCGGGGTCACCCCTGAACCCCAGTCACTGTGTTTCACATTACTTTGTCATAATGGTTCGGCATCAGCTCTTTATGGCCTCCCCAAGGTTCACAAGCCAGGCATCCCCATGCGTCCAATTGTAGATTTTATGTGTTCCCCCCTGCACAAGCTATCAGGATTTTTGCATCATGTCATTTCGCCCCTTGTCAGACAACGTGCCACTCACATACACAACTCCTATGACTTGATGGACAAAGTCCGTAACGTCATACTGGATAAAAATAACATCTTCGTCTCTTTTGACGTGAAATCGCTTTTCACTTGTGTGTCAACGGAACTGGCCATGGATGTATACAAGACCGCTCTGGAGTCGGATGAAGCTCTACCCGAAAGATCGCCCATCGATGCACCAGACCTGGCTCGGCTGTTGCAGTTCTGTTTGTCAAACACATACTTTACGTTCCAAAAGTGTTTCTATAAACAGGGCCATGGAACGGCTATGGGAGCTTCTATATCGGTAACCGCCGGTAATTTGACAATGGAAGCTCTTGAATGTAGAGCGCTGTCTTCATTCAGCCCTGCTCCAAAGGCATTTTTTCGCCACGTGGATGACTGTTTTTGCATCATTCACAAAGAAGCAGTTCACTCGTTCACTTCGCGCCTGAGCAGCGTGGAAGCAGCAATCCAGTTCACGGTGGAAGAGGAAGTCGACGGCAAGCTCCTGTTCCTTGATATGCTGATTGAAATAAAGGGGTCTACTTTCTCGTTCGGAGTTTTAAAAAAGCCAACTCACACAGGATGCTACTTGCATTTCGGCTCTATGCAACCTGCTTCTCACAAAAGGGCAGTGGTTTCTATGCTTCTACGACACGCAGAGAAAATCTGCACAAGACAGGAAGACTACGCAGCCGACATAAGTGTGGTACGGCAGGAACTATCCACCTGTCGTTAGCCGTGTTCTTTCTTGAATGCTGTTGAATGACATATGGCACGTCCACAGTTATCCTATGTTGCCTGTAGTCAAAAGCGTGCCTGAATACCATATATCCCGTCTACAAGTGAAGCTCTAAGCCGTGTTCTGCGTTCTTACACTGTTCAAGTGGCACACATTCCAAGCCAGCAGCTACAACAATCGCTCGTCAATGTTAAGGACAAATTACCAGAAGAGAAAGTCCCAGGTGTTGTGTACGTTGTCCCTTGCGCGGATTGTGACAACGTGTATATTGGCGAAACTGGTGACTTTGAAAGGCGTACTATTATGACGTGCAGGCGTACAGTACAATTATGACGTGAGAAAAGAAAATGTGAAATCCAGTGCTTTGGCTGAGCATGCTGCTTCAAGCGGCCACGCAATCAACTGGGGGAAGGCACGTGCCCTTGCCAGGAAAAAAGGGCTATCTTGATGCCTTTATCTTGAGTAGCTCATGATTCAGACTACGCCACGCACTCTGAACAGGAGTGACGGCAATCTGCCATCGGTGTATGTGCGCTGCCTGCATCACGTGTTCAAGACTATTTAAATTAGCTGTTCGAACACCTTCGTTTATTTTACCTGTGAACAAGGTTCCCGTGTGGGAGCCGAAACGTCTTTTAAATTTTACTTTGGTCAGCGTAGTCCCCCGGGGTTTGTCTGCCTTTTCACCATTGTACATAATTGTGAGACTATTACCCAGCTTTCATTGTGTTTGGGTACGTATCTCCTTCTGTTCACTCGTAAAAGCTTGTTTTTTAGATGCCTGCTTTTTCTTGGAATCTACACCGAATCTTCTGATACAAAGCTTTTGGAAGCTTTATATCTAGCCCACTATCGTGCACTGTGTGACATGGTGTGGCATCATCTGCAGCTGAGCTTTCAGTGACGATGTGGTGTGATCACATGACAAGAGCAACAGAGCATTTCACTGCCTCGAGAGGTTTTCCATGTGTGGCAGGGTCAACAGCCTTCTAGCATTTTATCTCTTTTATGGTGTTGCGTGGACGGCCCTTTGGCCACCATTGTGACATATGCTGCAAATTTATGCACTTTCTGCAGCATCAAGTGGCTTGTGCTTAAAAAAACAAGTCTTATTGTCACTCAGCTGGTATATTCACTTATTCATTCAGTATGAATTTATTAGCACGACAACAGGGCGGCTCAAGAAAAATGTATGTATTCTTCAATATGATGCAGGGATGTTCTGCTCATGCTCGATACTACGAAAAAATCTTTCATTTGGCATTTCATTTCAATTCACACAACACCTGTGTATGCATTTCATTCACAACTAGGCCTATAAAATATGCTTTATGCTTTCAGGCATGTAATTTCTGTTGGCATCATTTGGAGTTTCAGACTCTTTCTGCATCTGTGTCCTTAGTTGCCCAGGGAATACCGCATTATTAACACCCGAAAAAATTTGGCCACTATCTTTGTTACTTCCTTACACACGCTTTCATTCCATAAACATGCCCAGGTTTGTCACATTTTAATGCTATATATCTGTCTTGGCTCGTAGATAAGAAGTCAAAGCACTATATTGAGTGTTTCTTTAGACTACCATACACAGAATTTTTTTTTTAATTGCCTGTGGCAGATAGCACAGTTGCAGTTGTTGGGATGGATTACTCAAGGAGGCGGACCTTTTTGCCTGAGAAATTGAATGGTGCAATGGACTAATAAAAAAATATAATTAAGGCTTCAAATAATTATTTTACAGCATATATTGCAATTGAGCTGTTGCGAATTTCACAACTAATAGGACCCGAGAAAGGTGCTCACCGCACCTTTTTTATTTGGTGACTAGAATTATTTCACCTGCTACACAGCATTGTGCCGTAAGGTACATAGTATCTTGCACAGAACCATTACTGCCTAGATAGACACCTCTCACATTGCCCATCTTCATTGCCTTGGTGATATTCTTTATTTGGAGATGCCAGTTTTAGGTTTCACAATAAATGTAGTCGGTATCCTCGGACAAGTGCAAAATGCTTTCTTTGCTTTGCAAAATGATGTCACCTTCTTCTTTGTGTGCGCTGAATTTAAATAATTCTATTCACTCTCTTTGGTTCTGTGTATGTGCTCCTAGTAAGCAGTCCAAACTTGTGGCACTTCACAATTGAGCTGTGAAAGAATTGCTAAATCCAAAATTGCGAAACACACAAACAAACCACATCGCTCTGCTTCCAACAATTTAGCTTTGTCTGTCTCGTTGTGTTTGCAATGCAATGCAAACACAGCGAGCATTTAGCAATGCAATACCACAAGCCCAAGCATTCGCTATTGTGAACTCTGTGAAAGAGGTTAAAAACATTTTTGTGTGCAGGCAGCATGTAGGCATGAAAGGTTAAGCAGAAACAAGCTATGTATTTCTAATGACAGAGAGAGTTTAGGCATCGCTGCTGTTGCTTGGCTCTTGGCATCCCTTGAGACCAGAGCTGCTTAAAACTATTCAGTGCTAGGCTCACTGCTTGGAGCCAATAAACCCTGTTACACTATAGTGCTCTAAGACGTGGCCAGTTTAACATTTGTTGAAACAAGATGAATTATATACTGCAGCTTTACATTGTGAGACTATTTCAGAAATGAGCTACTCAAGTATTGTTTTGACTTCATGGAACAAAGTAAATCTTTTATTCAAATTGTGCTGTGTTGGTCACCATCTTGTGGCATGCAAGAGGCACATGGTCAAAGCCGTGTTGATAGTGATCTTTAAGGACTTCTGAGGCCCTGACAAAGCATTTGGAATGGCTAAAATAACATTTTGTTTTATAGCTTGAAAACAAAAGGCATTGTCGCCAGCAATGAGCAAAGGAGCACAAATGGAAAAGCTACATAAAGAAGGCTTATTGGATAGCCACCACCACTCACCACCGCCGTGCTGACAGGATTGGATAGTCTTGAGTTTAGGTAGCGCCAACCTTGTGGCCATATGTCGAAATTATATCTGCGAAGCATTGAATGCACTTGAACATTTTTACGAAGACACAGGCACCCTTAACAAGTATTAGGTATTGCACTGAATAGCCGCACAATGCAAGATTGCAGGGAGAGGCCTTCGTCCTGCAGCGGACATAAAACAGGCTGCTGCTACTGCTGCTGCTGCTGATGATGATGATGTAACTATAAGTTGCTTCTATTATTTGTAATTATTAGCGCATGTATATTACGTGTTATACATTTTTGTATTCTGCACGTGCATTATTTAACTTTGTGTAATTCCTCGTCTGTTTACGTGCTCATTGCAGTCTACATCACAGCCGCTTGTGTGTGTTTGTGACTGTTTACGAACTCATTGTGGTGCGACTTGCATTTGCCTTTTATATTTATGTTCTTATGGTTAATGTTGAACCGGCTTTATTTAAGGATGAAGTTGATGGTGAAGTAAAGATGGCGTCCCGAGGCTGCGCCAGCTGTCTTCCTCCTCTTCTCCTCGCCCGGCTCATGCCGTAGCTATCCCCGGTTACCAGACGAAGCCCGCTGGGCAAGTCCAAATCACTCAGAAAGCATAGGGTGAAACTGCTTAAGACGAGCAACATGTACTAACTGGGTCTGGCTAGACCGACGACCAGCAGACGTCAAGTGTGCCACCACGTACGTCAAGTCACTCAAGCAATCTACAATGACGAATGGGCCCGTGTACTGGGGTAAAAACTTTTCGCATAAGCCACATTTACGTTCCGGAATCCGCAACCACACAAAGTCTCCTTTAGCGTACAAGACAGACTGGTGTTGGCTGTCACAGCGCTCTTTCGATCAGTGTTGCAATGCCACAGTATGAAGACGAGCAATACGCCGGGCTTCTTCGGCAAGACAAAGTGTCTTGGCAGCAAAGTACTCGCTGTGAAAGTCAAACGGCAGTATAGTGTCAATGCAGCTTAGCGGTGAACATGCGTAAAGGAGATAAAAAGGACTGTAATCGGTCGTCTCATGCTTTGCAGTATTATAAGCATAGGTGGTGAAGAGGAGTATGTCATCCCAGTCTCTGTGATCGGAAGATACGTATGTGGCCAGCATGTTGGAGTTCTGTTCGTACGTTCTACAAGCTCATTTGTCTTAGGGTGATAAGGCGTTGAATGGCTGAACTGCGAACTGCAGAGATGAAGCAGTTCTTCTACGGCGTCCGCAATGGACAACCGCGATTGCTAATGATAACACGGGGGGGACCATGCTGAAGAATACTGAATCGAAGCAAAAACGTTGCTATGGGCGCAGTTGTTGAAGATAGTATGGCCGCCGTTTCTGCGTAACGGGTCTACACATACGATCACCCATCAGTTGTCATTAGATTATCGGGGAAATGGGCCCAGAAGATCGATACCCTGTTGTTCAAATGGCAGGCAATGCGGCAGCAGAAGTTGGAGAAGACCTGGCGGAGTGGTCATAGGGCGCTTGTAGCATTGACATCGTTCGTAACTGGCGACGTAGTGCTTGACTGTGTCCCGCATTCTGGGCCAGTAAAAATGCTCCTGTGTCCGGTTTAAGGTTCTGATGAATCCTAGATGGCCAGAGGTTGCATCGTCATGCATGGCTCTCAGTATGTCCGCTGGCAGACTCTGCAGCACCACCAGAAGGAAGCTTGCGCCTTTAGCCGAATAATTGGTCTTGTAAAGCAGGCCGTCACGGACACAAAATCGGCTGGTGGCTCCAGGACGCGATGCGGCTGCAAATAGAGGTTTCAAACTAATATCATTTTCCTGCTCTGCCTTGAAAGTCATCGAGTCTGAGAATGTAGAAGAAATGAGAGCAAAAAAGTCATCAAAATTGTCTTCTTCACACTCCGTCGTTGTCAGAGCAAAGCGGGAGAGACAGCCCGCATCTGCATGGTGACGCCCAGACTTGTAGGAAATAACGAAGTCGTACTCCTGCAGTTGAAGAGCCCAACGTGCCAGTCGTCCATTCAGGTCACGGAAATTCACCAACCAGCATAATGTGTGGTGGTCAGTAACGATAGTAAATGGGCGACCGTAGATATAGGGCCAAAATTTGTGGACTGCAAAAACAGCTGCCAAGCATTCTTGCTCGGTCACAGTGTAATTGCGTTCTGCCTTAGTCAAAGAGCAACTAGCATAAGCCACAACGTGTTCAGCTCCTTGATGATGTTGCACTAGTACAGCACCGATGCCGATACCACTGGCATCCGCGTGCACTTCCGTAGGTGAGGATGCATCGAAGTGATGCAATATGGGCCCTGACATTAGTAGAAACTTTAGCTGGAGGAACGCGTCGTTGCAAGTTGATGTCCAGTTGAAAGGGACGGCTTTTTGGAGAAGACGTGTTAGGGGGTACACCACGTTTGCGAATCTTCGGACGAAGCGACGAAAATACGAGCACAGGCCCAAGAATCTCAACTCCCGCACTGACTTCGATGCTTCGAAGAAGCTGACTGCCTCAATCTTTCGTGGATCTGGCCTCGCACCGTTTTTGTTGACTAGATGCCCAAGTACTAACGTCTCGATTTCCTCAAAACGACATTTCTTGGAATTTAGGATCAAGCCGGCTTGTTTGACACAATCCAGAACAAGACTGAGGTGGCTGTTATGCTCACTCAATGTGCTGCCAAAATCACCACATCATCGAGGTAGCACAAACAAATTTCCCATTTCAGTCCTCGGAGAGTAATGTCCATGAATCGTTCGAATGTTGCTGGCGCATTACAAAGGCCGAACGGCATAACATTAAATTCATAAAGACAGTCTGGTGTCATGAAGGCCGTTTTCTCCTTATCGTTTGGGGTGCATGGGTATCTGCCAATAATGATCGCAAATCCAGTGATGAAAAGTAGGCAGCGGAATGTAGACAGTCGATGACATCATCAATTCTAGGAAGCGCATTGTTACGTTTCGCCTACGACGCGCGGTATAGCCGGCGCGGATGCAACGGACGCCGGGGCTTCGTTCAAAGCGGCGGACATTTTGGCCCGTTCAGCGCCGCCGATACGCCTCCCCGCCAAGCGCGTCCAGGCGTGTTTCAGTGCCACGTGTCTTCGTGTGTGCGTGTGTGTGTGTGTGCCCACGCTTGTCAAAGCGCGGCAGCCGGGGAGAGGAGCTCCCCAAGAGTGAAGCGAGGAGGTCTGACCACGGCGCCGGCCTGGCGATGCGTCACTACACTCGTCTCAACCTGTCTCTCAGCGTGTCCGTGGCGCCGTCACGTGCGCCAGTGACGAGGCGTTCCTTCTCGCCCTCAACTCCGAGACTATAAGAGCAGCTGCCCCCGGACGCCGAGAGAGAGGCTCCGATTTCTTCTGTCGAGTTACGTGCTCTCCCGTCTCTCACTTCGGTCGACCTGACCGCCCGCTCTTTTGCGATGTTAGAATAAACCAGTTGTTCTGTTACCAGTCGACTCATGCTTTGCCGAGACCTTCAGATGCTTCCAGTGCCCCAGGCCGCCAGGCCAACGCTACCCTTGGGGCTTGCGACCCGATTGCAACAACGGGTGTCAGCGCTGAGTTTGCAACAACTCGTGCCAGCGGTGCGATTCTAACAACTGGCTGGTAGCGGTGAGATCGCGACAACGGAGGCCAGCAGCGAAGATATGCGGTTGACTGTATGCTGAGCAGCACAACGACCATCCGGGAGCAGTGCAACGAGCCCTGTGTGATGACTGGTTGCCTGCAGCGGAACGACTGCGCTGAGGTCTTGGCTGCAAGGTTTGGTGAGTGCGGGACTTTCTTCTTCTGAGTTTTGCCAGGCTTTTGTTAGTGTCAGAAACAGAGCTGGTAATTGTGGTTGTCGTTGCTGCCGGGTTAGTTTGCGGCAAGACAATAGAAGGCAGTAGAGAAAGCAGCATTCATAGCAGCCATGGATTTGAAGTCGTTGCGCAAACCGAAATTGCTGGAGCTTGCAAGAGAGTTGGGTCTCGAAGTCTCAGACAAACTCAGAAAACCAGAACTGCTAAGGGCTATTCTTGAGTTAGAGGCTGAGGATGACGAGCTGTCGGAATGCCTTGAGACCATTGAGGAGAGGGAGACGGCAAAAAGACAGGAGCGCGAACGTACAGAACAGAAAGAGAAAGATGAGCGCGAACGAAAAGAACAAAAAGAGAGACAGGAGCGCGAACTTAAAGAACAGAAAGAAAAAGATGAGCGCGAACGAAAAGAACAAAAAGAGAAAGAAAAAGAAGAGCGCGACCGTCAACACGCTTTGGAAATGAAGCGTCTCGAGGTAGAGATGGAACGCGCTCGTAATGGAAGTCAGGCACACGGTGCAGGAGAACGAGTATCGTTCAAAATGACTGACCTGATGCGGCCGTTTAAGCTTGGAGAGGACATTGGTTTGTTCCTGGTTAACTTTGAGCGAACGTGTGAGAAGCAGGGGTTCTCTCGGGAAACGTGGCCACAGCGCTTGCTCACTTTGTTACCCGGCGAGGCGGCCGACGTAGTCGCTCGCTTGAAGAGAGAGGAGGCAGAGGATTTCGACCAAGTGAAATCGAGTCTGCTAAAAAAGTACAGGCTGTCCGCGGAGGCGTTCCGTCGGAAGTTTCGGGAAAATGAGAAAGGCAAAAGTGAGTCATATACAGAGTTTGCCTACAGGCTAATGTCAAACATGCAGGAGTGGCTCAAAGAAGAGAAAGCGTTTGGTGACCACGAGAAAGTTCTGCAGTGTTTCGGGCTGGAACAGTTTTATAGTCGGTTACCTGAGAACGTGCGGTACTGGGTCTTGGATAGGCCAGACGTTAGTACGGTGGCTAGAGCCGCTGAGCTAGCCGAGGAGTTTGTGACGCGTCGGGCTCGCGGAGCTAAGGACGGTCAAAAGGGTGAATTTGGCTCCAAGTTTGAGAGGCCGAAGTTCACACCCATGAGAGCAAAGGGGGACACACGTAGTGCGGATGCGAGTCAAAGCAGTCCGACCGAACGTAAGGAGACGGCGGCAGCCGAAGCCGAACGCAGAAAGCGGTTCGAGACGAGGCAAGTGCGCGTGTGTTATACGTGTCAGAAGCCGGGTCACTTTTCGGCGCAGTGTCCAGAAACAAAAACAAAAGTCGTGTTTTTGTCCTTATGCAGCACTGACGAGAACATGAAGCTTCTCGAGCCTTACATGCGAGACCTCCTCGTGAACGGGAAAGAGTGCCGAGTGCTTCGCGATTCCGCAGCTACAATGGATGTAGTTCACCCCTCTTACGTAGAACCCGATATGTTCACGGGCGAGTGCGCATGGATCAAGCAAGCCGTGGAAGCTCATAGCGTGTGTCTGCCCGTAGCAAAAGTGCTTATTGAAGGACCTTTCGGAGCACTTGAGACGGAGGCCGCAGTGTCATCTATGCTGCCCCCCCAGTACCCGTACCTATTTTCGAACAGGTCCGATCACCTCCTGCGCGAGAAAGGGCTTTTGTTTGGTGAGGCTAGCGTTCAGGCCTTAACCAGATCGAAGGTTCGGGAGCTCGCTGCAAAGGCGGTAGTTGCGGGACCGACGTTGTCGAACGATGAGAAAGGGTCAGAGGCGCAGCAAGCTGATATTCAGAGCACGCCCGAACTGAATAAGATTGAGCCTGTAGCGTTAAAGGCACCAGATACTGGAGAGGAAATTCCCGATGCGGGAAAGTTAGAAGAGCTATCTGCAGATTTGCTCATCGCGCCTACGTCAGATGGACTTAATAGGTTGCTAAAAGTCAGCCGGTCGGCTTTGATAGCCGAGCAAAAGAAGGATGGCAGCCTAGAAAACATCCGCTGCATTGTCAAGGAAGGTATCGCCAAGAAAAATGCTCGCTTTGTGGAAAGAGGTGGGGTCCTGTACCGGAAGTATCTAGACCGCAGGGGAGTGGAGTTCGATCAGCTGATCGTGCCTCAGTGCTACCGTCAGGATCTGTTGCGCTTGTCGCATGGGGGTTCGTGGTCCGGACACCTAGGAGTTAAGAAAACTAAGGACCGTCTCTTGCAAGAGTACTATTGGCCAGGGTGTTTTCGGGACGCAGACCACTTTGTGAGGACATGTGACACCTGTCAGCGGGTGGGCAAACCAGGGGACAAATCGAGGGCGCCGTTGAAGTTGGTGCCTATCATTACGGAGCCTTTCAGACGGCTCGTTATTGATACAGTGGGACCTCTGCCGGTAACAGCCACGGGGTACAGACACATTTTGACTGTGATCTGCCCAGCGACAAAGTTCCCTGAAGCAGTGCCGCTTAAAGAACTAAGCTCAGTTGAGATAGTCAATGCACTACTGTCCATAATTGCGCGAGTTGGTTTTCCTGCGGAAATCCAGTCAGATCAGGACACAGTGTTTGCTAGCCCTTTGACGACAGCCTTTCTCGAAAGGTGTGGGGTAAAGCTGTTAGACAGCTCAGTGCACCACCCCCAGTCGAATTCCGTTGAGAAGCTCCACTCCGTCATGAAGCGCGTGTTGAGAGCATTGTGGTTTGAACAACAAACTGACTGGGAGCTGTGTCTGCCTGGGGTGACGTTGGCATTAAAGACCGCGCCGCATGCGGCTACGGGGTTTTCGCCAGCTGAGCTAGTGTACGGTCGCTCGCTGCGATCTCCGCTTCGCATGCTTCGAGACGGATCACTGCCCTCTCCAATGGCTGCAGACTATCTCTTCCACAAATGGCCGCCTCCTGCGCTGGAGCCTCGCTTTGCAACAACATTCCTTTGAGGTGCGTTACAAAAAGGGGAGTCTCAACGGTAACGCCGATGGCTTAAGTCGAAGCCCCTAACGTGGGAATCAGCCTCAAAATTGTTTGTTACTGATGTTTTTCTTCCTGAGGCAGGATTTTTAACATATTGCTTTTGTGTAGTGTTTCAAAGTGATGATGTGCTTTCTAGTGCAATTTTCCGATTTATGGACGCGTTCTGAGTGCTGCTAAACTACTTTAAGGAACTAGGCAGTAGTATAAAAGGGGAAAGAGCCTGGCAGGGCTTAGTGAGGGTTGTGCCGTGCTTGCTGACTGAGCGGTTGACTTTCGGCGTAGTTCTAGCGCTTGCCGGGAACGAGAACAAAAATGTCAACTCTCCCGAAGTCACATTGCAGTGTCCTGTGTGAACCTGAACGAGAGAACGAGGCCTTCTCCGTGCGCTGCGCTCAAGAAACGCCGACGGACGCCCGACTTCGGTTATGTGCATCATCGAGCGACATCCCTCCGGACAGCGGATGCAGTCCCCTGACCATCGGGATCTCCTTCCCCCGGCGGGGCGGTCTGTTACGTTTCGCCTACGACGCGCGGTATAGCCGGCGCGGATGCAACGGACGCCGGGGCTTCGTTCAAAGCGGCGGACATTTTGGCCCGTTCAGCGCCGCCGATACGCCTCCCCGCCAAGCGCGTCCAGGCGTGTTTCAGTGCCACGTGTCTTCGTGTGTGCGTGTGTGTGTGTGTGCCCACGCTTGTCAAAGCGCGGCAGCCGGGGAGAGGAGCTCCCCAAGAGTGAAGCGAGGAGGTCTGACCACGGCGCCGGCCTGGCGATGCGTCACTACACTCGTCTCAACCTGTCTCTCAGCGTGTCCGTGGCGCCGTCACGTGCGCCAGTGACGAGGCGTTCCTTCTCGCCCTCAACTCCGAGACTATAAGAGCAGCTGCCCCCGGACGCCGAGAGAGAGGCTCCGATTTCTTCTGTCGAGTTACGTGCTCTCCCGTCTCTCACTTCGGTCGACCTGACCGCCCGCTCTTTTGCGATGTTAGAATAAACCAGTTGTTCTGTTACCAGTCGACTCATGCTTTGCCGAGACCTTCAGATGCTTCCAGTGCCCCAGGCCGCCAGGCCAACGCTACCCTTGGGGCTTGCGACCCGATTGCAACAACGGGTGTCAGCGCTGAGTTTGCAACAACTCGTGCCAGCGGTGCGATTCTAACAGCATACACATCCTTTTTGGTGACCGCGTTCAGTTTCCTGTAATCAACGCAGAACCGCCACAATCCATCCTTCTTTACTAAGGTTACTGGTGCTGCCCACGGGCTAAAGGACTCTTGAACACTTTTCCGTAGCATGTCTTTCACCTGTGCAGCGATAACTATCCTCTCTGTTGAAGAAACGCAGTAAGGCTTTTGCCGAATAGGGTGCGCAGATCTGGTGTCAATTCTGTGGTGAGCACGAGAATGCGGGAGTGAAGACTGCTAGTCGCCTTGTGTGAAATCGAACACAAAAAGATGTGCTCGCAAAACTTGTGCGAGAGTGTGGCACTCATGTGAGGGCAGCACCTTGTTGATCATCCGTAGGATCTGCTCTTAAGAAGTGCTTCGGTGGGGATCGCTAGTATGAGACTGCTCCTCCTCGCTGTAACTGTAATGGAGGTGTAAGTAATCTCTACAGATTCAGTGAGCTTCATACCATGCGAGAGAACAGTAGGGACGCAAACTGTCCGGCGACCTTACCTCCATTGGCCGCGCCGGCTAGTTTCCCGACGGTGGTGGTGACGGTGAACGGCGTTGTTGGGGGAGTCAGGCTGCGGTCTGAAGCTGGCGCGCCATTCCTACTATATTGACGGAAGGTATTCCGGGGTGGCGGGCCTGTGGTGCGTGCAGTATCGGGGTCTGTTGGCCAACGATCATCATAACTGTCACGTTCAAAATTAGGTGAAGCTGGTGGTGGGCCATATGTTGTCTGTCGGCACCGGCGACAAAAACGAGCAATGTGTCCTGAGGCGCCACAGCTGTAACACACAGGCGATGCGTAGCCAACATTGTAAACCTCAGGGTCAACCCTGGGACGCTGCGAATAATAAACACGGTCTTCCGAATTCTAATTCGTGGTGGTAGCTCGACGAGTGTGTTGATTGTGCATCCTGTCGTCAGGAAAGAAACGTCGGTGCTGTCGCAGCTGATTGACTCAACAGTCTGCAACGCCTGGCATGGCAGACAATGCAGACACAGCAGATGCATGTTCTTGAGGTTGGTTGGAAGCGCAACCAAGCCGTTCTACATCCGCCTCTTTGGTCTGTCGTTCAAGTTGTTCGCGGACAATTTGCCTTATAGTTGCCGCAAGGTCAAATTGAAAACTAGTTGTCGTTATAGTCAACGCTTGCCACCGTTGTGACATTCGCTAACCTGCCGAACTTTGGCGTGATACGGCGCAGCTTCGAGGCCTCAAATGGACGGCAATGCTTGATGAGGTCGGCGACCGAGGTGAGACTCTCCTTTCCGATTAAATCATTGTAAACATCGTTGGCTATGCCTTTGAGAAGGTGTCCAACTTTGTCCTCTTAAGACATTCGAGGATTGACCATTTTGCAAAGCTTCAGGATCGCCTCTGTGTACGTAGTACAGGTCTCACCTGGGACCTGAGCGTGCTGAAGCAATGTCTGCTCCGCCCGCTTCCTTTTCGTGGTGGAATCGCCAAAGCACTCTGTGAGGTCAGTAACGAAGCTGTCCCACGTTGTGAAGGTATCTTCATGGTTCTCGAACCACACTAGCGCAGTGTCTGTGAGGAACAGAATGACATTGTCGAGCTGAGCCGTGGAGTTCCAGCCGTTGTACTTGCTCACAAGCTTGTAGTGGGTGAGCCATTTCTCCAGGTACTCGCCGAATTTTCCTGAGAAAGGGCGGGGCTCCATCTGATGCATCCAGCTGCCAGTTCACACTGGAGGAGCCAGAGAAGGCTGTTGGTCGCCACCGTGGGACATCGGGATCTCAAGTGGTGTCGGAGGCAGTCGAGTGATGCGTTAGCTCCGGCATGGCACTTGCTACAGCAGCTCCGTCGTCTTGGTCGAAGTACCCAGCACCTCCACCACAAAACTGTTACGGTTAATGTTGAACCAGCTTTATTTAAAGGATGAGGTTGATGGTGAAGTAAAGATGGCATCCTGAGGCTGCGCCAGCTAACGTCTTCCTCCTCTTCTCCTTGCCCGGCTCATGCCGTAGCCATATGTTTGTGGGTGTATAGGACTGTGTGCCGTGGATTCTTGGCCCTATGACATGGTTTCTTTTCATTTTCTTACTACATGTTGCCGCGACGCCATCTGTGCCCAATCACGCTGACGACGAAGACGACGACCGCGTGTGTGCAAGCAAGGTGCTACAGAAAAAGAAGCCTGAACTGAATGCTCATTCTAACTGTCTCGATTAAATACCGGTCTCCACTCTTGTCTCAAGTGAGCCGTGATACTAGCGGAGGGGCTGGGTATCGCATCATTGCCTAATGATAGGGATGAATCCTGCGAGTAGCCCTGCATCCAGCTCTTCAAGACATCATCCACGCGTAGAGACACCTGTGCACCACGCAAGCCACCGCCTGCAAGGTCAGTGCCCGGAATTCGGTCTCTTGCAAGGAACTTTTTCAGCGACCTCACCGACTCAGGAAATGGGGCTTGCAAGTCAAACACAGGAGACTGTTCAAAACAATCTAGTCCCCAAAAGCTTCCACGATGACACGTATGAAGACGCCGAAGGCTGGCTGGACCAGTACGAATGCGTAGCTAAGGTCAATCAGTGGCGTCCGGACCAGAAGCTTTCCAATGTGTACTTCGCTCTTGAAGGTAGCGCAAGGACGTGGTTCCAAAACCGCGAGGCCAATTTGACAACGTGGGACGAATTTTGCCATCGGCTACTTGATACCTCCGGAAGCACTGATCGCCGAGATAATGCACAACGCCTTCTTGAGTGGCGCATTCAGAAGGCCAACGAAAGTCTCTCCATGTTTGCCGAGGACATGTCTCGTTTGTTTCGCCATGTGGATCCCAAACATGCCTGATTCGAAGAAGCTGAGCCATCTCATGCGTGGTGTCAAAGAACAACTATTCGCTGATCTCGTGCGTAGCCCACCTACAACAGTGGAAGTTTTCATTAAACAATCGAGCGGGCGCTCCAGCAGCGTTGCCGGCAATACGAACGCCTGACTAACGATGCACCTGCAGGAGCCGCGGTACTGACAGTGACAGACGAGACCTCGCTGCGTCAACTGATAAAAGACATTGTGCGCAAGGATATTGCGAAGCAAACTGTGACACCGAAGGAGTTTACTGTTGCTTCGGTCGCTGAAGTTGTTCGTCAAGAAATTCGGCAAGCATTTGCATCTCCTGAGCCACTCCCTGTACCTTGTCCCGAGCCGCGCTTCGAGCCACGCGCATATAGCTACGCAGACCCTGTCCATCGCCCGCTTTCTACCGTGCCAGTACAGCAGTACCACCAGCGGCCATCTATTGGTGCCTGGATACAGAGGGAGCATTTGAGGTGACCCCAGCTTCGCAGGACCGACGTATGGCGCACTGCTGATTGCCGACCATTGTGTTTTCATTGTGGCGAACCTGGACACATTTATCATTTTTGCCCTCATCGCCAGGGTGGCACTCAGGAAATGTCACCTGCCACTCTGCGGCAGTTTCCAGAGAGACATCCACGCTTCCATGACAGTGTCACTCGGGAACAAGGCAGCTCAGCTAATCTTTGGTCGCGCTCGGCGTCTCCATTACATTATTCTTTGCCGAGCCGTCGCAGTTTCGCCGATGTGGTAAGAGGCCGCTCTCCAAGCCCACGGCGGGGAAACTGAAATCAGTGACCTCCAGGGGGAAGGTTGCAAGTCGTTGAACTGCCAAAAATCCCCCATTATTACTGAGAAACGAGCAGAGCAACCCAGCGAAATGGAACGCCGACGAATTTGTTAGTGACGACCTACTCTTAACGATTGATGGACACGACGTAACAGCTTTACTTGATACTGGCGCAGACTTTTCGATAATGAGTGAGCAGTTGGCAGACCAGCTTAAGAAAGTCAAAATGCAATGGGGCGAGCCCTTATATTCGAAATGCCGGAGGCCAGGTAATGATACCTACAGGAAGATGTACAGCACGGCTCCAGATAGGAAATACAGCTTTTGTCGCCACTTTTATGATTTTAAAAGAGTGCTGCAGATCACTCATCCTTGGAATGGACTTCTTGTGGGAGTACGGCGCCGTGGTTAACATACAGGACAATGAAATAACCTTGTCAACTAGTACAGACACGAGCCACGACGAAGAGAGCCAACCTACATTGTTACATGTCGCCGACGACGACGTCTGCATACCACCACTATCATGCAGTCTTGTCTCCGTCAGTTGCGGAGAACAGTTTAAGAAGGACAATGTAGCCGAACAACTAACTGCACTTCTGTTCCATCAAGGTGTTGCCATTGCTCGGGGTATCGTCGGCCTAATCGGTGGTCGCACAGAGGTACTACTGACAAATTTTACCAATGAACGCCGGCACTTCAGTAAAGGCACCGCTGTGGCATACTTTGACGAAATTTACCACATCCAATACTGCTTTGCTGTAAACGAGGAATCAACCACCGATACGGTGCCACCTGCACCCGTCATCGACATTGACCCAGGTTTAGCGCCGCAACAGAAACAAAGGCTCGGGGAACTGCTTGACTATTTTAAAGACTGCTTCTCTACAACGTCGAGTGCGCCAAACGCCACTGACGAAACACCACATCATTACCTTAAAAACCTGAATATAGGTTGAACTTTTTTTCAAAAAGCCATTGCGAAAAGTCGACCGTCGACTTTTATATACCGGACTTTGGTGGAAAAACTATGGAAGTCTTGCAATAAAGGGTGGATGAAGTAAACAGCCGCCTTCGCCATCAGCAGCAGCTTGGCGTGGCAACATTGTGGCACCGGCATTTTGAGTTTCCATTGTCACAAAGTTATATTGGTTAAAGGCTGCTTTTTCACATTTTGTTTCAAAATCAGTGGAAGCCGACGTCAATTCAGCATCGCCTTCAAGAATAAAGTGATTGAGTACGTGGAAGCCCACGGCAACCTGGCGGCACAGCGCAAATTTGGAGTATCCAAAAAGAGCATTCGGTAGTGGCGGAGGCAAAAGCAATGTATTACAACTTGCAGCAACCAAAAGAAAACGTGATTTCGTGGGCGGATCGCAGTGCAGGCCGCAGAACTGGAAGACAAGGTTGCAGAGTTTGTCCGGGAGCTGCGTGTAAGATTGCTGCCTGTGACTGCCTATGGACTGGGCAGTGAAAAGCACTCGTCATCCGACGTTAGTTCGGATGACTCTGATCAAAGGCGTTGCTCTGATCTGGAGTAGCGCTTACGCACTTCGTGCCCTTCTGTGTACTGTACACCCGGCCAATTTTTAACAGTATCGCGCGACCATCGACCCACGTGTTTGTCAGCACCTTATCACGGCACGGAGCGGAGAAATAGCGAAAGTAAGCGCATATGTACACATGCGCACGAATCGATGGTCGCACAATACTGTTAAAAACTTGGCCAGGTGCACATGCAAGCAGCGTTTAAATAAATACTGTCACCATTGTGCAACTTGCTAAGTCGCATTTGTTTCAAGGTAAGGGTGTCTTTCGGTACTTTTGCCATTGAAAAATATTTTTTTCATTTTTAGAATTCGTTAGTTGGGGGTCGACCTATAGTCCAGTTTTTAGGGTACGGAGGAAACAGCAATACCCATCCGACAGCATCCGTATCGCGTGGCTGAGAAAGAGCGTGAAGCAATACAGCAGCAAGTCAAGAAAATGCTAGAAGGTGATGTCATCCAGCCATCAAAAAGCCCTTGGGCATTGCCTGTGGTACTCGTTAAGAAGAAGGATGGTAGCCCGCAGTTTTGTATTGATTATCGCAAGCTCAATCGGGTTACGAAAAAAGATGCGTATCCCTTACCACGCATAGACGATTCCCTCGACAGGCTACGACATGCACGTTACTTCTCATCCATGGACCTAAAAAATAGATACTGGCAAATAGAGGGCGATGAGCAGGATCGTGAAAAGACTGCTTTTGTGACGTCTCATGGGCTCTATGAATTCAAAGCTCTCCTGTTTGGTTTGTGCTCTGCCCCAGCGATGTTCCAAAGGCTAATGGATACTGTTCTCTCAGTCCTTAAGTGGAAGACTTGCTTAGTGTACCTAGACGATGTGATTGTTTATTCTGCCACATTTGATGAACATCTCAGACGGCTACGGTCAGTTCTTCAAGCCATACAGTCCGCTGGGCTTACCTTAAAGCCTGAAAAGTGCCACTTTGGCTATAAAGAACTACAGTTTTTGGGCCACGTTGTCAGTCACATAGGTATCAGACCTGATCCTGAGTGTTAGCGTTGGGGCACGCAGGAGTGAAGAGCTTTAGAATAGGGTTTTACGTTTGCGGATAGCGTCTTGCGCTGACAGCACCACTACGGCGTCAAAGAAAAGCTATTAGAAATAATAAAAAAATATATACCATTTTATGATAGGAATAGTAATTTTGACTTGCGTGTATTCGCGTTTAATTACAATTTAGAGGTCATTCTGTAAGCAACAAATTAGTTTTGAGCAAACCAACTTTACGTGCCTTCACAAGCCAAGCTTAGCCGTGTTATGCCTACGAGCTATAAAATCCACAATCGAATTCGGAATCAGCGGCATCTAATGAATCTTGATAACACATGCTAGTTGGGAGAAAGCGATAACCACAGTCACTTCTCCTAGCTTGCAAACTTCATGCGTTACCACGAATTGAACCCAGTTTGGTGCTAGGTTAGAGCCGTCGCTTCGATGGGTGCTGCCATGTTTGCTGACGCAAAGCTTTTGGGGCCGCTATTTGGGCTCCCGCTAAATCGGCGAAATAGCGTTCCCAACGCAAAACCCAGACACAGTTTGCGTCTTGCGCATGCGCAGTGGCTTCAACGCTATTTCTTTGGGGCCCCGAAACGTTTGGGGCCCATATTCTAAAGCTCTCTTTTGTGTTCAAGGAGACCACTATTAACCCTGTCAATTGTGTTCTGCTGGCAATCTGCAGGGCGACTCGGCCACAGGGACTAGCCGGCTGCGTATGGGTGCTGTGGTGGACCAGCTGGCAAAAGCAGCAGCCGGCACACTACCAGTCACCTTAGTGCTGGATGACCCTTGCGGCAACAGCTATGTGCAGAGTCTGTGTGCCCCGGACCCCGATCCAGCCCTGAGGGTGACTCACTATGAGCGCACTTTCGAGCAGAATGACGAGCTTGGGTTGAACGACATGAGGACTGAGGACTACTCTTGACTTCTGCCTGCATCCAGAAAAATTGTGCAACAGTGTGCCTGCTATGAAAGTAATTAAACCCATGAGAAACATTGTACAGCAATGTGCCCTTGCCTTCTGTGCATTGACCATGTCATTTGTAGTCCAGCTTAATCACCACTATTTTCACAAGCAGTTTTTGTACGCAGTTTAAATACAGGATTTCACTATTCATGCATTATCACACACTCGATAGAACATGCACACTGCAAGAATGCTTTAATAGCCTGGAATAACTTTGAGCTGGTCTGGGTGGTATGCTAGATTGATGTTCGTATTTTTCAGTGTCGTAGCTTACCTTGTCTCCTGTCAGTCTTATTCTTAGTGGTACTGAAAAGCATCGTCAATTAGCTACATGTCTATAGTGTGTGAATGTAAAGCATGCTGCTGGCACTTTACAGAAACCAGAAATAAAGACCCTATAAAATTGAAAGAACTAGGATAAGAAACAAGGAGAGATTACAATAAAAATAAATTCAAGGGGCACTTAGTTATCCCTATGTGAATGAATGCGAAAGCATTGCGGCCACATTCGACAACGTCCGGTGGCACCACTGGCGGAATCTCGTGACTGGAGCACCCTTGCCAGCAGAAGCACTGCAACATGACCAATGGTGTTCATCACAACGTGCGCACAACATAATGTCATGAATTCAATGCCCACCAAAGGTTATGAATTCATAGCCTTCTTGGACCACAGCATGGTCACGCCAACTACACCCGATTTTCCGCCGTATAATGCTTTCGCGTTAAAACTATCTGTCTCTGTGTATGGATGGTGGTGCTTTCCAAGAACAATGATGATAAGTTGTTGATACATTCCTCACATGCCATGAGTGTAGCCTTGGGAATGACATGAATACAATCATCTTTATACCTGCTGACTACACGGGTACTCTCAAAACACTGGTCTACGGCCAGCGATGTAAGTGCCAGGAAACCCTGTATACAACCAAAGCTAGATAAGTTGCAGCCGATGAGCTTGGATGGCACCTGCATATTAATCCTTCGGGTTAATTTTTTACTGATTGTGCTGAAAGGAACTTCAGCAGATGTTTGCTGTCTGCAAAGAATGCCCGAATTCACTTGATTGAATTCACTTGATCACGAGGTGCCAGAAAATAACTCAATCAGATCACTGGATCCAATACAGTTCATCTTTACTCTGATCTACACCTGTTGGAAGTAGAAGGTTTGAGCACAGGAACCCTACGACGTGTGTACAGCACATGTTGACACGGCAAGTCAAGGGGGGCATCATTTTCGCACACTGCGAATGTGCTAGATAAATCTTGCCATCGCAAGAACAAACAGCAGTTTTGCCGAGCACGATGTATCTACACTCATTGCTCATCTCGGTCACAGAGGCGATTCACAGGAAGTTAAACTGTCGCACTGAAAGCAAGAAAGTAGCTGCTAGGCATGTGTGTAGGCATGGCAAGATTGCATGTCTCATAACTGGCTGGGCCAGCAGTCAGGAGTCCAGTTTTCTTATTGCATTGGCATTCTTTGGGTACTTCACGCACTTTTCAGGGCCTATCTATCATCTATTTTTATATCAACTTTTCCTGCCTACCTGGGTCACTGGGTAGCTCGTGGTCAGATTGGTAGCACATCGGGCTGCTGTGCTGAGATAACAGGGTTTTAAACCAACCGTTGGAAGAACTTGGGTCACAGAGTATGTGGCAATGTGTACATACGTGCCGCTCTTTAAGGAACCTTTTGCTTGTCAACATGGGTCACTAGGCACAGGACTAGGTAGGTACCACTGTTTAAAGAAACTCTGACGCTGACTTGGAACACTGGGTATGCACCACTCTGTCTGTGCTGGTCTCCAGTGAACCTCCTTGATGCTGACTTTGATGCCAGTAGGTGTGTGCCACCCTTCAATGGATGTCTTTGATGCCAACTTGTATAACTAGGTATGGGAATGTGTCACCATACAATGACAAAAAAGATCCCTTAAATTTCTCCGATGCTGAGCAGAAATGAACTCGCATCACAAGAATTTTGACATTTTCAGACTGCGCCCCAAATATGCTGGGTATGTGCTGCTCTTCAGTGAAGGCCTTTCATGCCAATGCTTTAGCCAGCTGTGCCATTAATGCACTGGGTATGTGCCACTCTTCAAAGAAGGCTTCGCCAACTTGGATAAATGAATATGTACCACTGAGTGTGCGGCAAGCAAGGGAACAATTTTCGTCGTTCGTAGGCACTGGCATGCCACACTTCTTGGAGGCCATGCGCACACTTCTCGGCAGCGCCACTGAAACACACACCTTGAAAACACACGTGACAATGCTGATACTGTTTCAATTTTGGATCTTGTATTTCTTAGCAAAAATATGACAGAGCTCGATGTCCGAGTGGAGGAGGGCATATCAGACCACAAGCTTGTGCTGGTCAGTAGTAGGCTTGATAGTTGTGAAAGGAAGCACATTAAGCCCTGCAAAACTGTTAAAGACTTTATTAATGCCAACGATCAATCTATCCTTGATAAACTTTGGAAGCTGGTCGACAACTTACCAAAAACTGATGTTACCTCACTGTGGCGTGCGTTTGTGACCTGCGTTAACTACTGTATTGATGCCTTCGTGCCAACTAAACTTATTAAACCACAACAAAGAAGCCCATGGATTGAAAGAAAAATTATACATATAAAACGCAGGTTAAAATGCGCCAAAATATGCTGGAACAAAAACCCTGAAGTTATTAGCCACCTGCAAGTCCAGCTTTCAGACGCATTGTCTTTTGCTCGTCAAAAATATTTTTCCAATACTTTGCCGAATTACATAAAAACCAGTCCCGATAAATTTTGGCGATATCTTGGCAGTGGAAACACGCATTTGCAATAAGGCAACGCGACATTGTGATCACCGATCCTCAGGAAATATCTAACATAATGAATGAATATTTCCATTCTGTGTTCACCCGCGCTGATAGAGCCATGGAGGCTTCTTCTCCATGCCAAGTGTCAGACTTCATATCTTTTGAAAGTGTGTTTTCCTTATTGCTTAATGTTAGAAAAATCTGGGGGACCGGATGGCATACCAAATACTTTTCTTTACCGTTAGGCCTAGCCTGTTGCACACATCTCAACAGCTGTCTTTTCTTTATGAGCACAGCGACTTTACCTGATGACTGGCGTGTGGCTCGTGTCATTGCAGTCCACAAAAAGGGTGATCGCCTAAGCATTGAAAACTATCGTCCCATTTCGTTGACATCCACGTGCTGTAAAACACTAGAACACATCATCGCTCATTATATAACTAATTTTCTTGACAGTAACAACTTGCTCTATCCATTTCAGCATGGCTTTCGAAAGAAACTGTCAACATCTATGCAACTTTTAACAACTGTTCACGAAATCGCTCTAACGTTTGATTCTTCCGGACAAGTTGATCTTATCTTCCTTGATTTCAGTAAAGCGTTTGATCGCCTCCCTTATGGTAAACTTCTTGGAAAACTTACTAAGCTCGGCCTTCCTACATTTATAATAAATTGGATAAGAGCCTACCTTTCAAACCATAGTCAGTTCGTAGATGTTAACGGCCATGCTTCTACTGCATTACCAGTTCCGTCCGGAGTACCCCAAGGAAGCGTACTCAGCCCAATCCTTTTCTTAATCTATGTTGATGATATAACTAGCACAACTCATCCACACGTTAGCATCAGATTGTTCGCAGATGATTGTCTTGTCTTTAAAGAGATTACTTGCCTTGATGATCAAGTTCAGTTAAGCACTAGCTTAGTCAGACTTAATGAATGGTGCACCACCTGGTCTATGACCCTAAATGATGACAAAACTGTCTTACTTCGTGTCACGAACAAAAAGCAACCGACGGCATTTCCATATTGCATCAATAGTACACAAATAAAGGAAGTCTCTGAATATAAATATCTAAGCATAACGATTACCAATACTCTATCGTGGTCGAAACGTATTGCAAACGTTTGTGCATCCGCCTCTCGAAAGCTTGGCTTTCTGCGTCATAAACTGAAAACAGCACCTTCAAATTTAAAACTTCTAGCATACAGAACTTATATATTGCCAAAACTAGAATACGCCTCAATAGTATGGGACCCCTATTACATAAAGGATAAGCACAAGCTTGAAATGGTTCAGAGGCGAGCAGTGCGGTTCATTTTCAACAAGTTTAGGTCCACTGATTCGCCGTCACAACTTGGCAGCGGCGGCAGCAACGTGTCTACATCACTAACGGCGAAACTGCTCCTGTTGCAGATCGTACTTCACCTTCCTGAGCACTCCTGCGGCCGGGAACCTGGAAAACCGACAGTTCTGCTGCTGGGAACCTACGGCATTTTGAAGCCATCACCACTGAGCTTGATCATCGAATGCCAGGTGTGCTACTGTCTGCGCAATCTGCCGTCAGCGCGCTGCCGTCAGCCCTGAGACAATCTGCGCAGGCGCTGACTGGGAGCCCGTACAAGATAAAACGCGAGCACTTGGACCGTTCGGCTACTTGGCAGCGGCGGCAGCAACGTCTCTACATCGCTAACGGCGAAACTGCTCCTGTTGCAGATTGTACTTCACCTTTCTGAGCACTCCTGCGGCCGGGAACCTGGAAAACCGACAGTTCTGCTGCTGGGAACCTACGGCATTTTTGAAGCCATCACCACTGAGCTTGATCATCGAATGCCAGGTGTGCTACTGTCTGCGCAATCTGCCGTCAGCGCGCTGCCGTCAGCCCTGAGACAATCTGCGCAGGCGCTGACTGGGAGCCCGTACAAGATAAAACGCGAGCGCTTGGACCGTTCGGCTACTTGGCAGCGGCGGCAGCAACGTGTCTACATCGCTAACGGCGAAACTGCTCCTGTTGCACATTGTACTTCACCTTCCTGAGCACTCCTGCGGCCGGGAACCTGGAAAACCGACAGTTCTGCTGCTGGGAACCTACGGCATTTTTGAAGCCATCACCACTGAGCTTGATCATCGAATGCCAGGTGTGCTACTGTCTGCGCAATCTGCCGTCAGCGCGCTGCCGTCAGCCCTGAGACAATCTGCGCAGGCGCTGACTGGGAGCCCGTACAAGATAAAACGCGAGCGCTTGGACCGTTCGACTACTTGGCAGCGGCGGCAGCAACGTGTCTACATCGCTAACGGCGAAACTGCTCCTGTTGCAGATTGTACTTCACCTTCCTGAGCACTCCTGCGGCCGGGAACCTGGAAAACCGACAGTTCTGCTGCTGGGAACCTACGGCATTTTTGAAGCCATCACCACTGAGCTTGATCATCGAATGCCAGGTGTGCTACTGTCTGCGCAATCTGCCGTCAGCGCGCTGCCGTCAGCCCTGAGACAATCCGCGCAGGCGCTGACTGGGAGCCCGTACAAGATAAAACGCGAGCGCTTGGACCGTTCGGCTACTTGGCAGCGGCGGCAGCAACGTGTCTACATCGCTAACGGCGAAACTGTTCCTGTTGCAGATTGTACTTCACCTTTCTGAGCACTCCTGCGGCCGGGAACCTGGAAAACCGACAGTTCTGCTGCTGGGAACCTACGCCATTTTTGAAGCCATCACCACTGAGCTTGATCATCGAATGCCAGGTGTGCTACTGTCTGCGCAATCTGCCGTCAGCGCGCTGCCGTCAACCCTGAGACAATCTGCGCAGGCACCAACTGGGAGCCTGTACAAAATAAAACGCGAGCGCTTGGACCGTTCGGCTACTTGGCAGCGGCGGTAGCAACGTGTCTACATCGCTAACAGCGAAACTGCTCTTGTTGCAGGTTAGTGCAATATTACTTAAAGTTGAACTGGATTGTGCCAAAAGCCACTACCGCTGCTGCCTCCTCTGCTGTTATTGATTGCTTGTCTGAACGTACTTTGTGCCATTTTGCTGAAATGTCCGATCACGAAAACCAAGTGTCTAGCGTGTGTTCGTCCTGTAAGTCACCTATTTGTGACGATGGGCCGAGAGGGACATGCACGGAGTGTCAATACGCATATCATTTTGGTAAATGTGCGGGCGTGACGGAGAAATCATTTAGAGCAAAAAACAATGCTGCAAAGCAATCGTGGTGCTGTCTCATGTGCAGGGAAAATGTTTCTCGCAGAAGTAGCAAAGTAGGCAATGATCCTGATCTTGATGTCAGGCATGCTCTTGCCTCTATCCTCGAGAAACTTGATAATTTGCCAGAATTAACAAAAAAAGTAGCAGAAATGGAAGAATCTGTGCAACATATGTCTAAAAAGTTTGATAAATTTGAAAGACATGTTTCCCGCCAGGACACTGAGATCAAGGTGCTGAAGAAGAAAGTAGTGGAACTAGAAGCAAACGACGACATGACCCAAGTAGTGCAAACAAAGCTGCAACAAGATGTTAACGACCTTGAGTACCGAAGCAGGAAGCTTAACTTGGAGATACACGGCATTGCGGTTGCACCCAACGAAAATCTACTTTCCTTATTATACGCGATTGCCCCGAAGCTTGAAGTCCCGCTCTTAACGGCAGAAGACATTCAAACAATACACAGATTGCCTGCTCGACAGGGTAGGACGCCGGGAATAATCGCACGTTTCGCCAGACAACAAGAGACTCATGGCTGAAAGCTAAGAACAAAGCTAAAAATGGTGAACCGCGCATCATTATCCAGGAAAACATGACTCGATATAACAGAGACTTGCTTCGAACTGCGAAAGAAAGGGCAAAAGATAGCGGTTATCGTTTTGTCTGGCATACGAATGGGAAGATCCTCGTCCGCAAAGATCAAGGAATGAATGTAATTCATATCAAAGGAGCAAACGACCTGGACGATCTTAAATAAGTACTACGTAAGCACAGTACGTCAAGAAAGAAAAAATGATACAGTGTCCGTATCACCTTCCGAATGACCTGAACTGCATTGCTTCGTCTTTTTCATCTGCATCCATTAAAGCGGTACATATCAATGCACGATCAGTGAAAAATAAAGCAGAATTGCTAGAAGAATTCTTTGGTGAGTTTCAATTTAAGTTCTCTGTGATAATGTTGAGTGAAACATGGAGCACTAGCGCAGATAATGTCTATAGAATGGCAAATTATAGAACATACTACCTTAACAGACCTGTTGGTCGTGGTGGGGGAGTAGCACTACTGCTGGATGAGAATGAAAATTGTGAAATTTTGAACCCGTTCAGTACAATTACACTGGATTATGAGATAATGTCATTGTGTTTGGGTAAATTTCTTTACTCTGTCTGTTACCGCCCACCAAGTGGAAATGTAGCTTCTTTTTTTAAATTCGACGACAATTTTTTGTGTTATGTAGCAGACGGTGGTTACACGCTTATTGCTGGAGGTGATTTCAACATAGATTTGAGCAGTGATAATCATTGTACTAGAGAATTTAAGATGTTATTGGCTTCGAATGGTTTTATGAATGTGCTCGAAACACCTACTAGAATAGCAGCTGAAAGTCAGTCTACTTTAGATTTGTTCATTACAAATTTCTCCCATCCTAAATTCGAGACTGGTGCCTTATCATGCCCTATCAGCGACCATCTACCAGTGTTCTTGTGCATGGAGACAGTAACCGAAACACTAAAACAGTCAAAAGGTATTACATACCAACGTATAACCAATGTTACTCTTGATAATTTTTGGGATGCTGTTAAGCAAGTTGATTTTACGTATATTGCTTGCCTTAATAATGCCAATGAAGCCTATGATAAGTTTATTCATCTCTTTAAACAGCTATACCACTCCTACTTTCCCTCTAAAACATGTAAACAATCTCAAAAAATTCGCAAACCGTGGATCACCCCTGAGTTGCGGAATGAAATTAAGTATAAAAATAAGCTATAAAGAAGGTTTATAATGACACGTGCCGCAGAAGATCTGCATTTATTTGAACAGTTTCAATATAGGTTAACAAAGACACTGCGATCAGCTCGAACGGAATATTACTCCACATATCTAGACGTGAAGAAGGGCTGCCATTATGTGATTTGGACCTGTCTAAACTCACTGCTACATTGTAATCAGTCACAAAACCATGTGCACAATTTAAATATTGGTGGTAAAGAGCTAACGGGAACTAAACTCGCAAACGCCTTCAATGATTCTTTTACAAATAGAAAAACTAATGGGTCGTTGTCAGAAATATATGAGTACATAAACTTTCATAATGATAATACAGTATTTTTAGATCCTGTGACAAGGGATGAAATACTAACTGTTATACTCAGCCTAAATAATAGTAGATGCCGAGATATTGACGACATTCAGTTAAAGCCTGTAAAATATGTTGCAGATATCATAGCGCCAACCATCACACATATTTTTAACCTTTGTTTAGCTACATCGATAATTCCAGAACAAATGCAGATTGCAAAAGTAACTGTTTTATTTAAAAAGGGAGATAGAAATGACTTCGGCAATTATAGACCTGTGTCCGTACTACCTGTCTTCTCCAAAGCACTAGAGAAAATTTTGCACTCTAGATTTACTAAATTTATAGATAAATACAATTTGCTAACACCATGTCAATTCGAATTCCAAAAAAACAAATTTACTGAACTGGCGCTCTTAGAACAAAAAGAGTATATTCTGTCACAATTTGAAAACAGATCTTTTGTGATCGGAATGTTCGTCGACTTCTCGAAAGCATTTGATCTTGTAAACCATGAATTACTTCTAGAGAAACTATGGTACTATGGAATCCGAGGACAGGCTGCAAAACTAATAAAATCTTACTTGTCTAAAAGGCAACAAACGGTTAACATACATAATGCATATTCAGAAGTAAAACCTGTTTATTCTGGTGTCCCACAAGGCAGTATATTAGGACCACTACTTTTCAGCATTTACCTTAATGACATTGTAAACATTAACCCAAATGCCAGATTCATAACATATGCAGA